>NC_138983.1:19832540-21032540 GCF_964341445.2 Mesoplodon mirus
GATAAGAATGTTTAGGACTTGAGTTTAAAGCAAACGAAAAAGGAAAATTAAGGGATCCCTGTTCGTCTTAATGGAAATTTCAAGAGGATTCATAGTGGGGATGATGACTCTGAAAGAACTGAGAGTTTAAAGTGAATCAAGTCTGGCTCGTTTTCTTGTCAGCCTTTTAGGTATTCTTTACTTCATTTGATTGGTTTCGATCACCCTTTCCTGTGAGTTGTTGGATCCTGAATCCCTTTCACCTGAGTAAGAAAAAGAAACTAGAAGACAGAAAACTGATTAGAAAAGAAATGAAAGCAATTCTGTGAGTGCCTGTCCTTCATGAGTCCAGCACTCCTAAGATATATGAGATAGAGGAAGAAGCTCACCTCTCACCTGGAAGGTTGCAACCCTTTCAGTAGCTTCCCATTGCTCTAAAATGAAGACAAAACAAGATTCCTATCCTCCTCTCCAGCCTGCTTTTACATCTTGCTGCCCCCCAACACACATTTTCAGCTACAAGTCTTCTGTCCAGTTTTTTTCAGTGTCTGGTACTTGTTATGACTTTTCTATTTGCTCTTTCCTCTTGCTGGAATGCTTTTCCCATCCCCTAGCCATGTAGCATAATGGAATCCACCCTTCCCATCAGCTCTAGCCTTATTTCCCCCAGAAGCCTTCTCTGATCTCCTTGATTAGCATAAGAATCCACCTAAGAACAACAGTACTTGCCCTTTGGAGCAGCAATTATAGTGGAATTTTTCTTCACTGATGTTTATCTTCCTCTCTAGGCTATGGGCTCATTGAAGGCGGCAAGTTTATACTTACCATTACTTCCTAGCCCTCACACTGTACCTGTTAGCTACTGTAATGTGGTAGCTGTTCTCCAAGACTGACTTGCAAAGAAGCCACTCTCCTGGATTCATGCCCTTGGCTAGTCCCCTTCCATGTTGAATATAAGCTGGCCCCATCACTCACTTTATCACTAGAACATGTAAGAAATGACTCTGTGCCAATGATGGGACTAATCCTTAGGGTGGCCCAATGGCTTTCACTTTTGCACTTTTGGGGAATACTAAGGTGTCATGTAAGGAGTCCAGAAACCCTTCTAGAGAGACCCTGGGAAGAACCCATGATCCATGTGGAGAGAAGAAGTCCTGAGGCTACATGAGGAAGGGGAGAGGTCCAGCTCTCCCAATGTCTCAGTCAAGCCTCCAGTTGACTTTTGTCTCACCTGCCATCTGGTTACATCTACATAAGATGCTCCAAGTGAGACTAGAGAAAGAACTGACTATCTGTGCCCAAGCAGCCCACAGAACTGTGAGATACAATATGATGTATAAGATACAATATGATGGTAATTGTTTTATATATTTATTTTTAAATTTTATTTATTTTTGGCTGTGTTGGGTCTTTGTTGCTGTGCGCAGGCTTTCTCTAGTTACAGCAAGTGGGGGCTGCTGTTAGTTGCAGGGTGCGGGCTTCTCATTGTGGTGACTTCTCTTGTTGCAGAGCACAGGCTTTAGGCATGTGGGCTTCAGTAGTTGCAGCATGCGGGCTCAGTAGTTGCAGCACACAGGCCCTAGAGCACACGGGCTTCAGTAGTTGTGGCATGCAGTCTGAGTAGTTGTGGCACATGGGCTTAGTTGCTCTGCAGCATGTGGGATCTTCCCCGACCAGGGATTAAGCCCGTGTCGCCTAAATTGGCAGGTAGATTCTTAACCACTGTGTCACCAGGGAAGTCCCTGATGGCAATTGTTTTAAGCCGATAAATGTTATTGCTAGTTACACACCGCCAGATAACTGAGAGAGACACATGATAAAAATTGTAAAATTTATAGATTAATCTAGTTTTCTCATGATTGGATTCTTCTTACTCAGAATGTAGAAAAAGGTGTCAGGGTCAGACCTGTAAGGATTTTCTTCTCTTATGGACCCTCTGTGCTCATCAATTGCAAAATTCTGTTTATGTGGTGGATATGAAAGCACATGGCTCTGAAATTAACTCTTGCCTCACTAGCCTGTACATCCTAAAAGAGTCACTTTAATATGTAATAGCAAATTTTATTGTTTTAATGACAAAATTGTTGATGGCAGGGCCTCACCCCCTTCAAAAAACAACTCCTCTTTCCAATATTTCCAGAAGGTTTTCTACATGTGCCCAGAAGCAAGTCCTCTGGACTACTCTCCAATCATGCTTCTTTGCATATCTAGCATTTGCCAAGGGTGCCATGTGCTCTGCTGGTGCTTCACTTTCTGGTCTTTGGAGCAAATGCTCTTCTATCCATGATTCCTTCTCCCAATGTTCCCAGTTATGCAAAACACAAGAGATACCAACCAAGTATTGTGTGGCTTTCAGTCCTCACTGCACTGGATTCATGATGTGTTCTGTGCAGAAATGTGGAAGTTGTCCCTCGTTCCATAATACAAGTTAGAGTTGGACAGCAGTCATTGGTTCATGGGAACTGAATTCCCTGGATTAAGGTCTCGTCCCTCCTTAGGAATGACCTTTTGCAGCTCATGACTTTACTTGCTGAGCCCTTGGTTTCTCCTTCTGGACCACCCTTCATTTTCCATAAGAAGTAATCCCTGTTTGTAGCTGAATCATGTTTACAGCTCATTTACTGACCATAGTAATATGGGTATCCTAGGCTTCTGTTCATTTTGCACTGTTTCTGTCACTTTGGGCATAATATGATATCATTCCTTTAAAAAACTTTGTGGGCTTTCTGTGTATTAAATTGTAATTCGTTCTATTACAAAAAAAACGTACTCTACTTTGCTTCCCCTCTGAGGTTGCTGTGGTAAGATGCCCTTAATAGTCTTAGAACCTTTCTTATTTAACAGGTATTACCACTATTATTATTCATCATGTATTATAGAGCATATTATCTCTCTACCCTGGGTTTCATCTTTTGCCCTGCAGCCATTTCTTACTTTAAGAATGTTTTCTTGGGAAAGCCTAGGGCTGAAAATGTTGTTTTTGTTTTTTGTTTTTTTCCATCAAACCTGTTAGCTTCCTTAATTTTTCTGGAAATTTTGCACAATATCTAAACCTTTCTATCTTTAATTTATCTGCCTCTTGTCATTTAGGGCCATCCTGAGTCCAGATATTATACTGTTGTCTCCATTTCCCCATTTCTCTAGAATCTCTGTCTAATACACCTGTAAAAATATCCTCCTCCAAGACCCACAATGTTTTTCTCCTTGTCTATCAACTTAGGCAACTAGATGGGTAAACAAGTCACCAGATTCCAGATCCCTTATACTTCCATTGTAAGTCTCTGTTTGGGCTCAGCTAGGGTCTCCAATCACATATGGAAACTCTAAGCCTAGGTAGAGGAACTTTCAATCAAGTAGAAGATGCCCAAATGGTCACTTTAGTTTTGTTTTTATTGTACTTGGATGTAGGTAGATACTATTAGCCTCATAGAACCTTAATTTATTCATCTCTGTAATCACATAATTAATGTACAGGATTTTTATTGAATTCAGTTAGATGTTATGTGCAGATTTCCTGTCACATAGTAAATGTTGAGATAAGGGTCTTTATGGTAGACATTTTATTTGTTATGTGCATGCATGTGTGTTTGTTTGAAAGTCAACCAGATCCATTTTAATGGCATTGTTAACATGGATAAGTTATTTTACCCATCTCAACCTCATTTATTTTTAAAGCAAAAAATTTTAGCAAAATGAATGAAATCACACTGTACATACATTGTTTAATCTTTTTATTTCATAATATTTCATGTACATTTTCAAATTTCCTACAGAATTATGTTTAATGACTACATGGAACACGATAATTATTTAACCAGTCTCCTGTTGTTGGCTATGAGATCATTTCTAATTTATTGCTGTCTTATAATTATGCTGGGATGAAATACCTATAAATTATTTCCTTGAGATATATTCTTAGAAAGGGAATTACTGGTTCAATGGATCTGCTTATTTAAAACATGTTAACATATATTTCCTAGTTACCTTACAGAGAGACAACCGATTTTTTTCCTCCACAACTCTGCATTTATCGAGTTTTTTTTTTTTTTTTTTAAGCTCTGTCAGTTTTGAGAGGCCAAAAGCAGTATTTCCTTATTTTAATAGCTACAGTTTTTAAAACTCATAGTTATTACTTATGGTGATGTTTTTGTGCCTTAAGCCAACAGTTGAACAACAATACTTACCTCAAATGTACCCTTTGACAACATTTTCACATTTATTATTTTGCATAATATACCCAGCAGCCTTCGAAGATAAATAGTGGAACCAATAATCGTTAAATTCTGTCACAAAGCATAATAATTAGTGTCTACAAGTAGTCATACATAGACCTCCAAATTTCAAAATTAGGGTGAATTTCTTCAGTGAGACCTGCCATTCTCAGAGTTGATTAGAAAAACAATTTGTTTCTTAGAACTAATCCTTTTTGGACAAAGATGAGAAGGTATTATTTCATCTTGGCCTTGTGAATAGATGAGCTAACTGCTGACTAGGCAGTTTATTTCTTCTCAGGCTAAGGTTTTTGGGGCAGAGTTCCATGATTTCAATTATACAGCATCAGACAATACCATATTATAAAAGCTATGTTTTGGTTAAATCTAGGCATTGTCTTTGCCAAGCCTTCTCTCTACCTTGTTTCTTCGTGTTTTATATGATTTTAGTTAAACTATAGAAATGCACAGAATAAAAGTAAACCGTTCCCTCTCCTTTTGCATTTAACTACATCTTCAGACTAAGTCGCCATTAGTGGTGTCGTGTTAGCCTTTGGTATTTTCTAAGCATTTTTGGTTTTTTTTTACACTTGGGCCCATTCTATACCTCTTATTCTGTCACATGCTTTTGTCATTTGTGACTGTACAGTGTTCCATTTGCTTCAGAGTATTCCATTGGAGGGATATTAGAATTTAAATCTGGCCCATTTACTGATGAACATTTATGTTTTTTCCCAGTATAGTTATTGCCAACATTAAAATAAGCATTTTTATACACCAATATATTTCTAGCTTAAATTGCTAAAAGTGGATTGTTAAAGTCTAAACTGCAAAAACTGAGTCAAAGGTGATTCACATTTACAATTTTGATAGGCATTACCATATTGCTTTTCAGAATGTTTCCAACATATCCATCAATACCGTGCAAGTTTACCAAATTTACCATACTCTAACCAACACTGAATATAGTCATTAGTTTTTATTCTCGCTCATCTCAATGATGAAAAAATTCTCACTGTTTTAATTTGCTTTCAATTAGCATGAGGTTGACCATCTTTTTATGTATTTAGAGTTATTTGAATTTTATTTTTAGAAAACTGACTTTTTATATCCCATGTCTGGTTTCTATTGGGTTTTGGGGGGGCTTTTCTTCTTGATTTGTAAACCTTCACAGTATACATCTAAAATAGGTACTTTGTCTTGTCATGTGTTATACATGTTTCCCAGTTATTATTGTCTAAACAATTGACATAGTTTTGCTGCTGAGTAATTTTTTATGTGAACTTATTTATCATTTTTTTTTTCTTTTAAGGCTTTTGTTTTCCTGGCATGACTATGAAGGCAATCCCTATTCCAATGGTAGTAACATGATTTTCTTTATTTATGTGCTATTCTAGTAAATCCTATTACTTTCATTTTTTCACCTTTAAGTCTTGATTTAACTAGAATTTACTGTCAAGTGAAACATTAAAGATATATGTTTAGGTAGATACATTCCATATGTTTTACATATGCGTGTATATACTTCCTCAAATCAATAGCTAGTTGTTCTAGCATTATTCATTAAATAATCCTAGGGCTTCCCTGGTGGCGCAGTGGTTGAGAGTCCACCTGCCGATGCAGGGGACATGGGTTCGTGCCCCGGCCCAGGAAGATCCCGCATGCCACGGAGCTGCTGGGCCCATGAGCCATGGCCGCTGAGCCTGCACGTCTGGAGCCTGTGCTCCGCAACGGGAAAGGCCACAACAGTGAGAGGCCCATGTACCACAAAAAAATAAAAATAAAAAAATAATAATAATCCTAAATAATTTTTAAAATTGTTATTGGGTTATGACGTCTGGGTTAATGACATCTTTATTATGTGCTAAATTACTTTAAAAGTGTCTTGTGATTTTAAAATGTTCATTTATCTGTTAGTTTATCCCAGTGACACTGTTCTATTGTAATTACACTAATATTCTTAGACCCTTTATATCTGGTAGGGCTAATTCCACCAATTTCTTTTTTTATTGTTGTCATAGTTAGTCTCTGTACAAATATTAGAATTATTTATTTTAAGTGACAGAAAAAGATGACAGTTTGATGAAGCTTTTCACAACTAAACTCTGGGGCCGTAGGGGAAGAGAGAAGATACTATTTCCTTTGGCCACATTTCCCTTGGCTGTTGAAGCAGATGAATAATTTAGATTTTTAGCAACTTGCTTTATCTAACTGTTTACAGCTTTATTCATTAGTAGCTATTTTACTCATCAGAGGGAATTTTCATGTAATGAAATAGGCTAATTCAGTTTACTGAAACTGTATGAGGGAGTAAAAAGACAAATTTTTATTCAGTAGTTTAAGATTTTTGCTTAGATGAAAAGCCACACAGCTGCTTATGGTCTGCTGGCTCTTGAATTCACAAAGAAACTAGAAAGGCAAAGAAACTACTTACATGGAAAAACCAGGGATTCAGAGCATGTAATACCTTCCACTTCATCTCATCATTACAAGTTAAATTAACTTGAATTAGCTGAATTAACTGGCCAGTTAATTAAGCCCAGTTTAAAAAAAATTAGAGACACTAAATGCAACTGAAAATAAAGAACGTAGTAAATGCATAGCTGCTTTTCCAAACACAGAATGTTTCTAATTTACATATAGTTTAAGCTCTGAAAGTTCAGTCTAAATCTGGCTTTGAACCTTGAATGTATCTATCCACTATACAACAGTACATTAAAATTGAGGTTTCAAAAAAAATAAATAAACTGCCTCATCTGAAAAAAATAAATAAAATAAAAATGAGGTTTCTAGAAAACTAAAAGATAGAATAGAGGCAAAATTCCAAAGCCAAATTTCCATGTGTAGATTTTCAAAGGAAATTAGGGAAAACCAGTTTCAGACCTCTTGGAATGTTCCAACCAGGGAAAGTATATAGGAAAAGGCATAAGAATGTGAAGAAAAAGGGAATTTGGAAATGAGTTTCTTTGAAGGGTGCTGTTGTAGGGCTTTGAGTTCCCACTTCCTCTTTGAGAGGCAAATCAGGATCTGTTCTATTCCACTCCAAACCTAGTAAAGTGAGTTTCAAAAGGATCCTCCAGATCATACTGAAATGAGCTTCCTGCATTTGGGGGCTGATGCCTGACTTACACCTAGGAAAGCTGAAGTCAACTCTGGGGTGGGGTTTGACGCCAAGCCAGGAACTCTGGAAGGTAAAAAAAAGGCTATTTATTTGGAGGTGGAACCAAAAGAATGCCCTGAATTGATATGGGTGTTCATCCTCAGAGTTTATGGGGCACAGGTATGTAAGAGTGTTCATAATGGGCCACAGCCCAAAAGAGGTTGTCTTGGACATCGTTCAATAGATCTGTCTGGGAAAGTGAGACCTGGGCAGAAAGAGATGTGAGATGAGGCAAGAGGTAGAGGGAAAAGAAAGCAAAACACAAGGTAGCCGAATGCAGGTACATCTGTTTAGGCTAAGGCCACTGCAGGAGGTAGGAAGTCAACAGACAAACTCAAGAAGCCAATGGAAACCTCTGTATCAGAGAAAACATAAGCCAGGCCCAGCCATGGTCTCCAGATTTAACCACCTGCCTCACAAAAGAACACAGGCCACCAGTCAAATAAGAACTAATCTACATCCTTACCTGTTTTCGTCCCCTCTGCCCAGTCCTGCCAGTACTCAGGTTGCATGTGATTGAATTAAATCAACAGTTAGAAAGCAAAGAAAGAGTTAAGAGAACGCAGGAGAAAATAATACAATTTATTCCCTCACTATAGTACTTGAGCCCAAAGCTGGCCCAGGTTGTGGAAGGAAAGAAAAAAAAAATATTTTAACTCATATGTGACTTTTGATTAATAGTTAGGACTGAAAATGCTAACAATGTGTTACTTAAAGTGATCCTAGGACTGCTATTATCGAAGAGTGAGCCAGAAGAGTCATGGACTTCGTCGCTTTTGCCCAGGGAAAGGGAACCTTTATGTCCTCTAAATAAAACATAAGATGGCAATGGCAAATGTTTTGCTAAGAATGCATTCTAGGCAGTCCAGCAAACAAGTAGCAAACAAAAACAAGTATGGAATCATAATTTAATATTAATTTTAGCCCAAAATAGTTATTTCAATCCATAATGTAGCTGAAATTTTCTGGAGTCCTGGGAAAATATTTTCCTTCTCCAAGCTCATTTCAGCCTAATCTAAAACCTGGAGTCCTTGGGCAGAGGACCTGAATAGACATACAGATAACCACCAAACACCAAAAAAGATGCTCAACATTACTAATCATCAGGGAGATGTAAATCAAAACCATATTGACATATCATTTCACACCTGTCAGCATAACTATGATCAAAAAGACAAGAAATAACAAGTGTTGGCAAGGATTTGGTGCAAAAAGAACCCTTGTGCACTGTTGGTGGGATTGAAAATTGGTAGAGCCACTATGGGAAACAGAATGGAGGTTCCTCAAAAATGAAAAATAAAGCTACCATACAATCCAGCAATTCCATTTCTGGGTATTTAGCAGAAGAAAACAAAAACACTAATTTGAAAAGATATATGCACCCCAATGTCAATTGCACCGTTATTTACAATAGCCAATATATGGAAGCAGACTAAGTGCGCATCAATAGATGAATGGATAAAGAAGACATAGTATGTATATACCACTGTGTGTGTGTGTGTATATATACACACGTATATATACATACATACATATACATCCAAGTAATAAACAATGACGTATAACTCATCTATTAAAAAGAATGAAATATTGACATTTGCGACATCATTGATGGATCTAGAGAGTATCATGCAAGTGAAATAAGTCAGACAGAGAAAGGCAAATACATTATGATTTCATTTATATGTGGAATTTAAAAAACAAAAGAACAAACATATTAAAACAGAAACAGCCTCATAGGTGCAGAGAACAAACTAGTGGTTGCCAGAGGGGACGGGTGTGGGAGGAGAGACAAAATAGGTGTAGAGGATTCAGAAGTACAGACTTCCAGTTATAAAATAAATAAGTCACGGGGAGGTGATGTACAGCTTAGGGAATATAGTCAATAATATTATAACCTTGTATGGTGACTGTTGATAACTAGGCTTATAGTGGTGATCATTTTATAATATACGAAGATAATCACTATATATACACCTAAAACTAATATGATATTGTAAGTCAACTGTACTTCAATACAAAGAAAATGTCTTGAGTCTTGAGCTTTCCCGCCATTCAACTGAGAGTCTTGTGTATAGATTCAAAGTCATTAGACTGAGATCTGAGCCCTGTAGTCTTCGTTTCTGTCCACTTGGAGAGCAGACTCTTGACATACACTATTAAGAGTGACATACGGTATTAATCTGAGCCTGTGTGTATGGGAACTGAGAACAGATAATTATGACTGTCCTCGGTGGCATCAACCTTATCCCCTTCCTCTCTGCTTCATGTCATCTCTATCAGAAGGATTTATATACAGAATATTTGTATTCCTTCAAACTCACAAAGTTTATACTTTTTCATTCTCTCATCTGTTCACCCATTTATCCATTGATTAATCATTCACTTAATATGTATAGGATATTTTCAACATGCCAGTTAGTAAAAGTGAAAAGAAACAGAAAAAAATGGGAAATGTTAAGTCTTGGAATCGTGACCAAATATAATAAAGTGTTTGCCACACATCCTTATTATTTAAATAGAAAAATAGATGAGAAAGATTAATAATACAATTTCTTTGGAAAGGGTTATTGAAAGTCTGTGCATATCTTCTCTATAAGAGGCCAGGGTTTACTGCCAGAAAATCTCTGAAAAGTGAGTTGATAGGTGGTGAGCTAGAGAGTGTAATGAAATGTGGAATGTTGCCAAAAAAAAAAAAATCCACTGCATGAGACTAAATATTTGTGTCCTCCCCAAATTTACATGTTGAAATCCTAACCCCTAATGTGGTGGTATTAGGAGGTGGGGCCTTTGGGGAGGTAATTAGGTCATGAGGGTGAAGCCCTCATAAATGGGATGAATGCCTTATAAGAGGACCTTAGAGAGTTCTCTCCTGTTCTCTTTGTTCCTATATGAGGACACAGTGAGAAAATGGCCATGTATGAACCAGCAGTAGGTCCTCACTACACACTGAATCTGTGATGCCTTGATTATGGACTTACTAGCCTCCAGAACTGTGAAAAAATAAATGTTTTTTTAAGTCACCCATTAATGGTACTTTGTTACAACAGACTAAACTAAGGCATCCATGCAGTATAACAAAAGAGCCTACAAAGTTTCTTATGAGAGAAAAAGACAACATCTGGGCATCCACTTTTTTGAGGACATCAAATCCAGATTACAACTGCACCCAGGCAATAAGGCCTTTTCAACCCCTTTTCCTCTAATTCTCACTCTCAGCTGAACCTAACCCTTGAGCAGACACAATTAGAAATGTGAGAGTGCAGTAAAATGGTGGTTGACAGAAGATAGTAGACACAGAACATGCTCATTTATCCCTTTCAGTCTTTGAGGTCTGGGTCTTGCCAAGGATTGTGACAAGAAGTGGAGAAGCCTTAAATTGAATAATAGAAGTAAAATAAAGTTTCAGTATTAGATTGCACTGGCTTTTTAATATCTGAGAATGAACATAGGAGATATAACAATGCTCTTTCAGGATTTCACAGTAACTAGCTCAGCATTTTTAGCAAATGGGTTATACACTATTCTTAAGACGTTCAGTATCAATAAAGACAGAGAGGTTGTATATAAATCATTAAAATGCAATTCACTTATTCAACCAATATTTATTGACCATGTACTATATGCTAGACATTGTTCCAGGCAGTACTCAGAATATAGCCATGAACACTGCGTTATATGCTTTAACATGGTGCACTTAGTTTAGTTTTAAACTAAGTTAGTTTTAACTTAGCATGTCATCTCATTTAAGTTAGCATGTTAGTTTTAACATGAAGAATCACTTAGTTCTATCCTGCAGTTTGTGGGAAGATTTAGTTAAGGTAATGCTTTTATATATCTTGACAGGAGTAAAAGTTTACCAAGGTGGGAACTACCAGGTAGCAGAAATAATGTGTGCAGAGGGAGAAAGAGGCAAAATTGTAACAGCATGAAAGCCATGTTTCTTGGGGAAAGCATGGGCGTTGAGTCAGACAGACCTAAGTATGCATCTAGGTGATATCTGAGTAGCTGAGTAACAGCTGGCAATAGTATTAGCCTCTCTGCTGCATTTTCGTACTTCTTTTCTCAAGCATTAGAGATCATGAATAAGACAACTGTCACCTGATGTTAGTCTCATGCTTCCTCAACTTTCAGGTCACTGCTCTGACAGCCCGTGATAGGTCTGAAGCTGTCAAGACTGTGGGTGAGGTTCTGATCTCTCCAAATATTCATTTTGTTAAAGTCAGGGAGAATGCATCCAGTGATATTTTGGCCTATTGGAGAATGTCTTCTGTCAGGAAAGTCACTTTATTTTTTCTAATCGGTAATTGTTTACCTGTATTTTAGATGAAGGAGAGGATAACCAGGCAGAGAAGCAAACCAAGTCATGGTTAAGGAGTGAAAGATGCCCTAGACCATTCACACACTGTTAGTCCTAAAGCAGAGCTACATAGGTACAGAGATGCATTCATGCATACATGTAACTAATCACAAATATTCTTATTTAACAATGGATAATATCTATCATAGTCTGGACTAATGTATTCTAGAGATTTTATCTGGCTTAATCCTTCCAACAATCTTATGAAGCCGGCATTGTGATCCATGCAGATAATTCAGTTGCAGGTCAGAGAGGTTAAGTGAATGGTCCACAGTCACATACCTAATAAAGCACACACCAGTTGTCTCTGACTCCAGAACCCATGGCCTCGCTCATTAGGAAACACTGTTCCTTTGTTTATTATAGGTATTTCCATCATATTCCCAGAATCTTATGCTCATAGGTGGGAATCTGGGAACAGCCCACCAGGGATCAGCCAACACTCCCTTCCCTCTGATCTCCACCTATCACCCCTGGCCTGGGGATCACTATGCTCCTTCACTTTCTCTCCATTGGAGGTGAGTTATGTCTTTGCCCAGAAGTTTCAGAGACCAATCCTCTTGTTGTTTCTAGGGCTTGTGCCCTCAATGGATTCACTCATTTCACCTTCTACCTGTTTCCTTGACCTTCATTCAAATAGGTTCTTTATTGTCCACTTGGCATGCTTGATTATATGATTATTTCCATCATCATCATTATATTGGGTAGGAATGAAAAGATCTTTTGCAGTTCTGTTGTTCATGTCAATGATACGGAAGCATGTGAAAATCAATCACATAAAAGGCAAAGTTATAGTTTGTTTTCTACTCGTAAAAGGAATATGGACTGTGAGGGAGTCACTCTTTCCATTAGTCAATGACATGGACATTTTATTCAGAAGCCACTCTAGAAATCAGCGGTGTGGTGCACTGGTTTGCTCTGGTCCTATGACCCTTGCCGAATGGGATGCTTCAAAATGCAGATGCATTTTCTGAATCTGTCAGAATATTTTCCCCGTGGCCATATGGAGGTTGTATAAGTTCAGTCAAAGGGTTTGACAGGTTATCTCTTTGGACAGGAGAGCCAGGACATGATGTTCACCTAAGTACCGTCAGTTTGGGCATTAAATGCACAGGGTTTCTGCCAAGGCTGGCGTCTTGTTCTCCCCTCTGTCCGGCAGGGAGACTCTCCTGCCAAGCCAGCTTAAAATAGTTCCTTCAGTTATGCCTGGTACTTGTTAACTCCTTGAGGAAAGCGATGATTTCTAAATCCTTCATCACAATAGCTCCACCTATTCCCAAATTAATAATGTAGAATTAAAAACCCACAGACCACACATGGGCAAAGTGAAGGAAAAATTCTAACCTTCCGTCACCTCAAAATTTTCACATTTGTTAAACATACTCTAGTGAGTGATTGGCTTTGTCCCCAGTTATTGAGTTCTAAAGGCTGTGTTTCCAGTAAATCCCAATTTGCCTGGTAGATATGTTCCAAAGTTATGCTGTATATATGAATTTCATATGAATAGCATCATATTTTAAACATCCCTGAGGGATTTAATTATACTAAGACATTATCGTCATTGTTTTCAACATCAGCGTTATTTCTGCAACACCTGTTTCACGGTAAACATTTTGCATTTATTCTGAATCAGTTCTTACCACAACATTATTAGGTAACAATTAACACCATTTTCCTTATGAGAAAACCAAGGGCCAGATAGATTAATTTTACCTTCTAAGGACATAAAATCCAAGAAGGGATAGTGTTTTTATCAAGTTTTGCTAATTTGAACAGGAAATATTTTCCTTTTCATCATACTGATTTTTAATACTGAATTTTCATTTCAAAATGATGGAATAACATCATTTGTAAAATGAATAACCCTATGTAATGCAAAATATTATTAAAAATGGAAGTGATATGCTCTTTTTAATTTTTTTGTAGCATTCATGTGTAGTGGAAATAGTGTGGGAGGAAAGGGTGGACAAAAATTTTCTTAATTTGGATGCTCCATTTGGAAGCTACCCTAGAATTCATCCAGCCCAATTGTTTTGTAGTATATGTTCCAGGTTTGTTGGTTGAGGGAGGTTAGCTCATTTATCTAATTCCAGTCATTACTCAGGAGTCAACTCCAGGACCAGAACACAATCATTCTGACTCATGGTACACAAGTGGAACAGCCAAGATGCCTTGAATTTGAATTCCCTACGAGGTGGTCTCCGTAGCCACTCGAATAATTGCACAGACTTAGTCTTGCTGGAAATAAAAAAAGGATTAATCATGTAGATAAAGTTTATATTTTATTTTGTCATTTAATTTAAAATGAAATTTAGAGAAGTACTAAAAGGCTAATGCACTTTTATTATAGATACATATTCTTACACCATAAAATGAAAGCCAGAAATAATGTCTATGAATGAAAATTTTATCTTTAGAAGGTTTTTTAAAGTTTTATATTCAGTTTTCATAAGAATTGAAACCTTCACTCTACTGCTTAAAAAACGGATTGTCCTGTGGACCTACATGTAATGTCTAATCCCTTGATTTTCATTTCTCAAACACCTCAGGAAGTGTAGGGGTCAAATGCAAATGAAGACTATTTGAATTTCTGATGATTTTTGGTTTGGTGAGCCCAGGTGGCTAAGAGCACAGAAAAAGTCTGGACGGGGCCCAGGGTCAGCGACTCTGCAGAGAGACTCATACTGTCATGACCCTACAGTCCATCCAGAAAGTCCAGCAGTAGGGTCTGTGATAAAGATGTAATGTCTTTCAGCACAGAACAGGACCTTGGCTTCCACAAAATCGATGGTACCATTTCTTTCCTAACTTCACCATTTTAAACTTTTTTTTTTTTTTTTTTTTTTTTAGTTTTGCAATTATCAAATATTTCCCATCACTTTCACCTTTAAGAAGCAAATATGCCTCGGAGGTATTAAAATATCAGTGAAGCTTACCTGTTAAAATTTCAGTTGATACATTATTTCTCCTTAAGGGGGGTGGGATAATTCATTAGCTTTGACAATTTGGAACAATGTTGCTTAACCACACTTCTCTTCCTCTCCATCCTCTGCCACCCCCGCCCACCTCCCTTTCAAATCAGTGGTTCTAGAGCAAGAGCTCAACAGCGGGTGGGAGAGAGGTTGAGGAGAATTATGGTCCTTAGGAGCCATGAGACGACACCAAGATAAATGCAATTTGTTTTGAACTTTTGTCTCCAGGACAATGGCCATCAATTTCTAGAGCTTTTATTTTGGAATTGGTGAAATTCTGAGCTTTTGGAATCTTCTAGTGAATTCAAAACATAATTCAAAAACATATGAATTCATATGACCTTACTCTCTCTTAATCACAATTTCTCACCTTGAGGCAGAGGGTGATTGGATTTACATAGACTCTAGCTATCACACACATAAAGACACTATCTCAGAGACTCTAGAGACCCTTTCCTCTCCGTAAAGGAGATTCATTCTAGTCATTCTCTTGTCCCTGATGGATTTTTCTCACATCCGTCATATGTACATGGAGTTGGAATATTGGTTGACAACCATAAATTCAGATCCTTTTGCTTCTTTCTGGTACATTCTTTTCTCCAGTCTTGAGAATGGCGAACTTAGGTATCTGGTGAAAATAAACCAGAACAGTGAAAGGTTTGGCCACAATCTATGTGAAGTGTTAAAATGATATCATATCTCTTCATGTGATTATTTACAAAAGTTTGCAATCAGACCAAAGGCAACTTACAGAAATACATTACATTCATGTCCATTGAACTGCATGACCAAATATAAAATAATTCATGTAGGTCTAGGAGGTAACGGTGAAGTTATATTTTTCTTCCTTCTTTTCTTCATCCTATGCTTGTAGTTATTTTTGATGTACTTATTGGGAACTTTAATACAGACTGCCAAATATTCTGTATTTTCCAACGCAAAGCATTCACCATGAGTGGAAATCAAATCCCATTTCAACACTGAATCTGAAAGATTACTTTATACAATTTATTAAATGAAGCACACGGCCAGTAACAATTGAAAGGTAACAGGTAGAAGCTTCCTGACTAGATGTGGTCCTATATGCTGTCATTGTAAGTGGTCTGTCAGGATTTTCATGGTCATCCTCTCCTTCCCACATGTGTTTTGAAGGCATCTTTCTAAGCCTTGAGCATTCTCTTAGGGAAAGAACTTAAATGTAATATTGTAACTCAGGGCATTTTCTTTCAACCCTACATGATTTTACTGTACATGATTTAGTGAATTATGTAAGTGTAATTACTGAGACACTGGCATGTTATTCTACTCAAAGTATATTTATTTGGGTATGATATGTTTCTCAATTAGTGACCTCTATGGCATTTTTCAAAGATGTGGGGATTCAGGCAGGATATTTGGTCATGGTGAAACAAACAAATTTTTATTACTCTCTTTATTTTCTGCCCTTTTTGTTCTTTGTTGCTTCATGCACAAAAAGGTGCTATTTTGGTTTATAAATATTTGTAGAAGTATATTTAACCTGAACTTTGAAATCTCCATTACACTTTGATGTAGTGTGCATTACTTATTCAAATATTCTATAGAGTACAATAAGCAGGAATACCAGGATTAGAAAAGAACTATTATTAATAATAACTGTCCAACCCATTTATTATATTAATAATATTAATTCACTCTCTCCTAGGCCTTGTGCTTAACTTTATTATGTATGTTTTTAATCATCCCAGACAGCCTATGAGAGAGAAGCTATCGTTTTCTCTAATTTACAGATAAAAAATTGAAGATTAGCAAGATTTAAAATAATGGCCAAGCAACAGAATTGGGATTCAAACACAGAGTCTGAGTGCAAATTACTTGAACTTATTTACAGCACTAAACTACTTTGGACAGTGATTTGCTATACAGTTGAGTCTCCAATAAAAAGATGCGCAGTACCTGCTCAGCAATGCTTTACTATTGATATTTTAAAAGTAGGAGGAATAGTGCTTATTTTCCCAGATGAACAGAGATCCCTACTTCATATATAGTACATTTATCATCCTCTTTACCAATGCGTATTATATACCAACTGATTATATCTATGTATGTGGTGTGATCTTGAATTGCTGCTTCTGTTTGCTAGATATATGACCAAAGTCTCAATTATTTCATATATAAAATAGGATCTAGAAAACTACACTTGCATAAATTAGATGATTTATGCAAATCCCCTAATGTGCTGCCCAGTATAAAAATGTCAACATACATTCATTCCTTTTCCTCAGACATAATCACTACTGAGTTGCAAGTTTCTAGAATATTCACCAGACATTTTCTAAGAAAATGTATTCCAAAAATTATTTGTTGTTTTCTGATTTTTAAAAACAATGCATGTACTTTATAGAATATTTTAAAATTACAGGATGTATTATAAAGAACAAATAAAAATAAGTTTAGTACTGTGAGAAAACATGGCACACTCAATCCAAGTGACTTAGGCAAGGTTTAGACAAATTAAGAAGTTTCTGGGAGATCCAATATTGGGGAACCCTTACTACCCCAGGACTGCAAGGAGAAGTAGAGGGAATTTTTAGTGGGGCAGTAGCTATATGGGAGTGGGCTAGGTGAAAGAAGCACTGGTCTTCATTAGATAAACACAGCCAGGAGAAAATTAATTCCCTGATGTCATCTTCTTATTACCTCTGAAAGTCCTTCAAGGAACCTCCACTGCCTAAACCCAAAGAGAAGCCAGAAAGCAAGCGAACCAAGGAAAGAGAAACTTCATGGTCAACCCCCCAGGATTTAGAATATGATGCAGAAGGGCGAAGAGTAGATTTAGGGAGGCTAAAAAAGAGAGTCGGCACCTGGAATAATTTGGTCCTTCTAACTGGTAATATAGTATTCCACCAAAGTAGACTAAATAACCTAAGTTGGTATTGCTGAGGCTTCAGCTCAGAATGTATTCATGCTACCATTGGGTAGCATGGTATAAAACATTTGTGTAATTCATTACTCTGTGATATATAGTTCTTTTTGTTTTAATATTTCATAATCAAGCTTCTAAGAATTTCTCTGTATTCCAGCATCATAGAACTTGTCTGAACAACTTGAAAAAAAACTGAGTACACGTTAGTCACATTGTGCTTGCCTCTTGACCTTTAGACCTTTAGTCTGAAAAACTCCCAGTCATCTTCATGAGCAAACCCTCAATTGCTTTAATTGTATCAGTTTTATTTTTGTATCTCTTTTCTTATTTCATTAGAGTTTTGTGTTCTAATAATCAATACCTGGTGTGATTGTTGTACTGGTTGAGATTTTTCTGGTTTTAAAGATCAGAAATGGAATCCAAACTAGTTTAAATGAAATACTTTATTGGCTTGCATATCTTTAAATTACACAGATATAATTGTGAATACTGTATAGCTGAATCTAGAGGCTCAAAACTAATAGTATAATTATTCTTTTTCCTTATGTGATGTTTATGAGTATAGAAAGATCTGGCTATCTATCTCTCAATCTATCTACCTCTACATTCACATATATAACTGTATATAAATAGAAATGTATGTTATATCTATTCCTATATCTGTATCTACATCTTGCCACTGCTTTCCTCTGTATTGGCTTTATTCTCAAGCAGACTAGCTTCACATTCGAAAGTTGCAAAGTTGCATTGGAAGTTACAGGTGATAGACTAAAATCTCAGTGACCCAGAAGAAAGAGAGACCCTCCTGTAGTTCTAGCAAGAGCCTCTGTGATGATTCATGTAGCCTACCTTGGGCCATTTCACCATCTCAATAAATCACCACAGACAGAGAGAGGGAATACTTTTACAGGTGAGGCATAGGGCAAAGCTGTTGATGTTTTGCTTTTGTATATCTGTCTGGATATTTCATGGTAGTTTTTTTGTGAGGTACACAGCTAAAAATTAGGTTTTAGTGACATGACTCTACTACCTAGAAGGATCTCTGGGAGTAGAGATAATGTCAGTCTGGGAGAAAATGGATAAATTATTTGCAACCAACCTAGTCAATATCCTAAAGGCGGAGGAAGAGATAAGAATTATTTACTAAAAGACAGACAATAACTTGTAAGGTGACTTCGTTACTAGGAAAGATTAAAAAGGATAACAAAGAAAATTCAATATCCCTAAGAAAATGATCTTTGAAAGAAAATATTTTCTCCAAACTTCTTAAAAATAAAACAGAAGGTAAATAAAGTGCATTAACCATGGCAGTTGAAAGCAAAATGGACTTTAATAGTCATAATTTGTGTATCTGAAAAATCTACTTTAAATAATTCTTAACCATTAACCAATCATTAATGTAATAAAAGGTTCTAGAAGTATATTTCAAATAATATTAAATATCTGACACAGTAGTAGAGAGATAAACGTGTAAATGAAAATACAATTCAAAGCAACAGATCTTTCAAATCAACAAGATAAAACTATGGTCTTGCTTGTTTTGTAAACACTTTCAATTACGTGTATAATAATTTGCTTCCTAATCTCTTAAAATTTTATCTGAATTCTCTAGTGTCATCTCTTTAAAGAAAGTCTCTAGAAAAATTAAGTGCATATGCAAGACACCACAGCATCTGAGCTTAATGAGTTGTGTTAATCCAAAATATAAATCGGTCTGCTTTCAGTAGAATTGAACCAAGCCCTCTGAATTATTAAAACGTAGGGTATAATATGATATGGTAGGCAGGATTCTCAGATTGTTCCCAAGATCCCTGCTCCCCTGTGTACTCTCCTGGTGTAATCTCCTCCCTTTCATTGTGGGCGGGACTGTGAATATGATGAGGTGTCATGCTCACGATAGGATACATTATATAGCAAATGTAGAGAAATTTTTCAGATGTCAAGTTAGTATTACTCCCTTTGGTATCTTCACCAGTGGAAAAAGAGGTGTTTTCCTGAGGTGTTGCAGTCAGGAGGGGCAGTGCAACTCACTCCTCAGCCCCAGGGCTTAATTCAGGGTTGAGAACAGAAGGAATGTTAGAAAATAAAGAACTTTAGATTGTTTTTTTTCTCTCTTTAAACTTCTCTTCAATTAGCAATCTGACTAGTTAAGTCATTATGGAAGGAGATTTTCAAAAGGAGATAGATGTAACATACATGTATCCACTACAAGGTCAAGTAATAGGTTATCCCAGAGTCATCCAGAATTTCATTAGAGAAGCCCGGCTTGACATTGTGTCATATCCAATGTCCACTAATGCAAGGCGATTTCTTTGGGTGTAGGAATGGTGAAAAGGCAGATGAGTATTTTATGTAATAATAACAAAATCAGTGTGTGCTTGGCCAAGCACTGCTGACAGACGGAGAGGGAAAGAAAAATCCAGAATTTTGTGAGTCAGCTTCAAATTCTGGGACTGAATATTTGATATTGAAACTACTAGGTTTTATTTTTATTTATACATGTTATTTATATAGTCATATATTTGCATTAATATGTATATTTATATATTTGTATAGATATAGGAACTTCTTTTCCATAAGGCAATCAGAGGGGGAGAGTGGGCATTTACAACAATACATTTCTATTAGATTATGGGCTTGAAGGACTATTGTTTGGTTTTGTTGTGTTTTGTCTTTAGTACCCAGGACTCCTTAATAGAGATCCAGATACATAGTGAGGGCTTAATAAATTTATATTAAATGAATAAATGGATGACTGGATGACCAGTTCACTTACTACTTATCAGAGCAGAACTCATAAAATCTAGTCAATAAAATTATCCTATTTCCCTGCCTTATGGTAATCAAAGAGTAACTGGAAGCTGAGATATTAGACTTGCAGCTAGAAGTGAAAAAAGGAATGATAAAAAAATAGTATGTATTCCTGAAGGATAAAGCAGAGTTCCCTTTATTGGGAGTTCTCAATTGCTTCTGAGAGTTGCAGTGGTAACTTCCATCTTTGCATAAGATGGAACTTATAAGTTCAATTATTTTTTGATAATTAATTTTTGGGTAATTAATAAGTTCAAACTACTATACTAGGAACTATAGATTTATAGAAATAAAAAGTTCAAGTGTTCAAGGATAAACTCATATATAAACAATGAAAACCCAGCATGGTAAATGCTAATATGTTTTGTGGGATTATGCAGGATTATGCAAGAGGCCCTCCTAACCCAGAGAGTTGGTGAGTATGTGTGGAGCAGAGAAAGGGAATAGTGAAGGGGGTCCTCTAAGGATTCCCACAAGTGGTAGTATCTAAACTGAGTTTTGAAAAATGAATAGGAATTCTTAGTAGAAGAGGAAAGGATATTCTAGTCAGAGAATGATGTGTAAAATCAGGGGAGATCATGGAAGCAGTGAAGAGAATGAACTTTAAAAGGAGTGAAACTCAAGGCAGGAAGGTGCATTACAAGTCTCCACATGATAAAGGTAGAAAATTTCAAGGGCTTGGGCTAAAGTAGTCCAGTACAATGGGATCAATGAAGCGGGGCTTGAGAGAAATTAAGGAAAAATATAGATAGGACTATAAATAGGGTGCATAAACCCAACAGAAGAGAAAGGGACCATTTATTTCCAGGTCGCTTCCTCAGTTACATAGTGATTAAATGGAAGGGCCAGGCATTTACCCAGGTCTATCTGCTACCCAAACATATGATGCTATCTTCTGTTATATCATACTCTTTGCTTTTTTAAATAAAGAAGAAAACTTCACAAGCCCTACAAACATTTAAAATGATATTCCATCATTCTCTTTTATAAAAAAATTAAGGAGAAACCTTCATAATTCCACTGGACAGCCATAAGAGCATTCAAACCAGAGAAAGCTGAAAATATGAGTTAGGCAGCCATGGGGTTGGTGAGACAAGGATGACCACCTGGGCAGGAAGGTAGAAGGGTGGTGGTAGATGGCATGCTCTAATGAAAGATTCAAGACACAGAAAGTAGAAAAAAACAGCAAAAAGTCCAGAATGAATCCAAAGGACAGAAGTCCAAGCTATAAACCAGAGAAATCCATCTAGAATTCAGTTATTTAGAAATCCAAACAACATTCAGGAGATCCAGCAGCAGAAAGAAAAGATTCCATTACTGAGAGTCATAGTGTCATGGGTAACAATTTCAACTTTGGGAGAAATGAAATACTAGACAAGGTCCAAATTACTGTTGAATAAGAAAGAACCCATTCCTTTTTTATTTTTTTAACATCTTTATTGGAGTAAAATTGCTTTACAATGGTGTGTTAGTTTCTGCTTTATAACAAAGTGAATCAGCTATACACATATACATATATCCCCATATCTCCTCCCTCTTGCATCTCCCTCCCACCCTCCCTATCCCACTCCTCTAGGTGGTCACAAAGCACCGAGCAGATCTCCCTGTGCTATGCGGCTGCTTCCCACTAGCTATCTATTTTACATTTGGTAGTGTATATATGTCCATACCACTCTCTCACTTCGCCCCAGTTTACCCTTCCCCCTCCCCATGTCCTCAAGCCCATTCTCTACATCTACGTCTTTATTCCTGTCCTGCCCCTAGAAATAAACCATTCTTGAAGAACTAGAACACCATAGTCTAAGTAAATCTGGTAGCAAGGTTGATTCACTGTTACTTTGTAAATAAACTGCTGACAAAACACTCTTGTATTTCCCCCATAAGAATGTGTGGTCTCATGATCTGAGTAGGGGTCAAATGCCTAGAGAGATTTAACGGATTCTGCAGTACAAGTTACAGAGTTACAAGGACAAGGTGCCAGGAAGGTCATTGCAGATACTTTTCTTTCTTTTTTTTTCCCCCATGTGACTTTAAATGACTCAAATTAAGCCAGAAGAATTGGAATTACATTTGCCAAATGCTTACACACATGCAAATTCTGTTTGTCATTTTCTAGTTAATATATTTTCCCACCTCTGAGATTTTCTTACAGCTCCCTCGCAGGATGATGCAGCTAAAATTTTGTGTAGACTTTGAAATCTGAAAGACTTCAAGACCTAATTTAACATTTATTTGCTATGTGAGTACGGATAGCTACTTAAAATCTTGAAATTCACTTTATTCACCCATAATATGGATGTTGATATACATACCTTACAATGTTATGGGTTTGAGATTATATAATTTTGTAGGAATGTTTAGAAAATGCAAAGCACTAATAAAAATGGTAGATATCATAAAAATTAATAAGTGAATAGTATTAAAGTCTATAATTTTCCCATGAATCAAGATGAATTTGATTTTTTCTTATAATAAAAATAAATTCTTGAATTTGGGGGGCTCGATACAAATTTGAAACTGAATCAAACAAAAAACTCTGAACAATTTAGTTTTTATGAACAGAATTCAATATTAATTGCTCATTTAGATACTTTTTGTCATATTTTTAAGTGAGTTACATTGCTAGTTTTTCCCTCGTAATGAAAATGCACATCTTTCATGGAGTAGGTAGGTTTTGTAATCTATTTGACACTAGCTTGAAAATTCCATACAAGACAGTAGATTGCATTTTGCATGCATTTTGTAATTTCTTTGCTCCCTAACTCTTCAGGTGTCAAATTCTAGCTAACTTCTCTGTTAATGATTCATCAAAGATGTCTTCATCTATCACAAGATGCTGCAATTAAGGTCTTAAACCTGCTGAAATTTGATCTTTCTGTAGTACCTGGTAAAAGTTTGTAAACAAGAAGTGTGACAGCTGATAGCAACAAATTACAAATAGAAGTCTATTTCATACCTGACGCCAGTGAATTAGAAAAAGAAGATAATTGATATATACCAAGTATCCTAAGGTAGACTCAAGTCCAAGATCAGTGCTTCCTTTTTAGAGATGGTGAGTTAGTTATGTTGGTTA
Organism: Mesoplodon mirus; assembly: GCF_964341445.2. Classification (NCBI taxonomy): domain Eukaryota; kingdom Metazoa; phylum Chordata; class Mammalia; order Artiodactyla; family Ziphiidae; genus Mesoplodon; species Mesoplodon mirus. Next base: position 19,856,012 of record NC_138983.1, read on the forward strand.
AAAGTATAGGCTGTGGAGTCAGACATCTTTGTTCTTGAGATGGACCCTGCCACTACAGTCGCTGTGGGCTTTTAAACTGTGTAAGCCACTGTTTTGCCATCCTTAAATAGGAAACTAGCAAAATCTCCACTTCATTGAGTTGCTCAGATTAGTTGAGATTAGTGAGCACCAGCACAGAGAAAACAGTCAGGGGCTGTTAGTTGGTGCTGCTGCTGTGGTAGCGTATATCAGGAAATGTAGAGCTCTTTAATTTTGCTTTCGAACATTCGAACGTGCCTTCCATTGGATCTTAATGTGAATATTTAGCCAGATTGTAGAACACAATCTGGTCGGGATGCTACAAATGTGAAACAAATGCAAAGCATGAAACTGGCTAATTGCTTCTACATGTGGAAATAGATATTGTATTAGTTTCTTGTGGCTGCTATAAAAAAATACCACAAGTAATTACTTTAAACAACAGAAATTTGTTTTCTCACTTTTATAGAGACCAGAAGTCCATTATCAGTTTCACTGCATTGAAAGGGAAGTGTTGGTCAGGCTACTCTCCCTTGGGAGGCTCTACAGAAGAATCCATTTCTTGCTTCTTCCAGCTTCTGGTGGATGCCAGGATTCCTTGGGTTGTGGAAGCATCAATCCAATGTCTGTCTTCATGGTCACATTGCCTTCTCTCTTTCTCTAATCACTCTCTGCCTCCCTCTTTTATAAGAAGGATTATGAATGCATGTGATTTCATTAAAAACTCACCTGGCTAATTCAGGATAATCTCTCCATTTCAAGATCCTTAATTTAATTACATCTGCAGTCTTTTTTGCCATATAAGGTAACATAGATATCATTTAAGGACCATTAATCAGTCTACAACAAATAGCCATGAAAATTTTCTTCACATAACCACATCTGGAATCTGGACAGGAAAATTTTATAAATGCTGTATTTGTTTGGATTAGGTTAAACTGAAAATAATAGAAGCCTTAAAATTACAGTGGTGTGAACACAAATGTTTTATTTTTTCTCTCATTAAAATAAGTCTAATAGTAGAACATTCACACACATAAGGGGATTAGGCATCTTATATAGTCCTACTCTACAATCCTTGGCATGTCAGCTCCTGAACCAATATGGTAGCTAAAACTTGCTTCAGCCATTGAGCTTATGTTCCAATTGGCACAAAACAAGAAAAAAAGGAATTACAGGGCTTTCTGGGGTGCTCCACCAAATAACTTTGATTACTCAGACTGGCTTCCCCTATTTGCAAAGGAAGTTTTCAGTAGGGCACAACTGCTAGTTTCTAATATCAAAAAGATGAAGAAATGAAAGGCAGCTAACCAATGCCAAGTTAACCAGAAATCTGTTCTAATTTGAACATCACCCAAAGAAGATTTAGTTTCCCCTCTAGAGTTGTTTACATTAGAGGTAATCATAATAAAACTTTTATTATGAAAATGTACAAACATTAAAATAATTTTAAGATATTAAAAGAGTGGTAATAATTATGTATACATTTGAAAATTAACTGTATTTAAAAATTAACATTTACTCATATTTCTTTTACCACTCTATTCATCTATCTTTTTATCATCTTTCTAGCCTATCTAATCTTCTCAAGCAGTTGAAAGATGGAAAGTAAGCCACACAAGTCATGATAGTTCACCTTAAATACTTCAAGTTTCTTCTAAAAATATTAATATTTTTCACCTCAATATCATCACAGTTAAAAAAAATAACAATAGTTTTCTAATATTAGCTAATGTAGTGTTAATGCTTAAATTTTCTCCTCTGCTTCAAAATAAATCCAACACAATATTTTTTTAAAACCAGAGTTAAACCAAGTTAAATTCATGCATAATATTTTTTAGATTTTTTTTAGTCTTTTCTAATCCACAGTTCCTCATTTTCCCCTGATATTGACTTTTTGAAGAAAGCAGACCAGTTGTCCTATAGAATGTCTTATATTCTGTCTTTGTCAGATTGTTTCCTTGCAGAGTGTATTAACTTTTTTTTCCTATCACTTTTATATTGTAAAATGTTATGTCTAAGGGCTTGAATTTTTGCTGCTGGAAAAAAGACTTGAAAAACAATGCTGTGTATTTTATTTTGCATTGCATCAGGAGGCATATGTCGTCAGGTTGTGTCAATATTAGCGATTCTAAGTCTGACAATTGTGTGAAAATACAGTTGACAGATCGTTTGTTTGAGAAGGTTTGTTTTTCTCTTGGCTGTTAGCAAGTAACCTGTTGGATGATTCTTTGGCGCCATGAGACTAATGGTTTTAGCATCCATTACTTTCTGAAAGAATGAGTTTACTGGGGGCTTCAAAATAATATTTTTCTAGCATATTTATCCCACATATTAACAGGTATTCTTCTGAGAAAAGACTGCCACAACAACTGAGTATCTTTTTAAAAAGGGGTAAAGTCTATTTACCTTTTATTACTAATTTTCATAGTAATGCATAGGTATAACAATCATTACCACTGATGGCAGAAGTGATGCCAACACACAAAGGGTGTGTGTGTGTGTGTTTCCCTCTTTTGTTTTAATTATCACCGTATTTTTTATCCATTCAATGTTTTAAAATCAAGTATCATCATTTTTCTTTTTTAGGCTCAAACAATGTCAAATTTAGCCAGAGACTGACCCTTTAACCTGGCTTCTGTGTCTTTTTGTTAGGTCCCTATGTGATTTTTGAACCCTCCCTGCTCTCAGGCACAACAAGAATTCCCAGTTTCACCCTCTAATTTCCCTGCTTGGAATTAGCCAAGATCTGGACTCCAGGTCTTCTGGGATGCTATTCTTACAAGGCTCTTTCAGTAAATGATCCTAGCAAATCTATGTCTTTTCTCTGACACTAAAACCTTTTTTTCCCAATAATAGTTAAATATTTACTTGTTTGTTTTATCCTGTGAGATTCAAAAATTAACTCTAATTGCATAATCAATAGTATGTTAACAGTAGGCCAGTAAGTGAAGTTTGTTATTTGCAGGTCCCCCCGACCCTCTTCCCGCCAGATATGTCCTACACAGAATTATGTTTATGTTATTTGACCATTTCTTTTCCTTCAATGGATACGTTAGACACTTGATATACAGTTAAGAAGAATTTGTCAGTTTGTTTCCAAGTCTAAGTTTTACACCTTTTAAATTTCATTTTACTTTTCAGATAGATAAGGCATTTAAATAATTCAAAACTGCATACTCAGAAAAGTTCTTCTGTTCTTCCACCTCAGTTTCCACCATCCCAAATCTTATAACTAATAATTATTAGTTTCTTGTTCATACTTCCTGCAATCTTTCTTGCCTAACTTATCCTTACTTCCATTCCTTTCTTATATTAAAAAAAAAAAGACTACTAGATACATTGATCTTCATCTTGCCTTCTTTCTCTTGGAGGTCACTCCAAAATAGGATACAGAAAACTCCCTTGATTCATTTGCTTATTCGTGTGTCTATTTTTTCACATTCCATAATATGCCATTGTTTTTCTGTCCCCTGTGGATGGACATTCGGATTGTTTAAAATATTTTACTATTACAATTAATGCTACAGTGAATAATCTTGTGCATATTTTATTTTATATTTCTGGAGATGTGTCTTTAGGAGAGATTCCTAGAAGTGAGATTATTGGATCAGAGAACTAAAATAATTTATGAGATATTGGAAAGTTTTCAAACATTGGACTTGTACATTTTGTGCTCAAATCAGAAATGTGTGAGAATATCTGTTTCTTTCCAGCCTTTCCAATAGAGAATATTGCCAAACTTTAATTTTTGCCAATTTGAAGGGTGTGGCATAGTATTTCAGTACTGTTTTAGTTTACATATTACTTATTGTGAGATAAGCACCTTTTTATTCATTTTAGGACAATTTGCTTCTCTTTTAACAATGAATTGTGTTTTCTTTATTTCTGGAGTATTTTTGATTGTTGTTCTAAACATCAGTTTTGTTTAGGAGTTGTATTTTTTTCTCTTCAAAGAATTATAGAATATGTATATTGAATATTCATTGAATATCTTCTATATTAAATTACATTAAATATAATTCTTACCTACTTCTTACTTTAATTTCATTTATTTGGGGTTCTTCTAATTCCTAGCATCAATGCCCCTTTTGGTCGAATAAGCTCTCCCTGGGCTTCCTTTTAATTCATTCTTTATTTTAAAGATGATTTTACCTTTTTTCCCCCCATTTTTTTCTTTTTGCAATCAGTCAACAGCTATTTCAATCTTCCTTATTTTTATCCACTTTTATTCAGAATACTTGAGTTTCTGATGTGTGATTTTTTTCACGCCTACAATTGCTTGTTTAATTCATGGTGGTTGCTTCTGTTGATTTTGTTTTCTAAATCGTGGGTCATGTTATCTTCTTGCTTCTTTGCAGCAAGGCTTAGGAACTCTCTACTTTAGCCTATTACCATGTTTCCTTACCATGGGAGAGTTCTCTCTCTCTCTCTCTCTCTTTTTTTTTTTTTTTTTTTGTGGTACGTGGACGGACCTCTCACTGTTGTGGCCTCTCCCATTGCGGAGCACAGGCTCCGGACACACAGGCTCAGTGGCCATGGCTCATGGGCCCAGCCGCTCCACGGCATGTGGGATCTTCCCGGACTGGGGCATGAACCCCTGTCCCCTGCATTGGCAGGTGGACTCTCAACCACTGTGCCACCAGGGAAGCCCTCTTTTCTTTTTTTTTTAACTATGGTCACAGACATTTTGAGCCTCTGAGGAATTGTTTATTCTCTTCAACCCTTTTCTAATTTCATCACCACAGGAGATTTTTCTTCTGCCTCCAGCTTTGCTCCCCATCTACAGTGAGTTGCTACCATGCATGAGATAATGCCCAGTGCTCCTCAGGATTCTTTCTTAGCTTTCATATCCTAATCCCAGATGCAGATCACTGCTTTGAGCACATGAAGGTCTGGCACAACTGGAAGGGATTTCCCTGTGCTCAGCCATGGGCATTCTGTGAGTGTATAATCACCCAAGGACCCAGAGGAAAGAAGTTCAGGTGAATGGAGACTTAGTCTGTGAATGTGGCTCCTTTGAATTGTAAGACATCATGCCAACTCACAGAGACATTTGAAGTTTATTAAAACTTTGGCCTTTTTCTCTTTACCCCCATTCATGGTACATTTATACTTTTTTTGCCATTTTATTAGGAATGAAACCAGACACGGGCCTTTCTTACCTGGAAAGATATTGTCTCTTTCTGGAATTTAGCTTACTTAGGTTTTTGTACCCTCAGCTACTCTGATGGATTTTTAAAAGCTGTAATTGATTTTATTTTTTATTTTTAACTTACTGTTTTGTTTTGTTTTTTCTGATGGTTAGGGTATGTCAACTAAAAACAAAGGCACAACCTAAAAGTTGAGGATTATGTTTTATTCCATGGATTTTCTTAGGACTTCAAGGCTGAGAGACAGACTCTCAGATATCTCTGAGTGAGGTAAGGGAGGTACTCTAGAGAGGTAAGGGACGAATCAGGATATATAAGAGTTTTTGCAACGAAGACCAGGTCGTCCAAACTTCAAAAGATTGTTGTTAATTAAAGAAAATTAGACATCTCAAGTTAATGAATTTAGCACTTTTCTATGTATGGGAAGTTGTAAGAGTCTGGGCTCCTTGAAATCATTCCTTTGATATTCACCTTAGCTATCTAGAGCCAGTATCCTGTTCTTTCCCATCCTGAGTTTCCTCAGGGTATACGGTTGCAGGGTGGCTGCAGTGGCTGAGGGCTTGGCAGTGAACAGCCCATTTTCCTCCAACCTGAGTTCCCTAGGGGCTCACCATGAGGTGGAGTGTGGCTGTAGTGGCTTAATGGCTACATCATCTTGTGTTTACTGTTGTGGCAGACAACATATTTCATTCACAGGTAGAAGAAATGGTCTCCTTCAACTTCTGATACCCTCCCTGAAAACTCATTAGAATTTGTTTTATAGAATTGAATTTGCCTCTTACTATAATAGAAAAATAATCTAGAGGTACTAAAATGCTATCTGTTGTTCTGGCTGTACTGTTGGCCCAAGATTCTTTGGCCAATCTGCTTGAGTAGCAGGTGTCCTTCTTTTACTGTCATTAATCCATGTGAAAACTCCTGGATCTACTTTACTGATAATAGAAGATAGATTTTTCAGCCACAGAACACCATTCTTGAGTTAAAATTCTGCATAATTATCATCAAGCTAAGTGAAATTTACTTTTCCAATGAACCAAGTGTTCAATAGTACAAATGATGGAACTTATTTCATTGTTTATTTTAGTAGTAATTAGTCATTTGTTTAGTATAACGAATGTATAAATACTTTCATGTACATTATTTCATTGTATTTCACTATGTTCCTACAAGGTAGTAAATATTATTCCCATATAACAGGTGAAGAAGTTGATGTTTGCCAAGTCACTCAGATAGCCACTTAACTATCTCTTTTAAACATCTGATTTTAAAGACCTCATATTTTGTCCCTCTTTAAGGTTCATCCAATATCTTACCTTTTCAAAATAGACAAAGCAGAAAAAAGACTAAATAAACAAAGAAACAAAAATCTACCAAAAATAAGGGAACATAATAAAAAGAAGCAAGCATTTAAAAAATGTCTAACATTTCTGCTTCATTTATCACACAGGATATTTTTGAGAAAACGAGAGTATTAAATGAATCAGTATTATATGTGATACTTAAAAACTAATCACAAATGAAAATTTTATTACTTATTTTCAACAGAAGTTTAGAGGAGTCCACTAGGTAACCTCTTTCAAGCATTTATTATAATTGTTCTTGTGGTACAAATGTAGCCATTTCTAAGTTTAGAGTAAGACCCTTACCCATCTGACATTCAGTAGCATCTGGTGGTAATAAAATATATTTTAACATTTAGTATAGACTTGAAATATTAAAATAATGTTTTGTATGCTTATTCTTTGGCAAAACATCAAAATATTTGCTGATATTCATGATGATTGGCCAGAAAATAAGATAGTAATGACAGATGGAAAGACAACCGTGTTATAAACAGAGAAGCATTTTGTTGAGTGCCACTCAAAGGGAGGCACAGACAGTTAGGCGTGATGGATCAGAGTGTATTAGAGAGTTCCCTCTACTGTCCTGACTGAGGGGTGCTAGAGAAAAAAAATCACACTTTTACTTGCTGCTCAATGAGATCTACCTGCACTTAGCTTTTACTGGGTGCCTTCTTTATGCTGGGTATATTACAAACACCATTTCATGTATTCCTAGTGTCTAGTTCATAGATGAGAAAACTGAAGCTGAATGTAGATTTTTAAAAAGAGACAAACTTGCACAATGTTACATAGCTGATAAGTGTTGATAGTAGGATTTTAATCAGATGTATTTGAAATGCGAGTCCCCATGGTTTTTCCCCTAGATTAGCAACCTCAGACATATACAGTTTTTTTTTTTTAACATCTTTATTGGAGTATAATTACTTTACAATGGTGTGTTAGTTTCTGTTTTATAACAAAGTGAATCAGCTATACTTATACATATATCCCCATATCTCTTCCCTTTTGCGCCTCCCTCCCACCCTCCCTATCCCACCCTTCTAGGTGGTCACAAAGCACCAAGCTGATCTCCCTGTGCTATGTGGCTGCTTCACGCTAGCTATCTATTTTACATTTGGTAGTGTATATATGTCCATGCCTAAAGAAAGCTTTATATCTCTGTTTTACCGAGGGTGGTTTTCCTTAAGTTTGGTCCTGGAGTTTGCTTTAATCTTGTCTTTGCTTTAGACTTAGTTGTTTTTTAGATATAGGATTAACTGTCCTCAAGGAAAAACAATTTAAACAGAGTGAGTATTTGTTTATATTCAGACTCCTACATCCAGTAGAAGTAAGGAATAATACAGGTCATCTTTTCAAGTGCTCTTGTTATACAGATGTAGAAAATAAGGTTTCCCAAGTCACAGTTAGGAAAGAAGCAGGCCTGAGACCAGATCTCTCATATCACAAACCTGTATTCTTCCCAATAAAGAAAACTGTATAGTTACATTTTACCTCAATCTCTCCAATGATTTTTTAAAATAAAAATCCTGCAAGAAAATGATGAACTGTGGGTTTTCTTTCTTACAAAAGAAAATAATAAATCAATATAAATTACATATGAACACACTGTTGGGGAGGGGGAATTTTCCCTCTAACCCTCTTGAATTCTTTTGGATGGTCTAACAAATAAATTGACACAAAACTGAATAAAATGAGAAAAAAAAACAATTTAATTTGTATGCACGGAGTTCTCACATAACTAGGACCCCTGAAATGACCAAAGCAGGCTATTTTTATATCACATTTAGACAAATAAACAATATTTGTGAAGATTTAACAAAACAAAGATGCTTGTGCTAGGGGTAGCAGACAAATAAAGAAGTGATGAAGTTTGTTTATATGCTTTCTTAGCCTTGAGCTCCCTAACTCTGTGATAAGAGTGCTTTCTATCCTCTTGGTATAGAGGGGATACCTTTACATGGGAGATTTATTTCTCACTTTTGGGGGGAAACAGGAGGGGCAAAGGTTTTTTATTAATCTTTTTTTTTAAAATCAGCTGTTTCTTAAGTAACTTTAACTTAAAATAATCAATATGCCATTGAAGCATATTTTGAGTTGGCCTGTCCTGGGCTCAAACAGTTCCCTCCTCTGAAATTTCCTTGGAAGTTTCACACATTAAAAGTTAGGCTGGTAAATTGTTCCATCTTCTTGAACCAGTCTATTAGTCTTGACAATAATGTAGTTCAGTTAAACTCATTTCAAGATGTGGTGATACAGGTGGGTTCCCAAAGTTAAGCCTATGGTGCAAGTAATCAGGCATTTCGATGGAGCAGGCAATCAGGCATTTGATAGAGGCAAAAGAAAAACAATGGTTAAGAATTGGAGAAAATTATCAATCAGTTTTTGAGTTTTGAGGGTAGCTAGTTGAGAAGAGTTCTAAATGTCAGGGTTGAAGCATCTTTTGTAGTTTGAAGGTTTCTGATGATGTCATCGAGTGTTCATGTAAGCATTCAGAGTGGTCCATATAACAACACGCATGAAGAAGACTGTCTACACATGAGTTATTGTGGTGATTTCCCCAAAGTTCATACTGAGACATGTAGCTTCAGTTAGTAGAACTTCAAGAAAAAAGGCAGTTTTAGTTCTCAATGATTCTAAGATAAAGACTGGGGGAAAATTAGAAACGTTAGTTTGGAGAGTTATAGCCAGCTATTTGAAAAAACTAGGAAATTCAGGATCCAGTTCAGTTTTCAGGTAAATACAGAACCTCAAGCAAAATTAATAGTGCTAGTATCTAATATCCACAAGTTTGTATTATAGTTTCTACTGAACCATAATTTTCTCTCTAAATTAACCCTTTTTTCTGCCAAAGATAGCTAAATTAAGACTAATTTATTTACAAAGTAAGTCCATATTCATTAATCTTGGCCTGGTTATTTACATAAGTACAGAAAGAATAGCAATTAACTATATAGGCTCTTTTACATCTGTTTTGCTGGAATTTTTTGTATGAGGAGTTTACTGATTGAACTTTTAATAGCCTCTTGAGGTTACAGAAATCAAGCCAAACATTTGCCATCAGATTTTGCCTGAAATACCTATAGATTTGTGTGGATTCTTATCTTCTTGAGGTTCCCCCATATATTCTGATGTTCCTTGCCTTTTCAGGAAGGGACCTTCCTTACTCATGTGGTTAGGCTGCTGGGAACCCTGTAAGGCTACTTGTTCAAGTGGCTTTATTGGTTCCATAAAGTCAACCTTAGGTCCTTAAAGCTGTCTGGTCATATGTGAGTCTATGTATTTATCTTTCAAATATGTCATTCCAGTCAAAGCTTTGGTAATATAACAATATTTCCAATCGTGTCCTGTTATAAGGAGAACAGATTCTTATTGAACTTATGCAAATAGCTGTATTGCCAAGAACATAAGAATACTCACTGAGCATTTCTGAATTTGGGAGGGATCAGGTAGTGACAAAAGGATAAATTTTCAATTCTGCTTACAAAGGTATAATTTACCAAATTGCTTTAAGTCATAATTAGCTTAAGAGAAATGAGAAAAAGTTTTCCTTAAATCTGGAGAAACAAAACATTTAAAGAATCAATAATTTTTCAAATTAAAAAATAATAAAAAAAATATAATTGTCTTCCTTGATTCGTTTAGTCCCATGTAACTAATTCTTGTTTTGCTTGATCTTTTGTTAGAAGTTTTATGAAGCCATCAGTTTCTCCATTAGGGTTCTGTAAATTCTTACCCAGTTTAGTGGTATAATTTGAGAGTCATCAGAAACTTGTTTTTTAGAGTACTAGTTAGATATCTTTCCAAGAATTTCACTGAAGGTAAAACACGTTTGCAAGAAGCTTTTATAAAAGCATCTAAGTAAAACAATAATTGTCTGTGAATGATAAAAGATTTTAAAATGTCCATCATTAAAGATCTGATTATTCACTATAATGCAACTGACAAGGAGATTTGGTTGTCTCTGTAACATACAACATTTTAAGATAATAATTGGAATTATGACTGATAACATTATATTAGGATATATCCAAGTTTTAGAAATTGCATGTGATTTTTAGAACATTTATATTAATAACATTTGTGTATACAATAAAATCTAAGAAGTTTTATCATCATTTACTTAACAATACCTCCCATATAATTTAACATACAAAATAAGCATAATTCATTTAATCTCTCTCATAAGGAGAGAAAACAAATCTTTTGAGGTGTTCCAGGAGCTCTTTGGAAAACCCTAAAGTTAGTTTTAGGTCAATAAGACTTCATTCAGAATTTGATTTGGGGGAAGTTTGTAAAAAATATGAGAAAGGTTTTAAAACACTTGGTCAAATAGGATCATAAGTCATGGTGAAATAATACTTAATTATCCATTTAATCAAAATGACAAAGACTTCATGGGAAAATAAGAAAGTTAAATAGTTGTAAAACTCTTTTAATATTGGAAATATTCATTTTTTTCTTCCTAAGTAATAGAAGACATGATAAAGACAAAATATTGAATCTTTGTTTTTCAAGGCAGATTACCTTAAAGGTAAAGAAACCTTTGTTTTCAATTTCTCATTAAGAGCGGATCAATAATCTAAGAAAACTTTGTTCTTTTAACAGAGAGAAAAAACAAATATTAATTTTGTACCAGCTTACTTATGATATTAAAGCTCATTTACTTAATTAAATTTATTCCAATCTTAGACCTAACAATACATAAAGTCCTTTTTCAAATATTCCTTTTTTATTTTTCTCAAGTACAGGACAATTTTGCTCCAGTACCCTGATCTTTTAAAATATCTACAAGCATTTTGAGAAGAATAAGTGAGTTTGGGGATTGGTAAAGATAGGTGGGGTTTGTCTTGTTTCTAGAGTTGCATTTCTGGTTTTTAGAGATTTGCAAGACAAAGATAGTTGTTCTATTAGCCCTTGAATATTGACTTCCAGCTGGTCTATTTCTTGATTATTTGTGGAAGCACCTGGGGAATTGCCAAGGAGATGCGATGATTTTTCTTTCCTTTAAGAAAGGGAATATTGGATCTTTGTTTTAGGTTTAATTTCGGTTTGTTCATCTTATAACGGACTCCATAAGGTGGCCATTATATATATAACGTGTGTGTGTGTCTTCTTCTTTCAATTTGACCCTCCCATAAGTACCAATATAACAGCTGTTTATGATGAGAGCTCTCAAAATAATTCCTTTCAAATATAGCCAGTTTGAATATCCATCATCTGGTTATTGATGAGTGGGCTCTTATATTATTCTCAAATAGGGACCCAAGCCAATAAGCCCTTTATATGGCTTAATCAAAGATGCAAGGGACATCTCACAAGAGAGTACGTAGTCCTCACAAGATCCAGAAAGTTCACTCCCAGAGTTAGTGTAAGAGAGTAAAAGCCCTTTGCTGGTATAGGTGGTAAGAATGGTGTCATGAAAATGGTGTCTCCAGTTTCCTATGAGAATGTGTGACACATCAAGTTATAGATCTACTAATCTATGACACTGAGCAGACTACTGGAATGACACTTTTCTAGCACTAATAAGTAACGAAGGTTGAGATGACAAAGGTCCTTTATGGACTAGGACCCCTTATGACAAACTCCCCTGAGAGCTGGCATGGCTGGGCAAAGACAGCACTGCTTGACTTCTTGTTCAGAACCCCAGTCTATTCAGCTGGTCACCAGGTGCACCCCAGTAAGTGCACCTTCTACCTGGCTGAGACCAGAAAGACTATTCTCACTGGTCACAAAGCTAAACTCTCAGGACATAGAACGGACAAAAGGGAAATTTTCATCCAGTTTTTACATGGGAGACCCACAGCAAGGCTTGTGTAAACAGGCTCTGGTCTGGTGAGGCATGAACTCAACAGTCTGTGAGGCCAGCTCAAACAGTAAGCTTTTAATGGGTCTATACCTGCTGTTCTTTTCTATAGTTCTTCCTCCTTATGACAAAAGACACAACACAGAGAAACAAAGAAAAATAATTACCATATCTGGGAGGAGAGGATCAATAAAAATTGAGAGTGTTCATGTACCCAATACCAGAGTCACTATGACCCAAGGATCCCGTTTCACAAATATTATCTCCAGGTAATCTAAGTTTAGAAAGAGAGAAAAAGGACTCTCACCACTTTTTTCTTCCATCTGACCCTGCATGCAGAGATTCAGGAGGCTGACTTCGTAAGAACCTTCTGCTGAAAGTCAGGGGTCCCAGGAGCAGTTGGGGGAGGGGAGTGGCAGAGTGGGGTCCAGTCAGTATCCTGCTGACGCCACCAAGTGTCAGGGAGGGGGAAATTTCTCATCTACCCCACTTGAGTTCTTTTGGCAGGTCTAATAACTAAATTCACACAGGACAGATTGACAGGAGATTAAAAAATAATTGAGTTTATATGCACAGAGGTCTCATAGAAATAGGACCCCTGAAGTGACCTGGGAAAGCTGTTTTTTTATATCATTTTTAGACAAAGAAATAATTATTTGTGAAGATTTAACCGAAAAGAGTGGGGCTTATGCTTGGGATAGCAGACAAATAAAGAAGTAACAGAATGTGCTTTCACATCTTTTTCTATGGTATTTTAGGTTAATAGCTTTATTATTTTTTTTTTCTCATTCAACTGCATAAGTTTATTTATTATTTGAAACTGTTTACAGCTTTCTTAACCTTGAATTCCCTAACTCCGTGATAAGGATGCTTTCTATCCTCCTGGTGTAGAGAGGATGCCTTTACGTGGGAGATTTATTTCTCACTTTCAGGGGGAGAGAGGAGGGTCAGAGTGTTTTGTTGTTGTTGTTGTTGTTGTTGTTTTGTTTTCTTTTAATATCATTTTTTTCCACCAGCTGTTTCTCAAGTAGCTTTAATTCAAAATATTTAATATGCCATTGAAGCATATTTTGTTTCTCAAGTAGCTTTAATTCAAAATATTTAATATGCCATTGAAGCATATTTTGGGGCAGCTGCCCTGGTCCCTGACAACACCCTTCAAGAGATTCATGGGTAGCAGCCTGTAATTTGATCATGACACTATGTTTGAAAGAAGTGGCCTCACCTGGCAGCATAATGTGATCCAATTTTCTTTGTTCATTTTATATATAAATTTGATGAGATTCTTCCACGGCACATATGCGCCATCTAAATTTGGCCTACCCTAGTCCTTCACTGCCATATCTCCACTCTTCACTGTACTCACAACCATCTGTGATTGTCAGATTGTTTTGTTTTGTTTTACATATTTGCATATTGGCTCTCTCTCCTCCCTGGAATGTAAGATCCAAGAGGATAGGTTCCTTATCTGGCTTACTCATAGTAGATCACATTCCTAAAAGAGAACTCAGTACACAGCAGGTCCTTCTGAAGATTAGTGGAATAACTAAATACGTTTTAAAGAAAAATGAATGAGTTATTGAATAAAAGACATTTTTTTCCAAAGAGGAGATGCAGATAGTCAACAGGCACATGAAAAGATGCTCCACATCACTAATCATCAGGGAAATGCAAGTCAAAACCACGATGGGATATCACCTCACACCTGTCAGAATGGCTATCATCAACAAACAACAACAACAACAACAACAAACACACACACACACAAATAACAAATGTTGACAAGGATGTGGAGAAAAGGGAAGCCTTGTACACTGTTGGTGTAGCCACTTTGGAAAACAGTATGAAGGTTTCTCAAAAATCTAAAAATAGAACTACCACATGACCCAGCAATCCCATTCCTGGGTATACATCTGAAAAGAACAAAAACACTAATTCAAAAAAATACATGCACCTCTATGTTCAGAGCAGCATTATTTATAATTGGCAAGATATGGAAACAACCTAAGTGTCCATCAACAGATGAATGGATAAAGAAGATGTGGTATATATGTATATATATATATATACACACAATAGAATACTACTCAGCATAAAGAAGAATGAAACTTTGCCATTTGCAGCAACATGGATGGACTTGGAGGGCATTATACTAAGTGAAATAAGTCAAACAGAGAAAGACCAATACTGTATGATATCACTTACATATGGAATCTAATAAAATACAACAAACTAGTGAATAAAACAAAAGAAGAAGCAGCTTCACAGACACAGAGAACAAACTAGTGGTTACCAGTTGCAGGGGTGGCATTATAAGGGTGGGAGGGTGACAGGTACAAACTATTGGGTGTAAGATAGGCTTAAGGATGTACTGTACAACACGGAATACAGCCAATATTTTGTGATAGCTGTAAATGGAAAGTGACCTTTAAAAATTGTATAAAAAATAAAATAATATTTAAAAAAGACATTTGTAGATCATACTCTAGGAATTATGCTGAATAGCATTACTAAACTAGTAGGATTATAATACAGTGCTTTCAGTGACTACTTCTAGGGACCATACACCCTTACTTTTTTTATAACCTAAAATTACAGAATGCTTTTATGTTAACTATCTCATTTGATGTTTGCAATTATTAACCTTGGGCATCCCAGTTCAAGCCCAATTCTGCCCAGTATATACCAATAGATAGATAATACAATTTTAAGAAAAACAAATATGGAATTGAGAGTAATAATCATTTACTGTAATAAAGCAAACAACAAAGAAAAGTATTTAAAAAGTTAATGAAGTCTTCTTCTCTTCTACTGGGCATTGTAATTGAACTTCTTTGAAGTAACCAACATTAACAGAATGGAGTCTAACTTCCAAAACTTTACTAAGGTTTCAAAAGCCCTTATGTCAGTTCCCTCCAAGACTCCCACCTCACCTTTGATACACATCTATCTGGCAGTGAAAAGGAAGTGAAAAGGAAGAAGAAAACAGAACAATAATTTAAATAAGTCCTTTGTTTAGGGAAGACTTTTTTTTTTGGCCTATTGTTTTTTTCTTTTAATATTTTCTTTATTGAAGTATAGTTGATTACAATGTTTTAGGTGTACAGCAAAGTGATTCAGTTTATATATATATATTCTTTTTCAGGTTCTCAGATTCTTTTCTACTATAGGTTATACAAGATATTGAACATAGTTCCCTGTGCTATATAGTAGGTCCTTGTTGTTTATATTATATTATATATAGTAGTCTGTATCTGTTAATCTCAAATTCCTAATTTATCCATCTTCCACAATTTCCCCTTTGGTAACCAGAAGTTTGTTTCCTATGTCTGTGAGTCTGTGAGTCTATTTCTGTTTTGTAAATAAGTTCATTTGTTTCATTTTTTTTAGATTCCACATATAAGTGATCTCATATTATATTTGCCTTTATCTGACTTCACTTAGTATGATAATCTCTAGGTCCATCCATGTTGCTGCAAATGGCATTATTTCATTCTTTTTTATAGATAAGTAATATTCCATTTTATTTATATATATATATGTGTGTGTGTGTGTGTGTGTGTGTGTGTGTATATATATATAATGGAATATTACTTCTTTATCTATTCATCTGTTGATGGACATTTAGGTTACTTCCATGTCTGGACTATTGCTGATAGTGCTGCTATGAACATTGGGGTTCATGTATCTTTTTGAATTAGAGTTTTTGTCTTTTCTGGATATATGCCCAGTAGTGGCATTGCTGGATCATATGGTAACTCTGTTTTTAGAAGTCTTTTTTTTTTTTTTGGCCTAATGAGTTTTTTTTTTTTTTAATATTTTGAATAGGTTCTCACAAGTTTCTTCTGTGCCCTAAAGTAAACATTAAATTTACTAAACTAACCAGAATGAGGAAGTAAACATTTTTTACTTGTAATCACTCCAGACTTGTTCTCTGGACGTCCAACCTGATGGTAAAAAACTCAGTCTCCAACATACAAACTCATTTGCAGAGAGAAGCCCAGGAAACCTTAGCATGTGCCAAGGCTACTTAAGTTGCCCTGGCTCTTGCAGTGCAAAATATTTCTTGCCATAGTCCAAAGGATATCTTTCCTCACTTAAAAGGAGGACTTTAAAAATCCATTCTCTGAGAAATGTACTCTTTTAGTCTAGATGAATCTTTGCTTTAGATTATCTTTTGATTTCTATTTCTACTTAGGCTGTTAAAAAACAAAATTCAACTGAGTAAATTTTAAATATCTTATTGGCTTTATTTAGCAATTCATGAATTGGGCATCATCCAATCTAGCAGATAGACAGGAGGTCTGAGGAGCTGTACAAAATGAGAAACTTTTATAGTCAGAAAGGAGCAGAAATGAGGAAGTTATGCTGGGCAAGAAAGGGGATTTGTTATTGCAATGTTACTTTCCTTTAGGGGACATTTGGGGTCTATCAGGCGAATTACCAAACTAGTACTGATCTGGTGATACCTGATTTACTGATTTGAGATTCCATTTCTGGGAGAGCCAAAACTGTAATTAAGTCTCAGTTTATGGACATGGGGCTTAGCATTAGCAACTCCATGTGGACCCTGTTGTCTTGTTTTTAACAAGGCTGATATGTAAAATATTAAAAAGTTTTAGAACAAAAGAAATTGAGAGCTCAGAGAACTTGACACTCCTGTCTTTTATATAAGGAATAGAACCAGTGAGACAACGCAGCTTTACTCAGTCTCACAATCAGTGGCAAACCAAGACTGAAACCCATGAATCAAAGTAGTTTCCAGAACTACCTGAAAGATACATTTCTTATATGAATGAACTTTCAAAACCACATGAAGGCTAGAACAAGCAAACCAAAATATCACGTGGCAATCACATAAAAGAGGGGAAAGAAATCAAACCATATATATTTTTAAAACCAAAGAAATAAATAATCAGAGGCCTTGTCTTAAGAGGGGAATAATGTGAGAGAGGACCACAATTAAAACAATTGTTATTATTCTGAAAACAAAGACAGATGGGTAGTTAGCACACTGTACATTCCTGTTAAGAAGAGAATACGGCTGAGAACAGATAAGTTACATCCAAGCTGAATCATCCCTGCCCTCATTAGTTTCTTTTTATTTATTTATTTTTTAAATTTTTATTTTATTTTATTTTTTATACAGCAGGTTCTTATTAGTCATCAATTTTATACACATCAGTGTATACATGTCAATCCCAACCGCCCAATTCATCACACCACCACCCCCACCACCCCATGGCTTTCCCCCCTTGGTGTCCATACGTTTGTTCTCTACATCTGTGTCTCAATTTCTGCCATGCAAACCAGTTCATCTGTACCATTTTTCTAGGTTCCACATTTATGCATTAATATAAGATATTTGTTTTTCTCTTTCTGACTTACTTCACTCTGTATGACAGTCTCTAGATCCATCCACGTCTCTACAAATGACTCAAGTTTGTTCCTTTTTATGGCTAATAGTCCATTGTATATATGTACCACATCTTCTTTAGCCATTCGTCTGTCGATGGGCATTTAGGTTGCTTCCATGACCTGGCTATTGTAAATAGTGCTGCAATGAACATTGGGGTGCATGTGTCTTTTTGAATTATGGTTTTCTCTGGGTATATGCCCAGTAGTAGGATTGCTGGGTCATATGTTAATTCTAGTTTTCATTTTTTAAGGAACCTCCATACTGTTCTCCATAGTGGCTGTATCAATTTACACTCCCACCAAAAGTGCAAAAGGGTTCCCTTTTCTCCACACCCTCTCCAGCATTTGTGGTTTGTACATTTTCTGATGATGCCCATTCTAACTGGTGTGAGGTGATACCTCATTGTAGTTTTGATTTGCATTTCTCTAATAATTAGTGATGTTGAGCAGCTTTTCATGTGCCTCTTGGCCATCTGTATGTCTTCTTTGGAGAAATGTCTATTTAGGTCTTCTGCCCATTTTTGGATTGTGTTGTTTGCAAACAAATCAACGGGCAAAGGATTAATCTCCAAAATATATAAACAGCTCACACAGCTCAATATTAAAGAAACAAACAACGCTCATTAGTTTCTTGCAGAGAGGACGTAACTACCAAATGGCAGGGTAAGCAGCCTGTTCTGAGTTAAGTAGACTGATTTTATTTCTTAACATCTGTCTTCTACCAAATTCAATATCGCCATCTTTGAGCAGAAAGAGTGTGCATTGTCATTCTTCCTTTTCACTTAAAAGTGTATCGTTTATGATGACTAAGAATTCTAGAATCAAATCTAAAAGGGACCTTCAGTGGCATCCAGTTCAACCCCCTCCTTTTATAAATGAATCCCAGAAAATTAATGAAACAAACTGGGGAAAATGAAAGCAACATTTGAGCACAGCAGGCTGTTTGTTTTTGACTTAGATAAATCAGACTGCTGTGGCCTTAGAACCTGAACCGAAGTGAATATTTGCTGGAATTTAAAACGATAGAAATGAAAAAGCATCAACCCATTTTTTTATACTCTGTGTTCCATGGTGTCATCTGAACTCATTTGGAGCACATTAATTAAATTGACCCTAGGTCAGGATAAATTAGAAAACAATTTGTGGGATGTTTGTCTAAGAGGAGAGGAGTTTAAATAAGCTATAATATTTATAACCTCTCTTTATTCCCAAAGCACACAAGTGCATACATTCTTCTATATTTCAGTTTTGTGGGGCTGAGTGTCTAACTTTGTATTATCATTCTCATTTTACAGATAGGGAGAATATGCGACAGAGAGGAAACATTTGAACCTGGTTAATTTTTCTTTTAATTCTGCCTTTTATCAGTCCAATCTTTAGCTGTAGAATACAGACTAATAAACTCTTGGCCTTTATAAAATTGATGCCTCTGACAAACTGAGCTGGGAGCATGAAAATATTTCCCCAGTGTTTTTTGCAGCTTTCTTTTTCCTAATACTTAGTTTCACTTATGAGGTTGGGGTTATAAAACAATCTGTTTCTAAATATGAAATAAACATGTCTATGAAAATATATATACATATTAATTTAATATTATAGTTTATAATAGAGTATGGGAAGAAAGAGCTCCCTGTGTTACACATCTCAACTACTGATTCCTTTGATAGGTGTTTTAATGTGTCCACTCGTTAGGCTATGGTGCCCAGTTGTTTGGTGAGACACCAGTTTAGATGTTTCTGTGAAGGTATTTTTTAGATGAGATTAACATTTAAATCAGTGAACTTTGAGTAAGGCAGATTACCCCCCATTATGTGGATGGTCTTCATCCAATCAACTGAAGACCATAAGAGAAAATACTGAGGTTCCCCATGAAGGAGGAAATTCTGTCTCTAGGCTGCCTTCAGACTCAAGACTCAAGAAAGTAACATCACTCCTGCCAGAATATGTATACAAATATATATAAAAATATATATATGTTGTTCTGGAGAACTCAGACTAATATAATTCCCAACTAATATAAACAAATACTAAGAATTTAGCACACGAGATAACTACAAAATACAGGGGTAAAGTTGTATCTCCTCCCAATTGCGATGCTCTTTAAACCTGAGCTCTAGGCTATCAGGATTTGCAGATGCTTCTAGTATAAATGTCCACTCAAATGCTTTCTTTCTACTAAATTTATACATCTTTATCATATCTAGCCAGTAAGGAATTCCTTTACTTTCCCAGGAACTCCATCATGTACTTAAAAACACAAAAAGCAAGCAAACAAACAAACAAAATGCACAATGATTTCAGGTGTGATGACCTCGGAGGGATATACATCTCTATTACTATATAGCATGCCTTGGCCTGGCTTTGTGTTGCCTCTATGTTTTTCTTGGGGTGTGTTTCACCAAGAGACGGTATTTTGGCACAGTTGGTGTCCTGCAAGAATTGTGAAAATATCAAATTTCTTATTATACTACTGTCCATTTGTATATACTTTCTCCTAATAATCTACTCATTTCTGTTTAAGGGCATATTTGCAAACATCTAATTCTCTTGATTCTTTCAACAAATGCCCTAGTAAGACCACATCCTCAACTGGGGAACACAGCAGAGTCAGTATTCAGGCTACTGTTCCTATGTTTCCAGAGTCCTAAAAGCTCATACTTCCCTCTCCTTCCCTTCCCATCATATATATTTACCATGCTCTGCTGTGCTATGAGCTTTACATAGCAATGCTGAGAGCCTCCATTTGTTAATAATATTGTACTAATGTTAATGTAGCAAAGATACGTCTGAAGTCGCCTTCATCCCAGCACACGCCCTACCTATGTAGTTAACAAGGCAGCTCAGTCTAGTTCAGAATAAGGATGATTAAAAGGAAGAAATCAGTCACAGAAGCAAAACAAGTGGGGGCAAGGAAGAGGTTTTAAAACAAAGAAGGAGGAAATAAAAGGTTTTTCAACTTACTCTGAACTTTGCACCTCTTATACAAGTCTCCCACTTTACTCTCTGCTCCCAAACCTGGCTTCAGTAAAACTGTAGCAGAATCCACAGCCAATCTCAAAGCAGAGGTCCAGAGGGTGTGGGAATTTGGCAGTCCCTCTCCAAAAAATACACAGCTTTCTTTCCTCAGTAATGACGGTGTGGATGCATCTTTTCCTTGAAAGAAAATTGAAACTCATATGAATTAAGTCAAACATTCATGCCTGATCAAACAAAAGCACAGTTTGTGAACATATAAATGATCATATATTCATTTGGTAAATTAAACTTGACACATCCATCCCTGTGACTTGAAAGCATTGTGGTTTAAACTGAAATGAACAAAATTTATTTGGGAGGAGAAGAAGAAAGAAATTAAAGAATAAAACACAAAATACAAATTGTTTGGAATGAATTGAATATGAATCTCCAAAAGAAGATATTGAAGGCAGTGGTTCTAATGCATTTGATCAAGTAACCCTTTGTTCATTAAAAATGTTGAAGGTTTATGGGGCTTCCCTGGTGGCACAGTGGTTAAGAATCCGCCTGCCAGTGCAGGGGACACGGGTTCGAGCCCTGGTCTGGGAAAATCCCACATGCCGCAGACCAACTAAGCCTATGTGCCACAACTACTGAACCTGCACTCTAGAGCCGGTGAGCCACAACTATTGAAGCCTGCGCACCTACTGCAACAAGAGAAGCCCGTGCTCCACAAGAAGCCACTGCAAGCCCGCGTACCTCAATGAAGAATAACCCTTGCTCGCCGCAACTAGAGAAAGCCTGAGGGCAGCAATGAAGACCAAATGCAGCCAAAAATAAATAAATAAAATAAATTTATTTAAAAAAAAATTGTTGAAGGTCTAGGCTTTCCTAGCACATGTGTTGACAAATTTTGCAAGGCTAGTCTTAAAAAAGGTGGCCAGAGGTCTACAAATTTTCCTTTACTTGGACTCATTCTCAGCCCTGAATTGATAATAATAGTGTGAAGTCTACAAACTTTTCCTTTATTTGGACTCATTCCCAGCCCTGAGTTGATAATAATGGTATGAAATCTTACTCACCCTTGATAGCACTACTCAAAAATCAGCTTTTTGAAGTTTTGTCTCACTCCCCATGGAGAAAACTACCTTCTCTTTTTGCTGCCAATTTAAATTGGACTTAGTATCTGTGGTGAGTATTTGTCAGCTGCCTTCCTAGGATCCGTAGTATGCTGTCACAACATCCTGCTACCACACCTGTCCTCTCCATTAACACACACACATAAACATTCATACCTTTCTCTAGCCATCAATACAATTGTCTTCAGTGAGGAATGTGCCTCTTTCCCCATTGTCAGCCAAGTAGTTTGGGACAATTTACCCAGCCCCAAGCTCTAAGGATCGGTCAGCATGTCTCATTCCTTTAACCACAACTGCTTGTTCAGTGATAAACACAAGTGTCAATTAAAGCCAGTAAAAGAGTAAACCTTAGGCCTTGTATGATAACCACTGTCTGAAACACTTTATTTTACAAATGACCTAGGAAAAGGGTGATGTGAGACTCAAAGGCTCTCCTGCCATTTTTTGATCACAAAAGGGCTTGTGGGTGGGTGTACTTTTTGAGAAGGAGTTTCTGTCAATAAGAATGACAGCATTTAAGAAAGAGAAACTTGCTCCTTGGTGCCACTGGATCAGTTCTAGATGAAGTCAACTCTACATTTTTACCTTGTGGTTGTATAAGTCAGTGATTCTCCTTTTTGCTTCATTCTTTTTAATGCTCTATTTTAATGATTAGTGAAATATAGTCTCCAAACTGAAAAAAAAAAGTCTATGACTAGACAATACATATTTGTTTTGTGTGTATTTATATCTCCTCCTGTACCCCTTCATGAAGTCTTTGAGAGCAGAAATCCTATATCTGTCTTCTCAGCCCCATATGTTTACAAAGCAGAATGCCTGACCCATAATTAATATTCAGTAATTTTTGTTGAATTTAAGTTAATCTTTATCAGAGCTTCTTGTTAGTTTTAACACTGTGTATATTCTCTTTAAAGGAAAGAGTGTAGAATCTGAAACCTACACCTTTAACTTAGATAACATAAAGTCATCTGGACTGTGTGAGCTTTCTCGAAGTTTAGAAGCAAATCTGTGCTCCCAGCTGGCTTTGATATAATTAAGATATAAGCCACACACAGTGTTCTTTGCTCCACTCCCTTCTCCTTTGCCATGGGTATCTGATATAATTGATTCTAGACAAGATCTTAAACTCTTAAGTTATTGATGGAGAGGATTTTTAGTTTCACCCTCCATTACTATGATTGAGATTTAATAATTGGAGTTCATAGACTGGTATCACCAAAATGGTGCAATGTTGAGAACACTTCAGTTCGGGTCATTTATAATGACCATCCTGAAAATATAGCAGACTCCCTGTTCAGGAAAATTATTTTGTCATTCACATGGGTAGAGAATATTCAGAGATATCATAGACAAGTGGAATGAAAGGAACCATTCTAAGTAATATACTACCTGGTCTTCTTCCCTTCCTTCCTTCTTTCCCTCCTTTATTTCTTCCTTTTTTTTTCTGTTTTAAATTCATGTCTATGTTTATTATAAGACCCATGTCCAGTTTTCAGACTTTACTTTTACTTTATTTCATATATCTCTTTCTAATTGATGATTTCCCAGCTGTTATTTACTTTAAAAGAATTATTCCCACCCAACAGAAGGTTTGTGCAAAACTACACACACAAATTTTTAGGAAGATAGTACAGTATAATGGGAGGGTACAAAGAGGAAAAAGCCTTATATGCTCTAGGCACTGAGATGAGGGTTTATATTAAGGGCTATTTCATTGAGTTATCAAACAGGTTTGAGAAAGAAAAAAAATAACTGAATTACCTCTAATTATTTGTTGAGCACTAACTATATGCCAGACACTATACTAAGCACATTCATTAACTCATTTCATCTTCACAGAAACTTTTTCAAGTAGTTTCTTGTATTATCTTCATTTTACAGATGAAGAAACCAAGGTTCTGGGAAGTTACATATTTTGCTTGAGATCACAAAGCTAGCAAATGGAAAAGCTGAGATTCAAAACTAGGCAATCGGGCAAAGGACTATGCTTGACTTTATCTTACTAGTTTATGGCAGAGACAGCATTCAGTACCAGATTGGTCTGAGTTAAAATCCATATGCTTTCCATAATCTTCCACCAAAGTCCTGGAATTCAGAAGTTCTGAGTTCTCTTTCTGGTTTTGCCATGAATAGTGTGTTCTTGAACAAGCTGGTTAACTCTGAGGGGTCTCAAGTAACTCCTCATCAGGTTGTTTGTTTTTATGGTGTTGAGTTGTATGAGTTCTTTGTATATTTTGAATATTAATTCCTTCTCAGATATATCATTTACAAGTATCTTCTTCCATTCAGTAAGCTGCCTTTTCATTTTGTTGATGGTTTCCTTCCTTCTCTTTAGTTTGACATAATCCCTTATTATTATTATTTTTTTTACTTTTGTTTTTGTGCCCCTTGCCTGAGGAGACAGATCCATATATATATATTGCTAAAACTAATATCAGAGTGTACTGCCTGTTTTCTTCTAGGAGTTTTATGGTTTCAGATCTTACATTTAAGTCTTTATTTTGGGTTTATTTTTGTAAATGCTGCGAAAAGTAATTCAGTTTCATTCTTTTGCATGTAGCTGTCTAGTTCTCCCAACACCATTTATTGAAGAGGCTGTCTTTCCCCCATTGTATATTCTTGCCCCCTTTGTTGTAGATTAATTTACTATATAAGCATGGGTTTATTTCTGGGCTCTCTATTCTGTTTCATTGATGTATGTGTCTGTTTTTGTGCCAGTACAAACTGTTTTGATTACTGTGACTGAGGTTAATATCCAAAATATACAGCCCAACATCAAAAAGAAGACATAGAGATCACCAACAGACACATGAAAAGATGCTCAGCATCACTAATCATCAAGGAAATGCAAATCAAAACCACAATGAGATACCATCTCACACCTGTCAGAATGGCTATCATCAAAAAGACAACAAATAACAAGTGTTAGCAAGGATGTGGAGAAAAAGGAACCTTCATGCACCATTGGTGGGAATGTAAATTGGTGCAGCTGCTGTGAAAGACAGTGTGGAGTTTCCTCAAAAAATTAAAAATAGAACTATCATATGATCCAGCAATTATGCTCATGGGTATTTACCCAAAGAAAACAAAAATACTAATTTGAAAAGATAGATGCACCCCAATGTTCATTGCAGCATTATTCACAATAGCCAAGACAAGGAAGTAATCTAAATGCCCATCAGCAGATGAATAGATAAATAAGATGTGGTATATATATATTACTCAGCCATAAAAAATGAAATCTTGCCATTTATACCAAAACAGATGGATCTAGATGGTATTATGCTATGTGAAATAAGTCATACAAAGACAAATAATATGGTGTTACTTATATGTGGAATCTAAAAACAAAACAAACAAATGGAACAAAACCAGATTCATAGATACAGGGAACAAATGTCTGGTTGTCAGAGGGAAGGGTGGTGGAGGGTGGGCAAAACAGGTGAAGGAGATTAAAAGATACAGACCTCTAGTTATACAGTAAATAAGCCATGAGGATTTAGTATACAGCATAAGAAATATGGTTAATAATATTTTAATAACTTTGTACAAGGACAGTTGGTTACTAGACTTACCATGGTGATCCCTTCATAATGGATGCACATATAAAATTACTACTATGTAGTACACCTGAAACTAACACAATATGGTACAACAAAGTTTGTTTTTTTTTTTTTTTTTTTTTTTTTTAATCAGTACAGTCTATAGAAAGAAAAGTTTAGGATACTGTTTTGAAAAACTGTTTACCATAGTTATATTTACTTAGAAACAGCATCTGGGTTTGCTGCCAGTAGAATGAAACTGGAAATAAAGTTATCTTACTATTCTTTGCGAATTCTGAGGAAATGTACTTGGTTGCTTCAGTACATCTGTGTCTGTGGCAAGGCTTTTCCCATTCATTCATTTATTCATTCATTCATGCTCAAGCCTGTAATATATACCTTGAAGTGTTTTAGGCCCTAGAGGTACAGCAGGTGAAAATGGCAAAGTCCCTGCTCTCATGCATCATCTGTTCTAGTGCATAGTCTATGGTTGAAAAGGTCTACAGATTATATTTTATCATAGCCTTCAAATATGATGAGATTTTAGTGAACTAATTGTTCCTTACCTCAGCTTATTGAAGATGTATTTAAAATGTGATGTGACTGTGGACAGAAAAATGCACACTTTCTTTAGGCTTTGATTGGTGCATCGCATATAATAACACAAGGAAGGCCATTTAAATCATCCAGAATGCTATCTCAACTGATGAAGATATTCTTTCTCTGGATACTAAAGAATTTTCACTGAAGTCTCTTTCACTCCACCTCTTCTATTGTATTACCCATGGACATAACATGTTTTCCAGTGTCATTACTATTTATTTTAATCCTTGTCTGTATCTTGACCTGATTTTAATTTCAAGCCTAGGCATTTCTTTGTCCCCACCTTGACCTACCTCCTTCTTCCCTGCAGATGTTAGCTTTTGTAGTAGAGAAACCATGTATCACTAACGTGTCACACAGTGTCTGATGTAGAGTATTTGCTCCAATAATATAAGATTGAATGCAACCCAGTTCAAGTGGCTGTAGTTGGTCCCACTGAAGCCACTAACCACTTCCAGAATTGGAATATTTGAGGCAGAGCAAACCACCCCAGTTATTCCAACTATTGAAATGACTGCTGTAGTGGTCTTGCTGCTTTCTTTTCTTAGTTCTTCCCTCCTGTGAAAGTACATTGTTGCTAAAGGAACTTAATTGTCAGCCAGAGATAGTGAAGGCTCTTTGTCTGTCTCCAGCGTCCTCAACAGCTTTTGCAGACATAATGCAAACTTCCTGCTATGTCATGGATATGATTCAACTTTCACCTGGAACAAACAAATCAAGAGGTGAAGGGGTAGAGTCACCACACACATGCAGGTGGCTGGTTGTGCTCTGACGCACCAACAACAGCGACTCCTGGTGGTGAAGGCTTTGTGTAACGGACATCAGTCTATGGCAGTAAAATACTTCCCGAATTCTGACACCCAAGGAGGGCTTTGTGAGTCATCATTTTTCTTCTCTCATGAAGGTTCTGATTTGTCTCTAACGTATCTGCTCCAACTCAGAATGGAAAGAGGCAGATTTCCGGCCTGGGTGTATTGGCTGTATAATATAACCATTAAATGTCTTAAAACTGTTCTGTGTTTGAAAGTGTTAGCAAATTCACAGGAGGCCATTCTTTGTGTGATTTTGAAATTATTTTCAATTACAGATTAGAGCACTGCAGTGTCTGTAATATCATTTAATGAGGCATAATGCTTCCTTTTGTCATTTTTCCCCTTGATTGAGATGGGCACCCTTAAGCTGCCTGGCAGATTCCTGAGCTCTGACAATCACCATGCCAGCAGATGAGGAGTACAACGATGCTGTGAATAAATGCCAATGAAAGTGATAGCTCTTTAAAATAAATTGCCTAAGGCAACTAAATTGGATGTAATTGGAAGGTGTTCATCAAGTTTTGAATTTGGACTCAATAGTATTAAGTACTAAAACACTGAATAAGAGAACACATAAAATAGAAGTCAGTGATTGTATATATGCATATGGAGGGGGAAAGGTTCACAAAAATATTCAGTGGCTGGTTTTCCCAGTTCTAGAGACAATTAATATGAAGACTATAAAACATTTATATTTTGCACATCTGAGTGTGTGTGTGTGTGTGTGTGTGTGTGTGCACCCTTACCGATGCTGTTTTTATCTCCCTTCCTTTAAATATCCAAAGAATGTACTGATAAACTATAATCATTCTTAGGAACAGATATTGTAATAGGATGTACAAACAAAAAACTTGGGAGTAAATTCACCTCTCATTTTTTACTCTTTGAAGCCAAGTAAAGGTGAATATATTAGAATATAGTAATGATTCAATAAGGTTGGCATCCCATGGGATTTTTTGAGTTTTCAAGAAGATTAGGAATGCTATATCTCTTAGTCTTTTGGTAGATTGTTGAAATTGATGTGTACAGGAAAAAAAAAAACATATTTAGACCAGAAAAGCATGACGGATAAATCAAAGGCTTAGAGAGGAAGTAAGTGGCGATAAACAGGGTAACAGAAAGAAGAAGAAATGATGAACGGTTGCAGGGGAAAGAATACGTATCATATGGCACAATGTAGTACAATCCAATGTTAAAAGGCAGGTTGTAGACACATTGTGAACAGCCTTGATGGTAATTTAAGAAGTCTAATATTATGATGGGGGAAAGGGGCCGACAAGAAAGGTGAGGCTGAGTCAGCAATCAAATTCCACTTTAGAGGTGGATTTGGTCGTAGCACGTGGTCAGCCACCTCTGGAAAGCTGGAGATTGTTTGGGGATGAATATATCTGTAGCCAGAAAAAAAATGTATAATTTAATATTTGCATGAGTGACAGAAATCTCAGAATTATACGGTTTAACTATTATAATGGTTTATTTCTTCTGTACATAAACATACCCAGTCCATGACTAGAAATGAGGATTCCATCATGATCCGGGACCCAACTTCATCATCCTCAAAATGACTTACAATTTCATGTCTTGTATGGTTGCTCCCATTCTAGTGAGAATATCTCCCTTCTAGCCTCTCAGAAAGCAGAAGGACATTCTCTATTCTTTAAATACTATTTCCTGGAAGTTGCAAAACCACTTTTGTTTACATCCTTTTATCCAAAACATGGGTACAACTATCCACAAGAGACAAAGAGGAAGGTAGCTTTTGTTCTACTCAGCCACATGGTTAGTTAAAAACTGAGTAGTATTGCTGTAAAAGAAAAGGAGAATGGATAGTATAAGAAAAATAGTGATTTATACAATAAGATATAGCATAAGTTTTTTTTGTTTTCTATCTTATATTGTGCAATATCCAATCTTTGCATGTAAATGATGGATTTAATCCAAGAGAAAGACCCATCAATCAGGAAGGGAGACCAGTTAAGATCTTCTTGGAATGGTTCTGTGTTAGTAATTAGTGCCCAAGCTAGAAAAATGGAGATAGAAGACTCTATGGATTGAAGTTTCATGAAAGAGGTAGGGGTAACAAAATTTGGTGATTCTCTGGTTGCAGAGTATGAAATAACTAAAGTTAGCATTCATTCTTATTTTCTCAGGACAGATACGTTGGTGTACCTAAGGGAATGATCATGAGAGAGGAAGTTTGATTTGGATAAGGTGACATGAGAAATGCCTAAGGGACATTCATGTTGGCTAAATGTTCAGATACTTGGGATGCAAAGGTAAATTATGCAAGTGCCTTACCCTGAAGGAGATCCTAAATCTAGTAGCAGGAAACACTCAACCGAGTGAATGAGTTTTTCTTTCTAATAGAAACATGTGCCTTTATCATAGAGTTAGAGCAATTCCATCTCTTAATTATATATTTATGCAAGGGGTGCACTTTCTTCATGAGGATAACTTTCTGTGTCCTCCAATTTTCTTTTATAATTTTACCAATTTCTGCTTCATCTATACCGACATGAAATTTCATTGTGCTTTTTAAAGTTTTTCTGCAGTATACAATCAAGTAACATCTTTTTCAAAAAGATACATGAAAGCTAAAAATTCTGAGCCATCAACTCTTAAAAATGCCCTTATTTTGAACAAATGTTGGCTAAGATGTGGAGAAAAAGGAACTCTTGTATACTGTTGGTGAGAATGTAAATTGGTGGGGCTACTATGGAAAACAGTATGGAGGTTCCTCAAAAAACTAAAAACAGAATTACCATGTTAACTAGCAGTTCTACTGCTGGGTATATATATCCAAAGAAAATGAAAACACTAATTTGAAAAGTGTACCCTAATGTTCATAGCAGCACTATTTATAATAGCCAAGGTATGGAAGCAATCCAAGTATCCATCAACAGATGAATGGCTAAAGAATATCTGATATATATATATATATATATATATATATATATATATATATATATATATACATACACACATATATATATGTATATATATGTATATATACACATATATATACATATATATACACACACATATATACATATATATACACAATTATATGTATATGCAATGCAATATTACTCAGCCATAGAAAATAATGAAATTCTGCCATTTACAGTAACATGGATGGACCTAGAGAGTATTATGCTTAATAAAATATGTCAGACAGAGAAAGAAAAATACTGTATGTTATCACTTATACGTGGAATCTAGAAAATAAAATGTATATACAAAACCAAAACAGACATACAGAAAACAATCTAGCGATTTTCCTTAACTTGAGGACATTTTCGTGTACATATTATTACTTCTTTATCTCTTTTGTCTTTAGTCTCTTATTGTGAAACTCCATTTAGATGTCCTTTGGAACCCCTAGATCTATACTTCTTCTGAATTAACTTCTCCCATATTTTCTATCACTTTTTTCTTCTTGCTCTGTATTCTGAAAGATTTCCTTGATTTTTATCTTTCAGCTCTCCAGGTAGGTAATCAGGTTTAGGATTCCATTCAAATTGTATTGATAATCATAACTTGGACTCACTAGATCTCTTATTTTTATAATAGTATCATCACTTTTAATAAATTGCTACAATATACATATAAATAATATTCATTTAAGTTAGATTTCCTGCCAGGTTATTGTTTGTTAATCTGGAGAGTTCTCTTTAGCATTGTTTTTTTTTCTCAAATTTCTGGTAATCCTTAGCTGATGATTTATATGCCTTTAAAGGGAAGGTCTAGGCTGATTAATATAGGTTGTGGGCATTGGTTTCTTCTTCAGTTGGGTAGGCATTTTTCCCCAGGTAGCCTCTCAAATGAGAGGAAGTCATATGCCTGCAGAATAAAAGAAAAAGTTACAGGTCTCAAGAGTATCTAGTTAGGTATTTAGAACATGGAATTATCAGAGATAGGCAATTCCACACCTCCTAGTTGGAGCATTTACCATGCATCAATCTCAATGCCACCTTTACATACTAATATGGCCATTAATATTCATCTCCATGTAGTTTAAAATTTGCCGATAAAATGAGTTGGCCAGCACAGAAAGAAAAAAATATACCCAGAATATAGTTCTGCACTATTTATTTCAATTACAGGTCTGAGGTAAGAGTACCAATGTCACCAATACAGAGAGTTGCAAAGGGACATTTAGAGGACAGCCTCATACAACGTTTTGATGAATTCTGGAGGCAACAGTGTCTTCAAAAAAGAGAATGTGCCTGGGGAAAGGTGATAGAATGGACCTTTCCTCTCTGTCATGGGAGTGTAAAATGAAATTAGGACTCAGGGAAAAGAGAATAGGGACAGATGAACAATTCAAGCATGGAATATTAACCACTGGAAATAGGAACACAATCCCTCTCCATTTTACCTTCCCTTCCTCTCTTAGGGAATCTCAAACCTATCACTGAAATAAATAGGGTGGAAGTACATTTTGGGAGCATTACATAAGGCTGGCCATGTTGTTCATCTTCCTTCCTCCAGGCAGAATTCTAGTTAAATAATTCTGGACAGATGGATGCCTAGCCTTGGAAAGCAGGGACACAGGAGTGAGGATGGACACAGAAGTGGCACATCAGTCTGCTTCCATCTGAAACTAGTGGATACCTTGTTTTTCACAAAGACAGTAACCATGCTGTTCAAATGACACTCTGCATGATTCCATGGTGGGAGGTGGGCTTCAGGAGCACTCTATTTTCCCATATGGGCCAGATATGTTATATTTTAAGGCATGAACTTGTTACCTGGTGTCATTTTTGAGGTAAATTACTTTTCTACAAGGGTGGACAAGTGATTAAGGCCAGTTGTGCTCTATTTGGGTTGTGATATATATGACAGATGACCTTCCCATGCACAGTCCACCCACCCAAGGCTTTGTGAATAACATCTCACTTTACCCTTCCAATTTTGGAACCATTTGAGAATTGAAATAGGAATTAAATATCAACTTTACTACTGATAAAGATATATTGGAGAATAAATAAATGGATTTTTCAAAAATTCTCTACTGCAGTCTGATCCTCAAGCATACTCCTTGGACCAGCTCACTGAAGGATGTGGCTACTAATTAGATATGTGCCTGGAAAGGTAAAATAGAAGGATTTGTTTTATTGCATTAAGCCCCAATAGCAGGATTAGAAAAGGAAGAGTTCAGATATTCACAGAAAAGACAAACATAAGTCTTGACCTAGATATGTTTACCATATTAAATCAAATCAAAAGAAGATACACACACTGTCAGGGCAGGAAAGATCAAAGGGGAGAATCAAGAAGAGGTTGAATTGCACAAGTTCTTTCTCCTATCGTTGCCTTTCAGATAAATTGCTATTTTTCCATAAGATGAAGCAAATAATCTCTTCCCAACACTTCCAAGGTAATGGGTATTCTTACTCTAAATTCAAAAGTAGAAGGATTAAAAGGAAAAAGAAAAATATTCTACATTTTCTACCTATAACTCAACCTATAGCTCTCTCACATTAGAAAAGATAGTAGAGCACAAGTGAGTGACAATGACAAGGTTACAGAGATATCACTAAGTATTATCTAGAATAGTATTTTAACTATGCTGAATTACACATGAGCATTACAAGTACCTTATACCTATTGGTGAAAAACCACTCACTTGTCTAAGCAAAGAGAATGCTATCAAATAATTGTTTCATAATCATATTGGTAAAGTCTTAGGGAAAAGTTCTCCATAGAAAACATTTAAGTCAGAAGAGAATAAAATGTTACAGATAGAAGATCCATAAATCTCATAGATCCCCCTTTCTAGCACTGCTCATTAAAGAATATCCATGTTACTAGAGGCCTTTGTTGTCTATGGCTGTAATATTTTTAAGATTTGTATTGAGATATAATTCACATGCCATAAAATTGACTTTTTTAAAGTGTACAACTCAGTGATTTTACTATATTCAGAGAGTTGTGTAAATATAACCTCTATCTAAATTTTGAACAGTTTTATTACCTCCAAAAGAATTGTTGTACCAATTAGCAGTTATTCTCCATCGAACCTCCAGTCCTAGGTAACCACTAATCTATTTTCTTTCTCTATAGATTTTCCTATTCTGGAAGTTTCATATAATGTGCAGGTATAAACCTTATTATTTGTTTGCAAATATGGTTTGCTAGTATTCTGTTAAAATCTTTATTCATCTTTTTTTATAGAGGATATTGATATGTAGTTTCCTTCCCTTGGAATATCTTTTCCAGGTTTTGGTATCAGGGTAATATGGAATCATAAATGGGATGGGAAATATTCCCTCCCTTTATATTTTTGGAAGACTTTCATATTAATTGAGTCAGCACTATTTTTTTTTTTTCGATGTCTGGTAGAATTCACCAGCCATATGGGCTTGGACTTTTCTTCATGGGAAGTTTAAAAATTATTAATTCAATCTCTTT
Source organism: Mesoplodon mirus (assembly GCF_964341445.2). NCBI lineage: Eukaryota > Metazoa > Chordata > Mammalia > Artiodactyla > Ziphiidae > Mesoplodon > Mesoplodon mirus. Next base: position 19,889,218 of record NC_138983.1, read on the forward strand.
AGTTGTTATGGTTCAATTCAGACTTTCTGTTTATTTTTAACTCAGTCTGGTAACTTGTATCTTTTAGGTATTTGTCCATTCCATCTAAGTAGTCTATTTCATTGGCATATGGCTCTTCCTGTTATCCCCACAAAATGATTATTGTTTCTGTCAGATTGGTAATGATTTCCCTCTTTCATTCCTGATTTTAGTGATTTGAGTTTTCTCTCCTTTTTCTTGGTTATATAAGTAAATATTTGTCAGTTTTGTTAATAATTTTGAAGAATCAGTCTTTTTATTCATTGATTTTTTTCTATTTTCTTATGAGCTATTTTATTTCTGTTCCAATTGTATTAGTTTCTTCCTTCTGCTTACTTTGAGTTTAGCTTTTTTTTCTACTTTCTTTAGATATTAAGTTAGGCTATTAATTTGAGATTTTTTTTTAAAATATAGGCATTTATACTGAGCTTCTCTCTGAGCACTGCTTTGCTCACATCCTATTAATCTGGTATGTTGTGTATTCATTTTCACTTATCTCAAGGTATTTTCTAGTGATTTTTTTTCTTTGACTCATTGAATCTTTAGAACTGTGTTTTTTCATTTCCACATATTTGTGAATTCCCCAAATTTCCTTCTATTGTTGATTTCTAATTTAATTCCATTGTGGTTGGAGAACATACTTTGTATGATTTCAAACCTTTAAATATATTGAGGTATGCTTTAAGGCCTTATAACTATAATATTTTTAGTTTTATTATGTGTGATTCTTCTTAACAGTCTTCATGATTGGTTTTAGCTAAAGGATTATGACACTAAGAAAATATCAGTATACTCTTATTTATGTATGCATCAGAAAACTTGTTCTCTTAGCTCAGTTTTGAAGAGTAAGTTTGGGCAAGTCTCTTAAGTTCTCTGGACCTTTGTATCCTCAGTATCTATAGCTAATATTTATAGCTATATCAATAATAATAATTAAATAATAAATGTTCCTTTATAGCTATTATGTTATTATATATTTGCATATATATACCTATACATATATATATTATATTATATACACTTTTTCATCTTCTTGAAGAAAGAGATATATGTTATTTATTTAATCCTAATTAAAAACCAAATTTTTAACACATATACACAAAAGCTATGGACTGGAAGTTCATTTACATCAATAACTTGCCTGTTATGTCTACTGAGCATGAAGATCATATATATTAATTAAGCAAACATAGATATGGACAAGATGAGTTGGGGGAGGGAGTGGTCTATTTTATGAGTGGGTCTTCTCCATGACCTTTGTCCTGCATCTGCATACATATAATAATGAAAGATAGCTATAATAACAATATATTGTTGATGTTATTTTATTTCTGAGGATGAATACACATAGTGAAGCACATAAAAAATAATGTCCAATAGAATAAGACTATTCTCTAAAGGATAATTAAACAAAGTTTATCGAAGACCCAACGTATCTGCCAAAGTGAAGATCAAACTTGATCATACTGCCCATGTCTCTCAGGGTGAGTTCTGAGAGGTTACCTCTTAGGTGAAAATATATTTCTTCAGATAATTAGCTTTTATTGAGCTTCACTGCTGTTTGCTTTCTCTTCTCAGACGTACCTACTGTATTTATTTTGCTCAAATGTGTAATTTCAAGACAGTGCTGCTCCTTTCACTTGGGATATCATTTTAAGAATGATGAAAGCATCAAAGTTTTACCAGCTAAACCCCATCCATGCCTAGAGAGGAGCATGTGTTTATGGAAACAGAGACATAATTGGAAGTTATAAGCAACTGGCTACGAAATTAGTTACCAAAACATATAACTGAGTCACTTGGCTATACAGCAGTAATTAACACAACATTCTAATTCAAGGATGCTTCAATAAAAAAATAAATTTAAAAATCCTTGATTCTGCTATTAACGAAACAAGAGAACTTGGACAATTTCTTTAACTTCTGGGGACTCATCGTCCCCTATTTTTAAAATAAAGGGCTTGGATTAACTAATCACTAAAAACCCATGTTTAAGAATGTTTGACTCCATGACAGTAAATGGGAGTTAAAAAGAAAGGATTTCGCTATTTCTACTTTAAATGTGGCCTGCCTTCTCTTAGGAATTCAAAGGGCCTGGGCTTTTTGTTTGTTTATTTATTTGTTTTGGTTGGCTGTTTTTTTGTTTTTTTTAGTTGAGTGGCAAACAACAACAATAGCAAACAAATAAACCAAAAGACCCACACCAATATTTGTAATAATTAAAGCAGAATGCTTCAGAGGTGAAGAGGAAAATAAGACCCAAAACTTGTGGAACTTTAAGTAAAATGTCTCTTGTCTCTGTGCATTTTTCTGGAAGCACTGAAAACAGGTGAAGTAGGGCTTTGTGGAACTGCGATGGTAGTAGCTTGGCAGGAATGTCTAGAATGCATCATCCACTGGTGTGGATCTTTGGCAGGCAAACTCACACAGAAAAACTATCAAGATAGATCCACATTCTCTACATGCAATATGGTTGAAATCATGCAGAAGCCTTCTCTTACAGGCAGAAAGCTTTGCTCAGATGAGAAAATAATACAAAGTTCCAGTTCGTACAGCTTACTTTCCTAATAACACAATTTTCCTGAGTCTGAATTTTAGTACCTAATGCTTATTTCTCGAGCCATCTGTGACATTCTTTTGTTTATGCCTTGATAAAAAATATAGACAAATAATAAGACCCCTGATTTGCTGAGAGAGCCATGCTATATAAAGTTAAGTGGATATTAGCAATGGTCCTCCGAACTTAGGCAATTTAATTCAGATAAATAAGTTCATTTAAAAGCAAATAAAACCCATAAAAACAAACAAAATAATAGGCAAATGAGAGGTAGTATAGGGTCATTCTTTTCTTTTTTTGATTAGTTTTGTTTTATTATAATATCTGTATAACTGATATTGGATAGAACTACCTCTATTTAAAGTTAAATTCAACACATTTATTAATCAAAAAATACTTATTGAGGAATCATTAGGTAATGCAATCCTAATTTTTATAATTCTAAAATTATTATAATATTAATAATTGAAAATGTTAAGGCAGAGGTTAGGAGAATAGACTCTGGTATTAGCGTGCCTGGGTTCATTCCAGGCTCTATCACTTACTACTTGTGTACTTTGAGAAATTTATGTAACCCCTTTGATCTTCAGTTTTCTCACCTGCAAAATTAGGTTAATGATACTATCTACCTCATAGCATTGATGGGAAGACAAGATAATTTAATTTAAAGTATTTCAACAGTGCCTGGCACACTCAATAAATGTTAGTTAATATTATTCATCTTTTTATCCCCTGTAAGGCGTCCCTAAATGATTTTCTCACAGGAAGGCTTTAAGCAGAATCTGTTGTATTGAATGGAATTGTTTGAAAATCTTTGATAGGAGACTAACCCTTTTATAATAGAAATTTTATAACATAAAATTTTAGATTTTTATACAGTATTTTTTTATGAATGATATCAATGTACCTTTTAATGGTGAAGAGTGGTTAATGATACATAGAATATACTTAACTCTTAAAATGTGGCTGGAACTGGAAAGATGTGCTAGAATCCAATTTTTATTTTTCGGCTATTTGTTGTTACCCTAGCAATGTACATCCCATAGGTGTTCATTAAGAGTGAAATGTTAACACCTCAACTTAATTAATATTTAGTGAGTTGACAATGGGTGATAAAGATCTACTATGTAAATTCTTGTGTGTCTCCTCAGAGCGCTTTACTGAAAATGGCCAACTGGCCATTGGGGTAGGTGAATATTTGGTGAATTTTTGACATATCTTGGAATCTAGATTGTGAAAGTGCTGATGCTTAGTTTGAAGACATTTCCCTAGGTGGTATATGAAGAAATAAAACATGATTCTCATCTATGACATCATTCTGCAAGACAAAGCAAAGTTGGCATAGGAATTTGCCTATTCAAAAGTACAACACATCTTACAAAGGACGGTAGTTTACTTGAGGTCTATATTCCTAATAGTAACCTCAGTTTTGTCACAGAGTTTTAGGGAAAGATTCAAGGTAATATCTTGTGTACTCTTTCCCAACTCCTGGGAAAATTCCTATGGTGCCCAAACACCAAGATGTAATTTTCTGGTACAGTAGGTCATTACTATTCTTTCCCTTGTCTGTAAAAGTACACAAAGTAAGGACTACAGCCAGTTGCCTGATTGCTCTCTAGGCTGAACCAGCCCTTCTTGTGAATCTCATGCTGCCAATCACAAATATACCTGTGAAGAAATTGAACATGTAATAAATTCATTTCAAGTGCAATAAATTTGAACATGTATAACAATTTTATATTGGTATTTCATTCTTCTACATTCATAACCATTCTTTGGGCAAGTAACTTACATTTTTTTAGATCTCAAACTTTTGCATCTATAAAATGGGGTTTCAAACATAGAGTATAGACTCTTTGACCTGGAACATACACTAATAGTCACCTAACCCCCTCCTTTCTAAATTGAGATATAAGTCCGGAAAAATGAAGGAAACTTTACAAGGTCACCCTTGTGAGTTATCAGCAGAACTGATAGTGAAATATAAAAGTTTTCAATAGAAATTCAGTATCATATCTGTTGCTCAAAGCTTATTTGATCTCCACAGTCACCTTTAGATCTAAAATTTGCAGAATATCTTTCAACTCTGCCTCCCTGGAGCACTATATTTTATCCCTTGAGACAGAGCTTAAAGATCACATTCTTACTGAAACTTTCCCCAGTACCTTTAAGCATTGATAGTGGATTCCATCTCTCTACCTCTCTAGTATTTGATTCTTATCTCTATCATAGTACTTAGCTTATCTCATTTCAATTATTTATATATTGGTCTATCATCTCCCCAGTTGCATCTGGAATGCTTTGCTGCCTAAATCTCTGGGGTCTTTTTGGTACTGACTTGGTAGTTGGTGCTTAAAATGTTTTCTGAATGAATGAATAAATGATGTTCTAACTTGGATTCTACATTTGGTGTTTTCCTAGCTTTCCTTGCCATTGCTACAAAACTTCCCTAAGAACTCAGGACAAGAGTCAAACTCATTCACTCAGTAACTTCATAATGAGGTACTTTGTACATTTCTAATGACTCTTTCAATAAAACACTACTAGATAATTCATCTCTTTATGAAACACAGTAGACTGCTGTATTTTTAAAGGAAATTGACCTACCATTACTTTTACACAACACTCTCAATTTCTGGAAAATTTTTACATTCATTGTCTCATTTGGTCTTCACAATAACCCTGTAATATAGGCGAGCATAGATCCTATAGCATTCTCACAGATGAGTTCAATAAGACTCAGATAATCCAAAGGATACCATTTTGAATTGAGGTTTTCTGACTCCAAATTTAGTTCTTGTTGAATACTAAATGGTGCCCTTTTAAAACATTTGAACTCTCCAGAAAAATACATCCTCAAATGAATCTGTTTTCTAAATCAGTAAGGCTCCTTGGGTTGCAAAGCATAGAAACACAGCTCAGAATAGTCTAGAGATATAACTTCAGGCATTCTTAGTTCCAGCAACTCAAACTAGGTTATCAGATATAATTATTTTGCTTTACTCACCCTTTGGACCAATTCCTCTCTGCGTTGGCTTTAAAATAAAGCAATTTCTCCCTCTGGAAATTGTAAAATGACTGTGAACAGCTACAGAGTTATGACAACTTGGCAACCCAAAGAGTAGAAGTTGAATGAATATCCAAGATCTGACAGTCAGTGGCCCACACTGAGTCTGTGTTCATCACGAACACAGTCACTGCAGTTATAAGAATAGAGTCCTGTGATTGATGTCAAGTGCATGAGGAACTAATTCCTGGAGTCTCCTGTGACATCAACCCCCAAAAATGACCTAGAATAAAAGGGAAGGAGTGCTTCCTCAATGAAAACAGGAGTGCCATTTCCAGGAGAAGAAGGAATGAATACCGAGCTAATGAAAACAACAGCTTCTACTATATCTTTGCAAGTTTCAGGTGTTATCAGATGGAACCCTTCTGACTTACATTGAGATCACCTGTTTATGGGTAGGTCATTCCAATAAATGTTAAGAAATTGTGCGTTTAATAACTTGAATATGAAGTAAAAAATCACCTTGTTCAGACAGGAAATCTGAGAAAACCTATCTTATCAATGTGCTGTGCTAATCAAAAAGAAAACAATTAAAAAAACTACTTGCTAAGAGATTGCAACTGTGCACAAGAGGAACAGACTCCCTTATGCCTGGTGCATTGTCAGCAGAACTGTTGGCTGAGTTGTACAGCATCTATTATTTTTAGGTGTAAAGAAAGTGAAGAGAACACAGCTGGATTTCCAGATCACAGCAAGAGCTATAATATAATCACCATTTATTAATATCTTTATTACCCCTCTATAGAAAAATCCTTCTACCTCTTGAAAAGCGAAACAGGTGGATTAAGGCATCATCAATAGAGAATGAATATGGAAATTCTTCCATGTCTTTCAAGTTACTTTTCAAGAGCACAGTAGAAATTTAAAAGTAAGAGGAAGTGTGAGAAATTCACCAAAGGTGGAATATTATCCTGGCCTTTTGTTAATCATTGCCAGGAATGGGACTGAAGTTGGAGCATCCATATACATATTCTACTTTAATAATATTTTTGTTATAAATTCCTTCTAAATATAATGGAGTTTTTCTTTAAGCAGATCTTTATAGAAAACCAGTTTGGAACTAAGGAAATAAGGACTAAAGTGAAAATTTTGTGACTTGGAGTCACATAGATCTGGGGTCATTGATTCATTCATTCAAAAAAGATTTGCTCAGCACCTATTCTATGCCGGACAATGTTCTAGGTACTGGGAATGCAGCAGAGAACATAACAGGCAACACTGCGCCCTTATGGAACATACAGTCTAGTACAGCATGTGGAAAAATTTTTTTGTAAAAAGCAATATGTAAAAATTTTGACTTTGCAGGCCAGGTAGTCTCTGTTGCAACTACTCAATTCTGTTACTGTGGTGTTCAAATAGCCATCAATCATATGTAAAAAATGAGTGTGATGTTTTCAAATAAAACTTTATTTAAAATAACAAACAGCAGGTTATATTTGGCTTACGGCCATAGTTTGCCAACCGTTGGTCTAGTGGGACACTGGTTGAGGCTCTATCATGTAATTCGTTGTTATTGATTCCTCCAAATTTATTACATTTTAAATGTTATTAATACCAGCTACTTTACAGAGGAATTGCAATGGTAAATGGAATAATGCATAAAACACGTCCTAAAACTCCTGGTGGGGACTTAGTATCATTTAATGCTGAGCCTAATTCCTCATTTTAGAATTTCAGAAACTAGTAAACTAGGGAGTCCCATAGCAAATTCATTCTGTGCTTTGTTACCAATGCATTGTTTTTAGTTCCCTAGTTCTTTGAGCTCTGAGAATAAAAAGTACCAACTTATAACCCTGTAGCTTTGAAGAACCAGGATCATTTTGATCCCAATTTAATTTATATGGATAAACATTATTAAAAAGCAGATACGTAGTTTGATTATGAATATGGCCTTGGCAAAAGTAAAATAAGAAAAAGTTAGATACTTCTTTTTTATTTGATAAATTATCAGTAGTTAAAACAATGGTTTAAGAATATTTCCTGGTTGGGCAAGGGATATATGCATGCCTGATGGGTCTGGATTCTCTGTGTGGAGCACTGTGGAACATATACAAGACATACAAAAGATGCATAAAATGTTTTTCTTACCAGATTGGAGGATTCTGGTCGGATAGACAAGATGTTTGTTAGCTTACTCAGTATGTTTACTGAGTGCCCACTATTAGCCAGGTTTTGTTCTAGGCATTGAGGACAGAGCACTGAATTAAAAAGTCAAACACCCCTGACATCCTGGAGCCCAAATTCTAGTGAAAGGATACAGATAACAAACAGAATACACAAGTAAAATACAGAGTATGCATGTGGAGAGGGATAAAGGAGAGAGAATGAATTGGGAAAATTTGTTTCTAAGGGGTGGTGGGTGAAGTTCATTTTTTTGTGTGTGTGTCTTTAAGAATGGTTAAGGAAGGACTTACTGAGAAGGTGACATTTGAGAAAATGCTTACAGAAGATGAGAGAGTGGGCCTTGGGGAGCTCTTGGGGGATGAGCAGATCAGGCAAAGCAAGTAAGTGTAAATGCTCTGAAGTGGGACCATGCCTTGTTTCTAGAAGCAGCAGGCAGGCCATTACATCAGGAGGCTCAGAATGAGTGAAGGGGAGAGTAGGTCACAGAGGTGAGGTAGATATGTAGGAAGCCTCGTTAGCGTGGGGCCTTGAGGGCCACTGTAGGGACTTTTTCTTCTACTTCTAAGGAAATGAGAAGTCACTGGAGTGTTCTGAGCAGAGGAGACACAGGCTCTGGCTGAATTACTACAAGGATCAAAAGGGTTTCTCTGTGAAATCAGAGTGTAGGCAGATGGCATAGAATCCTAAGATCTAAGATTGCAGTGTGAGTATGTGAAACACTTGTGCAGGTTAACTTAATCCTTGTCTGGGGCTGCTTCATTTAGTGGGGCAGAAAGAAGGATCCTTGAATAGTAGGTGTCCACCCACCGTTCTTACTTCCTTTATTAACTGGGAGAACATGATTTGCTGTGGTTTCCAGAAATCACAAATAACTATCCAAAAAGCTAAACTCAATTAAAAAATATAATGAAAAAGAAAAAACACTGCCTCCTAGCCATAACGACTTCTTGTCCTTGAATGGCCTGGATTAAAAATGGGCAGCCCTCCCCTGACCTTGGGAACTATGGATCCCAAATTTCCTCTGGCCTCAAAGGTCTGAACCTTTTTGTTTTCCCTTCCTTTACATCCCTAGCACCCTCTCAGTGATACACTCTATCAATGGGCTCCTCCTCTGAAGTTGGGCAGCCAGATTTCTACAACCTCAGCTGAGAACTCCAGCTGCAGCTGAAACCCTCAGCCTAATAGGCGGTGGCAATGCTCTTCTTCATTACACTAGGGTCTAGTGCTTGGAAATCCTTACTGCCACTGTCTCCAGCTCAGCTACTGTGTTACAGTGTGGGCTTCCTCTGGTGGACTGTGTCTCAGCCTCTTCCCATCCAAGCACTGAAGGCTCATCTCAGACATGCATTCAGTTCGTGATAGCTCTATGGAGCCATGGAGGACTGGGGTTAGAGCTTTTCCACCTGGACACACATACCAGGTTCTAAAAGCAGGACAGGAGAGATGTCAGTTTGATAGATTCTGTCTAACTCTTGCCATCCCTGTGTGCCTGGATTGGAACATTTTCTAGTAGGCTTAGCTTCTTCTCTAATCAAGAAGTTCATCTTCTTGTAGAAGATCATACTTCTACTTCCTTAGACTGACACTCCTTTGAACAGAACCCATGGTTCATGTGCCTTTAAATCCCTATCGTCCTACAAACACTCTTATTCAAAGTTGAATGAATGAATACCTCAAGGTATTTGAAAAGGCCTCCCAGGTGCTTCCCAAACTTTCTGTTTATGCTTAATTATTTCCATTGTTTAGTCTCCTGAATACATGAGAATATCTAATTTTTGTCCATGTTAGCTATACAGCCTGAACTACAATAAACATTTATTTTTGAGCGACCGATACACAAGGTGTGAAGGTGATTAAGATCCACAGATAGGGATTCCCTGGTGGCGCAGTGGTTGAGAGTCTGCCTGCCGATGCAGGGGACACGGGTTCGTGGCCCGGTCTGGGAGGATCCCACATGCCGCAGAGCAGCTGGGCCCGTGAGCCATGGCCGCTGAGCCTGTCCGTCCGGAGCCTGTGCTCCACAGTGGGAGAGGCCACAACAGTGAGAGGCCTGCGTACAGCAAAAAGAAAAAAAAAAAAAAAAAAAAAAGATCCACAGATATTCCAAGAATGGAGAGGAGAGAGAAAATTTTCTTTAGGTAGTAAGGCTTGAGCTAGACAAAGAAGGGTAGACTTTAAGCAGAGGAAACGATTTTTAGATGGGAAGAAAAAGAGAAACAAATTAGTGTAGGGATGAGCTTTGCATATTAAGGATGATGAGAGCAGTGAGGACACTTATCTAATTGTAACCCGTGCTGAGGAGCAGAGAAAAGCAGGATAAATGGATAAAATAAAGCCAAAATATATACTAACTTTTGGATGTATTCTCCCCTCTTCTCCCTTTCTAATCTCCTCACTCCCCAGCAGTGTCCCTGCCCTAAGTGGAGGGAACAAGACAGTAGTGAGATCAACTCTTGTGTACTTGTGTTTCATATCAATTTTTTTTTTTTTTTTTTTTTTTTTTTTTTTTTTGCGGTACACAGGCCTCTCACTGCTGTGTCCTCTCCTGTTGCAGAGCACAGGCTCCGGATGCACAGGCTCAGCAGCCATGGCTCACTGGCCCAGCCGCTCCACAGCATGTGGGATCCTCCCAGACTGGGGCATGAACCCTTGTCCCCTGCATCAGCAGGCGGACTCTCAACCACTGTGCCACCAGGGAAGCCCCATATCAATATTTTAATTGCTGGCACCTTTAATCTGTTCTCACTACTTCTGCTCCTACAATCTATTTTTCCACTGAGCAGCCACAATGATCTTTGTAGATTGTTAATTAGATCCTGTGTCTCTTCTGCTCAAAACCCTCTCATCGCTTACCATTTCATTTTCTTTAATACATTCTTATTTTAAAATATTCTTTTTCATTATTGTTTATCATGGGATATTGAATACAGTTCTCTGTGCTATACAGTTGGACCTTGTTGTTTATCCATTCTATATATAAAAAACTTACATCTGCTCACCCCAAACCCCCACTCCATCCCTTCCCCAATGCCTTCCCCCTTGGCAACCACCAGTCTGTTCTCTATGTCCATGATTCTGTTTCTGTTTCACAGATAGGTTAATTTGTATCATACTTTAGATTCCACATATAAGTGATATCATATGGTATTTGTCTTTCTCTGTTTGACTTCATTTAGTATGATGATCCCTAGTTGCATCCATGTTGCTGCAAATGGCATTAGTTTATTCTTTTTCATGGCTGAGTAGTATTCCATTATATATATGTACCACATCTTCTTTATCCATTCATCTGTCAATGGACATTTAAGTTGATTCCATGTCTTGGCTATTGTGAATAGTGCTGCTATGAACATAGGGATGCATGTATCTTTTTGAATTTTGGTTTTGTCCAGATATATGCACAGGAGTGGGGCTGCTAGATCATATGGTAATTCTATTTTTAGTTTTCTGAGGAACCTCCTTACTGTTCTCTATAGTGGCTGCACCAACTTACATTCCCACCAATAGTGTAGGAGGGTTCCCTTTTCTCCACACCCTCTCCAGCATTTGTTATTTGTAGATATTTTAATGATGGCCATTCTGACTGGTGTTGAGGTGGTACCTCATTGTAATTTTGATTTGAATTTCTCTTGTAATTAGTGATGTTGAGCATCTTTTCATGTGCCTATTGTCCATCTGTACATCTTCTTTGGAGAAATGTTTGTTTAGGTCTTCTGCCCATTTTTCAATTGGGTTGTTTGTGTTTTTGTCCATTTCATTCAAAGTAGAAGCCAACATCCTCACCATGGCCTTTGCAGTGAAGGTTTGGGTTTTATCCTATAAGCACTGGGGAGACAATGAGAAAGTTTGAACTGAGTAACATTTAATAAATCCATGCAGATAGAACAATATGCATAATCTCCCCATCGCCCCTTCCCATCTTTTCATCTGAACTCTAGCAAAAGATATCAGTTCAAATGGCTTCTATTTGTTAACCAGGTAAAGTGAATTTCTCAACATCCCGGAGTTGGATATTTGGGTGTTTGGGTGCAGAGGGGGGTATTTTTACTGCCTGTGAAAATGGAATCAAGGCAGCCACAATCTGAGTAACATATGCTGCTAGTTGGCTGTCTGGTTACCCTGATTGGGTCCATTAATATAAAGCATAAACAAAGCCTGGATGAACAGGACTGGCCATTTTGTTGCAAAGCTGGTGGTGGTGTCCCAGATATTTTTAACTTACTCCCGCCCAGATGTTCAGCTCTCCTGACATTCAGCTTTATCTGGCAGATAAGGTGGTAGAGAATGCCCTAGTGATTTGTGGGGAAAGGATTTTGTTTTCAGCATCTTGCAAAAATAGATTAGTGATCAATTAATAAAGCTTCTAAGGTATTTTTTAAACATTGCTACATTTTTAAACATACCAATTAATCTCTATTCAGTTACCATTATCTCTTTTACATTCATTTCTCAAAATCTGTAAAACTCAAGCAAAATAAAACTGAGGAGTCCAAAGCCTGCCTTTTTCCTGAAAACGTGCATTTAAACCAAATAGAATACTTTCGCCCAAATAGTTCAGATGATTTGCTTATTTTCCCCTTTACTTACACAGTGCTGGCCTTACACTTTATTATGTTCAGCAATAATTCTGAAGAATAACTTATACATGAAGCCTACAGGTGCAGCAGAAAAGATAAGCGTTAGGTCTGGTATTCTTTCCCCAGCTGACTGAGTCCTTAGGGTTGTGTTGAAAATCACGGGCTGCCATTGCTTCTAAGATCCCATTGGAGTTTCTATTTCTGATTCTTAGTCTTCAAGAAAGGGTATGTTCAGATGCCTCCACTCACTGAATGTTGTGTAGTCGTGTGCCTTGCCATCTTTGGAGCCCTCCAAGGAGATGAAGAGATGCCATGACTTCAGCTATTGTTGCCTCATTGGCAAGGTTAGCAGCTATCAGACTCTACCAGACAGCAGGAGAATAGAACTTGCCCTCCTGAAAGCCCCTGTTAAAGCTTTAGGGTAGCTGAGAAATAAGCAGTCTCCTAATAGGAAAGCAAACAGCGCTGAGTATAATAATAACATATTGTGCCTGTCTGGTTTATATCATCCCAAGATTCCTACGTGTTTTGCCAACACTCTATCAGCTAATCCTAATTGGCAAGAACTATTTTTAACATTTTATAGGTGGGGGACCAGGAGAGGACAACAGTTACCACTGAGACCCGAAACAAATAGTCATAATAGAGTTCATAGATTTGGTGAATTTCCAACTAAACTTCCAGAAAGCTACATATCAGAAAAGAAGAAAAAAAATGTTCTGACACTATTTTCATCTAGTTTGAGTCTGCCTATGAGGATTTTTTTTTAAACTTTGGAGTTATTTAATAGAGCATTCATTCAAATTTTTGAAAGACCCTTATTCTTGAATTGCCTGAGTCAACTGTAGTTTGTGTGTGTGTGTGTGTGTGTGTGTGTGTGTGTGTGTATGTGTGTGTGGTAAGCAGGCCTCTCACTGTTGTGGCCTCTCCCATTGCGGAGCACAGGCTCCGGATGTGCAGGCTCAGCGGCCATGGCTCACGGGACCGGCCGCTCCACAGCATGTGGGATCCTCCCAGACCGGGGCACGAACCTGTGTCCCCTGAATTGGCAGGCGGACTCTCAACCACTGCACCACCAGAGAAGCCCTCAACTGTAGTTTTAACAAAGTCAGTCACTGCTTTCTTTTCCTGGTTTGCAGTATACCTCACTTTCCTAGTGTTCTCCCTATCTCATTAACTGCTCTTCATCTTCCTAACCTTTGTTTAAGTCCTTGGACCACTTCTCTCCTTTATATATATCCTCTGTTGGCAACTTCATAAATATCATGAATTTACATATCATGAAGGTATACATATGATATATGTGTGTGTGTATGTTCCCATTCTTGTCTTACCATTCCAGACCTTTCCCGTGGGGTGTCTGCAGCTGAGAGGCAAACCTCAGCCAGGGAGCCTGTCACTATGAATCCATCACCAAAGCTAGTGATTGTGTGATTTTTTCCATCTTTCAGCTTCCTCTAACTCTCCCTCACCAACCCACACAATTTTGTGGAAAGTTGGGAAGTCAAAATTTATGAGCCCTTATACTCTCTTACCTAAGTTGTTGCTATAGGCTCAGAAATAATCTCCTTAGCACTTTTATTGTCATTCCAAACAATCTCCTCACCTCCATGCCGTATCTGATATCACCACTTCATGGCTTAAAATAATTCTGCATTCTCAACTTCTGAAATATGTTATCCAAGCAAAGTGGTCCATTGTGTTGTTTATAATACATAAAATATGTATGTATACTATACATCTCATATATATTATATAATATAAAACATTTAAAGCAATGTAATGTCAAAATAGATTATATCCACAGTTCAACCTTTAAAAGCAATTATGGAATAATAGCTAACTTTATAACTATGTTATTTATGTAGTAAGTGAAAAAGGAAGCCACAGAAAAATATGTACAGTATAAAATCATTTTGGTGCTGTGTTCGTGTTTGGACAAATGTAGTAAAATGACTTAAATAATTACCTCTGTGTCGTGGCTTTTATTTTATTCATTGTGCTATCCTAAATTTCCTAAGGCACACTTATTACTTATAACACAAAACAAAAACTATTAATATCCATTTAAGATTAAAAATAAATGAGTTAATTGATTCTACATTCAGTGCTAGTGTGGGCCCATTTATTGGTCTGAGATAAGTGTATCTCTTGGGAAAATAATATCTCTTTGAAATGCACTTTTGATTATGGTTGCTCATTATTTGGGGTCATCAAAGAATTTTTTTAACAAAATGAGGGGTTCAGACAGAAATTAGGGGCTCGGTTCAGAGAAAACATGGAAATATCCACACATTACTTTGTGTGGAGAAGACCAATTCATACTGAATGTCCTGTAACCATAATGAGGAAAGTTTCAGCACTTGGACAGGTGCTGTCACTTTTCTTCAATTGGTACCTATCCCAAAATAACACAGAGAGTTCAGAAGGAAAGCTCCAGTCTTGTCAGTGTGGTTTTTTTAGCACTATCCTAAGAACCAAAGGAAAAGATGAAAGCATATAAATTGGCTGCTTTCCTTAATACACTTACAGTTTTGTCAAGGAAGAATTTTTATTGAATCAAGTGCATGTGTTGTTACCAACATGTATTATGAATGGTCGGTGCTGTCTGGAAGAGTCAGGGTAGATTTCAATGAGATGTTGGAAATTCACCTGTGTCTTAAAAGACAGATGCATCAATATGAAGGAAGTATTTATTTGACAGGATAAACAACAAGGGACCTGCCAAGGAGGCTACAATTGAATGGCATCTGTGGGTGGATGAATTAATAGAGGATAAGCCTGAGTATCAGCATATGGGATAGAATAAAACTTCTAAGTGTCAACTGATATGTAAACTCAAAGAGGTCTGACTACTTGCCTGATGGTTCATAGTGAGTTTCTGGTAAAACCAGTGCTTACACACAGGTCTCCATCTTGTTGGAGGTGGGATGAGAATTAAGAACTCGAGGTGAATTTTTCCTTTAAAGATCTTGGCCATCCTTCCTTCTAATCTGGCCTACAGGGGTCAGGTGCAGCTGTTGTTCAATATTTTGAGTTATTATAGCATAGTGAGGATGAGCTTAGCCCCCTGGAATAGCAGTGTCCTGAGTTGGAGGCCTATCTCTGCAACTATGCAAATGTGTAATCTTGCCAAACGGGCATCCCGTGCCTAGGATTCAGTTTCACCGAGTTAAGAATACCTGACTGTTATTTATTAAGTGGAACATTACATACTGATGAGAAAGGGAGAGGTTTGTGGCAGCGGAATATAAGAATGGTAGTAATTGGGGTTCCAATTTAAAAAATATCTCTGAAGAAACATAAGAAGTAATTCTTGTGCTGACCAGCCAGTTATAGCCAGAGGCTCTCTTCTGCCATTTCCAGAGAACTAACTAAAAGGCTCCCGAGTCCTTCAGGAGGATGATGTAAGAGGAGTTCAAATGGATTCATCTGACCATGTAAATCTCTGCTTACTTATCATGGCGCCCATTGTAGCATCCAGTGTTGCTTGAAAGCTTGTTGATTCTTCTAAGTGACTCTTTCACTGTGCTCCAAACTGTACTGCTTTCCCATCAGAAAACTTTTTTTTCTAGGACATTGATAATCCTTCCCCAACCTTCTCTCCTAGAGCCTTCCTACCTGTATGTTTTCTTTCCTTCTGAGATTTCTTATCAGGGCCCCCCTACGGCACAGTGATTTTTTGCAAACCCCTCTGATGTGAAAACTGAGAAAAATCTTTCTGGAATCTTTTTGAAGCTTTGGTTGATGTAAAGCACAATAAAAGCACAGCTGGAATTGGAGATACCAAGCTCTGCTTTTTAAGTCAGCATCGAAGAGAAGGGGGAATGGCAAGATTTGTTTCGTCTTGAATGTAAAAGCAGAGCCAAGATGAAGCAGGGTGCCATTTATAAAAATACTTTGGAGCAATAACTGTGCTTTGAAACTAATGAGAATAATGTTTAGATTAATAGCTTAGGTCATATTTCATAGATTATATTAAACACTGGAGAAAAAGAGCAAGAGGAGAAAGTTGGCATACATTTCAAAAATCTACACACATTACTAATCAAAGAACACTTTTTAATGTTCTTGCAAAATGTCATAAATGCTAGCTAAAACCTCCTATGTTGCATCCTATTTCTTCTACAAACTTTTTGCCATCATCTTTTAAAAGGTGGGACAAATTATTTTTTCCAAATATCTGTTTAGATGAGATCCTTAGACCTTTTTATATGGAAAGGTTTATAGAGCACCTTGAGATCTAAAGAAAAAATATATATATATATACTAATCTTTGGAAATTCATATATCTATATATTTTGAGCCTGATACATAAATGTTCACAGGTCCATGATGAATCGTTAGCTCAGTGAATGCTAGACTAAGAGTTACTATTCTAAAGCAAGTCAGTGTCAAAGCAATTCAAATGTGAATAAAAACGAACATGCCTACCACTTAGGATGGATGTAAATAATAAATGAAAGTTGTTTAAGAGATCACCACAACTAAATACATATTAGTATTTACTGTTTTTTATTGTTATTTTAGTCTCTAGTTTCTTAATACCAATTTCAAGAATTCTTTTTTGAAGAACAAAAACTCTTCAGTTTCATGAAATAAAACCGTCTACTTTTTTTTTACAATTATTTAGGACCCTTTTAAATAGCTGCTTGCAGGTTTTATTTTATTTGAAAAAATCAATTTGTAAAATTATATTTCAAAAGTGTTTAAAATGTGGTTTTTTTTAAAAAAATATCAGCTTACCAGATGCCAAACAACTTTACAATTTTAAAGGTGTTTTAGGTAAAAAAAAAAAAAAAAAAAAAAAAAAAAAAAAAAGGCTTTTTCATGGCATGCTTCTCATTATTGAAGAGAAATGTCTTTAATATAAACAAACAAACAAAAAATGTCATTCAATCCATACCCATGTGTGTAGATAATACAGGCAGTTAATAAGATAGTTATAGTTATCCAGGTAATTGGGAAAAAGCAAGCTTTTGAGATCTAGAGATCAAGTTTATTTTATAGTTCTTATTGTCAGAATTCCCTATTATTCTTATTAAATGGCTATACTCAGTAATAGTAGGGTTGATAAAGTCTCTTTCTGTTCAACCTCAGAAGTGAGCATATCTCCAGCTGGTAGACATTCTATGTTTTTGATTCTATGCCATCATGTGGGTCAGGGATTTTTTTTTTTCATACTTGGATGGGTACTAGAGTTCCAGAGCTACCCACATTGAGATGATGCCTTATGTTGGTTTTCATCTCCTAGGATTTTTTTTAATCCATCTCACTTCCATGTGTCCCTACTATTTTACAAAATAACTTATGAGTTGTGGTAAGACCAAGGTTATCTTGGTCTATAACTCAATCCATAGTCAAGCTCATTTGTCCACTTTGTCTTCTACAACCTGACTGTCAGCACCATACATCTCTATTCAGGGTTGGAAAACTATGATCAAAACCCATTGAGTCTCTGTATGTAGTACTTCAGGATCCAAAGCCTTTATGAGAACTCCCTATTTCCTCTTCCTTTCCTCCACGATTGATCTTCTCATCCTTCTGCTGGAAATTGTGTAGACAAGCCCTAGGACACAAGTAAAGTGTGGAATGTTTAATGTCCAATAATGACAGCATCATTATTACTGTCTTACACTGGAGCCCTTCAGGACCTAACTACACACCCCTTTCTTTTTCAACAACACCACTCTTCACAACTTCTTCATCTCCTGTAGTGCAATGGAATTTTCTGAATCTTTTATGGCAGTTTGATTTCCAAAACATATTTCTCCTTGTCATTCTTGGTGAATAAATCACGTTTGAACCATTTTACTGTCTCCAATATCTCCCTTGCAATGACATGTTCCTCCTGCCATGGTCCTTCCAATGTTACCCTCCTAGACTACCACGTCCTGTGCTACTACCCTTGGTGCTGGACTTGCTTTCTGTGCATTGAAGACAGAGGTTGTCAGTGGGTTGAGGGCTGGTGACTACTTGGTCTTGCCTTCACTGTTCATGATCTAGAGGAGTCAAACCTGGGATAAGGAGGTGACTGGGCCAGCAACTATGATATTGTAATTTCTCAGGGCTTCTCATTACCTTTTACTGACTGAACAAAGTCACTCATTATAAACAGATGGAAGGTGATATTAAGAGGAATGAGGTTGCCAAGGACCATAGACTGGGAGAACAGAAAAACGCTCTGAAAAATTATTTCATCCAAACTCTATTCTAAATATTCCTATCTCATGGAGTCTCAGATAATGGAAGTCACTTGTCCAAGGTCACTTGGCTGTAAAGTTAGACTTCTTCTCAAGGTCTCATTATTTTAGACACAAGGTTCTACACAAAACAGAATTACCTTTAGTTCTCAACTTGAGATGACTTTGGTCTCAGCAAATAGGAAACCAGAGGAGACACATTTAGCATCACACTGAGAACTTCCAACTTCATTTCCAAGAGGAAACCTCCTGCAAGCGTGTGTGAGTGTCCTCATAATTGCTCTGGTTTGGCCTGCAGTACTTTTCCTCCCAATAATGCCAACCAGAACCTTCACAGTCGAGGCAGTCATTTCCACTCATTAGAGATTTAAATAAGCTAAAGGTAAGTAGCTTACTCATAGGGCATTTACTCGTTACTTGCAGCCCTTCATAATATATAGGAATAAAAGCCCTTAATATTGATTTAAGCTTAACTATCTTTTCTCCCATTCTATTTTTTTTAAGATCTTTATTGGAGTACAATTGTTTTACAGTGGTATCTTAGTTTCTGCTGTATAACAAAGTGAATCAGCTATACATGTACATATATCCCCATATCTCCTCCCTCTTGCATCTCCCACCCTCCCTATCCCACCCCTCTAGGTGGACACAAAGCACCGAGCTGATCTCCCTGTGCTATGTGGCTGCTTCCCACTAGCTATCTATTTTACATTTAGTAGTGTGTATATGTCCATGCCACTCTCTCACTTCGTCCCTGCTTACCCTTCCCCCTCCCCGTGTCCTCAAATCCATTCTCTATGTCTGCGTCTTTATTCCTGTCCTGCCCCTAGGTTCTTCAGAACCATTTTTTTTTTTTTTTAGATTCCATATATATGTGTTAGCATATGGTATTTTTTTTTCTCTTTCTGACTTGTTTCACTCTGTATGACAGTCTCTAGGTCCATCCACCTCACTACAAATAACTCAATTTCGTTTCTTTTCCTGGCTGAGTAACATTCCATTGTATATATGTGCCACATCTTCTTTATCCATTCCTTTGTTGATGGACACTTAAGTTGCTTCCATGTCCTGGCTATTGTAAGTAGATCTGCAATGAACATTGTGGTATTTTCTCCCATTCTAAAATGGATTTATTCCTTTGTTACTCCTTGACCACTGTGGACTGCCTCAAGTCCACTGAAAAATACTTTCTGGATATAACAACTGACAGTAAATGACTAGGCTAAGAGTTAGGGGTGCAGGTCTTGCCATTTATTCAGCTGAATGGCTTTATTCAAGTAACTCATTAAAGGAAGGAGATTTTCTATTCCTGTTGATGGAGTTACAGAAGTAGAAGTTGTTTCTCGATTCTCCAAATAATATAAATCCAAATAAAAATATGAATGCATTTCCCAGAAAACATTTATATACTTTCAGTTATTTTCTGTAAATTACTTTACCTCCAGCTGAATGGGAAATCTTATCATGGTTCATTAATTATTTCATAAAATCATATTATATCAGAGATTAGAGAGAACTTAGAGATCAACTATTCTAAATTAACTCATTTTACAGATGAGGAAACTCACTGAGGATGATTTATTTGCTAAGGCCATATAACAAGTCTATAGCAGAATTACAAAAACTCTTTTCAGCATTCCAAGCCAGCTACTCAATACTACAACCCTTTCATAGTCAGAAAAGGCCTGTGTTCCAGGTCCGAGAGTCAAGGTTGTCTAATCCAAGCCTAAAAATTAAGATCATTTGGCTTGGAATATAGCAACAGTTCAGAAACAACCAATTTTTAAGAGACTTTGAATACTCTAATCTTGGGAACAGACAGGGCTAGTGTTCATGGGACTCTTTATTGATTTGAATTTTATTTTTTAGAAAGGAACAATTCTTGGGAATGAAAGTCTTTCTGACCCAGAAAACCTAGTAATATACATCAGTGGAATCTGAATCATCATACATCATAATACATTTACTAGCTTTTTAAAAATCAGGTAACCTTTGAGAGAAGCGTAGGGACTCTACTATATAAGTTGAATACAAATCATTTTGTCTGAGAATTTGTGATTCAACTTTTCTTCAAAAAATTGGTGAAGTTTTCCTTCTCTTATTTTCCTCCATGCCAGTTTTTCTGGATCTTTTCCCAGCTCCTAACCCCCACCACCTTCCCCCTTCTCCCTCCCTCCCTCCCTCCCTCCCTCCCTCTCTCTCTCCATATATATATATATATATATATATATATATATATATATATATATATATATAATTATGAATATTAAACTTTGTGTCCTCCAACTATCTCTTATTCATAACCACTTTGTGCTACATACTGCTGTATTTTTACTTAAATGTTGCAGAAGATTATTGTTAATGTGAATTCTTGGTAGGTTTTGGGAACTGTAGTAAAGAGCAACTGACCCAGTAGACAGAAAGAACTTGACCCGATGGTGAAGTCTGTTCATTTCCTAGACCTGATTATCTATCCTATAATGTAATTCTGTAAGACCTGATAGTCTTCCAAAAATTTTCTATTATGCTTAAGCAAAGTTAATTTCTGGTGATTGCAATAAAGCAATCTGATTATATAGATAAATGCAAAAAACAAACAAACAAAAAAAAGAACTCAACCCGAGTATCAGAAAGAAGGAAAACACCAGAAAGAGGATAATCTGGAACTAGAAATTGAGGAGATTTGAGTTAGTATAGGTCAGAAAGAGAAGAAAGTTCTTTCAAAAACTAAAAAGTAAGAGTAGGAAATTTAAAACATTCCTTGTGTCTATCATGTTTGTTTATTCATTCATTCATTTATTAAACAAATATTTATTGGATAGATGCTATGTACTAGACACTATTCTTAGTACTCAAGATACATCAGTGAGCAAAACCAGTAAGATTCCTTCTCTTAAGAAGCTTCTCTTGTAGAGTGGAGAGACAGTAAATTACAAACTTAAATAAGTAAAGGATATAGTATCTCAGAAGTTGAATCATGCTAAGGAAAAAGTGCTAAAGGATCAGTGGTTGCAGAACTAAATGTGTTGGGCAGGGTAGGCCTCCTTGAGAAGATGACATTTGAGCAAAGACTTGATTGGAGTGAGGGAGATAACCATATGGATGTCTAGGGAAAGGGTATTCCAAGTGGAGCAACCACTCATTGCAAACTTCTGAAGGTGTAAAAACAGATGGCAGCATGAAGGGAAAGTGTGGCTGAATCAAAATGAGGGAAGGAACATTGGTAGGAAATGAGGTCACCAAATTGCAGAGAATACATTTGACTCATTCTTATTATCACCAGCATTAAGCACAGTACCTGGCATAGAGTTAATGCTCAGTGTATGCTGAAAGAATGACCAAATAAACAAGTGGAAATAAGAGTAGGATCTACGAGAACTCTCTACCGTTTAAATGGGAAGTGTAGCTGGGGTGAGATGACACCTGCTGTCCAGGATGGCTAAATATCTGTACATATGCTAGCATGATCATGGATTGGATTTCTTTAAAGTATTTCTGATTTGAAAGAGAGATTGGGTAATGATTTAGGTCTAGTATTGTACATCATGAGACCAAATAATTAGTGTCACTGTTGCTGATTTGGTTACTCCATCCTTGTTTCATTTTTCTCCCCACTCTTCTTGCTTGCCCCTCCTTTTATTGCTCTCTTCTCTTCAACTTCCATTTTTCATTCATTCTAACTTCTCACCCAGAGGTAGTCTAAGCTTGTGGAACTTAACAATGTGTAGCAGTGGTTTCACCCAGGTTTAAAGACATTTGGCTTAACAGCAGCAAGGTGGAAAGGCCCATGCTGTATACCCATAAACCCCCATAAAGCTAAGAGCAAATACACAAGCAAAATCTCCTTGTCATCAAAGAATATCCTATCCATTTCTATTTGTCTCAGTGTGTCCTTCGAGGAATGTGAAAATCCTCCTGCTGGCTAAACACATCTAGAAGTTGATCCTTTTATGGGTTAATTTATCTGCCATTAACTTCATGAAGCAACCTTTAATCGAGATGTTGCAGATGAAAAAGGAGGAGAACTGGTTGGATTTTTACTAGATCTCACAGGATCTTAAATACTGATATTAGTTATCACCCCCACCCCATAAGTGATTTTTTGTGTGTGCATAGGTGGAATTTCTTCATTTCTCCTCTGAATGTAAGGTTTAGAATGAACTTGGAAGGAGCTGGAGGTTTTGCACACCTTGGCAAGTATTTAAATTGATAACATTTTGACTGTCAATGCTATAATCCCTCCTTCCCCACTTCCACCTGCAAGAAGAAGCAAAGACCAAAATCTACCTGGAACATCTGTTTTTCTAAGATGACTTTGGCACTTATTATTAGATTAATGCTTGCTCATTGGGAAAAAAAATGCACACTATATAAGAGAATAAAATAAAACATAAAAGCCCCAAACCAAGTTCCCCATTCCTCAGAGGTTATCAGGGTTAACAGTTTAAAGTGAATTCTCCAAAAATTTGTCTATGCTTCATCAAATATAGTATACTTATAATTTTTAAATAATGCATTCAAACCATGCAGACTGTGCTGCCTTTACTTGCTTGATATCATTTCATGTTGTTGCGTATAGATCTTCCTCATTCTTTCTAAAGATTAAATGGTATTGCTTGGGTGGATTGCTCTAAGGTATTTAGCTGGTCCATTTTATGTTCTTTCCACTTTATCATTATTGCAAATGATGCAAGAAATTCCTGTGCATACATATTTGTGCATTGAAATCTATTTGATGATACTGAAATCTATTGAAAATGCTTTTAAAAACATTTCATATTATTTCTTTAAAAATGAACTGTATAGAAGGAATCTACAAGAAAGGAGCTGCAAAGCACCCCTTATTTCATGCAACCCTAAAATATAGGTACTGACTAGAAGGTGGCTTGTGCTTAATCATTTTTTTTTTCTTCTTGGAGAAAAGGCAAATTACAGTGAGTTAAAAGGATTTAAGATGCTTTAATATGCAGGAAAAATATGAAAATATGACTCCTCTTCAATTTGAAATTCCACTTAGTGCCCTACCTTCATCAGAAGGTACTTGTTAGTTCACACTTCACTCAAGTACCAGCCTTGAAAGAAACAGTGAAATGTATTTTCCAGGTTTCTCAGAGCAGATGTGCCAAATTTTGTGAAGGCACTTAAATTTCCTAGATCCATGCAAAGATTAATTAAGATGGTTTCCACCCTTCTGTAGGGCAATGATGTATTTTACCTTTCCTGGGTTATAAGAAAGGCCCTCCATGATCTGATGTTACTTCTCTAGTCAATTTTATCCAGTGGTTTGCTAATAAATATTTAACAACTGGCTCACCTCCTACTAAAAAAAAAAGAAAATATTTATTTGATTTATATATAAAATATACATAATGTGAAAGTACACATACAGAAGTTTATTATACATTAGACTGATGTAAAAAGATGGAATTTATCACTATTAATGAAATATGCAATCCACTTTATTCCAAATAGTTAATTGATTCTCGTACAGTGCTCTCACTGATTTTAGCTGAACTGTTATATTCATAGCCAATCTGTTTGCATTACAAATGAGCATAGTTCCAACATAAATGTTGGTTAATATTTCACTAATGTTAACAAATGACAAAAATAAAACAATGAAGCGAAGTTATCAAGGTGATGTCACTGAACACAGAGCTGGGAAGAGATGTGCATAGCACATCATTGTATAGTATTCCTGCCATACATTACAATAGACATAGATAATAGTACAAAGTATGAAAATCTTTAGGAAATGTGTTTTGAATATCTATTACCTTTGTTCTTAATATAATTTACTTAATTGTAAACATATACTTTTATGTTTAATAATGGCAGTGGTCAATAACTGACTCAAGAAACTCTTAAAAGTTTGATCATTGAATCTTGTGAGCTTGTGCAAGTGGTTCTAGCTCACTACTAGTTTATTTCTTATCATTTCCAAGAGGCAAAATCTATTACATTCAGAACTGTCCCTCAGTGCCCCTCACGATTGATAGACAAGAAGAATTTTAGGTCTTAGGCATGCAAAGATTGGATGGAGTTTGCATTTTTGGAAAAATGAATTTAATCAACTGTATCTTTTTTTTAAAGCACAAGAAGATAACCTACTCTGCATAGATCTTGAGATTCTAGTAAGAACAATATCCCATGGAAAGGTGTGCTGTACCCTCTAAAAAGAAACCAACTGAGCAATTTGGCAATGTGTTCATACAAAATATGGTTCTTTGAGTTTAAAGTTATTTCAAAAATTTACATTTTATTTCCAGGCTCAGGGTAATATAAAATAATGAACTCCTCCTTCTAAGAAATAAATATTCAAACAATGAGATACTTATAGGGTCATCTCCCATTATTTCATTTTGTGGTAAATTCAATTACATCTTCCCAAAATACCTTTGCTCCTTAAGCTCTGGTTTTTATCTCTTCAGTCATTTGGGGGGAAAGGAACACCTTTCTCCTTTGTGTCCTTGGAACATTTCATTTCTTGATTTTTGTTTGTTTTTTTAATAGTTTTCTTTATATATGTTACATACCATAAAGTTCATATGTTTAAAATACATATTTCAATGGCTTTTAGTATATTTACAGTTATGCTTTTACATTAAAAAGAGCTTCTAGTAATGCAGAATCAGGACAAAATTTCATTATTTAATTTTAGTGATCCTTGGATGACATTTCTTCTTGTGATGGTGATTATTAGATGTACTTTTAACTTCTTCTACTTATTCTCCATTTCATTTCCAGTAAATGCTATACTTTTTTAAACTAGACCTCCATTAGCCAAATACACACACACACACACACACACACACACACCTCAAAGTTGGTGGACAGAAAGAAATTTAGGTTCCAGTCATACCAAGATTGGATGGCATTTACATTTTTGGTAAAGTGAATCTAATGGGCTGAACATTTTGAAAGTATAGAAGTAGATAAAATACTTTGCATAAATCTTGAGGTTCCAACAAGATTCTCTTATTCAAATGACTATATATACATATATACATATATATATTTTTTTCAGTTTGAAAATCAAATTGAAATCAAATTCGCATGAACTGGTCATAATCTGCTTTAGAGACTAGGGAGGGTATCCACTACAGAGCGGGGACAGTCACTGAAACAATGGGCTTGCTTTGATATAATATGTTCTCACCTCGACAAGGAGGATGACTTTGCAGATTCCCCACAGCATTTTGCTTTTTATGTTTTCATTTAATGGTGTGACATCCTATGACAATTATCATTATTTTGGGCTCAATTTTCCCTCAGAAGCAGCTTTGACACAGATCAATGCATCTCAGTGTCATTTTTTATGGAGCTGCAACATCAGAAAATGACAGCTGGAAATCTTAATTGGTCCAGTGACAGAAAATATAATGACTGCTCACAGTGACTTATTTTATCTGACCTTGTGCTTAATTCAAAGGTAAAATTTCATCTCACTATTGGAAAAAAGAAAGTGGTGGTCTGATGAGTAGGGCAAATGGGCCAGTGAAAGACCCTTCTTTTGGAGAGAAATTGCTACTGGTTTGGGAGCTGTTATTAAATCAGAATTTAAGTGTTTCTCTCGAATAATGGATACTGGGGTCTCCATGCCTACTTGAACTGCCAACCTTTCTACTGTGCCTGTCATTAGAAATGGCAGCAGGCACTGGATGTAGCATGGATGGTTGCCCGCAAGTGACTGGCCAGAGGCCCTATCACAGAGGCCACCAGACAGCTGTCAGATAGACTGGCATTTGATCATCACTGATTTGGTCTGGAGCCCAGTGACTTTGACCCAGAGGCAAAAAGGTTTCCTATAATACCACCCAAATTGCTCAATCCTCCTTGTCCTAGAGAGAAAGCTGTTTCTAGAATCAGGACATCAGATTTGTCTTACTGAGTCCAGCTATTAAACCAAGATTTCAAGTGTCCTATTAGCAGTTTAAAACTGGTATATAAAAAAAGTCTTAAATCTCCAACATCTTTAATTCACCTTGGGCAAAGACGTAGCATAGACAAGGAGGCAGCATGATACAGTGAAAAAATGCTGGAGTTAGGTCGAGAAGACATCTCTGAGCTTTATTTCTAGGGTTTGCCTAATTCACTGTGTAATCATAAAATCATATATATATATGATCGATAACTGTTAAGTGTTAAGTCCCTTTTAGAATTGTGACTGATGATGACGAGGAACATGAGGCTGATGATGACAATGATGACGATAATTACGGTGGTGTTAGTGGTGGTAAATTGAATATTTTTCTTCTATAGGTGTATTAGTAATGTTTTCTTACCCTATAAAACGATAGCAAGGATACTGTTGGTAATGGCTATAGTAAAGGGTAACGGCATAGACTTTAAAACAGATAAAGTACTTTAAATCAATAATTTACTTTAAACCAATAAAGTAAAATAAAGACCTGGCTTGGAATTCTAGCTCCAACACTCATGAACTGGCAAGCTACAGTTTCATCTATAAAGAAACTACTACATGGGGTTGTTGAAAGAATTAAGTGAAATAAGGCATGAGAAGCAGTTAGTACAGCACCCAACACATAATTAGTACTCAGTACATTCCAATTTGTTCATGTTCCTTTCAATTCAGTAAGTGCTGAGCTGGTGTGTTCCTCAGTGAATCATTCACCAGATTGAGACTGAGTGGTTCACTCAGCATGTATCTTCTCCAGATGTATCTTTGTGTGAGTCTAGGTCTCCCAAGAAGAAGTCACAAGACCAGATTTTCTAAAAATTAAGGTTTTTGAAAGAAAATGAAGATGGAGTTGATAGGAAGGCTGGAGAACCATCAGACCAGAATGCACTTCTAATCCCAAGTGAAGGAGAGAAGGAACGGAGGTTGGGTGGAAACATCCTAGATAGATCACTGTGAAGAACAAGAAAGATTCAGTAAGGCTGTCAGGGAGTCCTCAGGACAGAGTCAGCTGTCAGAGGAGTCCCATGTCTTACAGAGATAAACCTACTATGCTCAATCCTTGGCTGGAAGCAGCTTGAGTGAAAGCATAACTGGGGTACAAATATGGCAATTGATTTCAGAGCACAGCAGCTGGGTCCCTTCAGTTAAGCTCTCTGAACTTGGAGGTCTGGGAGGCACATTCTACAATCTCCTTGCTTTGAAAAACTGTGATTGCCTGTTAACTGTAATTAACTCATTCAGTCCTTCAATTTCAAAATAAATCTATTCATAATATTTGCTAGATTGCTCCAGGTGTTCGCTAGTGTTGACTGTTTGACTCCTTCTGAGGTTTTCTACTCTTCATAAGCAGGTAAGTAAAACTTGCCTTCTTCCCTTGCTCATCCCCCCCAAATATGAGAAACAACAGAAGTTCCCCAAACATCTGGGCCTGGTGCTTCATTCTTCATCCCTTTGTGATGCTCACTTCCTGTAAGAAATGCCTATTGTACCACCAAGAATGTCATACCTCAATGTAGAAACATTGTGTCTGTCTCTTCTCCATGGGCTCTGCCTCTT
Source organism: Mesoplodon mirus (assembly GCF_964341445.2). NCBI lineage: Eukaryota > Metazoa > Chordata > Mammalia > Artiodactyla > Ziphiidae > Mesoplodon > Mesoplodon mirus. The sequence goes on from NC_138983.1 coordinate 19,917,242, forward strand.
GGACCCTGCATGAGCCAGAGCCCATTATTCTTCCTGCCCTGATACTCTTGATCGCATGCTTGCCTCTGTGTCAATGGGACTGTTTTTGATGAACAGAAGGCACTGATCTCGTTTTGTGTAGGTTTTACAGCTCTCTGCCTTTGCTGTTTCACCAAGGGAAAGTCAAAGTGAGGAAAGTAGTCAAATGAGTCACATGTCGGAATTTATTCTGAAGGGTGCTGGCATTATTTTTCTGCATTAGAGCAGCATTGGCGCTGCTTGATACCTGAATCATGATTCAAAATGGAAATATATTTGGCTTTTACCATCTTTGAGTAGCAGATAAACTCTAACCCAGGCTTTGCTGACTCAAGGTCTTCCTGCTTCCAGAAATGGAGATCATTTGTTCATTTCATCATTTCAGCAGAAGGCTTCTTGTGGGCACGTGGTACACCTTTCAGAAAGGCTTGATAAAAGAATGAATGAATGGAGTGAGATTGTTTGAGGAATTGGGTGCCTCAGAATTGTATGATCATAGTTTGTGTTTCCTCTCTGTTGTAAAGAAACTTTATGCATTGAGTTCTATTATTGCCAGACAATTCACAGGATCAAATCATAATGTGTAAGAACCAGAAAGCACCTCACACATGACCTGTTCTATTCTACTGAAAAAAAAAACAAGAACTAAGGGAAGTGACTTGACCAAGGTCATACAGTTAATAAAGGCAAAGTCTATACCCTACTCCCTCTCAGGCCTCCTACTGCCTTTTTTTTTTTTTTTTACGCGGGCCTCTCACTGCTGTGGCCTCTCCCATTGCGGAGCACAGGCTCTGGATGCGCAGGCTCAGCAGCCATGGCTCATGGGCCCAGCTGCTTGGCGGCATGTGGGATCTTCCCAGATCGGGGCACGAACCCGCGTCCCCTGTATCGGCAGGCGGACTCTCAACCACTGCGCCACCAGGGAAACCCCTAGGGAAGCCCCTCCTACTGCCTTTTGTATCTGCCTCACTCGTGCTGCTCTTTACTCCCAGTTTAATTGTCACTCGGCAAGAAGTCCTCCCCTAATGTCCCAGGCTTAGTCAGATCTTTGCAATGCACTCTTACAGCAGGTCGGTTGACATGACTTGCAGAGCCCAGCCCAAAATGAAAATGTAGAACCCTTTGTTCAAAAAGCAAAACAAAGCATTGTGAAAAGTATTAGATTATAAAGGTTTTCCCTTCTTCCTTATCTCCTGAGTTGTCATGGTGTTTTTTACTTGTTATTTAATGTTCTTCTCCATAAAGAAAAGTTAAAATTTTTAACTATTAGCATTCCTTTAATAAATTATTAAATTATATTTTAAATTTTAAATTATTATATTTTAACATCTATCATGATAGTGTGCAAAGCCAGTTTTCGTGCAAATGTGAGTTTAATACATATGCAAAAATAAGAATTAGACAATTCCTCTTTTGTCGCTCATAGATGCATGTGTATTTCCTTCTTACCAGAACACAGGGAATGTTGCACAAAACTAATTTAGATGTTTTTATTTCATTTCTTGATATGCACATATTCTATCAAAGTTCTCTACTTCCAGATTACGGATGGATAAAGAAGGGTGGAAACAAGAAGGAAGTATGGGTTATCTTTTCCTCCCCTTCTCTTCAATGTCATCATATCCAGCATAAGTTGTTGGCTGATACAGTACAGTAACATGAATAAGAAAAGATATGATGGACTTTCTTGGTCGTTCATATTTCTTTTGATGTCATTAGCCTCTTTCTGCATTCAAGTAGGTTCTAGTTAGAACAGAAAGGGTTGCCTCTGGGTGCTGTCAGTATGCCTGTTTACTCAGTCTTACATGTAAGATACTTATACTCAAAATTTTAGGTATCACTGAACTGCCACATATCCTAGGCCCACCAGAATTCTGTGCTACATATGAATGGGGGCAAGAAAGAATGGTGGACATTCAAATTGTACTATCTCCTCCGCTTGTGTGCATGTTCCCTTACACCACTGGACTTGATTATAGCACACAAGTTCAAACTTAAAATTATCAAGAATTTCCAGACAGCAATGGGAGAGCATTAAACCAAGTCTACAGCTTTTCTGAACATGTACTCTCATGAGACTCCTCAGACCCTATGCCTGTGAAGCTGGTCTTGCTTAGAGCATCCTGTGCTTTTTAAATTAAATTCCTTGTAACATTTGTAATGATATATTCATGAAATTATTTACTTAATGTATTCTTCCATGATTAAGCCACAAACTGCATGAGGGCAGTGATCTTACACATCTTATTCACCTCTCCTCAGTAAATATTTTTGAGTATATGAATAGATAGAGAGATGGAGATGGATGGAAATACCAGGAGTCTGAAATCTTCAGGAACAAAATCAATGAATGACTTGAAATTAATGACAGGGATTAATATGATCATATATAATTAGATTTCATAGGTACATTCCTTACCTGTTTATTCCTCTCCTCCTTGGGGTTAAGTTTTACTTTCTAATTCTGTATGCTCGTCTTGATCAAACCTTAGTCATAAAAAGAATCAATGAGATTGCTATCTATTCTAAGGAAAATTCCTTCTTCTTCCTGCATGTATGTGTGTGTGTGTGTGTGTGTGTGTGTATTTTAATGAATATACCACTCACGTGCAGAAAGAAAGAAGCTGTCTATTTCATTAACACTAGATTTTTCACATTGTTCAAGTTCCAAAAGGGAATATTTCTTCTATTTTTACAGGTTTTATTTTATTAGCTACAAAAGTGAAATAACAGTTCATTTAACTATGACAAAAGCAGCAGAGACTCACTGCTATTTGCTTTCTTTTATATAAATGTTAATACATTTTTAACTCCACCACACTGGTTGGTAAACCATTACAGTTACCACTGACCTATAATGCATTTCAGTCATTTTTAATAAACCCAGACATTAAGATGGCTTATCATTATTTCTATAAGCTACTAGAAATGGGTTCCTTTCCTGAACTGTTGGGTCCTGCGGCACTCTAGCTAATGAAAGTGGATATGAAAACACTACTCACTTAAACAAATCTGCTGAGATTTGTTTTTGTTTTTTAGCCAAATATAATGTTCAGCAAAATCTGTAATCTCACATTCTGACCTTCTTTGCAGATGTTACTGATTTAAATGACAATCTTCTTGTCCCCAGTGCCTAAGCCTCCTTTCTTTTACAACATGAATTCAAAAGAATCTATAGTGTGAGTTGATGGTATAGTGGTGAACATAGCTGCCTTCCAAAATAATCTATCATGCAAGTCTAGAATTTCCTTAAACTTTAAATGGAAAAAGATATGTTTAAACACAAATACACTTTCATTATGTTTTTAGCCATAAAAGAATAGACACATACTATATATAAATGTTAGTCCATAGTCATCTATATAAAGTCAAATCAATGTATACATTTAGCTATAATATTCAGGTAATAGACACACTAGCATAGAATGGTGAGAAGGGTGTATAATTCTTAGATTTCAAATAATGCAAAAATTCATAAATTAAAGGAGGGAATAATGACCTTGGAGTTGTGAAGAGTAGATTTTGGTAAATACTTCTGCCACTGGTATGGTCTGATATTTATTTAGAAGTGTTTGTGGCATATTATATCAGGAATATGGTGATGAACAAGGCTAACATCATTTCTGTCCTGAGGGAACTTATAATCAGGGTCAGTGACTTGAGCAAGTCACTTTTTCATCCTGAGTTCTTCTGGCTTTAAAACAACATTCATTTAAGTACACAAATATCTTCCAGATATTTATTAGAGATTGTCCAAGTGTTATAAGAGGTAAAAAATAAATTTTACATAGCTCCTAATTTCAAGGAGCTTATATTTTATGCATAAATAACTATGAAGATAGAGTGTATGAAGCCCCACAGAAACATATGGCTAAGATACCATGGGAAGGAAAAATGCAAAGAATTTCCAGATAGTGAAATCAAGGCTTCCTTGAATAAAAAACTTTTGAATTGAGTCTTAGGGGATGTAAAAGATTTGTAAGGGTTGATGATGAAGGGAAAACGGGAATTCTAAGCAGAGAGCATAGAAGAAGACTTGAGGAGGGGAGGACACAGAAAAATATATAACATGGTCCTGTATGGCTGAGTGTAGTGTGGGTGTGAATGCATTGTGTGTTCTCTCGTCCTTTCTGTGAGTGGCTCCGTCTGGTGAAATCCTCATTTATAAAGAGTCTCAGTCCAAATCTTGACTCACTGATAAGTACTGTGTCTGCCTTTTTTTTTTTTTTACATCTTTATTGGAGTATAATTGCTTTACAATGGTGTGTTAGTTTCTGCTTTATAACAAAGTGGACCAGTTATACATATACATATGTTCCCATATCTTTTCCCTCTTGCATCTCCCTCCCTCTGACCCTTCCAATCCCACCCTGCTAGGTGGTCACAAAGCACAGAGCTGATCTCCCTATGCTATGCGGCTGCTTCCCACTAGCTATCTATTTTACGTTTGGTAGTGTATATATGTCCATGCCTCTCTCTTGCTTTGTCACAGCTTACCCTTCCCCCTCCCCATATCCTCAAATCCATTCTCTAGTAGGTCTGTGTCTTTATTCCTGTCTTACCCCTAGGTTCTTCATGGCATTATTTTTTCTTAAATTCCATACGTATGTGTTAGCATATGGTATTTATCTTTCTATTTCTGACTTACTTCACTCTGTATGACAGACTCTAGGTCTATCCACCTCACTACAAATAGCTCAATTTCATTTATTTTTATGGCTGAGTAATACTCCATTGTATATATGTGCCACATCTTCTTTATCCATTCATCCAATGATGGACACTTAGATTGTTTCCATCTCCGAGCTAAAATGAACATTTTGGTACATGACTCTTTTTGAATTATGGTTTTCTCAGGGAATATGCCCAGTAGTGGGATTGCTGGGTCATATGGTAGTTCTATTTGTATTTTTTTAAGGAACCTCCATATTGTTCTCCATAGTGGCTGTACCAATTCACATTCCCACCAGCAGTGCAACAGTGTTCCCTTCTCTCCACACCCTCTCCAGCATTTACTGTTTCTAGATTTTTTGATGATGGCCATTCTGACTGGGGTGAGATGATATCTCATTGTAGTTTTGATTTGCATTTCTCTAATGATTAATGATGTTGAGCATTATTTTTTGTGTTTGTTGGCAGTCTGTATATCCTCTTTGGAGAAATGTCTGTTTAGGTGTTCTGCCCATTTTTGGACTGGGTTGTTTGTTTATTTGTTATTGAACTGCATGAGCTGCTTATAAATTTTGGAGATTAATCCTTTGTCAGATGCTTCATTTGCAAATATTTTCTCCCATTCTGAGGGTTTTTTTTTTGGTCTTGTTTATGATTTCATTTGCTGTGCAAAAGCTTTGAAGTTTCATTAGGTCCCATTTGTTTATTTTTATTTCCATTTCTCTAGGAGGTGGGTCAAAATGGATCGTGCTGTGATTTATGTCATAGAGTGTTCTGCCTATGTTTTCCTCTAAGAGTTTGATAGTTTCTGGCCTTATATATAGGTCTTTAATCCATTTTGAGCTTATTTTTGTGTATGGTGTTAGGAAGTGATCTAATCTCATACTTTTACATGTACCTGTCCATTTTTCCCAGCACCATTTATTGAATAGGCTGTCCTTTCTCCACTGTATATTTCTGCCTCCTTTATCAAAGATAAGTTGACCATATGTGCGTGGGTTTATTTCTGGGCATTCTATCCTGTTCCACTGATCTATCTTTCTGTTTTTGTTCCAGTACCATACTGTCTTGATTACTGTACCTTTGTAGTATAGTCTTAAGTCAGGGAGCCTGATTCCTCCAGCTCCATTTTTCATTCTCAAGATTGCTTTGGCTATTCAGGGTCTTTTGTGTTTCCATAAAAATTGTGAAATTTTTTGTTCTAGTTCTGTCAAAAATGCCAGTGGTAGTTTGATAGGGATTGGATTGAATCTGTAGATTGCTTTGGGTAGTAGAGTCATTTTCACAATGTTGATTCTTCCAATCCAAGAACATGGTATATCTCTCCATCTATTTGTATCATCTTTAATTTCTTTCATCACTGTCTTATAATTTTCTGCATACAGGTCTTTTGTCTCCTTAGGTACGTTTATTCCTAGATATTTTATTCTTTTTGTTGCAGTGGTAAATGGGAGTGTTTTCTTGATTTCACTTTCGGATTTTCCACCATTAGTGTATAGGTAGGGCAGAGATTTCTGTGCATTAATTTTGTATCCTGCCACTTTACCAAATTCATTGATTAGCTCTAATAGTTTTCTGGTAGCATCTTTAGGATTCTCTATATAGTATAGTATCGTGTCATCTGCAAACAGTGACAGCTTCAATTCATCTTTTCTGATTTAGATTCCTTTTATTTCATTTTCTTCTCTGATTGCTGTGGCTAAAACTTCCAAAACTATGTTGAATAAGAGTGGTAAGAGTGGGCAACCTTGTCTTGTTCCTGATCTTAGTGGAAATGGTTTTAGTTTTTCACCATTGAGGACAATGTTGGCTGTGGGTTTGTCATATATGGCCTTTATTATGTTGAGGAAAGTTCCCTCTATGCCTACTTTCTGCAGGGTTTTTATCATAAATGCATGTTGAATTTTGTTGAAAGCTTTCTCTGCATCTATTGAGATGATCATATGGGTTTTCTCCTTCAATTTCTTAATATGGTGTAACACATTGATTGATTTGCGTATATTGAAGAATCCTTGCATTCCTGGAATAAACCCCAATTGATCATGGTGTATGATCCTTTTGATGTGCTGTTGGATTCTGTTTGCTAGTATTTTGTTGAGGATTTTTGCATCTATGTTCATCAGTGATATTGGCCTTAGTTTTCTTTCATTGTGACATTCTTGTCTGGTTTTGGTATCAAGGTGATGGTGGCCTCATAGAATGAGTTTGGGAGTGTTCCTCCCTCTGCTATATGTTGGAACACTTTGAGAAGGATAGGTGTCAACTCTTCTCTAAATGTTTGATAGAATTTTCCTGTGAAGCCATCTGGTCCTGGGCTTTTGTTTGTTGGAAGATTTTTAATCACAATTTCAATATCATGCTTGTGATTGGTCTGTTCATATTTTCTATTTCTTCCTGATTCAGTCTTGGCAGGTTGTGCATTTCTAAGAATTTGTCCATTTCTTCCAGGTTGTCCATTTTATTGGCATAGAGTTGCTTGTAGTAATCTCTCATGATCTTTTGTATTTCTGCAGTGTCAGTTGTTACTTCTCCTTTTTCATTTCTAATTCTATTGATTTGACTCTTCTCCCTTTTTTTCTTGATGAGTCTGGCTAATGGTTTATCAATTTTGTTTATCTTCTCAAAGAACCAGCTTTTAGTTTTATTGATCTTTGCTATCATTTCCTTCATTTCTTTTTCATTTATTTCTGATCTGATTTTTATGATTTCTTTCCTTCTGCTAACTTTGGGGTGTTTTTGTTCTTATTTCTCTAATTGCTTTAGGTGCAAGGTTAGGTTGTTTATTCGAGATGTTTCCTGTTTCTTAAGGTACGATTGTATTTCTATAAACTTCCCTCTTAGAACTGCTCTTGCTGCATCCCATAAGTTTTGGTTCATTGTGTCTCCATTGTCATTTGTTTCTAGGTATTTTTTAATTTCATCTTTGATTTCTGCAGTGATCACTTCGTTATTAAGTAGTGTATTGTTTAGCCTCCATGTGTTTGTGTTTTTTACAGATATTTTCCTGTAATTGATATCTAGTCTCATAGTATTGTGGTCAGAAAAGATACTTGATACAATTTCAATTTTCTTATATTTACCAAGGCTTGATTTGTGACCCAAGATATGATCTATCCTGGAGAATGTTCCATGAGCACTTGAGAAAAATGTGTATTCTGTTGTTTTTGGATGGAATGTCCTATAAATATCAATTAAGTCCATCTTGTTTAATGTATCATTTAAAGCTTGTGTTTCCTTGTTTATTTTCATTTTGGATGATCTGTCCATTGGTGAAAGTGGGGTGTTAAAGTCCCCTACTATAATTGTGTTACTGTCAATTTCCCCTTTTATGGCTGTTAGTATTTGCCTTATGTATTGATGTACGCCTATGTTGGGTGCATAAATATTTACACTTGTTATATCTTCTTCTTGGATCGATCCCTTGATCATTATGTTGTGTCCTTCTTTGTCTCTTCTAGTAGTCTTTATTTTAAAGTCTATTTTGTCTGATATGAGAATTGCTACTGCAGCTTTCTTTTGGTTGCCATTTGCATGGAATATCATTTTCCATCCCCTTACTTTCAGTCTGTATGTGTCTCTAGGTCTGAAGTTGTACTCTTGCAGACAGCATATATATGGGTCTTGTTTTTGTGTCCATTCAGCCAATCTGTGTCTTTTGGTGGGAGCATTTAGTCCATTTACATTTAAGGTAATTATCGATATGTATGTTCCTATTCCCATTTTCTTAATTGTTTTGGGTTCATTATGGTAGGTATTTTCCTTCTGTTGTGTTTCTTGCCTAGAGAAGTTCCTTTAGCATTTGTTGTAAAGCTGGTTTTGTGGTGCTGAACTCTCTCAGCTTTTGCTTGTCTGTAAAGCTTTTAATTTCTCCATCAAATCTGAATGAGATCCTTGCTGGGTAGAGTAATCTTGGTTGCAGGTTTTTCTCCTTCATCACTTTAAATATGTCCTGTCAGTCTCTTCTGGCTTGCAGAGTTTCTGCTGAAAGTTCAGTTGTTAACCTTATGGGGATTCCCTTGTATGTTATTTGTTGTTTTGCCCTTGCTGCTTTTAATATGTTTTCTTTGTATTTAATTTTTCACAGTTTGATTAATATGTGTCTTGGCATATTTCTCCTTGGATTTATCCTGTATGAGACTCTCTGTGCCTCCTGGACTTGATTAACTATTTCCTTTCCCATGTTAGGGAACTTTTCAACTATAATCTCTTCAAATATTTTCTTAGTCCCTTTCTTTTTCTCTTCTTCTTCTGGAACCCCTATAATTCGAATGTTGGTGCATTTAATGTTGTCCCAGAGGTCTCTGAGACTGTCCTCAGTTCTTTTCATTCTTTTTTCTTTATTCTGCTCTGCAGTAGTTATTTCCACTATTTTGTCTTCCACATCACTTATCTGTTCTTTTTCCTCAGTTATTCTGCTATTGATCCCATCTAGAGTATTTTTAATTTCATTTATTGTGTTTCTAATCATTGCTTGATTCATTTTCAGTTTTTCTAGGTCCTTGTTAACTGTTTCTTGCATTTTGTCTCTTCTATTTCCAAGATTTTGGATCATTTTTACTATCATTATTCTGAATTCTTTTGCAGGTAGACTGCCTATTTCCTCTTCATTTGTTAGATCTGGTGGGTTTTTATCTTGCTCCTTCTCCTGCTGTGTGTTTTTCTATCTTCTCATCTTGCTTATCTTACTGTGTTTGGGGTCTCCTTTTTGCAGTCTGCAGGTTCGTAGTTCCCATTGTTTTGGTGTCTGTCCCCAGTGGCTAAGGTTTTTTCAGTGGGTTGTGTAGTCTTCCTGGTGGAGGGGACTAGTGCCTGTGTTCTGGTGGATGAGGCTGAATCTTGTCTTTCCGGTGTGCAGGTCCACGTCTGGCGGTGTGTTTTGGGATGTCTGTGTACTTTTTATGATTTTAGGCAGCCTTTCTGCTAATGGGAGGCATTGTGTTCCTGTCTTGCTAGTTGTTTGGCATATGGTGTCCAGCACTGTAGCTTGCTGGTCATTGAGTGGAGCTGGGTGCTGGTGTTGAGATGGAGATCTTTGGAAGATTTTTGCCGTTTGATATAATGTGGAGCTGGAAGGTCCCTTGTGGACCAGTGTCCTGATGTTGGCTCTCCCACCACAGAGGCACAACACTGACTCCTGGCTGCAGCACCAAGAAACTTTCATCCACACGGCTCCTCAGTTTGGGATGATTCATTGTCTATTCATATTTTCCACAGATGCAGGGTACATCAAGTGGATTGTGGAGCTTTAATCCGCTGCTTCTGAGGCTGCTGGGAGAGATTTCTCTTTTTCTTCTTTGTTCTCACAGCTCCCAGGTCTCAGCTTTTGATTTGGCCCCTCCTCTGCATGTAGGTCGCCAGAGGGCATCTGTTCTTCGCTCAGACAGGACAGGGTTAAAGGAGCAGCCGCTTTGGGGACACTGGCTCACTCAGGCCGCGGGTGACAGAGGGGCATGGAGTGTGGGGTGAGCCTGCGGCCGCAGAGGCCAGCGTGACATTGCACCAGCCCGAGGTGCTCCGTGTGCTCTCCCGGGGAAGCCATCCCTGAATCCCGGGACCCCAGCAGTGACGGGCTGCACAGGCTCCCTGGAAGGGCGGTGTGGACAGTGACCTGCGCTCACACACAGGACTCTTGGCAGCAGCAACAGCAGCAGCAGCCGCAGCATCCCACGCCCGTCTCTGGGGTCTGTGGTTTCAGCCGCGGCTTGTGCCCGTCTCTGGAACTCCTTTAAGCAGTGCTCTTAATCCCCTCTCCTCGCGCACCAGGAAGCAAAAAGAGAAGAAAAAGTCTCTTCCATCTTCAGCAGCTCCAGACTTTTTCCCGGACTCCTTCCTGGCTAGCTGTGGCGCATTAGCCCTTTCAGGCTGTGTTCACACCGCCAGCCCCAGTCCTCTCCCTGCGCTCCGACGGAAACCTGAAACCCGAGCCGCAGCTCCCAGCTCTGCCTGCCCCGGTGGTCGAGCAGACAAGCCTCTCGGGTTGATGAGTGCCAGTTGGCACCGATCCTCTGTGCGGAAATCTCTCCACTTTGCCCTCTGCACCCCTGTTGCTGTGCTCTCCTCCACGACTCTGTAGCTTTACCCCTCCGCCACCCACAGTCTCCAACTGCGAAGGGGCTTCCTAGTGTGTGGAAACCTTTCCTCCTTCATGGCTCCCTCCCACTGGTGCAGGTCCCATCCCTATCCTTTTGTCTCTGTTTATTCTTTTTTTCTTTTGCTCTACCCAGGTACGTGGGGAGTTTCTTGCCTTTTGGGGCATCTGAGGTCTTCTGCCATCGTTCAGTAGGTGTTCTGTAGGAGTTGTTCCACGTGTAGCTGTATTTCTGGTGTATCTGTGTGGAGGAAGGTGATCTCTGCATCTTACTCTTCTGCCATCTTCCCCGGAAGTCCTTTGTCTGGTGGGTTTTTATCTTGCTCCTTCATCTGCTGTGTGTTTTTCTGTCTTCTCATTTTTCTTATCTTACTGTGTTTGAGTTTCCTTTTTGCAGGCTGCAGGTTCGTAGTTCCCGTTGTTTTTGGTGTCTGTCCCCAGTGGCTAAGGTTGATTCAGTGGGTTGTGTAGGCTTCCTAGTTGAGGGGACTAGTGCCTGTGTTCTGGTGGATGAGCCTGGATCTTGTCTTTCTGGTGGGCAATTCCACGTCTGTTGGTGTGTTTTGCAGTATCTGTGGCCTTATTATGATTTTAGGCAGCCTCTCTGCTAATGGGTGGGGTTGTGTTCCTGTGTTGCTAGTTGTTTGACATAGGGTGTCCAGCACTGTAGCTTGCTGGTCGCTGAGTGAAGCTAGGTGTTGGTGTTGAGATGGAGATCTCTGGGAGGTTTTCACCATTTGATATTACATGGAGCTGGGAGGTCTCTTGTGGACCTCCCACCTCAGAGGAACAGCACTGACTCCTGACTGCAGCACCAAGGGCCTTTCATCCACACGGCTCAGAATAAAAGGGAGAAAAATTAGAAAGAACGAATTATTAGAAGTAGAAAGAAAGAAAGAAAGAAAGAAAGAAAGAAAGAAAGAAAAAAGAAGGGAGGGAAGAAGGAAGGAGGGAAAGAAGGAAAAAAGAAAGAATGAAAGAAAGACGAGAGTAAAATAAAATAAAGTTATTAAAATAAAAAATAATTATTAAGAAAAAATTAAAAAAAAAAACGGACAGATAGAACCCTAGGACAAATGGTGGAAGCAAAGCTGTACAGACAAAATCTCACACAGAAGCATACACATACACACTCACAACATGAGGAAAAGGGGAAAATATCATAAATCTTGCTCTCAAAGTTCACCTCCTCAATTTGGGTTGATTCATTGTTTATTTATGTATTCCACAGATGCAGGGTACATCAAGTTGATTGTGGTGCTTTAATCCACTGCTTCTGAGGCTACTGGGAGAAATTTCCCTTTCTCTTCTTTGTTCTCACAGCTCCTGGGGATCAGCTTTGGATTGGCCCTGCCTCTGCGTGTAGGTCACTGGAGGGCATCTGTTCTTCGCTCAGACAGGACGGGGTTAAAGGAGCAGCTGCTTTGGGGGCTCTGGCTCACTCAGGCTAGGGGAAGGGAGGTGTACGGATGTGGAGTGAGCCTGCGTGGCAGAGGCCAGCGTGACGTTGCACCAGCTTGAGGTGCACTGTGCATTCTCCCAGGGAAGTTGTCCCTGGATCCCAGGACCCTGGCAGTGGCGGGCTGCACAGGCTCCCCGGAAGGGGTGTGTGGATAGTTACCTGTGCTCGCACACAGTCCACTTGGTGGCGGCAGCAGCAGCCTTACTGTCTGCCTGTCTCTGGGACCCATGCTGATAGCCGCGGCTCGCGCCCATCTCTGGAGCTCCTTTAAGCAGCACTCTTAAACCCTTCTCCTCGTGTACCAGGAAACTAAGAGGGAAGAAAAAGTCTCTTGCCTCTTAGGCAGCTCCAGACTTTTCCCTGGACTCCCTCCCGGCTAGCCGTGGTGCACTAACCCCTTCAGGCTGTGTTCACACTGCCACCCCAGTCCTCTCCCTCGGATCCGACCGAAGCCCGAGCCTCAGCTCCCAGCCCTGCCCACCCCAGCGGGGGAGCAGACAAGCCTCTCGGGCTGATGAGTGCTGGTCGGCACCGATCCTCTGTGCGGGAATCTCTCCACTTTGCCCTCCGCACCCCTGTTGCTGCGCTCTTTTCCAAGGCTCCAAAGCTTTCCCCCTCCACCATCTGCAGTCTCCGCCCATGAAAGGGCTTCCTAGTGTGTGGAAACCTTTCCTCCTTCACGGCTCCCTCCCGCTGGTGAAGGTCCTATCCCTATCCTTTTGTCTCTGTTTATTCTTTTTTCTTTTGCCCTACCCAGGTACGTGGGGACTTTCTTGCCTTTTGGGAGGTCTGAGGTCTTCTCCCAGTGTTCAGTAGGTGTTCTGTAGGAGTTGTTCCATGTGTAGATGTATTTCTGATGTATCTGTGGGGAAGAAGGTGATCTCTGCATCTTACTCTTCTGCCATCTTCAACTCTCCTACAGTCCCTGTGTCTGGCTTTTTAATCCTCTCCATTGTATAGATGGGTTCTGGCTAAACAGATGTTGAATTGAATTGAGTTGGCTTCGTGAGAAATTGTGATTGCAAGAATGGATTGGAACCAGATATCGAGGATCTTGAATACCACATTTAGAAACTTAAAACCACTGAATGTTTCTATTATATTCCCCTGAATATAATAATAATAGTTAATAATTTTTTTTCTGGGCACTATTTTAAGGGCTGTGTCAATTTTATTTTATATAGTCTTCATAATAACCTGATGACATAGGAAATACTATTATTCTCATGTTAGAGAAAATGAAGACTAGTGTTTCAGGGACTGGCCCAGAATCTGAGTGGGTCAGTGGTGGAGACAGAATTTGAACCCTAGTAACTTGACTCCAGAATAAATTCTTTTAACTACTATGCAGAACTTTGTTTGAGAAAAAGGAATTTTGCAGAAATATCCAAGGTGAATCAGAAGGAAGAGGCCTGATCAAGGATCTAAATTTGGAGGCAACTGCAACAGGAAAAGGAAAGCCAAAATGATTATGGTGATTGGAGGTGAAAAGGAAAAAGAAGGGATATATTTGTTGTTCACTCAGAATTAAAAGAGTTGGTAAATTATTCCACATGGGAAGGAGAGAAGTGAAAGACTGTGAGAGTTTGGACCCACATTTCTGGGAGGAGGGCTGTCTTATTCACAAAAAAATGGAAAATCAGGAAGGAAGCAAGTTCAGTAGGGGAGGTGATAATTTTGTGATCATGACACAATTTATTTATTATTTATAAATTACTCAAGTCTGAGTGTGACATCCTTTCATTATATCTATTCCTTAGGGGAAAGGCACTATTTATAAAACAATACAGTTTATTATATGCCATTGTTGTCATTTGTATTCTGGTTTTGCAGATATATTTCTTTTCAAAATCAAATCTTGACTTATTTTGGAAAATAAACAGCATATTTAGAAGTTGATTTGTTAGAGGTTTAAAATGAAAGCTAGAATTTTCACAAAAATATACTTTAGAAGGGAACAGACCATCATATCAAAAATAAGTATTTTCACCTTTGGTTCCTCAGTGAATAATCAAAAAACCCCAGTATTTTATTTGAGAAAATCAGTGTTCTTATATATTTTTAACCTTGAAAATGTTATTCAACCTCGATAAATCTGTTTTATCAGATTTATCAATATTGAGAGTATCAATATTATTTATCAATATTGAGAGTAATCTCATAGAGATGTTGTGAGTATTCAGTGAGATATCATATGTGAAATCTTTGCACAGCGTTATCATCTAGTAAGACCCCATAAAAATTTTAGCTACCATTGTTATATTATTACTGTCAGTTCTCATATTCAATGAATTTCCTCACAGTCTATGCCTCACTGGAAAAAGATGAGCATATCTAATATTTGTCGTGAAGTAACATATAACTGTTGTTTTAGAACCATAATTATAACTCTTAAACTATTCTTTCTTAGACCTGTAACTGTTAACATTTGCTTTGATTTATTGTTTGAAAGGGAGAGAAATAGGAACTGATTTTTACACTTTTATAGTCAGAATTCATACTTCACACTATCCATTCAGCACTCTGGGTTTGATGTAAAAACAGTAAAGAAAGAGAGAATAAGGTAACACTGACAAGGAAGAGTGAAATATATTCTAAAACAGCGGGTCTTCGCCATGCTCAGATGCTGAAACACATGGAACTATACTGTTATCATCTGAAACAACCAAATGGAATTTTTTAATGAGGTACACTTTTGATGTGTTTAATTCCATCTTAAAATCTGGGAATAATTTTACTACATTAAAACATTACTGTGCAAATTAAAAACACTATAAAATCACAGCTCTGTGAACAGAAGTCCACAAAAAATAAAAGTGCTTGAAATAATTAATCATGTGTGTTTTTTTTAGTTCTTCCAGTAACAGCTTTTGCCACTCATTTTATCATCTTTTAATGATCAAGATGTTTAACAAAAATAAAATTCAGAAAAATGTATACTATTAATAAAATAACATGAACTGAAGTCAATATGATCAATCAATTTCTCTTTTCTTCCATTCAGAATGGCAATACTGACATTGTTTTTTGTTTTTTTGTTTGTTTTTGTAGCTGGAGAACACAGTCCTGCTTGTCAACCACCAGTGTTCCATGTGAGCATAGTTCTGAATCACAACCTAGAAGTGAGAACGGAAAAAAGCCCTACTTAAGGGTAAGTCGGGCTTATGTGGCTTTAATTGCAACACTTTAAAAAAAGATATAGAGGTGATATTTTCCTGTGAGTATAATAAGAATCAATGGTGAGATGTAGCTGCCAAGAAAACTAATTGGACAGACTACAGTAACAGCAAAATCATCACTAGAGCAAAAGAAATGGCATTTCTTCCTTTGCTGTAATCGAGAGGCAACATCCAGATTATTACATTCAGTTCATAATATAGAATTTTAACTTGGGTAGAAATAAACAAGTGTACTTTCAGGATTTTGCCACCAGAGCCATGAACTACAAACGCACCAATAAGTGCCTCATTTCTACACCCTGTTAACCAAGACTCCCCCAACCCCAGCAAACCACCCTTGACCCAGGCCTCCAGCAGGAAAGGGAGAATCAGGAGAATAGGGCAGGAAATATGAACTCAGTAAAATGTAAACATATTATTTAGTAGTCAGAGATGCTACTGAACGTGAGCAGACCTATCACCTGTACCTACAGTGCTCAATATTGTAGCTGCCAGCTATAGGTTATAGGTGGTCATGAGTTCTTAAAATGGATAGTCTGAATAGATAGGAGCTGTGCATGTGAAATACACACTAAAGTTTTATGAGAAAAATATGCAAAATATTGCACTTATAATTTTTATATTGATTACAAGTCGATATCATGTTTGAGGTATTTTGACTTAAATAACATATATTATTAAATTTAATTTTACCCATTTCTGTTTATAGTTTTTAATGTGGCTACTAAAAAATTTAAAATACATTTATGCTTTACATTATGTTTCTATTTGTCAACGTTTTTCTAGACTGGATCAAGTTTTCTTTTTCTGTAAAGAGCTAGATGATAAAACTATTTTACACTTGTGTCTGTCACAATTATTCAACTCTATATGGTGCGTTAGCAGCAACAGGCAGTATGTCACCAAGTGGATGTGGCTGTATCCCAATAAAGTTTTATGGATATTAAATTGTAAATGCCATACATTTTCATGTACTATGAAATATTACTTTTTCTTTCTTTCAAACAATTTTAAAATGCAAAAGCTATTCGTCGGCCTATAGAAACAGGCTGCTCATGGGCCATAGTTTGCCAACCCCTGTTCTAGACCTTACTCTGCACTTATTAACTTTGGCCCTTACTAAAATGACTTAGTCTATATCCTTATTTTAAAAGTGTAATGTTTACAGGTTAATTATAGAGTCCCCCCTCCCCCACCAAGCTGTTGAGTTTCAAGTGACATGACAGGTAAATAACTTTACAACTTGATACAAAGATAAAATAGGCCAAGAATAGAATAAACTGTTTCTAAAAGTAGTAAAGTTCCTGATATTAGAAGTGTTTAAACAGAGGGAAGTTTCTAGGAAAGGATTTTGTAGACGAAAATTAAATACCAAGTGTATGATTTAATTCAATGTGTAATAACTCCCTTACAAACCCCAAACACGTTTTGTTTTGTTTTGTTGTTATACATTAACTCAATCTTAGTTGATATGTTGTGGGAAAAATTCAACAAAAGATCTCAGAGTTCAGGTTCTGACTCCTATCATAGAAATAATCAATTTATTATATTGAAAATCATCAATTCATTGAAGATTTAATAGGAATCTCAAATCCGATGGATTACATTTCTTTCCATTTTGGTAGTAGAATATGGTAAGGTTTTAACACAAGGAAATAAGATTATGGAAAGTAGATTGATATAATTCTTCCTTTTATCTATCAAAGTAATATTAGTGAATTATCTGCAATTTATTTGAACGTATAACCAATGACTGAAAATAAGTTGATAATTAATATTTTAAGTGTACTTTTAATAAATACTCTCCCAGTGTTTTGATCCTCTTTGCCAATTCCTTCATGGTCTTCAGCTGAGTTATAAGTATAGAATGTGTGATGCAGTTACAAAGAGTTTTTATTTCTTGGGTTAATAAATTGGTCTCAATCGCTAATGGATTCTTTATACTGATTGAATTTGCATGTTGAATTGGTTGAAATTGCCTGACCATATTTCAAGGTTAAATACAAAAGTATGTCGAGCTATTAATTTTGTGTTGCTGTTGTTGGTTTGAATGATGCAGGTAGTTGAAGCTAGAGCAGGAGATTAAATTAATTTCTGCCTTCACCTTAGCCCAGCCTTTCTCTGTGTGTAATGTATCTGTGACATTTGTCCTCATTCTGAGAGAAAATGAGGAAAACTCATCAGAATGAATGACCAGTCCTCATTAAACTGATGATTTGGGGGGAGATTTCCTTTGATTCAATGCAATGAAACATTACCTTCCCAAAGAATGAGCTTAGCAATGGGAAATCCAAAAGTGAATGTACACCAACCAAAATCAATCCAATCATCCTAACTGTTTCAAGGGCAAAAAGGATAACAATAGAGTATCTTCCAGCTGCTGACAAAGAAATCAACATGTCTGATGTTTGTTCCCACGTGTGAGGAGCAAATACTTCCAATAGATGCTCTGCTTTCTCAAATCCACATGAGCTGGACATTTACTAATTTGTTCTAAGGGCTAGAATAAATGGGGTAGTTTTTACATTTTCAATTATAAAATGCAATCCTATGCAAATGTCCAGAGACTAGACCACAAGATTCTCTCACAGTCTCTCCAGAGAGTAAATTTTCAGTTGCAAAACAACTCTAATCCTTAAAGCGTTTATGAAAACTTAGGTGGAAGACAGGACAAATAAGCCTTTGCAAACAAGCTCCAAGGGAATATATGTAGCCCACATCCATCATCCGCAGTGTATCTCCTATTACACACAAATTCATCTTAGAGAAAGGGAGAAGCAGCCCCTATTGATTTTCTTCATATCTCCAGGGATAGAACTTCAAAATTGGTCAATTACAGTATTTCAGATTTCCTTGTTGCTAGCCTGGGCATACAATATTTGTCGTAACTAGTAGGCAGAAGTATATTTTATCCAGTTAATATTTATATTCATAGTTGCGTGTAAATCAAAATTAGAAGTCAGCTTTTGTTTCCAATATATACTTTAGAAAAAATATTTTGTTATATTGTGGTTTGTGATTATGAAAGTAACATATGCATCCTCTAGAGACTTTGGAAAATGCTGAAATAAACAAAAAATTTAAAAATCCCTTATATCCCTACTACCTAGAAATAACTACTATTTATTTTCAAATACATTTCTTTTCAGTCTTTTTTTCATACTTTTTCATTAATTTATTCAATTAATATGTGTAATGCCCAATACATACCAAGCATCACACTATCACTTGGACACATGATGGTGAATGAAAGAGACATTGTTTTTGCATTTAGAAAATTTAGCACTTAGTCCGAGACAAACGAACTGATGAAAAATAATGTGTTCTGTGCCTTAATAGAATGAGTCAGAATGATAGTCACACATGAAAGGAAAAAAATTGTCCAGACTTGGGGGACAATAGGGAAGGTTTATAGGAAAATTATTGACTATAGGCCTAAGATTGGGTAGCATTTAGTCAGATAAAGAGGAAGGATAGAGGTGGAAAAGCATTAACTAAGAGGAAAGACTCAGGTAAAATGTTTTGTGGGTGTTCTAGGAAGTAAATAGCTGATGATTATAGCTTCAGAGGGTGAAGAGGAGATTGGAAAAAAGTGGGACCCACACAGTGACAGAAGCCATATGTGGCAATCCATGGAAATAATGTATATTCACTAGGCTATAAGCTAAGAAACTCTAAATAGAGACCTCATATACAGTATTTCAAACAAAATGGAATCTTATTTTTCTCTCATGCATCTGTATGAAGAAAGGTGAGTGATCTGTTGTGGGTAGCCAGCTCTACTCAACCTGATCATCTAGACACTTAAGTTTCTTCTTTCTTGTGGCTCCTTCATTACCTAGGGTGCCGTCTATATGGTCATATGGTCCATTAACTCCCTTGCACCACATCTAGTTTCCACCCTGCAGGAGGAAATAGACAATACACTATTTCCTTTTAAGAAACTGATAATTGTCTACATTCCATTGTTGAGAAAGTGTTAACATGAGCACCTTGGGAAATGGTACCTCCAGTTCAGTGGGCAGAATGCCTGCTCACTTAAATTTTGAAAGAAAAATTCTGTACTAAAAAGAACAGGAGAATATTTACCTCACCATGATTTGAAGTCTGGACTGTATTTTAAGAATAACAGAAGGCCACGGAAAATTTTGAACAAGGGGATATTATTGTCAGATATAAATTGTAGAACTTGACCGTAGAGTAGAAGATGAATTGGAGGCTAACAGGAATGGAGGCAGGACTACTAGCTGACAGGCTGTGTGATGAAACAAATTCAGGCAAGGGATAATGGCGTCTTGGGCTAGGACAGAGGCAGAGGAATTACGAGGAAAGCAGCAGTTCATTTATGAGTCAGAATGAGTCATTTATGAGGCAGAATTGCAGGGCTGGATGCATCATTTCGTATGGAGGGCAATCGTGAGGCAGAACGAGAAGTCAAAACGTCTGGCTTGGTAACTGGTGGGCTGGTGCCATTCCCTGATTATATCCGTGGGTTTGCACTATTTCAGAGATCACCACAAAATCTAGTAGCTTAAAATAACAACTTTTTATTTAGCTTTGATTGTGTGGGTCAACTGGGCAGGGCTCAATTAAGCCATATTCTGCTAACCTCAGCTGGACTCATGCATCTTAGGCCACCTGTGGGTCAACTAGGATTCTGGAGGTGAAGTGGTATGACAAGGACATCTCGGATTCAAGTTTTCCATCAGTCAGCGGATTAGATTTACTAGGCTTATTCATGTGGTGCCAGCAGATTCTAAGAGCACAAAGAATGGAAGTGACCCTATGCACGAGCACTTTTAAAGTCTCTACTTATATCCTGTATGCTTTGGTCTCATTGAACAATGCAAGGCACAGGGTCACACCCAGTCACTGTGGAAAGGAGCCATGAAAACCTTGAGGGCTATTGTTGCAAGAATCTGTAAACCTGATATAGAAAACAATGCACAGGGTGTATTGGACAAAATTTCACTGGCCTTGAATTTTGGAAATAGGGAGAGTGGAGGTTTTTTCTGGGAACCAAATCTGTATAATTTTGAACATCACTTCACCTCTTTGGACTTCATGTTCTGCATCCCTAGAGACTGAGCTTGATTTACCCCAATGTCTAAGATTTATGACACTGATTAGTATTTTGTTTCTGATAGTATAAGCAAAAGGCCATCTTGAAACTTGGACTGTCAGATCTGGTTTCTTTCAAATAGAGGGAAAAAAAATTAGAGTAACTAAAGTCTTTGTTCTATTGGGCTTTTCTGTTCTATTGACCTGTGATTCCACAATTTGACACTGACTGTCCAATTATCATTTGCCACATTGGCCTTATGTTAATGTTTATTTGTTTATAGAAACCAGTGTATCAGCATTAGTCAGCAAATAAATGATCTTATTCTGTATAACTTTTATTTCAAAATATAGATAAATGATGAGTTTGAAATGTGTTCTTTAATGTTCATCACAGCTTGTGGAACCTATATTGTTTCCTAGGTCATATCTGTGACCTGTTTAGTAACATTAACTGTAAATCTGTGACTAGCTAACTTGTTGCTAAAACTCAGCCTCTGTTCACCGATGCCGAATAGAAATGCAGAAATAGTTTTGGGTGAAGTGGGAAAGACTAGCTTTATTGATTTGCCAGGCAAAAGGGGCTAAAGAGAGTGAATGCCCTCAAGACTGTGTGTCCAGCCCTGGAGTGGGTAGTGAGGAGTCTTACAGTGTTCAAGGAGCAGGTCGTGGTCAGCTCATTGACCTTCTTCTGATTGGTCAGTGGTGAGGTAATCAGGAGTCAGCATCATCAACCTTCTGGTTCCAACTGGTTTGGGGTCTATGAGCTTGTAGGCAGCAGACAGTTAACTTCTTCCACCTGGTGGGGTTTCAGTATCTGCAAAACATCTCAAAGGACATGGCTCAGAATATTATCTATAGTCCTTGAGGAGGAACTAAAGGTCCTTGACTTTGTTTAATGGTTAAATTATTATTATTTTGTATTGTTTGACTCTTTTCCTTTCTTTCTGCATTTTCTCACTTCTCTGATTAAATATATTATTTGACTAAACTTCTTCTACAGACAAAAGGCAGGCAGAGGACATGGGTGGGCGTCTCTTCTGGGAAGGCCTTATAGGGTCCTGTTTGGTTACAAACTTGGTTTGTCTAAAGTTGGCATTTTAATTCCTACCTAATTATGATATCAGTTGTTGTGGAAGCACATGCCACCATAACCACTTAGCTTGTACTGTATATCACATGTTAAGGAACTATATAAAACCATATGATGTGATTTTAGAGCTAGAATAAACAATGTAAATAATTTTATTCAAATCACTCATTTTATAGGATGAAAATAACACCCAGAAAATGTAAGCATATTGGGTCAAGTCATATGGTGAGAAGATCATCCACATTGTAACTCACACCTAAGTTCAACTTCATCACAAAAATCATCCTGGACTAGGGTCAAATTGTTTCCAACTGAATAATAGATTAATTATCTATAATAGGCAAGAAGTTGCAAAAATACTTTCTGCTAAGGCCATTGTAAGTAGATTGGAGGTAATGTGGTGTGATGGGATTGGCCTTATTATTACAGACCTACCTTCTACCAGCCATTAAGACAAGTTACTTACTGCCTTTAACATGCCTGGTATTGAACTCAGTCCATAAGAGAATTTCCAAAAGTGTTAGTTATTTCCTTTGCCCCTTGTATGTACATTGGCTCTCTGACCCATTTGGGATGGTCTTGGATTGATTATTGTTTGGGGGAAGAGAGATAAAAATGAACAAATTTTGTTATCTATTTTGATAAAGTGAAGATTTTATGTTCCTAATTTGACAATTGTCTAAGTGAATTCTTATCATATTTCTAGATGTTATATCTTATGGAAAATTAACAGCTAGAATATTGAACTGGGTGAGGAGATATGGATTCTAGTTCCACTTTGTCATCAGTAAACTCTTTAGTCATAAGTCTCAGTTTTCTCTGCTAAAATGGGAATAAAATATATTTGCCTGGCCAACTTTACAGGGTAGTTAGAAGGGTCAAACACATCATTTTGAAAACAAAAAATGCCAAATACCCTTCAAAAATATGAACTTGTTATTGAAACATCTAGAATAAGTATTTTTCAAACAGTCAGGGCATTATGTGATACCAACTTTTATTACATTGGCAAGTAGCAACAAAAAAAGGCATAGTGTAAACACAGTGAAATCCAGTTTGCCATTGGGACCCTGAAAATTAAGACTCTCTCAGTACTGGATGCGGGAGGAGACCACTGAACCCTATTTATATTCAGTGTTCTCTTCTCAGATGGTTGTCTGAAACTCTAGCATCCACTGTTTAGTTAACTGACTTTCCTTCACTTTCAACCTCCCTACCCATTTTTTCATGTTTTCTTTAGCCCCCCTCCCCTTTGTCTGAAAGCCACAAGAAGTATAGCTACTTATTTCAGAACAAATGTAATATTTCATATATATATATATATATTATAGGCAGAGTGATGCAGATATCAGATAAAACAAGAAACACACAACAGCTTTGGCTGTAGTTCCTTATAAATTATCAGATTATGAATTTATACACACAGTGTTCATATACTGGAGAATAGTTTACACCTTTTCATTTCATTATGTTTCCCCTTCTTGCCAGAAAATGTGCATGTGCCTGGGTCTGCAGGGGGTAAAGAACATCCATGTGGAATATTCCCCACTCAGAAGAAATAGTCTGTCCATCTTGCTTTAGATTTGATGAACTACAGATTTGTAATAGTTTCACATTGATTTCATTACTGGGCAACAAGAATGAATTGACAGAGAAAGCAATCAACACATGATGCACCCATTGGAACATCTAATATGAGATGTTGGTGGCTTCTGTCAACCCAGCCAATTACCAAAGGTACTCAAAGGGTAAGTGATAGCTAAAATAAGCCACATGGTTCTGTGGACCACATCCTGCATAACTATTAGTGAGTGAAAAGCAGACACAGGATGACACACTGCTCCATCAATATAACATTTCAGGTGAAAGCCCTGTTTGTACTGTGTTCTTCAAGAAAATGCAGATGTTTGTGGTAAGATAAGAGCATATTCTCTGTGTGTGTTTGAGAGAGAGAGAGAGAGAGTGACTGCATACTGATGCCAAGGTATAAGAAATGTATCAGGGAAAACAATTTTAAAAATAATTAAATCTAATCCTTCTCACCATGTAGATTGCTTTCTATGCCAGAGCATGAGTTTGAAAGAGAAAACACAGACTCAGATTTCTGAGAGCTTATTGATTCATGCCTTGTAAACAGCTAACAATTAGTCTTTCATTTAACAAATATTTATTGAGCACTTGCTATGTGCAGGCACTCTATACTAAACAATGGAGATATAAATTTTTTTAAATTAATCCTCCCATTTGCAACAACATGGGTGGACCTTGAACACATTATACTATGCGAGATAAGTCAGAGAAAGACAAGCACTGTATGATATCACTTATATGTGGAATCTAAAAAAGTTAAACCTATAAAATACAGAGTAAAATGGTGCTTACTAGGAGATGTGGAAGAGGAATAAGATTGATGGTGTTTACAGTTCCAAACTTGTAATCACTAGTAAATAAGCCATATACATCTAATGCACAGTACAGTGAATATAGACAGTGATATTGTACAATATCATTATGCAGTATGATAAATACCACTACAATGGCAATCACATTACATCACAATATATAAATGTATCAAAGTAACACGCTGGACACCTTAAACTTACACAATGTTACATACCAAATTTATTCAATAAAAACAAAGATAGACATGCTACTTATCCTCCTGGAATTTATAGTTTGGTAAGGGAGAAAGAAAATTAGGAAACCATAGTCCTCTAAACTATAATGAATCCTACAACTGCTCTATGTAGCTGTGTGTGTGTGTGTGCGCACACAGACACACACACTTTAAATACAATTTAAAAATTATTTTGGAACCATGAAGGTGTACAAAACCAACTATTTAGATAATTTGGTGAAATATTCAAAGATAATGGAACTTTTGAGTCTTGGAAGTCTTGTCACTGGATAGTGTTGCAACTTACCCTGTAGCACTTATACAATGTTACATACCAAATTTATTCAATAAAAAAGATAGACATGATAATTATCCTCCTGGAATTTATAGTTTGGTAAGGGAGAAAGAAAATTAGGAAACCTGAGTCACTCTAGTGTAGGACACAGGAAGTAGAGGATGCTATTGGAGGTTCTAATCCAGATTTTGAAACCAGTGAAGATTTTAGAAGGAGGTACTATCCAAAGCAAGACCTAGGAGTTAGCCAGGGAAACTGGGAAAGAAGCTTCCCAGTGATGGGGAAAATTTTGCTTCTGCTTGGGATAGTTGGTGTGGGTTTACAGCGTGCCAGGTACCCTGTTATGGCTGAGGAAATCACAAGACCATCAGGAAATCATACTTTTCTGTTTGAGGTGCTTCTTCTCAACCTGTTGAGGAAGATATATCAGTATTTCTCAGTTCTCTGTAAAACGCAGGGAAATTGGATATAATTCACCTGTAGACCATCTCCAACTTTAGAAATTATACGTTGGAATGAACTTGAGGCAGCATTCTTGGGATTCCAACCATTGATCTTAATTTTGTCCTTTCTAGACATATTTTTTGAAAGTCTAAAATGTCTTCCATGTGTTGGCGTGCTATGTATTTGAAGTGAGGAAATGCCCCTTCTGGGTGTTTTCTTATACTCTTATGGATTAAACTGCTCCAGTTCCTGTAGCTGCTCTTCCTGTGACATGAAGGTTTGGGATGGTTCCATTTCACTTTCACTATTAGTGAAAAATTGATTGACAGAGAAAACCATTAGCACATGATATCACCATTGTAACTTCTAATGTAATCTCTTGGTTGTTTCTGTTAATCCCCCTCCCATCCTGGCTCTTGTTCTCTAATTACACTCTGGTCTTAGTGTTTGGTTCCAATTCAGAAATCATGTTCCTTAAGATGCCCATTAGGATATTATTTCCATAAGGAAAATAGCGTTTTCTACCCCTATATTAATTGGAGGGTTACCTGTAAGAGTCGACATTCAGAAGCAGCTTTGATGTTTGCAGGGAATTGGTTTAGAAATTGATATTTTACCCATCAATGAAATATTCACAGCCATTGACAACAATGATAATGACTTTGTTGCTGATTTGTTGAGATGACTGATTAGTGGACCCGTTTAAAAATCCCTCATATTTTTATAATGCTACTTGTGTGTTAACTTTGATTTTAATAGTGTGGTATCTTCACTACCAAATGTAAAATGGATGGCTAGTGGGAAGCTGCTGCATAGCACAGGGAGATCAGCTCAGTGCTTTGTGACCACCTAAAGGGATGGGACAGGGAGGGTGGGAGGGAGGCTCAAGAGGCAGGGGATATGGGGATATATGTATACTTATAGTTGATTCACTGTGTTGTACAGCAGAAACTAACACAACATGTAAAGCAATTATACTCCAATAAAGATGTAAAAAAAAAAAAAGAAGAAGAAGAAGAAGAATATTGGTTTTCCAGCTGTTAAAAAGGAAAAGTAGTGTGCTATCTGGAAACAGGTCCTCAGCTGCTTCTCCTCTCCCTTCATCTGAGTCTTGACCTGTATATTTATGATTGGTTTAACCATCTGTAGTTGGTTCTTGGCTTAACTGTGATGCTTTTCTCTCCATGGCATGTAATATATCATTATAGGAAACAAGTCAGAGGAGAGTAGCAATCAGAAATAAGAAAACAGAAATAACCAAAATTCTAGTTACAAGTTTCCATCATTAGATATAACATTGTTAGGTTTATTCACTTGATCAACATAGGTCTAGTGAACACTTATTTACATTTTACATAAAACAACAACATAAAGTTTTATTGAAGTCTGAGTTTGTACCGTATCTGGCACTAGAGTACATTGGTGACCCAGGCAAGCACAGTCTCTGAACTCATGGAGCTTATATTCTAATTGGTGAAATAGATACTAAACAAATAAATATTTTTCAGTTTCTGATGTGTATTATAAATGTAATAAAAATAGCAATTCACAGATTGGCTTATAGTCTTCTGAATACTTTATCATGCATGGTATTCGTTTTTTTCTCTTATTCAAAATTATACCATACTCTCCCTATTGCTAAGCCCTTTTTCTATCTCCACTAACCAAGATATAATAAATTTCTTTCTAAATAAAAAATAAGCTTCTACAACATCATTATAATCACTTCACAATCTATAACATCATAAAACTAAAATTATTCCAAAATACCATCTTTTGGGAAACAGGCTCTTTCTTTCTTTTCCATATTATAAGCATTTTTTATAATCATCCTTACAATTAAGATATACATACATCTTAATTACTGCATCATTATATTTTCCAAAGGGAACATTACAGTGTCATAAGTTATCTCTTGATAAATTGCAAAATTGTCTTCTAGAAAATTTAAATCATTTTCCCACCAGAACTATGTAGAAATGCTTATTTTCCTACAGCCTTGCCCACACTAGTATTTGAATTTTATTTTTAGTTTTAATTCTTAAAAATTCTTTCTGGCTTGTCTGACATTTCAGGCTGCTACGCCTTTCACCATCCTAGTTACATGCTTCTCATTCTCAGCCTACTGCTTTCAGATGTCATTTGGACACTGGTCCAAGGAGATAAAATTGTGCTTCCTTCAAAATAGGTTCAGGACTTGCTTCCAGCTCCCTGTCCTGAGAAATGAAGTTTCCGTTTCTGAAACATGTCTTTTACCCACCCACTAATTCCTGATCTTCCAACTTGTCAACAGTTATCCTTGGACAAAAAAAGAGACAAAGGAGATTTTAATTTTAATTTTTGTTTAGTATCCAAAGAGAGATGATGATGTAGGTACAGCGAGTCCTATTACTCAGAGCTGTAAATTTCATGTGTCTAAGTTCTTTAAAAGTTTTCTTTTTTTCTTGTTACAGCAGAACTCCTTCACTTTCTTCACTTTCAGTTAACTTCAAAATTGATGCTTAGGATGACTGCCAGTAATATTATATCACCCCATATGTTTTGCTTAATTACACTATTTCCTAAATTCATTTTTTGAAGTAAAAATTTTTCTCCACCTCGTCATAAAAACATTATGAACACTCTCTGTTACACTGAGATTAGAAGATAAAACCCGCTTTTTAAATTGTATCTATTTGAAATGTTTCCAGAGTTTGGGTAGGGGATGATAAATCATCCTGATCATTTAAATCCATGTTATAAATCACAGGATATCTGAATCTTATGGTACATGTCATTGAGTTCATCTAAATGACAAGCCCTATAAAATCCTAGTAAGTTTTAGATGTCTTTCAGATTTGAAGTATGTTTTCAATTTACAGTATGTTAAAGCTCAGGTTACTTTTCTGCCAATATATTAGTGTTGATTCTATGCATGGTTCACGTTTCAATATAAGAAAAATATCTTCATCTTATTAATAGTCGTATAATACAGAACATTAAGATGCATTATAACTCAAATAGAATAGCCTCTAGGGAACCTTATATTTCTTTTTTATTTTTACATCTTCAACAAATCATAAATGATATTGAGGTCACTGGAATGTGTTAAAATTATATGTCAAAAGGCAAGTGAAAGGTTTGCTAACAAAATCATGCCACAGATTTCTTCCCTTAATTTATCTTACTTCTTTTTATCACTTAAAAGAATAGGATGAAAGAGGGAGGCGATATGGGGATATATGTATATGTATATGTATAGCGGATTCACTTTGCTACAAAGCAGAAACTAACACACCATTGTAAAGCAATTATACTCCAATAAAGATGTTAAAAAAAAAGAATAGGATAAGCATCTAGTACATATCACCAAGCTGTAATGTGAAAAATAGATGCCCATTTTTACTAGTGTGTTTCTCCATTAAATATTCTATACCTTCTCTAATATTTTGGCATAAATCTGTACTCATATATTTAAAACTTCCTCTAATTCCTCTCCCACATCACACCTTATACATCCCAATTCTTTTAGTTTAAGTAATTAAAAGAATGCCTCTGAAGGCAAACTAAGGGTAGTTGCAGAGATATAAACAAGTCTTTATTTTATTTTTTTTATAGGTTGCATTTTCATTTGTTTAAAATTCTATTTATTTATTTATTTGTTTGTTTGTTTATGGCTGTGTCAGGTCTTCGTTGCTGTGCGCGGGCTTTTCTCTAGTTGCGGCGAGTGGGGGCTACTCTTCATTGTGGTACGTGGTCTTCTCATTGCAGTGGCTTCTCTTGTTGCAGATCATGTGCTGTAGGTGCCCAGGCTTCAGTAGTTGTGACACTCAGGCTCAGTAGTTGTGGCTCGTGGGCTCTAGAGCGCAGGCTCAGTAGTTGTGGTGCACAGGCTTAGTTGCTCCGCGGCATGTGGGATCTTCCTGGCCCAGGGCTTGAACCTGTGTCCTCTGCATTGGCAGGCGAATTCTTAGCCACTGTGCCACCAGGGAAGCCCCAAATTTTATTTTAAATATAAAAATAGAAGGGTCATTTTGCACCAGAGGAACAGAAGTGTTACATTTCCTTAGTAGTAAGGTATATGATAAAGAGAACAGGGAAGGAAATTATAAACATGAATATGCTCAATTAAATCGTTCAGAGATTTCAAAACCAAGGTCTCTGAAGTGTATAAATCAACAAGAAAAAATATCAGAGTAGAGCCAGGAACAATTTTTTATGCTATAATATGAGAAACTCCTACATGATCTTTTTTTTTTTTTTTTTTTTTTTTTTTTTTTTTTTTTTTTTGCTGTACGCGGGCCTCTCACTGCTGTGGCCTCTCCCGTCGCGGAGCACAGGCTCCGGACACACAGGCTCCGCGGCCATGGCTCGCGGGCCCAGCCGCTCCGCGGCATGTGGGATCCTCCGGGATCGGGGCACGAACCCGTGTCCCCTGCATCAGCAGGCGGACTCTCAACCACTGCGCCACCAGGGAAGCCCCTACATGATCTTTGATGTGCCTCAAGATAACCCTGTAGATAATGTGTGAACAAAGAGCTGCTTCCACAAAACATGAGATAGAACCCATATTTCTGGGTCCTATCAAAGATCAAGTGGACAGAATATCTGGGTTTAGGTCCCAGAAATCTGTACTTTAATAAGCACATCAAAGACGTTCTAAGTAGTTGAAAACTACAAGCAAATATGTTGGAATCCAATTTTTAGAAAATGTAGAAAAGTTAAGAATATCTTCGAGGTTGTACACCTACATGACCTATTGGAACCCCAATATAGGTCTTTGATTACCAATCCACTGCTCTTTCTACAATGCTAGACTGGATATATTTTCAGATTTTCTTGATTTTGATATTGATCTCCAATTCTTCCCCTTTATGCCATCTAGTTAGAAAAGATGACATATGAAAAGAAAGCATCTGGTACAGGACCTTGTACCCAGAAGACACTATGAATAAACTGAGTGACTGATCAGTGCTTTGTAGCACAGGACTTCACAAAGTAGGGGCCTGAGGATTACTGTCACAGCTCACATTGGTAATTTCAAGCAAGCAGGGTAAAGGTCAGTCACCAAATATCTATGCAGGAGAGGGCTGTCTTGGAGTATAAGGTATTTGAATTAAATAAAAGCATTCCTTGACTATACACATTTTAGCACATATCACTGATGAAAAGTATGAGGTTGCTTTCTTTAAAGATAATTGTGAATGTTACCTATTTATATCATATCATTATAGACCTCCAACAAAAGGATAAGTAAAAAATAATAAAACTAAGTATCTCTAGACCGACAGTTGGATCATTGGTAAAGGCTCAGATTTACCATTGAGACCATCACGATTGATGGGAGATGCATTACAAAAAAATAAATAGATACAGTACAAAATTACCTTTCCCCAGATCATAGTTCCATGCAATGTGCTTACTCCTCTGACTTGAGGTAATAGTGAAACCTACTGAGGGCATGAAAGACTGTCAAATGGTAATAAACCACTGCTTCCCTCTGCCTCTCCCACTCTCCCCTCTTCTTCTCTTTCTTCTCTTTGTCTCTTCTATTCTCTACCTGCTGTGTATCACCTGGTCACGTGGTCATGAGCCAGTAGTATCTTTGTGGTTGCTTGAGGTGGTACATGAGACTAGATTCAGGATGGACAATGGGGTCATCTTGTGAGTTGGTCCAGTTGACTTTTTTATCTGAGAGTCTCAGAGAAGGAATCAGCAGGAATCTGAGGTCAGCTATTGACAGACTATTTAGGAAAGCATCTATGATGAAGAAAAATGAACAAGTAACTCTCAGAAGGAGGATTTATCTCTTCCTTCACCAGCTCTTCCACTCCTAGCCATCTCCAGGTTACTCATTTGTCCTGCCCTTCAAGATAATTCTTAACTGAAGGTCAATGGCCTGCCCTGTTCCCTTAGGAGGAAAAGGTTATTCTGCCAGGAAGATTCATTGTCTGTATATAAATGAGAGCTGTGTTCTTCTTCTAGCCAACTGGACACAGGGTGACTTGATTTTCTGACATTTTTATCTTCCATGGTTGTCATGTCTTCAAAACTTCCAGAAGCCTGGAGCAATGGGGCCCTGAACCATATTGCTGCTGTTATTCCATTTTTTCCAGACATATTCCCAACCCTTCCCATACAAGATGACCAAAATTTTCTCACTTCCATTTTTATCTCTTCTGTCCCTCTAGGATGCCCTACCTTAACCCCTTCCTTCTCTTCCTTGTCTTGCCTATTTCAGAACAATGTAAAATATAAATCCATATTAAGTCTCTGATGCAGTCTTTCATCTTTCCTCAGAGTCATTTGTGAATCTAGATCCTGCAGTCATGTGTCTGTACAGAAATAACATTTCATTTTAGTTTCCCTATGATTTGCCTGGAGAATCCCTAATCAAATCCCATAAAGTCCCTCATTCTGGAAGACTTGTTTTGGGGGACAGAAGGCATAGCTCTGAGCTCATGTAGTACCAATTCTTTGTGACAGGTACAGTGTAGAATTCATTAAAGGACCATTCAATCCTGTCATATGAATCAACATTGCAATTCTTTTTTCATTTGTGTTGTTGCTGTTTAGACCTTGTTTATTATTGCTGGAGGTTCAAAGTCAATGTTCACCTATTTTGAAATTAAATACCCTGCTATCCTCTACCACTGTTGTTTCTTTTATCTCCAAAGAATTATTGCATAGGCTTTTTTTTTCCTGGCTTGGATTCTGTTTTTTTAAATTTTTCATTCAAAAAAGGACTAGAGCTGAAGGATTTGTGATGGAATCAAAGCAAAGTGAATTCTTAATCTATCAATATTCATTTCAGTTTCTGCATAAATCTTCAATGTCTCTTAAGAACATCTATTTTTCTGACCTCTATATTTTAAAGCAAAATGTTTTTGAATTAACTACCTAAATCTAAAATGACTTGTAATGAAATTATTTAGTTCAAGACAAGCACAATACATAGGATATTATGTAGAAAGTGATAAAACATCCATATTAATTATAAAGTATAAGTTTCCATTTATCTGTGGAATATTCCAACCCCAGTTGAATTGACTATGCAGAGCAACTATGGAAGGCTATGTAGTCTATCTCTGGATTACATCCTGTCTTTGTGTAATTTTCTTTTTCATGATTTTATCTCATCATCCTAGTAAGGCTATGTGCTCTCTGAGAGCTATGTTCTCTTCTGTTACAACGCATTATACCTGCCTTTATTTTAATCAAGTGCCTAGTGGCTGTAGTAGATTAACTTATTGATATCTCCTTTCTACTTCCATGGCTAGATTTTCCAGGACAACAGCTAGGCCTTGGTCCTCTATTCTGGCATGGGGCGTGACATTTTGTGAGCACTCAGTAAATTGTTCTTGTCCTGGAATTATATTTAAGACAAATAATTATTTTTATCTTCCAGTAGAGCATGGCACATAGTAGGTATTCAACAATGTTTTTCATTACTTTGGTTTGCTTCTTCTGTGTATAATTTTTCAGAACAGTAAATCTAGATGCTGCATTTTTTTCTTTTTACTATTTAAAGCTTAACTTTAAATGAAAAATTATAACCAAGTATTTAAGCTGAGAGCTGCTAGAAACTCTTTAACCTTATCAAGAAGAAAGGTCCATGTCTTCAAGAACACTCTAGATCACCTGAATGGTCTGTGTCTTAAATTTTTTAATTAAGTAGTTCATTTATTTTTTTTAATTTTGATAGATTTTATTTTTTAGAGCAGTTTTAGGTTACAGAAAAATTATGTAGATTGTACAGAGTTCCCATATGCCCCCTTCTTTATCACATACACACATACACACACACACATACACACACACATGATTTCCCCTATTATTAATATCTTACATTAGTATGGTACATTTTTTATGATTGATGATAATTGGGGAACGAATACTGATACATTATTATTAACTAAAGTTCATAGTTTATGTTGGAGTTCACTCTTTGTGTTATAAGTTCTATAGCTTTTACTAAGTGCATAATGTCATATATCCACCATCACACAGAATATTTTCACTGCCCTAAAAATCCCCCATTCTTCTGTGCTCCAACTATTCATCCATCACCCCCTCACTTCCCTAACTCCTGGAAATCATTGATCTTTTAACTGTCTCTACAGTTTTGTCTTTTCCAAAATGTCATAGATTTGGGAATCATCAACTACATCATCTTTTCATATTATGTCTTCCACTTAGCAATATGCAGTTAATGTTCCTTCATGTCATTTTATAACTTGATATTTCCTTTCTTTTTATCAGCAAATACTATCCTATTGAATAGATGTACCATAGCTTGTTTGTCTCTTCACCTACTGAAGAGCATCTTGGTTGCTTCCAATTTTTAGCAATTGTGAATGAAGCTGCTACCTCTCTGGTCAGGTTTTTATGTGGATGTAAATTTTCAACTCATTTGAGTAAATGTTTTTTTTTTTCATTTATTTCCCATTTTATTTCTGCTCCTGCTAATATATAGTAAATGGTGATAAGTTTTGTGACTTCAGATACAACAATTTCCAACATTTGCCTAGAGAAATTAAGGGAGTTACAATACCGGGAAGTCTATAAACTGTAGTTTGGGTTTTCAGGGAAAATATTGTTCAGTAGTTGGGTCGGTAGGCTCTAAAATAAGATTGTGTTCAAATACCGTGTTTTGAACTTCTCACTCCACGGTCCTAGATAAGTTGCTTAACTTTGCTTCAGTTCCCTCACCGCATCTCAGAATGGGGTGATAGTGGCATATCACACCTTTGTTTGATGCTTAAAAGAGATAATATGTGTAAGTGCTAAGAGCGGTGCTTGGCAAAAGTGAGCTGTTCTAAGAGGGGTTATTATGTAGGTGTAGATCTTCCTACATAGATCAGTTATGTGAATGGAATAAAATTTTAAAAGTATCAATCTGGTGATCTTCAGAAACAAATAAACAAAGCTTGTCATTTGTTCATGCATTCCCATCACCTATTTATTGAGTGTTATTATGAGCCAGGAAGTATGCTGATATTTCAGATATTGAGAGGAAGGACAGAATCCCTGCTTTCAAGGAACAAACATCTCCAAAGAAGCAAGGAAGCCATTTCCATGTACTGTGAAGGAGATCTGGGGTTTCATAAGGAAAAGTGACATTTTCCTGACCTTTGGCACACAAAACTCCGTTTTGCACAAAGGCTAATTCATAGACTCCTGAGTCAGACAGAGATGGGTCCCAGGCCCTGCTCAACCACCACCTGGCTGTGGATACTTCTGTAATTTCCTTATCATTTCCAAACATCAATTCAATTTTTTAGCTATGTATTAGACATTTAAGTTACTTCCTAAGATAGATGTGATGATTAGATGACATAATTAATAGATCACCTAACACACAATTAGTGCTTTAAAAATATTAGCTATTGCTATTAATCTGTGGGTTTTCATCCAATAGTTTAGATAAATTTTAGGTTGTAAGAAACAACTGATTTTTAAAGTTTCCTGTTCACAGGGTTCCTAACCTTAGAGAGATAATTACAAGTTTAGGATATTCTGAACAACCTGTGAGCAG
Source organism: Mesoplodon mirus (assembly GCF_964341445.2). Taxonomy (NCBI): domain Eukaryota; kingdom Metazoa; phylum Chordata; class Mammalia; order Artiodactyla; family Ziphiidae; genus Mesoplodon; species Mesoplodon mirus. The sequence goes on from NC_138983.1 coordinate 19,951,687, forward strand.
GGGATCAACAGATCAGAAATCTATTTTGGATTCAGTTAATTTCATTTAACACTCAAGATTTAGCTGAATTCCTTGTTTTATTTAAAGAGACATGCTTGATGCTTCTGTAACTGTCTTGTACAGCTAGACACTGACAGAGGTGTGATGTCTAAATTAATGTCAGCCATACTAATCAAAGGTTATTTGCTTTACTGTTTAAACAGATATTATTCATGGCATGAGCTGATGTGTTTTGATTTTTCAACATGTCAGCTCTAAGATCAGAATGGATATTTTAGCCTTGTGATAACTCCCTATAAATAGAGGCATACATTATAAATGCTTATTGATGCAGTTATAAATTGTCATTTGGGATCCTTTGATCCTGGCAAAAATATAATGACCCTGAGTTAGAACATGACACTAGGCTTGACTTCTGTCGCTAACACTCTGTAAGCCAACGATTCTTGGTGCAGAGATGCTATTATTTTCCTCTCATCTTATTGTAGGAAACCTTCCTCTTTCTCTGCACGCTTGGATTCTTGTCCTTCTCCTAACTGTGCACGTGTTCCAGCCACCTAGAACAAGGTCCTACTGAAGCCCTAGCAGGTAGGCATTAGTAAAACACAGAACCTAGCAGTACAGTCCAGTCTGATAGGTTTTATCAGATGATCTTACCCTCTAGTCTTTAGAGGTCTATATTTAGGGTGTTAGCAAGGAAGGTATAGCATGATGATTATAACCAACTCCTTGGACCTAAGATACGATATTACTCTACCTGGATTAAAATCCCATCTCTGTTGCTTACAAGGTAAAATCTTGGACAAGTAAATTAGTTTCTTCTTATTTTAAAAGTGGGTAACAGTACTCCAGAATAATTATTTGAGGCATACATGAGATAATTTATACATATTTAGTACATGGGGAAAGAACCACATACCCTGCCCACAACCATGAGTTCTTGATGACCAACCTACCCCCAGTATACTAAGCAGATTAGTATAATGCAGAGATGGGGTGTGGTGTGGAATTAATGATTCCCTGTTCTGTTCTCAGTGGCAGTGTACTTTTCCTCTGTGCCTTAAAGTGATTCCATCACTTTGCTTTCTGGTGGCCCCAGTGAGTTCTCCCATGTTTAATGTGCCTGCTGGGATCTCCAATTTAGGTCATTTTTCAAAAATCCTCCTTCAGCTCTGAATTCTCCCCTGCATACCTTCAGTTTACTAAATAATTAATGACCCATTTTCTCTTTCTCCTTTCATTCACATCTAGTAGTTAGTACCAAAAGTACATCTCAAGGAAAAGAAAAAAAACAATCTTCAGCTCTCCTCCTCCCTCATACCCTAAGAAATTGGAGGACAGTACTAGGATGAATGTAAAGCAGGTGAACATATGAGTGAAAAATATAAAATAAACATATTGAGCATCTCTTGGTCACTCAAGAAATGGGGAAAGGCTGAAATCTGGACTATACAGTATCTTGTCCTTTGAAATTCAGGAAATACCTGAGTTGACACAAAGCCAGAAACATACAAATGAGACTTGGTGACATAAGTAACAGTCTCAAGCTGAGTCCATGTGCACACTAAATTTATGTGGCAATTTGCACAATTCCCCAGGATCAGTTCAGGTTGCCTCCCACCTACCATCTGGCCCAGTTAGCAGATTGCTATTAGTATGTTAATGAAATGCAGACTGCCAGCATTGGAACTTGGTACCTGGGTGTTCCTTGACTGGTCCCTAACACACATTGTGAGATTGTCTCACTCAACAATAAAATTGCCAGCAATGGCAGGAGGCTCCCAGTGAATTCTTTCCTCCACAAGATGTTTAACGTCTCCTGTGACTCTGGATGAGAGCTTGTGAGCTTAGGAAAGGGCAATCAGTAAGAGTGTCTTCAAAGTTTTCATCCTGAATATCCAGCTTCTTAGCCCAGGTAATAGCTTTTGTAGTTGGTCACATCAGCCCATAACCTTTTTACAGTGTACTTATGGGTGCCATGAGCTCAATAAAACCAGGGCAATTGAACTTTATATAATTTCTTCTTTAAAAGAGGTATCACATTTTGAAAGGCCCCAAGGAATTTCCAATGCATCAAGAGCCATGTAGCCTGATAATACATCTTACCTGGGCCTCCTCTTTCACCCACTTTTATACATGGGAAAGCATCTAATTGGGGAAAAATCTGCCTTTTCAAATGAAGGTTAAATAAGTCAGCAACTCTCAGGGAGAAGCAGACCATTTGTAGGCTACTTTTTTCCATGCATATTTTACTATATGTATAAAATAAGATCAAGGGTTGAGGAGGTCTATTAGGGGATAAAAAATACTTTTATGAGCGGCCATATTTCATCCTTGAGTCAATCATGCTGTAATGAGCACCAAGCGCAGGAGGTAAAATGAGATGGAATGTTTGAGGCAAAAGGAAATCTTGGTGGAAATTAACTTGGCCTCAAAAGAGCCTTTAAAAAACAAAATGCCAAAAGCAAGCCAGTCCAATTGCAGATTTGAAGGACAGCATTCAAAAAGGAAAATAAATGCAAATATTATACCAACCATTTACAAAGTTACTTTGGCCAAAAAAGAGAATGAACTCATTTAACTTGAACTACTACCATTGCTGCCAGTAAAATCATGGTTAATTTTCTCCCCCATACCTTTTTCTGGCACATGCACTATCCCTTTTGATCCAAATATGATCACAGCCTTGGGGAAGCTGTCACCTTCATGGAAATAAACGATCTTAGGTTTGCTCTTATATCTACAGCAATCGCTATGAGAAGGCCCCCAATTAAAGGAGTAAATAAAAAGGTAGAAATTAAAACCACATAAGGGGAAAATTAATGAACACTTTACCAAAAAAAAAAAAATACAAAGCGAAAGGAACACATGACTGCATCTATCCTTAGGTCACTATCTTGTAATTCCTGCCAAGGAAGTGTCAGAAGAAAGTGACAAATGTCCCAGGAAATCTGTGGGCATCTGAATCAAAATTTTCACCTCTTTTAATGAGTATCTCTATCAGGAAATGGGGATATTTTATTAAGAGAGGTGACATTCAAATTCAGATCAGAAATCTCTGTCTTTTTAGTATTATTAAATGGTTTTATTTTATATGCATTGTACATCAGTATATATAAACTGATATAAAAATAAAAGTGAGGAAACCTGGGAGAGAGAATAAGAATAAAAGAAAGGTCAATTTTATGTGCTTCTGTTTCTCCAATTCTCCCTTTTGTCTTTTGGAGAAATACAGAATTTCATTTTGAAACAAAAATATGCAAATAACGATATCCAAGATACTTCAGATATTGCTGGGTAATAAAATTCATCGTTACTAATTGCACATTGAATAAAATCAGTGAGTCAACAGACACAGATATATATGACATCATAATATGGAAGAGTTTAATTAACTCCAGTGGAACTTGAGACCTTTCTAGAATGATTAACCCAAGGAAGCAACCCACTTTAGAATTATGTATGTGGGCTTTCCAATTTAAGAGTAGCTGATAAGCCCCATCTGGTAAGAGACATTTTGCTATTATTACCACATATTTGTTTATTACATTTGTATAATATTTTTACTTCAAAGAGCTTAAAGTGTTATACTGAGACTTTGGTGCTTCTGATATCATAAAAATAAAAGGGAGGAAAACTAGACGAGAGAATAAGAATGAAAGAAAAAGGAATAAATGATGGAAAGGATAATAGTTGAAAATAATTGCTAACTTGAATTTCCTTTGGAGTGCCTATAGTACCTTGCAGCCTACCAGAAATACTAGTGGGAATAGAGGATGACCCAACATAATTGAACAAACTTACTAAGTTATTTTATAGCTATATCATTTAATCTTCACAACACTCTGATAAGGTAGGAATTATTACCTCCACATTGCAGCTAAAGAGCAATCTCTGGGAGGATTGATGAAATCTGCCAAAGTCCAATGACTGCTCAGTGGAAGCAATGGAATTTGACCCAGGTCAGTCTGATTCTCAAGCTCAAGAAGTTTCTATTACCTTCTCCTTGTTCCCAACACAGCTGGATTTTTCAAGATATTGTCAAATGCTAGATTGAAATGCTGAGAACATCTCAGGGACCATTTGGATATCCTTATTTACTGCCACATGACATAATTCGCTCCGGTAGTTTTTCAATTTTCTAAATGTCCCTGAATCTTAATTCCTCTGATGTATGTTCAAAATAACTTGAGTTAGATAGATAGGGCTTGACGACTCCAAAGGGAACTCCCTAAACAGAGGAAAAACTTTTCTCTGTTTTAATCAGTGTTTGATTACTGATAAAGCTTTCCTTGATATGACAATGTTTTTTTTTTCTCCCAGCAAAAAGAATGAATCATCGTTCTCTTAGATTTCCTTCTCAGAGTCAGAAGGAAGACTTTTCAGGCATCACCACGAAATGGCAGGAACACACATCTGTTGCCCACGTGAGCATATATTAGAAACTCGTGTCTGTGGAAACCCACCCCTGCCTCTGAGAATAACTTTGAGTGCAGCGCTGTAAGTGTTTATACTGAAGTATTGTTGGACAGATGATTTAATTAAATACGTCTATTTATATTATGCTGCCAATTTTTGGAAATACACCTAATTAATACATAAAATAATACACAAATACACAAAAGAATGTGGTTATAAATAGTTGGGTTTTTTTAAGATTCTGTTAATTTTGAGGGATGTGTCACTAGTGGTTTACTTTTCCTTGGGAATTTCCAGAATTTATTAAAAGGTACCCAGTGGAAATCTAGTAGATAATGAATTGTTTGTAGAAAAATATAATAAACCTGTCAGGAATGGGTTTCTAATTTGATTAAAACAATCCCTTGTGACCAAAAAAAAAAAAAAAAAAAAGAGAGAGAGAGACTAGAAAACAAATGTTGAGAATATATCAACTGAGATGGTCTGACTCTAGAGAGATCAAAATGTAGGAGCTGAAAGAAAAGATCAAGCATAGGAAGTCTATTTTTTCATCACGTCTGAAGTATCTAATTTTAGGAGAGTCTTGGTATTCCTGCCAAATGGTTTCCCAGCAGAATAGTATAGTGAGAACAATTTGAGTGTTGGACCCACCAGCCATGAGGTTGAATCCTGGTCCTGCTATACGTTTGGTGCATAACCTTGCAAAAATTACTTAATGTGTCTAAATTCATTTTTTTAATCTATATAGAAAGGATAATAATAGTACCTACCTCATAAGACAAGATCAAATAAGATCAATTAGATAGCAATAGGTATAATTGCTAGTGTTTACCAGTAAGTTTTAGCTATAGTAATATGCAATATTTTTATAAGCAAGAAGATTTTGTACAGTTTTGTTTCCCACTCCTTGCCTTCCCCTAATTTTGATTCTAAGAATTCCTATTTCCACAGCCATCCACTCTACATCCCCATAAGACTATAAAACAAAGATTTTCCTAGGGGATTCCTGTCATATAACGTAACTTAATTCTAAGAACACACAATAGCTGAGAACCATTTTGTCCAAATCTTATGGTAGTTTATGTGGGGGCTTCAGTAATTTGTTCTCTAAAGTTGTAGCGTAAGAATCAGGAGCTGATCATCAACACAATGAATAATTTCTAATCATATATTATTGAAGACTGCAGGACCTTAATCCAGTATCTCAATGCCCAAAGGCTGAATTTCTGCAGAACAACCAGATTCAGTATGATGCGTGGCCAATGGTATAATAGTAGTAGCATCACTGAGAGAGAACCATTGATGGCATAGATATGGCTTAGTCATCAGCAAATGAGGACAGACTCAAGTTTCCAAGCTCAGACACAGCAGTCTACTCCCTACACTGCATATGTCTGTGTGCTCCAGCTGAGATTTACTTATCTTCTTTATCTGCTCTCATGAAATACTTGTTATGACATGAAATTATCCAGCCAATTTTTAAGCCTAGAGACAATATTTATTTGACAGGGATAAGAAATGCTGAAAGTTAATAACAGATTTCAACACACTAAAATCTCCTACCTTTATATTAAATATACTGTTGTATTAAATTTCTCCTAGATGACAGTTATTCTACAGCAAGATAATGAAATAGAACTTAAAGGCAGACCCAAATGGTTTGTGACAAATTTATGTCATCAATTTGTATTGCCCAAATCAATTGTGTCCCGCAGATAGGACAATTTTTTTTCTACTTCCTTATCACCAAGATGTTTTAATTTATTTTTTCATTTTAAAATCAGCTTTAACTATCCTAGCACATTACTAAATGGTTAATGCTTTCCTCAGCAAAGACTAATTCTTCTCTCAAATCAAATTAATACATTGGTTCAGGCTTGTGGATGTTCATTCTTTTAACCATGGTATTAAATGTGTATTGTACAATCATCCATAGCCATGGGATACTGAGACAATGATTGAGCAGTTGTCAGGGAAACAATGTGAATATCCAATCTATTGCAATATTTAGCTAAGTGCACACACACACACACATACATGCAATAGCTGTCAATAAGTTTATAAAATGTGTGTCAGGTAGAGAGAAGATCTTTTTTCTCTTCAAGGGCATTACTAATTATGTGTGTGTGGGTGTGAGTGTATGCATGTGTATGTGTATGTGAACACATTTCATTTGCATTAAATTCTCATCATGCTTTCTGTTCATAGTGATAATATTTTATGTTTTAATGGTATTTTTCACCATAGAGCACATTGAGTTAGATAAGTTTTCCATGAAGTGTGTAGCAGATACTATTATTGAAGATATTTATTCTGATGTAAAACCAGCAGAGAAATTTATAGATTAAAAGACAGATACTTTACATGTATTTAATCAATTAATCATCCCAACAAGCTATAGCCTTATAGTGGAGGTATTATTATCTCCACTTACGTGTAAGAAAACTAAACCATAGAAATGAAGCAACTTGTCTATGGACACAAAAGTATTAATTATGCCCAAGTATTAAGAACCAAGTACACAGAAATTAAATTTGTACTCCATTCTTTCTCTGCATCAAACTTTAAACCACTGTATTATACTGCTGTCCTACAGTGTCTGGCTTCCCTGCCTTGTTTTCTAGATATTCCTAGTACATACTTCAAACAGATTTAACCATGAAGTTCTGCAAACCAGATCAAGAGCAAAGCGTTCTATAAAATATTCTATAGAACCTCAACCACCACAAAATCCTTGCCTAATTGCTGTAGATTTTAATCTTCTGATTTGAGTTACCTCTATCTGGAATGCCTCTTCTACTTATTCTGAAAAACTCCTACTCTCTCAAGTTTTAATTGAAGTGTAGCCTCCTCTGTGAAGCCTTTCCTGATCTGAGAAGAATGTGTTTTTTCCCCTTGGATCTTGCACATACCTTCACTGAAGTATAAATGCATTGACAATTATTTTCCTTAGAGTCTGTAAATTCTATGGGGTGTGAGAGGCCATTTTTTAATTGGCACAGCACAGTGGTTCTCAAACTTCAGAACGTACCAGAAGCATCCAGTACTCTTTAAAACACAGATTGCTGAGCCCTGCCACCCAGATTCTAATCCAGTAGGTCGGAGGTGGAGCCCACAAGTTTGCATTTCTAACAGGTTCACAGTTGATATTGATCCTGCTGGTGTAGACCACAATATGAGAACCACTTATGCATCAGCTGACACACTAAAACATTTTAAAGGAGCATCTTACTCTATGGCTTTCATTCCTCAGAACAAGTTGCTGCTAAGTTTTTAGTATGAAGAGTGATGAACTTGTAATCATCAGGTATGAAACTGATTCCCACACAGAGAGAATGAAGCATCAGAAGAGATTACAGAAATATACTCCAGGTTTTGTCTGTCTCTCCAATCTTCCTAACCAGTTATTTCAAACTGAGAGTAGGAAATAGAAAGGCAGACTTTTAACTTTGAATGAAAAAAAGGAACTTCAGATTTCTGTGCCTTCTGCTTTGAGTCTTTAGGTACTTTGATGCATTTATCCAAAATACAAAAACTTATTTGTTTGCCTTATTTTGGTGGGATAAATATCACACAATAGGAATTAGACTTGGATTTTAAGCATTTTATGGAAACTGTTAGATGTAAAATAGTTGTGTGGGCCTACATGAAATCAAATTAATTAATCGGTGTTCTTCAATAAAATAGTTCCACATTTTGTATTAAAATTGTACTGATATGTTTTATTTCAATGACCAAAATGACTGGTGGGATACCTATTATTTAGACCCAGTAGGATGTGGCACTCCTCAAACTTTGTGTCAGGATAGCCTATAACTTTCATACCCATATCTAAGTATCTTTGAGCTACCATAGTTCTTCATATTTTTTTAATCTCCTCTCCTGTTCAAATTGCTTTTTCGGGAAGCTTCTAATGTTAGTCATTTTCACTTTACTATGACTTTAAGTCCTACTGTCTCCCTTGGTGTTTGATATTTATTTCTGTGTCCTTTCATAACTAAGAGATATAGTCAGAATTATTAACTCCAAACTGGAAGGGACATTTTTGGCTGCCTAAGCCAGATCTACTACCTAGGAGGATGGATGAGAATGCAGTCACTGAACAGTGCATAAGATGAGACATTCACTCCTCTGCAAAGCTATCCAATCTATGGTCAATACTTAATTCTAGAAATATATTTCTTTCAATATTATAAAGTTTGCTCCCTCATTTAATTCTAGTTCTACCTCACAGAAATACATTTAACATCTACACCACAAAGACTATCTTTTAAAAGATGAGTTAATATTAATAAATCACCTTTGAAATGACCTCATATGGCCTTACTATGCCTACAAGAGAAAAAGTCCTAATTTAATTGTTCATGGAAATGAGAATTTTTGATCAGGCACTTAAATTGTATTTGTAATAATTTTCTGTGATGTCCCCTAAAGTTAATTAAGAGAAATAAGTCATTCATGAAACACTTTCAAAAGGAGAGCCAAAGATCAATGTTTCTAGTTGTCTTGCATTGACCCATTTCTTGGAATATGATGTGAATTGATACACTTTATAATGGAATGTCTAGATTTAAAGCTTGGTGCCTTACCAAGTGAATCCAGAATATAATGCTCAAAAACCTAACAGGCTTGGATTAGCAAAAACATCGTTTATTGCTGTGTACTGAGTTTCTTATATGTCACAGCAACTCTGAGCTACTTCATCAGGTTTTCGTAACTTTAAATGGCTGCAGAGTTTCTCAGCCACAGTAGGACTGCCATTTTATGGTGGATAATTCTGTTTTCAGATCTGTTCTGTGCATTGTAGGATGTTTGGTAACATCATTGGCCTCTACCAACTAGATTCCAACAGCACTTTCTCAATTCCAATAACTGAAAATGTTTCCAAACATTGATAACTTTTCCCTTGGTGGGCAAATTATTAAAGAATGGTGTGTCCTCTTGTTTTCTTTCCTCTCAAAAAGCCTCCATATACTTTTTGCAATATATTAATTTTTCTCTGGAAATCTTTAGGATGTGTAATATCAGAATTTCTCCCAGAAGAAAAGAAATAATTATTATATTCTAGTCTGTAGACTGTTCCAATACAGAAAATGCCAAAAATTTAGATTCAAATCACTGAAATAAGAGCTATAAATTTGAAAATAATCAAATTTAGTGAACCTCCTTATTCCCCACCCTCCCCAAAATATAACAAAATTAAATCATATAATACAGTTTAAGAAAAATGTTATGTATATGGCCCACAGAGAAATGTACACCAACATTAAGAAATAAGAAAGTAACCCAGACATGGGTGGGAGAAATATTGTGATTGCATAAATTACCCACAGCTGAGAAGGTGCCAATAATAGGTCTTTTCGTAGTGATATACATTATATAACACATACTACTGTCATCATCATTATTAAATAATGAGCTGTATCTTTTTCCTACTGTGTAGTTGTGGACATGGAGAGACCCAGGCAAGGGTAAGGTAGCAAGCATTGATGGCAAGCATCGTTTGTCATTAGATTCTGCTAAGAATTTTCAAATCAAGGCTGCATTACTGGCCTCAAAGGCCATCAACTCTAGCTCAAAGCCATGATTTGAATAACCTCTTCTATTTTTTGTGGTTGAGTCTTCTCCTTGGCTTACATTCTTATTGGCTTTTCGCGTGCTATGCTATTTATGAAACATTAGACACATGTTGAGGGCTTGTAAATGTGATTTTGGAAAAGAAGATCTGCTAATGAATATAATATAAAGCCTGTCCAGTGGTTATGGGCACTTGTATTTCAGAGGAAAAAAAAATCATGAGCAAACCAACATGATATATGAGTTGAGAACCATGACCTTTCTAGCATATATTTGTCCTGTCCTTCAAGGAATCTCCTAATTTTCTCCAGTGGCTCTTTTATTTGCTACACATTTGTATTGCCAACTAGTCTAAAGATGCAGACCACTGTGTGGCTAAAATATATTTAACTCTCTCTTCCCAGATACACACACAGACGCACCAAGACACACGGACACACACACAGAGGCATTGAAGTGCTCACATTGTCCCTGTTTTTGTCTCTGGGTGCTAAGGAACACTAGCAAATTCCCCTGCTCACTTCCAAGTTGGTAACTTCATCAAGTCATTACATGCCAAGCACTAAGCTGCAGCATCTGGCTGCAAAGCTGTTTAATTTCTCTGGGAGTTTATTGGTTTAAATCCATGACTAACAATCATATAAAAAATATGGTAAAACCAGATGTCTTTAAAATCCTATAGTTTTTTTTTTTTTTGAATCTGCAGTACATTCCTCTGCAGTTTCTCAAAATTTCTCACACTCCAGAGAAATTCGAACAGATTTCTTCTCTGCTCTGCTCTGTTCCTTTCTGTGTTTCCATATAAATGCACCAGGGAATTGGATCTATAAGATCTTGACCTGGAAAACTTCTAAGAAGTTACTATGCTTGAGGCTGTTGACTACAGCTCCATTTCAGCCTTGGAAAGACTGACAAATGGGGTTATCATGAGCGGATATTGTATTATTTTAATCTTGATTTTTTGAATCATTTTTTAAGCCATGACTCTGCAGATGAAGTATATTTGTGAAAATAGATACAAGAAGTAAAATGACAAAACATACCCTTAATTATCTTTATCATAAAACTAACAATTACTTTGTTCATATCTCTCTTTCTTACATAAGAGTATTAGTTGATAATAGTAACAGTGATACTCAACAACCTTCCAGGACTGTCCTAAAAACTTTAAATAAATTGAATCATTCAAGATTAAACAGCACTCAGATAATTACTTTTATTGTCCTCATTTTAAAGGTAACTGAGGCACCTAGAGATTAAGTGATTTGACTAATATTCATAGCTGAGAAATAAAGACTGAGATTTGGAACCAGGCTTCCTGGTTGTAGAGATTATGCACTTAACTCCCATGCTTTTCTCCCTCTATACTCCCAAATGTTGGGAGTTTGGTGAGGACAGGAACTGTCTTTCTGTCTGTATGCATACATGTAGGTCTGTTTCTGTGTGTGGTTATTCATGATCAAATAAATGAGAGATCAAAATTATTCCAGAAAATTTACATAATTATGGTGTGGTCACAATACAACATTTTGTCTGAAAATCATTAAACTTCATTAGAACCTGCTGCATATTTGAAGGCTCGACTTTTTATATCTACCTGGCTCTAGCCTAGTTGTATGCCACAGAATTTCATACCTTGGCCAAAACTATTGCATTTTACTAAGGTAGATCTTGTGCTTCTTATAAGGAAAAAGGCTAAGTAGGTTACTAAGGTAACTTTGTGAGCTACACTTATTTCATCCAAATACTGTGCAGTGTCAGGGAGGGTTTGTTGATTTGTACTTTGTCATTATTCCTTTAGGAATTTCACTATCCTCCTTGGTTATATTCCCCAAATACCCGACACCTTATCTATTTGGATGGAGTATACTAACTCTATATCATTTACAGACAGTACTTCAGTGTAATCATTGCTGTTGAGGAAGGAGTATTAGAATCTGTTTTCCAGTGTTATTTTTCCACTTCTAAGATAGTATATTGCTAATATATAAAACGGAAAGTGTGTTACCATGTATGACTACAGAGCCTTAAAGTTAATATTTAATAACTCAGTCAGCTATATGGCTTAGGAACCAGTCTGTCACCTGATCCTATTACCAGAAATTTCTGCTCAACCAGAAAATATCTTAGCAATCTCAGGGTATCCATAGAGATACTTCTTACAATTTTTTTCAAAAATTAACATAGGAGTTTAGAGTTTAAACGTAGTTGCTTGTCAGCTTTGTGACTTTAGACCTTCCACTAAGCCTCCGTGTGCTTCAGGTTTTTTCTTTTGTAAGCTGAGATTGAAGAAGCCATCTCAAAGTATTTGGGATTTTATTTTCTTCCCATCATTAAAATTCAAAGGATGCTGAATTTCACTGCCTGATGATAAATGGGGCACTTAAAGAGGTAAATATAGTACCTTGATTAATAACATAGTAGCATTTTGTACAGTATGGAGAGGAATCTTGGAGAGATTTAGTAAATTTCCTCCTTTCTGATTGTCCTTCTTTCTGCTATGCTTGCTGGGTATGAAATGAACTGTTCCTAAAAAAGAATGTCTGAAATTTCAGAGTAAAACATGATAGGAATATAGAAGAACTTGATAATAATCCTTAAACCTTTATGCTTCCCCAGAATCTTTGTTTTTGTTTAGTTTTTGCTGACATCCTCTCTGTTTTCCTGGCACATATTAAGTATTCAAAAATTATAGATATTAACAATTTTATTGTATGAATCTGTGTGGAGAAACTTGTAGTCAGAAATAAAAAAAACAACAAAACTGATTAGCTCCATTAAACAATATGCAATTTGAACTCGAGAACTGTAACTATTTCTCACCCATCTCTGTATTTTTAGAATCTAACACAGTATGTGACACAAAATAGGAAATAATGACTGGATATTGAGTGAAAGAATAAGATAAATGTTATCCATGAGAGTCAGGAAAAGCCTAAGAATAACAACCACAATCATCAGAACCACAACCACAAAAAACAAACATTTATTTAGTAACTTTCCTGAATATTTAACGCCTTCCATTCATCATCACAAAATGGTTGTATGATTCTCATCCCCATGACCAATGAATGAGAATTACTATTGGTTCAGCTTGTCAATGTTTGTTGTTAATTTTTTTTTAATTTTAGGCAACCTTGTGAAGAGATAATGGCATATCCTTCTGGTCTAATTTGTATTATGCTGAATGCTAATTATTAGTGTGTCATTCATAAATTTACTAGTTCCTTGGATATTTCTCCTTTGGAAAGTGCTTATTAAATTCACTGTCTATATCCTATTCCTTTTCATCTATTTTTTATTGAAATATAGTTGACTTTCAATATTATAGTAGTTTCAGGTGTACAACAAAGTGATTCAAAAATTTTACAGATTACACTTCATATAAAGTTATTATAAAATATTGGCTATATTCCCTATGCTGTACATTAAGTACTACTATCTTATTTATTTATTTTTTTACCTAGTTGTCTGTATCTCTTAATCCCTTTACCAATCTTGGGGTAGGCCTCACTCCCACCAGTAATCACTGGTTTGTTCTCTGTATCTATAAGTCTGTTTCTATTTTGTTAAATTCATTCGATTGTTTTATTTTTTAGATTCTACATATAAGTGAAAACGTACACTATTTAGTTTTCTCTGTCTGACATTTTGCTAAACATAATATCCTCCAGGTACATCCATGTTGTTGCATATGGCAAAATGACATTCTTTTCAATGGCTGAGTAATATTCCATCATATATATATACGCCACATCTTCTTTATCCATTCTTCTGTTGATGAACTCTAATGTAGCTTCCATATCTTGGCTGTTGTAAATAATGCCACTATGAACAATGAGGTGCATATATATTTTCAAATTAATGTTTTCATTTTCTTTGGACGTATTCCCAGGAGTGGAATTTCTGGATCATATGGTAGTTTTAATTTTTTGAGGAAACTCTGTGTATAGTGGCTATACCAGTTTACATTTCCACCAGTATAATACTAGGGTTCCCTTTTCTCCACATCCTCACTGACACTTGTTATTTCTTGTATTTTGGACAATAGCTATTCTGACAGGTGTGAGGTGTTATCTCATTGTGGTTTTTCTTTACATTTCTCTGATGAGTAGTGATGTTGAACATCTTTTCATGTGCTTGATGGCCATCAGTATGTCTTCTTGGGAAAATGCCTATCCAGGTCCTCTGCCCATGTTTTAATCAGGTCGTTTATTTGTTTGTTTGTTTTTTGATATTGAGCATTATGCATTCTTTATATATTGGGTTAGCCAAAAAGTTCGTTTGGGTTTTTCCATAACATCTTCTGCAAAAACCTGAATGAGCTTTTTGCCCAAGCCAGTATTTTGAATATTAACCTCTCATCAGACCTATCATTTACAAATATCTTCCCCCATTCAGTAAGTTACCTTTTGTTTTGTTGATGGTTTCCTCCACTGTACAAAAGGTTTTAAGTTTAAGTCCTGTTTCTTTTTATTTTTGCTCTTATTTCGCTTGCCTGAGGAGACAGATCCAAAAAATATTGCTAAGACCTATGTCAAAGAGTGTATTGCCTAAGTTTTCTTCTAGGAATTTTATGGTTTTAGGTTTTACATTTAGGTCTTTAAAATCCATTTTGAGTTTATTTTTGTATATGGTGTGAGAAAATGTTCTAATTTCATTCTTTTACATGTAGCTGTCCAGTTTTTCCAAAACCACTTATTGAAGACACTGTCTTTTCCCCACTGTATAGTCTTCCCTCCTTTGTCATAGGTTAATTGACTATATATGCACATGTTTATTTCTGGGTTCTGTTTCATTAATCTATTTGTTTGTTTTTGTGCCAGTACCATACTGTTTTAATTACTGTAGTTTTTTAGTATAGTGTGATGTCAGGGAGCATGGTACCTCAGCTTTGTTCTTTTTTCTCAAGATTGTGTTCACTATTTGGGATGTTTAGTGGTTCCATATAAATTCTAGGATTATTTGTTCTACTGTTTTCTATGAAAAATACCATGTGTATTTTGATAGGAATTGAATTAAATCTGTAGATTACTTTGGGTAGTATGGTTGTTTTAAAAATATTAATTCTTCTGATCCATAAACATGGGATATATTTCCATTTACTTGTATCATCTTTAATTTCCTTCAGTAGTCCTTACATTTTTTGAAGTATAGGTTTTTGGCCCCTTGGTTAAATTTATTTCTAGGTACTTTATTATTTTTGATGCAATTGTAAATGGGATTATTTTCTTGGTTTCTTTTTCTGATAGTTCATTATGAATGTATAGAAATGCAACGGATTTCCATATATTAATCTTCTATTCTGCAACTTTACTGAATTCATTTATTAGTTCTAAAGTTTTGTGGTGGACTCTTCAGGGTTTTCTATATATAGTAACATTTCATCTGCAAATAGTGATAGTTTTATTTCTTCCTTTCCAATTTGTATGCTTTTTATTTATTTCTCTTACCTAATTGCTGTGTCTAGGAATTCCAATATTATGTTAAATAGAAATGGTGAGTGTGGGCATCCTTGCCTTGTTACTGATTTTAGAGAAATAGCTTTTAGCTTTCCCTGTTGAGTATGATGCTAGCTGTGTGTTCATCATAAATGTCCTTTATTATGTTAATACCAACTTTGTTGAGAGTTTTTATCATGAATGAAGGTTGAATTTTGTCAAATACTTTCTCTGCATATGTGGTGTATCACGTTGATTCATTTGCGAACATTGAACCATCTTTGCTTCCCTGGAATAAATCCCACTTGATCATGATGTTTGATCATTTTATGTATTTTTGAATTTGATATGATAATATTTTGTTGAAGATTTTTGTATCTATGTTTATCAGGGATATTTTCCTGCATTTTCTTTATTGTTTTGGTCTGGTTTGGGTATTAGGGCAATCTGGCCTCATAGAATGAATTTGGGAGGGTTCCTTTCTCTTCAGTTTGTTGGAATAGTTCGAGAAGAATATAAATTAACTCCTCTTTAAATATTGGTAAAATTCTCCTGTGAAGCCATCCAGTCTAAGACTTTTGTTTGTTGAAAGATTTTTGATTACTGATTCAATTCAATACTAATAATTGGTCTGTTCAGATTATCTATTTCTTTCTGATTCAGTTTTGGAAGATTGTATGTTTCTTGGAATTTATCTGTTTCTTCTAGGTTGTCTACATGACAGCAATGGCAGTCTCTGCCTTAGCAGAGAGCAGCACCAGAGCAGGAGGGGCTGAATCATGAGACTAGCATGGGTTGGGATGCACACTGGTGTGGTCCTGGCAGGCTGGCCAGAGCACCAGTCAGTTCCTCAAGAACAAAATCCTGCTTCTCACAGCTCTCTGGTAAGCTCCACTGGTTTTCAAACCAGCTAAGTGGGCTTATCTTCCCAGTCTCAGACCCCAGGCCTGGGGTGCCTAATATGGGACTCAAACCCCTCACCCCTTAGGGAGGACCCCCTCCTCTTCTGGGTCACCAACTAGGGGTGTGGGTCCCAACTAGATCACTTCTCCTCGCTTCCTACTAGATTCCATGTGGTTCCTTTTTTACATCCGTTGTTGTAGAAGAGACCTTCTGCTAGTCTTTATGTTACTCTCAGCGAGAGTTGCTCTATATGTAGTTGTAGCTTTCATGTGTTCATGGTAGGAGGGAAGCTCAGGGTCTCCCCATTCCACCATCATGATCCCACCCCCATCTCTGTCTTTTCATCTATTGATTTTAAAACAGTTTTTATTATAATCTGCATATTAATTTTTTGTTGATTATCTGTGTTGCAAATGTCTTTACCCATTTCACCACTTGATTTTCACTCTGTTTATATCTTTCCATGAACAAAACTTCTTCACTTTAATAATAAAATTTATCAAATTTCATTTTATGATTAAGGCTTCTTGTACCTACCCCCAAGGTCATGAAAATGTTTTCCTACATTATCTTACATATGCTTTTATATTTTACCTTTCAAATGTAGGTCTCTGCTTACATGAAATTGCTTCTAGTGTATGGTGTGAGGTAGAAACTAATATTTAATTTTGTACATATGGATACCCTTTTTTTATAAAGAATTTGCTCTTTATTGGAAAGATCAAGCATGTGTATTGAGGAAACTAGCACACCATTGCTAGACATAGTAGTCCTTTATTCATAAATAATAGTTGCACATCTTGTACCAGCCATAACTGGCTATATTATTCAATCTACTGTAATAAAAAACATTTCCAAATCCTCTGGCTCAAAGCCAGTCCATTTTGGGTCAGCAGGGAATCTCTGCTAGAATTGGTCAAATGCCCCTACTCAATCACTCAGGAGCCAAAAATTCTATCCCATCATGCAATCATAAGGTCAGAAATACTTGGCAAAGAGGTCTAATGAAAATTTGTCTGCTTTTCTGGTCACCAAACATTCAGCTTTCTCTCCCACCTGCTAGCAACATATCACTCTCTCTCCCCAAGGAAGATAACCCCAAAATCATATACAAGCATATGGCATTAAGCACAAAGTTCATATTACTTGTAAGGTAAGCTGGATACTTCCTCTCCCCACTTAACTCCCCACCTGCTCCCCAACTATGTCCCTGCTCTAATCTCTGGAATGTGTAAACATGTTATGTTACATGATGGAAGAAACTTTGCAAATGTAATTAAGATTTCAAATCTTAAAATAAAGATCCTGGATTATCTGAATGGACTCAGTGTAATCTCAGAAGCCCATGAAAGAGAAGTTGGGGATGATCCATCCAGAAGCAATAGGGTGATGATCCAGAGCACATGTCTGTGTTGTTCTGCATAGTGCCCATCCTCTGGCAGGGATTCCTGAAATCCCCTTGGATAGACATGGATGGAGAAGATCCCAAATATCCTGTGATTAGGCTCTAATGTTGCTGGGTGGTTGGAGTCCTTGCCTCCACATTCCAGAGTGTTCTTTCTCCTCTGTTATCTTCCATGACTGTATCAGAAATGGGCATTGAAGAATTTGACCTCCTTTGGAAATGAACAGTCCTTCAGCCTGTTTCCTGCTGGTTGAATCCTAAGGGTTGTTTTATGCCTTAGTCACAGACATTTTTAGTCTGGACTGGTAGTTTCTTTGACAGTACAACTACTTTAGGAACCTATTTGATCCCATGAGCCAAAAGCCACACCAATGTCCTTTCAATGTATGTGTCTTAGATTTCTAGACATGCTTCTAAAACTTCTGTATTTCTACGTTTCTTAATCCATCCTCTCTCTCTCTCTCTCTCTCTCTCTCTCTCTCTCTCTCTCTCTCTCTCTCTTTCTCTCCTCACTCCCTCCCCACCAATCTAATTTTGAGTTCTATGAGCTGATCGGGCTTCAATGAAAGAGCAATCTTTTTTTGAACCATGTCCTACAGTTGGGAGCCTCAACCTTCATTGTGTCTTTGTTCCAATCGATTTGTGTCTCAATATTCTTATGGTGCTTTGGCATATGCATCTATCTTAGAACTGACTATATTTCTACATCTCTCTTGAAATTTCCCTGAGGCTCTCAAGGACAGAGATTCCTGATTCATCTTGTATATTCATATTCTAGCACATAGCTAGAAGCAAATAGTTATTGGCTCACCCAAAGTGTATTAAACCCATGACTGAAAGGGTTAATGTGTCGAAGTGTTTATTTAACTCAGAGAAGCCTAGTCACAAAAACAAGAGTCCACCATGTTTTATCATCTTTTATACTTTAGTTAGGGATTTAGGCAATTGGGAGTTTGAAATAAATGAATTGATCATTAAAATAATATATAGTTACATGGGCTAAAACAGCAAAGTCCGTACCTCTGAATCTGAAGGAAATATTGTCCAGCCAACAGCATTGTCAGAGGTGTATGAAATGTAGTAGCAAGACCTTCCCTCATTGCAAAGAACCATCTCTTCATCTTTGCAGAGCAGGTGTGGCCAAAGCATGTATTATCTCAGCTGGACAAGCTTGAATAAAGTAAACTGCAGTTTATAATATTGGAGAATTGCCTGCAGTTAAAAAAATTAAAAAAAAACAAATTGACAAGTTCAGATGCAACTGTCTATGGAATTTTTAAACTAGAAAGTGAGAAGTATGAAAACTAATAATCCTATGCCTCAGTTTTTATAGGAAGAGTCCCTATAATGTGAGTATTTTCTACATTTTTTTCATTGATGTCTTTGTGATCTAGCAAGCAGCACTGGTTATGCAAAAATGAGTGTCTCTATGTCTGAGGGCTGTATTTAGACAGAATTTTTCAAAAAGTCAATGTACAGTGGCAATTAAATATGACTCATCCCACGTTAAAACTTTGCAAAGGATTTGCTAAAATCAGCTTACAAGGGATTCATTTTAAAAAGTGGGCCAATAAAAATCTAGAAATTCTGCAATGAATTGAAACAAATTTTTATGTTAAAGTTTTCATTTTCAGATTTTTTGGAGATTTTATTTTATTTTGGAAACAATTTCCCATCTCTTGGAAAATAAACTCTCAATGAGTAGTATTTACTTCTTTCTCCCTTTTAAACCCCATGCTAGGAAGATTTTACTAAAAGATTTTACTAAAACATTTGTCAGCTTTGTTTTACCTCTTGATCCAGGGTGTGGGCTGGCAGAAGCCCTCTCAATATGTTGCTTGATTTTGTGTTCTTGGGTTTTTGAATCACAGCTTGATGACCCTGAGTCTTAACAGGTTTGTTTTGAGGCCTTTCTTCAACCTTGATATTTTTAGTGCATTTTTGTTAAGGTTGTTTATAATATGTATTAAGTAAAGGCATTTTTGTTGCTATTATTGTTGTTTTCTGCTTTCTTTTGTCCCCTTTGCTAAATAAACTAACTTCTGAAGATTGGCTTAACTCTAAAACTTTCTCAAAATAGCACATTTCCTGATCATCAATCCTAATGATGATGTAAAGAACTACCTATATTATCTATAGTGGTGGTTTCTGTGAATATTTTAAATGTTTCAGGTGGTATTTAGGTCTCTGCCCTAGTCATTAGGTTGGCATTTTGCATGCTGTCTGTCATTTCCCATCTGACCAACATTAGTGAAACCTCCTGGCCAGCTCTCAGCTCTGTCTCTACAGGTGAACTGAATTATGGGTCCATTTGGCCTAGAATTATCTCAGCGGGCCAATAAAATTCCTGCATCCTTATTCAGATATAAGAATTCTTTTTTTTGTTGTTTGTTTTTAAACACATTTTTTTAATTGAAGTATAGTTGATTTACAATGTTTCAGGTATACAGCAAAGTGATTCAGATTCTTTTCCATTATAGGTTGTTTATACTATGTATTAAGTAAAGGCATTCTTGTTGCTATTACTGTTGTTTTCTACTTTCTTTTGCCCCCTTTGCTAAACTTATCTATTTTATATATAGTAATCAGCATCTGTTAATTCCAAATTCCAAATGTATCCCTCCCCCTCCTTTCCCCTTTGGTAACCATAAGTTTGTTTTCTATGTCTGTGAGTCTATTTCTGTTTTGTAAATAAGTTCATTTATATCATTTTTAATGATTCCACATATAAGTAATATCATATGATATTTATCTAACTCTGTATGGCTTACTTCACTTAGTATGATAATCCCTAGTTCCATCCATGTTGCTGCAAATGGCATTATTTCATTCTTTTTTATGGCTGAGTAGTATCCCATTGTATATATATGTACCACATCTTCTTTATACATTCCAGATATATGAGTTCTAAAGGTTATCTCTTTTGTAACTTCTTCTTGCAAATGTAAGTCTTTTGGGTACCTATGAAGGACTATTTTGCTTTAAAATAATTTCTTCTGATTTTCTCTCCAAGAAACAGTGGAAATAACTTGATCAATATGGAGTGCCTAAAAAACATTTGGCAAGTCTGCCACTTTTTCTATTTGAAACGTACATCTTGCTTTAAATTAAAATTTTGGAAATAATATTTAGGTATTTGTTTCCTCTGTTCAATTATTCTGATAGCTATTTAGAAATTACAGAATAAAATGACATCATAAAAGAAAGGAAATAATGGGAAAAGAGTAGCTTAGGTTCTTAAAATTCATTGCTCCCTGGAAGTTGAAGAGAAGGGCCAGCAATTCCATAGCAGGAGACAGAGCTGATTTTAACACTTGTCTTCATATAATTCTCATGTGGAGTCAACTGGTTTTCACCTTGGTGACAGGCTTATGTCCTAGTTGTGACTGTCCCACTGTATATCTAAGCACAAACTTGATACATAATAATTATCAATAGGTTTCTATTGGATAAATGTAGTAAATAACAGCCCTGTATATTTCTTTTATTATGCAGTAACCACTGTCTTGTTATCTCATTAACCATTTTATGAGCTTTATCTATTTGCTAAGACAGTGTAGATACTTTATTTACAACATCTAATGAATCTTACAATATCCCTTGAGGTAGGCATTATTATCACACTATTGCAGATTAGGAAACTGTAGCTCAGAGGGATTTAAAGACTGGCCCAAGGTGATATAACCATTAAATGGTAGAACACGGATTTGAAACCTGGTTTGTCTGTATGCAAAGCCCTTGGGACAGCTATATCGTTCACCTTAGCACTCTTAAAGGCACACTTATCTTTGTAGAGCAAATTACCATATCTTGGAAAGCTCTTATTTGCACAGAACAGAAACTCACTTGGGTTTACTTATGAAATAATAATAATAGAAATTTTCTTATGAGAATGCAGAATTATATCCTGAAAAGCAAGTGCATGTAGGTAACCATGCCTCAAGTGAGTCTGAAATCATGAACTGGGAGATCCCAGGAATTGAGATCATTCTCTTATAAAGCTTTCAATGTAGTAACAATGCAAGCATTAATTGACTAACCACAAATAAATGTAAAAATGTCCCTGTGTGAAGTACACTGAGGGAAAAGCGTGAAAAAATGATTCAGACTTGCACAGCAGATCTCATGTTCCCTGATCTGAACATTGACGAGTTAGTGACTAAAATTAAAATAAGTAAGATGAGTGAGCATTCCAAGACAAAGTCCTCTTACCTTTCAAGACTGCACTCAGAAGTTATTACTTCTGAAATATCTTCTCTGATCTTCCTAATGTAATTGCATCTCCACTATTATTTGCTCATGACCTGTATTTATTTCATACAACTTTAGTGCAACTTACAATTATTTACTTATGTGTGTTGATTTTTAAAATATCTATTTTTCCCACTCTACTTTATAATTAATATATACATACAGGCCACCTTTGAATAGGTACCAGCTTTCATAAGCCAATCATCTGTGACCACAGTCGAGTCATGAATAAAAACATAACAGTCAAGGGTAATGAATAAAAACATGATCGATGAGTGGTGTGCAGGGGTGAGAGGTGAAGTTCAACGAATATTTCATATTTTGATCGTTGGTTGAGATTCTACTGTGTAGAAGACATTATGCTAAAGACTGGAGATACAGATGTAAACACAGACAAAACTCCACCCTTATAAACCTCACAATCAAGTAGGAGAAGCCAGATAAAAACCAAATACTTTTGTAACTTACATAATGTTCTAGAAGATAAGAGCTATGGAGAAAAGGAAAACAGAGAAAGGGGGAAAAGAAACTAGAACTTTAAATAGGAATGTGAAGGAGAGCCTCCCTGAAAATATGACATGTTACCAAAGGGTTAAAGCTAGTGGGGACACAAGATATGTGTATATCTATGTTATCAAAAAAAAAAAAAAAAGGACTTCATGACTTGAAAGATACCCAAAATCTTTACATATAACTCCTACCCTCCTTTCTTCTTATGTGTCCCCTCCCAGCTAATGTCACTTTGCTTTTCTTCTCTTAGTTCTTATCCAGATTGCCAGCATGGCCCAGTGCATTTCAATGTAACAAGACAGAAACAATGACGATTTTTCCAAAAATATTACATCAAAATGTTGCACGTGATGTAATTTAGTGATAGACTCTTCTATTATGAATGGAATGTGGATTAACAGTTGAAGTTGTTTTCATCAAATGAATCAGACAAGATGGAAAAATGAGTATGTGTGAACTGCTATGGGTTGTGTTATTCTATATCAGTAGAAGTGAATAGCCGATAAAGCTCTAAATACAGGACTAGTTAACTTGTGTTCTTTCCTAAATTTATTCATTCATGATTTAAGTAACAATTTAAATTAATGTCTACAATGTACTTGGTCCTATGCTAAGCACTAGAGATACACTGGAAAACAAAGCAGACGTGGTTGCTACCTAAATGGAGATAAAGTATATAGTGAGGATGCAGGAATTAAATAAACATTTGTAGTATCAATCCCATATCGATGCCTTGGTTCCCAAACCAGGTAAGAATCTCGTGGAAGGAGTTGTGTATCTCTGTATCTCAGAAACAAATTTAGTGTAGTGATCAGAGTGGGTAGTAACTCAATTTAAATTGTCAGTATGTAAAGATAGAGCTAGCACTAATGTCAAAACTCATCTAGTCTACCTACTGCCCACCGTTATAGTGTAGAGCTAATGACAGTGAGAAATGTAAAGAGACTTGCATGAGATCAGAGACTTACATCATTAGTTGCAGTGTTTGGACTTGAAATGAGAACACCTGGGTGCTATTTCTACCATATCATCCCATTTCATCTGTCTTCCTTTTCTTTCTCATCATTAGATGGCTTAGTTGAGAAATGTGTGGATGTACTTAAATTATATGTATATATCCACCCACACATAATAAATTTAAGTAACACTTATCTATTATAAACCTTACATAAATATATATATATATATATAATATGCATAAAATTATTCTTTTAAAATTTTTCTTTGAAAACTTACCATCTCCCTGATGTATATTTTTACAAAACCCTCAGTTTAATATCATTCATTCTACAAATTTCACCTTAAATCTCAAATTCTTTAGAAAGCTATTTCTGAAATCCTGGCTGACAATATCTCTCTAAGAATTTAATCCTATCCTAATCATTTCGAACAGCACCAAACCTAGCACTCTGAACATAATAAACATTCAGTAATTAATTCTGAGTTAAATATGTATATAGTTTATTACCCAATTAAACCACAATTTCCTCAAGGGTAAGAAACATATTTTACACTAGTTTAATTTCTTCACAGTTTCTAGTACATTTGTGAATACATAGACACATAGAGTGCATAGAGTTTGTGACCAGAAAAGATCTTAAGAATAATCTAATTCAGTCTCCTCATATTATAGAAGACATTTTTAAACATTTTTAACAAAATTAAATAAGCTTTTTTTCTGGGTATTAAAGCTAGTTGATTGTTTTGAGATTAGAATTCTGGTCTCATAACGTTCTGATACACTATATTGAATTCCTCAATTGATATTCAGTAAATTTTGTTGAACTGAATTGAACTTTGTAGTGTGTGCATGAGAGTATATGTAAGGTATATTCCTACTGAGACTAATTTAAAATATTATTGATAGTATGTATTGGCTTGCAAAGTCAGATATAAAAAGTAAAATGGAGCTATGTCTATACCTCACATAACCCACTCAGGTACTTTAAATAGAGTAAATATTTGAAAAAATCACGGTGACAATGAAATTAATTGTTCTCACCATGTCAAGATTGGCATTTTTATTCTTCATCATGAATATCTGACAATCATCAGCTTGAGTCACCACCCATGACATTTGCTTCTTCTCTTAACATACTATTGTAAAAAGAAACAAGCTTAGCCCTCACCTTTTTTCGATTAATACATCACCCTGCTTAAAAATCCCCTCTGACACTCCCCAAGCTTGCCTTCAGTTTTCCACTAGAACCCATGTGACAGGAGTTTGTCAAGAGACATTAAGGAAGATATATCATAGGGTAAAAGAACCACAGAATTTAATAAAGGCCCATGCCTTTCTTTCACACATGAGAAAAGGGGCACAGAATGAGGAAGCAACTTCTCTAAGCTTACATAATTGGAAGTAGAACTGGGAAAAGAATTCAGGCTCCTGACTTCAAGTTTTTAATACACATTTACTCATAGAGGTAAAATCAGCAAAAAATAAAGGATGATTAGATTATGGTGGAAATCTTATCCTATATATTTTAATATCATTATTTTGGTATATATATTAGACATATTAAAGTACTTTGAACAGTCAATTAAATTTTAAATTTTCCCACATTGTTACCATTTAATGTACACTGCATTCCTTTGTGTAAATCCAGATTTCCACCTGGTACCGTTTTCATTCTGCCTAAAGTACCTCTGTTAACATTGCTTGTGGTGCCTGTCTTATGGGCGATGAATACTCTCAGGTTTTGTATTTTTGAAAATGATGTCATTTTACCTTCATTTTGGAAATATATTTTTGTTGGCTTTAGAATTCTAGGTTAACAGGTTTGTCTGTTTATTTGTTTCCCTTTATCAGTACTTTACATATGTTGCTCTACTGTCTTCTCACTTGCATTTTCCCCAGTAAGTCCCTGTATGTTATCTTTTGTTCCTCTGTAGATAATGTTTCCCCACTCCCTGCCCTTGGCTGCTGAAAAGATTTGTCACCAGCTTTAGGGAATATGATTATGATGTGTCTTTGTGTTTTCTTCATGTTTCTCTGAGTTTATTGAGATTATTTAACCAGTGGGTGAATAATTCTCATGAAATTTGGAAATTTTTTGGTCTTTTCTAAAATGTTTTTTCTGTCCATTCTCCCTAATGTTTAAGCATCATTACAGATATATTAGGCTCTTTAAGTAGCATTATAGCTAATTGATGCTGTTACTTTTTTTTTTTTTTTTTTTAGTCTTTTTAAACCTGAGTTTCACTCTGGATAGTTTTTATTTCTATGCCTTCAAGTTATACTTGCATTTTCAGTGTCTAATCTGTTTTTAATTCTATCCAGTATATTTTTCTTCTGAGACGATCCATTTTCTATCTTTAGAATTTTAATTTGGGTCATTTTTATATCTTCTATATCTCTAAACTTGTTCATGCTTTTCATCTACCTTCTTGAGTGTATGGAGTTTATTTATAATAATAGTTTAACATCTCTGTCTATTAACTCTTTCATCTATGTCAACTTAAGGTCTGTTTCTATTAACTGACATGATTTTCATTATAGGCCGTATGTTCCTGCTTTTTTGCATGCCTGGTAATTTTTTATCAAATGCCAGACATTGTAAAATTTTTATTAGTGGTTGCTGGACATTTTCTGTTTTTGTTTCTTCCAATATTTTTTATCTTTGGTTTTGTATACAGTTAAGTTACATGGTACTATTTAATTTCTTTTGAAACCTTCTTTGAAGTTTTGTTTAGTGATCATAGCAGCCATTAGTCTATATCTTATTGACCCCCCTTCTGAAGCAATACCCTCTGAGGTCCATATTCAATGGCTCATTTGTTAGAAAGTCTTTCCCTTAAGTCTGGAGAAAACATGAAATTTTCCTCTTCCTGTGTGAGCAACAGGGATTTGTGCACTTCCTTCTTCCTACTGATTATTTTTCAAGATTTAGTAGTTTCCTCACAGTTGTGCACTGATCATCTAAGCATTTCCATGGAAACCTTATCAGATTTCTGGATTCCTATGTGCTACTCTCTCTAGTATTCTGCCTCTCAAATTCTAGACATTTTTGCATCCCCAAACTTTAAACACTGTCTCCTCAACTCCAGAGAGGATAGAGAGCCTGTTTGGATTCCTTCTCCTTGCACTGGGGCCTGGAATCTCTCTGCAAGTGGTCAGGTAGAATAGCCATAAGCATCATCTCACTTTTTTAACCTTCTTTCAGAGATCACTGTCCTATACTCTCTGTGGACCAATGTCTGAAAACCATTCTGTCTTAGTCAGTACATGCTGCCATAACAAAGTATCATAGTCTGGGTGGTTTATACACAACAGAAATTTATTTCTCACATTTCTGGAGGCTGAAAATCTGAGATCAGGTTGGCAGCATAGTTCTGGCGAGAGCCCTCTTCTGAGTTGCAAAAAGTCAGCTTCTCATTGTACTCTCATATACTGTAAACAGAGAGCTCTGGATTCTTAATCCCCTTATAAGAACACAAATCCATGATGAGAGCTCAACCCCTATGACTTCATCCAAACCCAATTACCTCCCAAACGCTCCATTTCCAAATACCATCACACTGTGGATCAGGCTTCAACATAAGAATTTGGAGTGAGGGTCGGAACATGAACATTCAGTCCACAGCACAGTGTTTTATATACTTTCTTCATTTTTATTTGTTGAATTCTCTTAATTGTTATGGATGCATAGAGTGTTTAAGCTTCGATTGTGTTTTTTAATTTTTTTTAACTTTAAATCCAGAGAGTAGCCAACTTAATTTTCAGCAAATATTGATTTAATTTTTTAAAAAATCTCATTCAGTAGGCTCTCAAAAGTGCCCTACTAAGTATGAGTGAATTTCATGTTACTTTTCCCCTAAGTCTTCTATGTCCTATTGTATCAGATGGGAAGAGGCTATTGCAAGACTACTAGTCAGACATTCTTTTAATCCTGACTTTGATTTTCAATGAGACAAGTCTTAGATGGCATAAAGCATTCAGCATTCCCGGCAATGAAGTAGGAGAGATAAGGCTAGTCAGGTGGGTTGATTCAGATTTTTTGCTGCCTTCACTGCTTTATTAGAGAACTTGGATTCTACCCTCTAGTGAGTGGGACTCCAAGAAATTTTGAAGTAGAATGATGTTCTCATTAAACCTACACATAAGAGGATTAATCTGACCATAAAATAAACTGAGATGGGAAGATTGGAGGCAAGGATGATTGGAGAGTATAGCTTATTCTAGGCATGAATTAAGGACTAGAATTAGCACTGTCATGTTTTGTATACACATCCCAATTAAATTAAGGGATGAGCTTAATTGACAAGCAGTGAAATTAACACTGAATCTCCATTGCAAATAATAGTGGCTTTGGGGGGGAAAATGTTATCTCTACTGAGGAAGCTGAACTCACAGTACTGAGAAGTTCAGAATGAAATGGCAGCATATTTCCCAAGCAACCAGGACGTGCCATGCACTTCTACCACCTGGATCTGTTCCCTAGAGCAGAGGCTGCTCTGTCTTTGGCACAGAAGACGAGATGTTTGGCTTATACAATGTGCCAACTTGTGATTAAACGAAGGCCACTTAGTGAATGCCGAGCTTTTGAGATGATCACACATATCGAGATGATTTTTCAATAATGAATTACTTCTTCTGTATCACTTGCCAACACTTTTTCTTAACCCTACCTGACATATTACTTGTAGGAAAAACACCAGCTTTAGTTTTTCTCCTAAACAGTTTATCAGATTGAATTGTTTTTTGTTAAACAGAAGATTAATTAAACTGGTTCTTTAAGCTGATGAAAATCATTAGCATGAGACAAGTAATGTATTTGTTTGTGTGGGGAGAAGCATGTGCTGGAAAATCAGTAGAAACTCAAACGAGCCACCAGCTCATATTTGGGAGCTTTTGTTTGAAAAATTAAAATGAAATTGCTTTCTTGGTGCTTTCCCAAGGCCAGGTCTCAAAAGATAATAACCATCCAAAAGAGGAGCACAGAGTATTTTATTAAAGGGAAAGGGAGGGACTTCCCTGGTGGCGCAGTGGTCGAGAGTCCACCTGCTGATGCAGGGGACATGGGTTCGTTCCCCCTTCTGGGAGGATCCCACATGCCGCGGAGCATTTGGGCCCGTGAGCCATGGCCACTGGGCCTGCGCATCCAGAGCCTGTGCTCTGCAGCTGGAGGGGCCAAAACAGTGAGAGGCCTGCGTACAGAAATAATAATAATAATAATAATAAATAAAATAAGTAAAAGGGAAAGGGAAATATTTGTATGTGGAAAGATGGCCAGTGATTCTCCACCAGTGCACATGTATTTTTTGAGAGGATTGGGTGATAAACTTCCAAGGAAATCAGTCTGTGGGTCCATGGCAATGATCAATATTAATCAGGAAGCCTAGAATAGGAGAGAAAAGGCTATGTATAGAGTTGAGAGAGGGGAACTTGATTTATGTTCCCCAATGACCACCTGTTTGATCCTGGACTAATCATCTCACCTCTCCAAGCCTCACTTCCCTTATCCTGAAAATGGGAAGACTTGACATAATTTGAGTTAAAGGCCATACTATTTCTAATTTATAGTGATTCTTTGCTTCATGCCCGGACATTATATCTTTAACATGCAAAAGGAGGGGAATGCTTTGTGGGCAGGTTTGCTGTGTGTAGGTACACTGAATGTGTGCCCATGATTCTACACATATGAGATAGAGATGGGTTCTCCATTTTTGGTAAGATATACATTTGTTAAGAGACTTTTTTTTTTGCTGGGTAACGGAGTTTCACAGAAGGGAAAAAATGATTTGTGTCTCTTAAAGAAGCAAGAGCAACAACCGCATGTCTTGAGAGCCCCATTAATTGTGTTCTGTTTCTTGCACCATCTCTGTTCATTTGGGTGAGAACTGAAGTGCACAAGAAAGGGCTGAATTAAGTGAAAAGCTAAATGAACCAACTATTTTTTTTCCTCCAATACAACGAAGGTGTCAAACAGAATGTAGAGTAGCCCGAAGTTGGCCCTTACGTACCTCCTAATATGAGTTTCTTTGACAGGCACAGAATTCTTTTCCTGCCCTCCTCCAGTCTCAGAGCTATATATATACTCAAAGTAAAGTAAAGTGGTGTTGACAGTAAAATACATGTATTTTTTAAATTGAAGTATAGCTGTTTTACAATATTATATTAGTTTCAGGTATATACCATATTGATTCAATATTTTTATAGATTATACTCTGTTTAAAGTTGTAAAATAATGACTCTATTTCCCTGTGCTGTACAATATATCCTTGTTGCTTATGTTTTATACATAGTAGTTTGTATCTCTCAATAACATACAACTATCTTGCCCCCCTGCTCTTCCGTTTTCCCACTGGTAACCACTAGTTTGTTCTCTATATCTATGAGTCTTTCTGTTTTGTTATATTCATTTGTGTGTGTGTGTGTGTGTGTGTGTGTCTGTGTGTTTAGTTTTCACATATAAATAATGATATGTAGTATTCATCTTTCTCTGTTTGACTTATTTCACTAAGCATAATACCCTCTAGGTCTATCCATGCTGCTGTGAATGGCAGAATTTTATTCTTTTTTTTTTTTTTTTTTGCAGTACGCAGGCCTCTCACTGTTGTGGCCTCTCCCTCTGCAGAGCACAGGCTCCAGATGTGCAGGCTCAGTGGCCATGGCTCATGGGCCCAGCCACTCTGTAGCATGTGAGATCTTCCTGAACTGGGGCACAAACCCATGTCCCCTGCATCGGCAGGTGGACTCCCAACCACTGCACCACCAGGGAAGCCCCATAATTTTATTCTTTTTTATGGTTGAGTAATATTCCATTGTATATATAAACTACATCTCCTTTATTCATTCATCTGTGATGGACACTTAGGTTGCTTCCATATCCTAGCTATTGTAAATGAGTCTGCTATGACCATTGGGGTGCATATATCTTTTTGAATTAGGGTTTTCATTTCCTTCAGATTTATACCCAGAAGTGGAATTGCTGGATCATATGGTAGTTCTATTAAAATATAATTATATTTTTTAGGAAGGAGTAATCACATGGAATACATGAATTTCACCCTATCTTTGACCTGACATTGGTCTTGAACATTCTCAACCCTAAAAAGCTTCAGTATGAACCTTAGATTTCTTGATAATACTTTCATCTCTAAAGAGTATCAATGTATTTCTAAATTTCTTGACAATTTTTCATGAATTTAAGAGATAGCAGTTGAGCGTATGGTTTTCAGTGTATCCATAGACTTTGGATTCAGACAGAGCTGTTTATGGCAGCTTTGTGCCCTTGAAGAAGTCACTTAACACTGCTGAGCTTCAGTTTCTTCATCTGCAGAGTGATGCAATAATAATCCTACCTTAGCCAGTTGCTGTTATTATTGCATAAGATAATTCATTTCAAGTGGTTAATAAAATGTCAAGCACAAAATAAATGCCTAGGGAACAGAAGTTGTCATTATTGTCCGCCCCATTCTTGAGAATACATATTAGTATGGTTTTCTCATTGTTTGATATGATAAATAATTTACCTCAAAGGCAATAGAAAAATCCCTGGGACCAAGGAACCTCTAGAGCTGATATTGGCATTTCACTTTGTGTAATAGTACCAGGATTCTCTAATTTTCTTTCACCCTGTGAGCATTCACAGTCAAATTCTTATGTAGGCACAATGATCCCCATCAGGATGTGATCTCCTGATAATCCAAGCAACATGGCAATATGGTGTGGCAGGCTGCCCAAGTCCCAACTCTCCCTAGCAGCCAGATACTGAAGCTCTCCTCTACCTCATTAACCTCCCTTGAAATTAAAATAACACTAATCTCATAGAATAATAGAAGAAATAGGATAACAGAATCTCATAGAGAAATAGAAGAGTTAATCTAAGTATCTCTTTAAAAAATACCTAATGTAATGCACACTATATCCCAGGAATTCCTCTAAATGCTTATGCCACTAATTTATTTAATCATCAAAACAACAGGGGTATGCTGGAGCTGTCTCATTCCAGCTCTTGAGAGACAATTGTTAAATATTCAAAAATGTTGTGAGCTGTTTGTTAAGCCATTGGTAGCTTCTAATGGGCATTTGTACCAGAACTTACACTATGGAAATTGGCAGATACCACATCACTGAACAACTGTGTGAGGCAGGTGCTATTATCATCAGCCCCAGTTTACAGCTAAGACACTGAAAAAGTAAGCAACTTGTCCAAGAGTCATAGTGAGTGCCAGAGGTGACATTCAAGCCCATACCATCTGACTTCTAAGTTTATTCAGTTAACGTCTATGTTATTATACTATGTTTTTTAAACACTGCATAGTAGGTGCTCAAAAAATGTTAGCTATTATTAACATTGAGAAAGGCATTTCCCTCACTGATTTTCTTTCTTCCTCTTTCTCTCTTCTCCCCAATTTCTCACATAATCTCAGGTCTTGACTTTGGGTGTGCAGTAGGGGTTACATTCATTGTTATTATTATTATTATTATATACATAATACATTGAAATAATTAGAAGGAGCTACAGATCTGGATCATCAAGTCTCTTTAGTGTGCATGGGTTTCAGTAGAGGGAAGAAGCAGTATTGTTGAGCATTGGCTGTTGTCTGAGCTGTTGGGAGCTGGGATAGACATACCATTTGTAAGAATGTCCCCATCCCTGCTGCAAATGAAAAGAAGTCTATAAGAGGAAGAGTGACTGTGGTAGAGGGCCTCTACCAACCTTTATTTATGTCTGCAGAAGGTTGCTGTGTCTAACCTCCCAGAAGTACATTGTCTCCAGAACGGTGTCATTTCATCCCCCACTTTACACTAATTGGTTGTGGTTTTGGATTTAAATGGCCTGAGAGCTGAGCTCAGCTGTGCCACTTGGGGACTATGGGAAAATAAATATGTTTGTTTCTTCAACAGTAAAATGTGAAGAGTAGTAATACCTATTTTTCTGGCTTGAGATGATACATGAAAATGATAAAGTCATGTAAGAACTATAAAGTAAGAAGTGATATACAAATAACAAGTCAATACTATGAGCAGAGACCATGGATGCTACACTCATGTGGCAGTCTTCACTTGGTTTCTGAAGTCAAGAATCAGACACAACATCGCCACATAAATACCGAACATTTATGTACAAGACTTTGCAGTGATCTGGAGGTTTCAAGATGTTCCTCACAAAGTCCTTGACTTCAAGGTACTCGGAGACCATAAAGCTAAAAAGTCATATATACGTAAGTGTAATAAATGCTGGAGCAACCCAGAATGTGGAATGAGTAATTCTTCCCTAAACTGTCAGGGGTTAACAGAGAGGAAGAGACATCAGAGTGCCTAACATAAAAGGTCATATAGGAATTCTAGGTAGACTAACTAAGCCTAAATCCCAAGAGTTAAAAGAGTTCATGTTATTTAGGAAAGTAATCCGGTGTGAGTAGACTGTACTTCTGTCTGAAGCCATAAAAGTACTAACTTTGAATTTCTGACCCAACATCTCATTTAATGTTTATATCTCAAGTTTACCTTGCCTTATTAAGGAATTTCTTTTTATTTCCAAAGTATCAAGAGGTGGACACTTTCAAGATCTGTTAATACCTGGTTTTTATATATAATTGAGGCTTTAATTCCTCCCTTTTTATTTTTTTTTTGGTTACAAAGTAATGCATGTATACATCCTCATTATTAAAATATTCTAGCATGTATAACATAAAGAAAACAAGAAAATCTCCCCATCAGACTCACTCACAATTTATTTTCCAAAATATATTGTAGTTAACTCTTGGTGGACATTCTTCCAGGACTGTTTAGATTTTACCATATATCTCTAAATAAACACTTAGGACCTATATATGTCAGTTCTTTCTTACTTTTAATTTATTGCATTCCTTTTACTTAACTTCATTTTTTCTACAACTTGCTTTTTTTAAAATTAATTAATTAATTAATTAATTAATTAAGTTTGGCTGTGTTGGGTCTTCGTTGCTG
Source organism: Mesoplodon mirus (assembly GCF_964341445.2). Classification (NCBI taxonomy): domain Eukaryota; kingdom Metazoa; phylum Chordata; class Mammalia; order Artiodactyla; family Ziphiidae; genus Mesoplodon; species Mesoplodon mirus. Next base: position 19,985,114 of record NC_138983.1, read on the forward strand.
CGTGCAGGCTTTTCTCTAGTTGCGGCAAGTGGGGGCTACTCTTTGTTGTGGTGCACGGGCCCCTCACTGCAGTGGCTTCTGCCGTTGCAGAACACAGGCTTTAGGTGCTCGGGCTCTAGGCACTCAGTCTCAGTAGTTTTGGTTCATGGGCTTAGATGCTCCACGGCATGTGGGATCTTCCTGGACCAGGTATCAAACCCGTGTCCCCTGCATTGGCAAGCAGATTCCCAACCACTGCACCACCAGGGAAGTCCCAACTTGCTTTTTTTAACTTAAAATTTTATGTTGCAATATCTTATTAAATAGAAGGTGTAGGTCTATATTATGTTTTTTCAGAAGTTGTTTTATTATCATCAGCATCATCATTAGAAAAACATCACATATACATATTAATACATTCAAACAGTACTAAAAATGCCTAAAATGAAGAGTATATTCTCCATCCCTTCCCCAGCTTCACACTTTCCAAATGTAACTATTATGTATATTTTTATCTATCTATATGTGTGTATATATAAAATGTTACACACATTTATAAAAGTTTTAAACAAAAAGTATTATATAAAACTGTACTGCATCTAGCCTTTAAAAAATGAAAAATAGAACTTTGAGATCTTTAGGTATCATCCCATATAAATATAAATAACCATATTGGTTTTAATGGTTAATTGCATCCTCATCATATGGATACCAAGAAATTTGTTTAACCACCCTCCTACTAACAAATTTAGGGTAACTCCAGATTTTTGCTATCACAAATATTACTGCATTATGTATTCCTCTATACACAAAAGTTCATTTTTGTGCAACTGTGTCAAAGTATATATAAGCCAGGTTTTATTAATGCATTTCTAACAGTAGTGAGCCAGTTTATCTATACATTCTTTACTCCATAGCATGTACTCATTCCTTCAAGGACCAGTTTATGAGCACCACTTAAGTTTCAGACACTATCCTAGGCAAGGGATGAGGTGGTAAGTAAGAGAAACATTATTGCTTAACTTATGGAGCCCACATTCTACTTGGCAAAAGATAGGTAGTAAAATATATATAGAGAGAGGGATAAATGGAGATATGGATAGTTAAAAAGTCAGATGTATAGGCAGACGATGGCTGAATGGATAGATATAGGTAGATAGATAGATAGATGATAGATAGATAGATAGATAGATAGATAGATAGATAGGTGATAGATAGGTAGACAGGTGTAAAAGAGAAATTACATAGTATGATAAGAAATATTTAGTATATAGATAAGGTAACAAGTAACTTGGAAAGGGAGCCACTTTAAATACAACTGGTCTCTCAGAAGAGGTGATTTTAACTGAGGCTTAAATGATCACATTTAAAATAAAATTACAAAACTGATAGATGAAGCCAGTATTTCATCATTATTTACTTCTTTGAAATAGTGATGCTACATAGTTTTTCATAGGTTTTTGAAAACTTTATCTTTATTTTTCTATCAAATGGTTCTCCAGTTTATTCACCCATTTTTTTGTTGAATTGTATTTCTTTCACTGATTTATAAAGTATGAGCCTTTACTTTTTAAAGTGCTTAAATTGAATTTTCAAAATTAAATTTGCTCCAAATGTATGCATTAATATACTATGGATAAAGCTGAGTATGGTTAATTTTGGATATGGTTATATTTGGATTTTCCAAATATAGAGCTTAGATACAGACAAGTTTTGCTATATTTTCTTTAGAATGATTTAATCGTCTTGCTTTAAAAAATACCAGTAACATATTCTGTATCAGAATCCAAAACTTAATACTGAGCTATTATTTATGAAGAAAACCTCAGAAAAGACTCCATATTAAGGTTCAGATATTCAATGGCATCCTAATATTTTCCAAGCACAGGAACATCAATTTATATTTCTTTTTACAATTGAACCTAACCTTGCCACTCAGGCAAAGAAAACATGAGATATGAAAAGTGATGTATCAACTGTGATGCCTGTCTTTGCTTCTGGCTTTTGAACTCTGTAAGAAGATAAGGCAACCAAATTAGTATAAATTTAAAAGTTTTTTAAGTTCATATATTTTAATTGAAGAAAAAAATAAGAAATATCAGGTATCACCTGGTTTTAGGGTTTTCAACAGTTGATTTTCCCCAAAAAAACCTTTGATTCCATGACATGAACAGACAACTTGTCATGGAACCATGGCAAGTTCAAGGTTTTGTTAATTTGTTTTGTGCTGCATTCACCACCAGAATGTTACATACCTAACAAGAATACACAAAATTTTGAATTTATCTCTACTGGTAGAATCTTCATCTTTAAATCTTCTCTCACCATAGATAAGTCATCATACAGGCTTAATTTTAGGCTTTTGCAATTTAATTTTTTTCTTTTCTTTGTATTTATGAAAAACAACTCTCATTTCTCCTTAGTGAAGGGGAGCCAGAATAAACAGACCGGAGACTTAACCTTGCCTCTGCTATGCTTTAGCATCATGGTACTAAACAATTAGGTTAACTTCTCTGATTTACAATTTACTTTTTTGTAAAATAAAGTTAAAATTCTTATATTGTGACACTGGGAGAATTAAATGAAAGAGTGTTGCAGTGCACTTATCAGAGTGCTTGCACAAAGTAATCAGTCAATAAAAGTTATTACGGCTTCTCTCAGAAAGGAACAGAAAAAAACTAAAAAAACAGAAAAAAATATTTAAATGGCAATACATACTTACCTATCAATACTTACTTTAAATGTAAATGGACTAAATTCTCCAATCAAAAGACTGAGTGGCTGAATGAACTACATAAAGAAAAGACTCATTTATATGCTACCTACAAGAGACTCACTGAAGAAATAAGGATATACACAGACTGAAAGTAAAAGGATGGAGAAATATATTCCATGCAATTGGAAACAAAAGGAAAGCTGGTGTCAGAAAAAATACACTTTAAAACAAAGACTGTAATAAAAGACAAAGAAGGGTATTATGTGATGATAAAGGGTTTAATCCAAGAAAAGGATATAACATTCGTAAACATATATGCACCTAATATAGGAGCACCTAATATACAAAGCAATAATTAACAGAACTAAAGGGAATAATTGACAACAATACAATAATATTAGGGGACTTTAATATCCCATTTACATCAGTGGGTATATCATCCAGACAGAAAATCAATAAGTAGGTGCCTTAAACTATATATTATATCATATGCACTTAAAAGATATATACAGAATATTCCATGCAAAAGCAGAAGAAAACATTCTTCTCAAGTGCACATGAAACATTCTCCAGGATAGATCACTTGTTAGACCACAAAACAAGTCTCAATAAATTCAAGAATATTTAAATTATATCAACCATATTTTCCAAACAATGATATGAAACTAAAAATCAATTACAAGAAAGAAAACTGTAAAAATCACAAAAATGTGGAGATTAAACAACATGCTACTGTATAACCAAAGAGTCATTAAAAAAAATCAAAGGAGAAATTTTAAAATACTTAAAGACAAATAAAAACAGAAATATACCAAAATTTATGAGAAACAACAAAAACAGTTCTAAGAGATAAACTCATAGCAATACAGGCCTACCTCAAAAAACAAGAAAAATCTCAAATAAACAATCTAAGTTTACACCTAAAGGAAATAGTCAAAGAAGAGAAAATGAAGCCCAAATTAGTATAAGGAAGGAAATAATAAAGATCAAAGGAGAAATAAATGAAAAAGAGAAGAAAAAGACAATAGGAAAGATCAAGGAACTAAGAGATGGTTCATTGAAAAGATAAACAAAATTGACAGATCTTTAGTTATACTCATCAAAAAGAAAGAGAGAGGGCTCAAATAAATAAAATCAATAATAAAAGAGAAGTTACCACTGATACCACAGAAATACAAAGGATCCTAAGAAACTACTATGAACAATAATATGCTGAGAAATTGAAAAACTTAGAAGAAATGGATAAATTCCTAGAAACATACAATCTTCTAAGACTGAATCATGAAGAAATAGAAAGTCTGCATACATCAATTAACTAGCAAGGAGATTAAAGCAGTAATCAAAAACTTCCAACAAGCAGAAGTCTAGGACCAGATGTCTTCACTGATGAATTCTAGCAAACATTCAAAGATTTAACTTCTATCCTTCTCAAACTCTTCCTAACAATTGAAGAGGAATTGTTCCAAACTCATTTTAAAGGGCCAGTGTTACCCTGTTACCAAAACCAAAGACACCATCAAAAAGAAAATTACAAGCCAGTATCCCTGATGAACATAAATGCAAAAATCCTCAACAAAATATTAACAAACTGAATTCAGCAACCCATTAAAAGGATCATACACCCTGTCAGTGGAATTTACTCCAGGGCTGCAAGGATGATTCAACATTCACAAATCTGTTGTACACATGAACAACATGTTGTGCATGTTGTACAGTATTTATATTTAATATATTTATTTAATATTTATTATATTTAATAATATTTATATTTATGTACATATTTAATATTTATGTACATAGTATATTATAATGGAGAAAAGTAATAAAAAAACTTAATTTTTCAATTATCTCTCCCTAGCCCCATCCCAAATTAGCCCACCCGCCATACACACATTTCTTAATCAGAGTGTATTAAGAGGAGAGCAGTTTTTAAACAATTTAGGTGGGTGAAAGTAGGTGTGTGATTACATCCTTATCTAGCACTGTTTTAATACTAACCAACACTTGAACTGTAAACTGGGCTCAATGGTGAACTTCTCATATTTCTGCCCATGGGAGCAAAAGAAAAATCAGAATGCCATATGCATAATTTCTTTTGCCTATTAGTTTTGTACATTGGGAAATAGTATATAAAGTAGAAATAACCATATGCCTGGGCAAGATGGGAAGGAGGATGAAGTGGAGAATACTTAGAAAAATTAGAATATGCTAAAGCAATAGAAAATATAAGCAATTTGAATGAAATTGTTTCTCAAACAAAATTTTAAGTTATTCATTTTAAAACACAGCAAGAAGAAGTGGCAAAAGTCATACATCCATGAAGTCATTAGATTTTTACTGTCCTGGAAACACATATGCCAAATTTCCAAGTAAATACCAGTTTTCTTTTTACTTAAGTATTAAAATTACCTTTAAATTTTATAATCATCCAAAACCATGGACTTATCCTATGCTACTGCTCTTTAGAGAAAGTTCACAAAAAAATGGAGGAGAATAAATGAATAGAATTACAGTTGATAAGTTCTCTTCAACTGTCCAGCTGGTCACCTTAAACACTTCCAATAATAAAAGTAATATTTTATGATGAACAAAACCCATATTGTATCACTGTTGATCTTGTTTATGTTAGGACCTAGGTTAAAACAAACGTTCAGTATGTTGAATATATTCAATCAGTACAATCTAAAAGATATATTAAGTGCCTATTTTATGCAAGATGCTGCTCTAGGACCTTGGGGTAATAGAGAGAAAAATATGATCAAGGTACCTACTCTGCTGGATTTATATTCTAGAATATTAAAAATTTTAAAGCACATTAATTCACATGACAGCCCTATGAAATAGGTTGTTTTGTTTTGTTTTACCATTTTAAAGATTAAAAACCAGGCCCACATACATTAAGCGCTTTTTCCAACTAACAGATATGGAATTGAAGGTGTTTTTGATTCTAAAACCCAGACTATTTTCATTATATTGTGGAAAGGTATGACTTTCTGTTGTATGGGACAACTCCTGTAAACTATCCAAAGAAAATATACCATACCTGACACCACTTTCTTTTCTGGATACAAAGAAATTGCTGATGCCAAAGTGGTGTCTATCAACCCTGAACCAATCTAAAGCCTCCAGCTCCTACAGAGATAGATAATATGCTCCTGGGGGGACTCCAGTGTGCAGAAACACTGCCTGTCACACTTGGGCTGTGAAGTCTACCTTAATCAAGAGGAGGAAAAGGTGCAAAAACACCCTCTGGTCCTTTGTAACTGGTTACTCCTCTTGAAACAGGAATAAGAAAAGTGTGAACATAAACATCCAGCAAACAACATCCATCTCTGGCTTTCTGCAGCCCCCTCAATTCTGTAGCAAAACCGTAACATCAGGAGCCTCTTTTCTTCTTTATAATCAGCTGGCTACAAATAGTATCAAGATTTTTTCTATCAGGCTTCCCAAAATTTTAATTGTAATGAAGATAACTCTGAATAGATGAGATTTATGTATATTTTATATAGACCTCTGGAGAAAGTTTAGGTGATATTTATTTCCCTAGCATCATTTTCATTTTAAAAATCACTTCCCAAATAGTTTCATCATTACAATATTATCAAGTCTTCTGAGGAATAAGATTAGTGTTAGGTGTACAAGGTGAGTTCTAGTGCTTACTTCATTTCAGTTATGATTTTGATCATATTGGTTCATAGTTGGATCATAATTTTGTTTGGGATATGAAATGTAGAATGACTTGGGGTCATTGAATAATATGACATTAATATTGAGCCTTTTGAAAGTTTTGCACCTGAAAAAAGATCTAATTCTTTCAAAATGGCAGGGGGGAGAGGAAAAGTGCTTTCACTAGTAATTTCAAAAGGTTGTCATACCCAAGATATAATTACCATTTAGGAAAGGAGCCATAATATTGAAGAGTGAGCTCAGACTAAATGTTTTAGACAGTGCTTTTATGTTATACTTTCCTGAGTTATAGCTGGTGATCCATTACAAAGAAGATAATGAAATGATAAAAAGGAAAAAGAAAATAAAAGGAAAGGAAGAAATGAAAGGAGGGTGGAAGAGATAATGGGAAAAAGAAATAAAGTGAAAATTTGAGATAGATACCCCCAACTATGTTTTGTTTTGTTTTGTTTTTCTTATTGTGGTGTAGTTGATTTGCAATGTTGTGTTACTTTCAGGTTTACAGCAAAGTGATTCAGTTATACATACACATATATATATATTTTTTTCAGATTCTTTTCCCTTATAAGTTATTACAAAATATTGAGTAGAGTTCCCTGTGCTATATATTAGGTCCATGTTTGTTATCTATTTTATATACAGTAGTGTATATATGTTATTATCTATTTTATATACAATAGTGTATATATGATAATCCCAAACTCCTGATTTATCCCATCCCCCCTGTCCCCTTTGGTAACCATAAGTTTGTTTTCTATGTCTGTGGGTCTATTTCTGATTTGTGTATAAGTTAATTTGCATCTTTTTTTAGATTCCTCATATAAATGATATCATATGATATTTGTCTTTTTCTGCCTGGCTTACTTCACTTAGTATGATAATCTCTAGGTCCAGTCATGTTGCTGCAAATGGCATTATTTCATTCTCTTTTATGGCTGAGTTATATTTCATTGTATAAATATACCACATCTTCTTTATCCATTCATCTGTCAATGGACATTTAGGTTGCTTCAATGTCTTGGCTATTGTAAATAGTGCTTCAATGAACATTGGAGGTGCATGTATTTTTCAAATTATAGTTTTCCCCAGATATATGCCCAGGAGTGGGATTGCAGGATCATATGGTAGCTCTATTTTTAGTTTTTTAAGGAAATTCCATACTGTTCTCCATAGTGGCTGACTATGTTGATGCTTATCATACCTCACTCTCTGCTGACTGGCTGGCTTGCTTATTTATGTATGTTTATACATATGTATGTAACATATGTGTATATGTATGTGTCTGGTGACTTCATTATTCTGCTTAATGCTTTGCTTATTAATTAATATGCTTGTAATTGCTGGATTATTTCAAGTAACCAATTATGAGTGCATACAACCAGTGAGATAGCATGCAGAGGGCAAAATGATATGTAATTACCTTCCCCCACTACCCATATTTTGTGGTGTATTACTGTGAAGCACTGATATAAACTGCTCTTAAAATGTTTTATTATGTCCTCAACATGCTTTCCTAAACTCTATCCTACTGTCCTTATGGATAATGGTACGAAATGGCATGCTTTTCTTGACAGTATCTTCTGAAACCATTATTAAAATTTTCATTGAAATGTTGCACTGTGTCTTGGGTAATAAGTAAATGTTCCCAATAGGTACAAACTTAATATTTAGAAATCATGTAAGAGTCTTAATGAAAAAACTTTTAAAAGCATGATAGGTGTCCCTCAATAGAAAATGAAACAGGATCCCCTGTGGCATTTTCTCTGTACATACTAAAACAGAGTGAGCCCAAATACTGTTAGGTTTTTCCATCTTGACCACCAAGCCTGCAGTAATTACATCAGATAAGCAATTTTTTCCTTGGTTATTTTATAATTAAATATACATTGTAATTATATATATATATATATATATATATATATATATATATATATATATAAAGAAATGTTAGTGATATGGTCTGATAATTGGCTTAGTGGAAATATCTGTATATGGCATGATGCAAACAAAGGGAGAAGGACACTCATTTTTTCCCAGTAGATATGAAAAAGTTATGATGGTGCTAAAATTTGAAGAACAACTAGAGAGTTGTCAGGTGGACAGAGCAGGACACTCTAGTCCATGAACAATCATATGAGAGAAAATGATGTATTTAAGGATACGCGTGCTTCAGTTTTGTTAGACTATAAAGTAAAAGTGATAGGATTTTGGACATTGAAACCCAAGAAAGAGAGAACATTAAAAGGAAAAGTCAGATACCTTAATTCACATGTAAGTGCTGATGATGAAAAGACGTAAAACTGATTGTTGTGGGCTGAATTGTATTTCCCAAAAACATATGTTGAGTTCTTAACCCCTAATAGCTATGAATGTGACCTTATTTGGAAATAGTATCTTTGCAGATGTAATCACGTCAAGATGAAGTCACACTGGGTTAGGGTGGGCCCTAAATCCAATGACTTTATAAAGGGAGGGAAATTTGGAAATAAGGAAGAGACACACAGTAGAGGAAAGAAGACCATGTAAAGATGGAGGCAGAAATTTGAATTATGCTGCTACCAGCCAAGGAAAAACTAGAATCACCAAAAGCTAAAAGAGACAAGGAAAGATTCTCAAGTAGAGTTTGAAAGGCAGCAGGGCCTGCCCACATCATTTTTTCCCCCAGTTAAATTCGATTTTCAGACCGACAGTTCATATATTTGAGACATACTTATACTAAACAATTATTCATTGTTAATATAAAATTCAATTTTGGTTTTTCTAGCATTATTGAGATATAATTGACTTACAACATTGTGTAAGTTTTTGTACAAAGTAATGATTTAATAGATGTATATATTGCAAAATGATTGCCAAAATAAAGTTGGTTAACACATCTATCACCTCATATGATTACAATTTTTCTGTGTGTGTGGTGAGAACAACATTTAAGATCTGCTCTCTTAGAAAATTTCAGGTATGTAATACAATATGTTAACTATAGTCAACATGCTATACACTAGATCCTCAAGACCTATTCATCTTACAACTAGAAGTTTGTACCCTTTGACCAATATCTCCCCATTTTCCCCACCACCCTGCCTCTGGCAACCACCAATTGACTCTCTGTTTCTATGAGTTTGGAGGTTTTTTTTAGATTCCCCTTATAAGTCAGATCATACAGTATCTGTCTTTCTCTGCCTGACATGTCATTTAGTATAAAGTCCTCAGGATCCAGTCATGTTGTTGCAAATGGTAGGATTTCCTTTTTCTCATTGCTGAATACTATTCCATTGTGTATGTATACACAACATTTTCTTTATTCATTCATCCATCGGTGGACACAAGTTGTATCCACATCTTGGCTATTGTAAATAATGCTAAAATGAATATAACAAACAGGGTGTTGCAGATATCTCTTTTGAGATCTTGATTTCATTTTCTTCAGATATATACCCAGAAATGAGATTGCTAAATCATATGGTAGTTCTATTTTTAAGTTTTTGGAGAACCTCCACAGTTTTCCATACTGGCTGCACTAATTTACATTCCACAAACAGTGCCCAAGTGTTCCCTTTACTCCACATCCTCACCAGCACTTGTTATCTCTTGTCTTTTTGAAAATAACCATTCTAACAGGTATGAAATAATATTTCATTGTGGTTTTAATTTGCATTTCCCTAGGGACTAGTAGATATTTAGTATCTTTTCATGTACATTTTGGCCATTTGTATGTCTTCTTTGAAAAAATGTCTACTTAGTACCTTAGTCCATTTTTTAAATTGGATTGTTTGGGGGTTTTTTTGCTGAGTTATATGAGTTCTTTATATATTTTAGATATTAACCCTTTATCTGATATATAGTTTGCAAATATTTTCTCCCATTCGGTAGGATGCCTCTTCATTCTATTGATTGTTTCTTCTGCTGTACAGAAGCTTTTTTAGTTTGATGTAGTAACACTTGTTAATTTTTTTTTTATTGCTTTTGCTTTTGGTGTCATATCCAAAAAATTGTTGCCAAGACCAATGTTAACTAACTTTTCCCCTATGTGTTCTTCTAGGAGTTTTATGGTTTACATTCTTACATTTAAGTGTTTAATCCACTTCAAGTTATATTTGTGATTGGTGTAATATGGGAGTCCAATTTCAATTTTTTACTTGTAAATATTCAGCATTAACAATATTTATTAATAAGACTATCTTTGACCCGAGTATTCACAGCTCCCTTGTCAAACATTAGTTGACTGTATCTGCCTAAGTTTATTTTTGGGTTTTCTATTATTTTCCATCAGTCTATGTATTTCTTTTTATGCCAGTACCATGCTGTTTTTATTACTATAGTTTTGCAGTGTATTTTGAAATCAGGAACACCAGGTTTTTCTCAAGAAAGAGAAAGCAATTGGAGGTCCTTGTGGTCCCATACTAATTTAATTTGTTTTAACATTTCTGTGAAAAATACCATTAAAATTTTGATAAGGGATTACATTGAATCTATAAACAGCTTTAAGTTTATATACATCTAATATACTAGTATATGTCTAGTATACTAGTATATATCTATCAGAAACATTTTAACAATACTAATTCTGATCCATGGATGGATAATATCTTTCCATTTATTTGTGTCTTCTTCAATTTCTTTCATCAATATCTTATAGTTTTCAGTTAGATCTTTCAACTGTTTGGTTAAATTTATTCCTAAGTATTTATTGTTTTTGATGCTGTTGTAAATGGGATTGTTTCTTTATTTCTTTTTCATATATTTTATTGTTAGTGTATAGAAACAAAACTGATTTTTGTATGCTGATTTTGTATCCTGCAACTTTACTAAGTTCATTTATTAGTTCCAACAGCTTTTTGGTGGAACTCTTAGCATTTTCTATAGGTAAATCACATCATCTGCAAGCAGAGACAATTTTACTTCTTTCTTTCCAATTTGGATGACTTGTGTTTCTGTTACTTGCATAATTTCTCTGGCTAGGACTTCTAGTACAATGTTGAATAGGAGTGGCGAGAGTGGGCACCCTTGTCTTGTTCCTGATCTTAGAAGAAAATCTTTAAGTTTTTCATCATTGAATATGATGCTGGTTGTGGGTTTCTCATATATGACCTTTATTATATTGAGGTATGTTTTTTCTATACCCAATTTGTTGAGAACTTTTATCATGAAAGGGAATTGAATCTTAGCAAACACGTTTTTCTGCATGTATTGAGACGGCTATATGATTTTTATCCTCATTCTATTAATGTGGTGTATCATGTGAATTGATTTGTGTGTGTTGAACCATCCTTGCATTTCAGAAATAAATTCCATCTGATCAAATTGAATTCAGTTTGCTAGAATTATTTTGAGAATTTTTGTATCTATATTCATCAAGGATATTAGCCTATAGTTTTATTTTCTTGTAATGTCTTTATCTGGCTTTGATATCAGGGTAATACTGGGTATACAAAATGAGTTTGGAAGTGTTCCCTCCCCTTCAATTATTTAGATGTGTCTGAGAAGGATTGGCATTAATTCTCCTTTAAATGTTTGGTGGAATTCACCAGTAGAGCCATTTCATCCTAGGCTTCTCTTTATTGAGAGGTTTTTTTGATGACTGCTTCAATCTCCTTAATCCTAATTGATCTGTTCAAATTTTCTATTTCTTTGTGATTCAGTCTTGGTAGGTTGTAGGTTTCTAGGAATGTATCCATTGATTCTAAGTTATCCAATTTTGGGGGTTATAATTGTTCATAGTGTCCTCTTAGAATCCTTCATATTTATGTAGTGGCAGTTGTAATGTCTTGAGCCAGGTCTCTAGGTAAACTGGACTGGTCTCTGACAATGGCAGGGGGAGTTGAAGCTGAGCATAGGACCAGGACTCTCCAGGAGCACAGATGGGAATGACTCCTGCTGCCAGACTGGCTGACTGTGGCCATGAGGAAGCTGGATCAGCATATAGGGACCTTTCAAGATTTCTAGGGGTGCAGATAGGAGGTTCTCTTGCCTGATTCCTGTGTCTACTCTCCAGCTCATGAGGCTGCAGCTCAGCAGGGGCTGAAACCTAGTATAAGGCCCATTCAGGATCTCTGTATTTGCAGACAGGAGTGTTTCCTGCAGGGTCCCTATGCCAGCAAGAATGCTCACAGACTGTGGCTGGGACATGCTGGAGCCCAGTTATAGGGCAATTTCAGTCTAGAATCTGACTGAATTTGGCAGGCCGTACTCCAGAGACTCACACACTGTGGGCAAGAAGGTCTGAAGTTGGTTCACAGGATACTTCAGAGTCCATGGCTTGGACAAATGTCCATATGTCTATTTCCTGCTGCATAGGTGGATGTGACTTTTCCCAGATCTCTTGGTGTATGGTGCTGGTGACAGATCCAAAGCCAAAAGGGTTATAACCAAGTTCTCTGGGGTCCAGAGATATTTATGTTTCTGTAGCCAGGACCACGGTCAGTGAGTCAGCTGCCTTCTTGCAAGCCTGACTGGCTCTCTTTGGTCTTGGACTTCACTAAGATTTCCCAATCTCCTCCTGAATCCTAGAGCTCCCATGAAGGCCCTTTTGTCTGTGGATGGATGCCAAATCATTGTTGCTAAGGGGAGAATATGTCCAAGGGATATCTCATTGCCATTTTGCTGATGTCATGTCACCCCCACATCTGATTTTGAACTTCTGGCTTCCAGAACTGTAAGAGAATAAATTTCTGTTGTTTAAAGCCACTCCATTTATGGTACTTTGTTATTGCAATCCTAGGAAACTAATACACTGCTCAAGTGTATTTGATTTTTAAAGGCCACGTATGTAGAGAAAGCTCCATCAGAAAAAAACCTGTTTCTCCTGTGTTCGTTTATATGTTATGGCACTTAGGCCAATGCTACTAATTACATCTCAAACTCTACCACACAAGCAACTGTAATTCATATATGTTCATAATTCAACTGCCTCTTCTTCATTAAGTTAATACTAAACTGGCATAACTCATTGGATTCAGAGAATGACACTATATTAAGTAAGAGAGTAATTACCAAGTGGCTGTGCAGCCTACACTTAAATACTCAAATGACAATAAACTCACTACCTTCAAAGGCAGTCTAGTCTACCCTTGGATAGCTTTGATGGCTTAGACACTTAGTTTTACACTGAGCTGAAATTGCATTTCCTGTCATCACCACATTGAGTTCTTATTCTACGCCTTGAGGCACACCAAACAGTTTTCATTGCATTTTCCCAGAACAATGCAGGGACTCTGACTCCTGGCCAGTGTCCTCCAAGTCTATTTGCTTTCTGCAGACTCCATACCCTTATAGCCTTTGAGCATGGATCATGTGACATGGCTTCAGCTGACAGCCCTGAAACCATAAAATAGTCCATATTTGAAGAGATATAAGTTCTCTCCTATTTTTAATTTATGGCAGAAATAATCAGCATGATTATTACTCTCTGAGGCAAAAATAAACTAAAAAGTGATACCACCCGGGAATTCCTGAGGTTACCAATTTTTTTTCAACCTGGTCATAAACCCTCAGGAAATGTCCTGCACCTCAATTGTTAAATGTTGATCCAATAAGAGTTATCTCAGTAGTTAACTCTTATTGCCTGCCTTAGAGAAGTACAAAATAAAATGTGATTACATGATTTCATAAATACATGTAACTTGTCAACCACTTTAGTTGTCTCCAATAACTAAAGAAAACTATGAGAAAAAATTACAACATGTTGACTTCTTATATTGTATCACTGAACTGAAAATGATGTGAATGTATCATTTTTGGCAATTCATCTCCTGCTTTATTAATCTTTTTACTACAGATAATAGTAATGATATGCTCTGTTATTTTGAGATTAAAAACCAAAGAGCCTAGAAAACTTCCTGGACACCAGCCTCCTGATTCTCATGTTAGATAAGAATAGTTTAAAGTGGCTTCATAGTATTAACTTCACTTTAGATGAAATACTGTGACCCAGAATGTTGAAAGGTCTCTATTCAAAGCTATACGGACCATGGAAAAGTACAGTATAATATCAAGTTTCGGTGTAAATATTTTCATTTTAGTTCTCCCTATGCAAACAAAATTATTTTAAAATGTACGTGGAAATATTTCAGTTTGAGTAGGCTTGTGTATAAATCTAGTTAGTATTTACATTTCATACCTATTAACATGTGTAAAGATCATGAAATTATATATATATATATGTATATATTGATCCCATTCCTTAAAAAAAAGAATCTCAAATATATCCACAATTAGAAATTGGAAGTATAAAATAAAAATAAAGTCTGATTTTCTAAAGGATGTAGAGATTTCATAAATCAAATATAAAAGCAATCAATTTTATTGTTTGTTTGATCCTTAATTTTTACAGTAGTACCAGAGTCAATATAGAGTACAGTGAAGTCAATTTTCTAAATTGCATTTGACGTTCTCTGACTTACTTCAGTCAGTATGGCAATCTCTAGGTCCATCCATGTTGCTGCAAATGGAATTATTTCATTCATTTTTTATTTTTGGCTGAGTAATGAGAAAGAGAAGTATCATATGATATCATTTATATGTGGAATCTAAAAAAAAGGGGGGGTACAAATTAACTTATCTACAAAACAGAAATAAAGTTACAGATGTAGAAAACAAACGTATGGTTACCAGGGGTTAAGGGGGGATAAATTTGGAGATTGAGGTTGACATATACACACTACTATATATAAAACAGATAACTAATAATGACCTACTGTATAGCACAGGGAACTCTACTCAGTACTCTGTAATGGCCTATATGGGATAAGAATCTAAGAAAGAGTGGATATATGTACATGTATAACAGATTCACTTTGCTGTATACCTAAAACTAACACAACATAGCAAATCAACTGTACTTCAATAAAATTTTTTTAAAAATCTAAATCAACTATACTCCAATAAAAATTTAAAAATAAATAAATAAATTTGAGATTTTTTTTGTTGGTGCTTAACAGGCTAAATATCTAGGAGATATAGAGACCAAAGAAGAGTTATATAAGGCTCATCTCCAGTACTTAGCCAGTGCATGGCTAATTTATGGGAAATGTTTATTAAGCGAAACTCTGACCAATAGACTGACAGATGGAATGACTAACTGACCAAATAATGACTATAAAAACATATTCATGCACTGAACTAAGAGCCAAGAATAATTTTGAAGCTCTATAGCTTTTGATGAATATTATCTTCTTAATGATGATAGATAAAGATAGACACCTTCTTCTTGGTCATTCATTTTCTACAATGAAACACTAAGTCTCAATGAATTTGAAATAAATCTGAAACACTGACACTTCCCATTTGGTTCTTTCTACTTAGACATGAAAAAAGAGGCCTTCCAGTGTGAACAAGACGTCTCACATGACCCCACTGGGCAAGTGCCCTCCACAGGTAGTCTGTGTTGAAAGCCCTGTGGTGGGAATCAGTGACTTTCTGCATGGATCCATGGGGAAGTCAACAGAAGGCTTATGATATGTCTTCCTCTTCCATTGCTAGAGACACCTCTTAACAGTAAACCTGAACCTCAACCCTCCAGCACATACCTTCTCCAGTAGCCACATTCAGCATTGAAGATTTCCCACCAGCTGCCCCAAACCTAGGAGTCTTTCCTTGTCCTATTTTTCACTTCCAATCAACAAGCAAATCCCACTGAGATGTTTTCCCAAAAAATGTCTCAAAGTCCATCCACATTTCTCACATCCATTTCTATCACTGTGTCTGAGCCTTTATTACTCTTGTCTGGACTTCTGAAGTATTCCTCAACTTTCCTCCCTGAACCCAATCTTACCATTGCAATCTATTTTCTACACATTGGTTAATATTATCTTTAAAAAATGTAAAGCAGATCAGAGGTACTCTCTTCTTATATCTTACATGATTTCTATTACACTGAGAATTCAATCCAAAAATATTATCAGAAGCTAAAAGTCCCTGCATTTTTTCTTCTTGTCTACCTCTTCAATGTCTATTTCTTTTTTTTAATAGATCTTTATTGGAGTATAATTGCTTCACAGTACTGTGTTAGTTTCTGTTGTACAACAAAGTGAATCAGCCTTATGCATACATATGTCCCCATATCCCCTCCCCCCTGAATATACCTCCCGTCCTCCTCATCCCACCCCTCTAGGTCATCGTAAAACACTGAGCTGATCTTCCTGTGCTATGCTGCTGCTTCCCACTAGCTAACTAATTTACATTCAGTAGTGTATATATGTCATGCTACTCTCACTTCCAATGTCTATTTCTAACAGTATCTTTCTATCACACTCAGGATGTAGCAGTTTCCTGTTTGCTCCTTAGACATGTTAAGTGTTACAAATTGATCTAAGATGCTTTGTTCCTGCACAACATGTAGGCACTAGACTCTTTTTGGTAGATAGTAACAGGCAAAGAAGCCTGAGCTGAATAAGAATTAGCTATACTCTCATTACTAGGTTGTAGCAAAGCAAAGTTGCTGACCTGATTTTGCCAAGAACACAAATGGTTTTTAGACATACATGCTTGCATTGGTGAGTAATCAAAAAATAGTTCTGAAATGCAACAAAGTTCCGTCTTTTGTTCTTTTAGGTGCTCTGAATGCCACCTTTCAGCAGACAGCATTCCAGAGGCAGAATTTGTATATTGTTTTAGTTGGATCAGCCAATGAAATATTCTTCTAACTCATGGCTGGGCAGAGAAAAACGTATGCATCAAGCCTCAGGTATCTTTCCTAACATAAGGATATAAGCTTCATGCCTCACTCAATTCTTAAACTGTGTTAATATAAAAATGAGGAGTGTCCCCAAAATATTTAAGTCAACACACATATAATGAATACCTTTAATTTCACCAATAGAGGGCCATTTCTATTATTTTAATGCCAAGTATCAAGACATTTATTTGCCAATAAATACAATACCAGTTTACTAGTTTTTAATAATTATGATTATTAGCTGACCATGTGGTGTTGACCAAGAGCTTGAAAAAAAAAGTTTTGGTAGCTATCTCTGGAATGGTGTTGGAACAACTAGACATCCACATACAAAAAAAGAAAAAAAAGAAAGAATCTAGACACAGACCTTACACCCTTCACAAATGTAAAATGGAAAATTATAAAACTCCTAGAAGATAACATACAAGAAATCTCAGATGACATTGGATCCAGCAATTACTTTTTTGTCAAGCCACCAAAGGTATGATCCATGAAAGAAATAATTGATAAGTTGAACCTTATTCAAATTAAAAATTTCTGCTCTGTGAAAGACACTGTCAAGAGAATGAGAGGAATGGGAGAAATTGTTTGCAAAAGATACATCTGATAATGCACTGTTATCCAAAATATACAAAGAACTTGTAAAAGGCAACAATAAGAAAACAACCCCATTAAAAAAACAAGACAAAGACCTGAACAGACAGCTCACCAAAGAAGATATACAGACAACAAATACACATGTGAAATGATGCTCCTTATCCTACGTCATTAGGGCAATGTAAATTAAAACAATGACAACATGCCACTACACACCTATCAGAATGGCCAAAATTGAAAACATTTACAATACCAAATGCTGGTGAAGATGTGGAGCAACAGGAACTCTCATTCACTGCTGGTGGGAGTGCAAAATGGTACAGCCACCTTGGAAGACAGTTTGATGATTTCTTACAAAACTAACTATACTCTTATCATACTATCCAGCAATTGTGCTTCTTGGTATTTAACCAAAAGAATTGAAAACTTATGTCCACACAAACACCTGCACACAGATATTTATAGCAGATTTGTTCATAATTGCCAAAACTTGGAAGCAAGCAATATGTCTTTCAGTAGGTAAATGGATAAATAAACTGTTACATATCCAGACAATGGAATATTATTCAGTACTAAAAAGAAATGAGCTATCAAGCCATCAAAAAAAAAAAACATGGAGAAACCTTAGTGCACATTATTAAGTGAAAGAAGCCAATCTGAAAAGGCTACATACTATACAATTTCAACTATATGACATTCTGGAAAAGCAAAACTATGGAGACAATTAAAAAAATCATTCGTTGCCCTGGGTTGTGGGGAGAGAGGGGAGAGATGAATACGTGAAGCACAGAAGATTTTTAGGGCAGTTAAACTACTCTGTATGGTACTATAATGGTGGATACATGTCATTATACTTTTGTCCAAACCCATAAAATATACAATACCAAGATTGAACTCATGCAAACTCTAAACACTGGGTGATAATGGTCTGTCAATGTAGGGTCATTAATTGTAAAAAATGTATCACTGTAGTGTGGGAGGTCCATAGTGTGGGAGGTTTTGCATGCGTGGGGATAGAAGATATATGGGAACTCTGTACTTTTTGTTCAATTTTGCTGTGAACTTGAAACTTCTCTATAAGTTTATTAAAATAGACAAAAATAAACAGACCATCTGTATTTGTATCATTTTAAGGATTGTGTCCAAACTTCTTAGTGTGGCATGTGAGATGTCTCATGAACTTGTCCCTGCCTAACCATGCATGTTAATTTCTTACGCCCACACTTTGTGTGTATGTGTATATACACATACACAAACACACACAAACACATTTTCCCCACCTCTCACTCTAATCATTCAGAACTTGTTGTTCATTGAAGCAAAGTCACCCTCTTGAGTGGTAAGAGTTTCTGCTCTTCTTTGATTGTCTAGTTCTTCTTTGTCTTTCAAACATTATTTCTTCAGAAGGCTATTCTTAATTCTCCTCCAATCTAATTCAAGTGCCTCTAATTGCACCCAGTATGTACCTTCTTTTATCATAGAAGATGTTATATTATTCTAGAATTGTTTATGTATGTATATATGTGCTGTATCATTCAATAGATGATGAATTCCTTGAAGTAGAATCTGTGTTGTTTTATCACAGTTCTATGTCCATGGTTGGTGCTCTAGAAAAATTTGTTAGATAAATGAATGGTGACCAGAGGGTGTGGAGTAAGCTCTGATCTTAGAGAATTCCCAGGGTTGACAACTGTGTATGGCAATCTGACCTTAAGGGAAAGTGTGTGTAGTTGCTGGAAGCATTTTACATCTTTAGTTGGAGAGGGCCAACTTCAATCCCTGGTGATGTCAGTACGGCAGCTTTCACCAGCCTGAAAGTCCTCTGGCACTGAAAACATGTAAAGTCTGGAAGTTGTTTATGAGACTGAGAAGGTGAGTCAATAGACCCTGTTCCAAGTTGGCAAGAAGGAAAATATTCCTAAACAGCTAAAGCGCCATAGTTCACATTAAGCGTCTCGTTAATTTAAATGTTAATGTAAATTTAAAACATGTTGTATTGATTTGGAACTATTTTTTTATGAATACCGCATAACTGAGCTCTCTAGAAGCAGAATCCAAATGGATATCTCTTCACACCCATTTATGATTAAGAAAAAAAAATGAGGCTTTCTCTTTTTCTCTCTCTTGTTTTGTTATGTAAAATCATCTGTTTTAGTCATGAGGCCTAGCTATGAGAAGCTATGAGAACTTCTGGCTTTGTGTGTCACTGATTTGGACAGTCCTCAGCAAGATCAAATTCTAAATGTATTCTTTCAGAGTATTGCATATGTAATTTCAAATATATATGGAGATCAGTGTCTTTTCCATTTCACTGATGAGAACCCTGAAGTCTCTGGGACCATGCTGATGATTTCAGTCTATTTTGTTAGTTCTTCATCTAGAATCTCGTTCATTGGGATTTATATTTCCTTATTTAAAAGGAAAACACATTTTTCAAAGGATGTCTTAAGACATCACATAAGAGAAATAATGCTAATGCTGCTGATGATAATGATGATGAAGATGATATCTGGTAATTTTTGTATATGCTTCCTTCCTCTGTGCCAGATCCTAATGCAAAGTTTTTTAAAACAATTTCTCACTTAATCCCCAAAACAGAACAGAGAGGAGGCTTCTCTCATTACCCTATTTTACAGATTAGGAAACTGTCCCATAAAGAGATTAAGTCACTTTCCTAAAGTTTCACAAACAGAAAGGGATGTTGCTGGCCCTAGGACTCAGGTTGGTCTGACCTCAAGGTCTTTTTCATAAGCATTATTCTCTCTGGGTCTTAAATCACACAGTGTGATTGATACATGAAGACCTAGAGTAATAAATTTCTTTTTGAAGAGATGCACATAAACATGTAATTAAGGATTTGGTGTAACTATTGAGACGTTGGGTGGATGGATGAAATCCAGAAACCTGGTTCTTAGTTCTTGAACACGTTGTATCTTATTTCCTTCACTTATACACTATGAAAGTTGAACTAATTGATTAGTGAGGCCTCTTCCAGCCCCACATCTGTGTAATGATATGATTCACTTTGTTCTGATCAACAAACTCTCTACTTGATTCTTCTCTTCACAACCACCCACTACAGTGCTTCTTCACATCTGATGCCTCTGCACCTGCAGGCAGCCCCACCTAGCTCACTTCTCTGTACTCACATGCATACAAAGTGAGCATCCTGATATGCACACATTTCTTTGAAACATGCTAAGTACCAGGCAGAAAGCTCAGGCTAGAAGATGGAAAAAGCAGCATTTTGTTCTTCTGAACACAGAAATGAAATACAAAACCATAGTCCTGGAGAGAAATCAGACAAGACCTTCATATATCAAAAAATATATATATCAACCAATGCATTCAGAGGCTCATATAATAAAGGACTGAGAGAACCTATTGAAATTGAGTATTGAGCTTCCCTGGTGGCACAGTGGTTGAGAGTCTGCCTGCCGATGCAGGGGACACGGGTTCGTGCCCAAGTCCAGGAAGATCCCACATGCCGCGGAGCAGCTAGGCCCGTGAGCCATGGCTGCTGGGCCTGTGTGTCCAGAGCCTGTGCTCCGCAATGGGAGAGGCCACAGCAGTGAGAAGTCCACGTAATGAAAAAAAAAAAAAGAAAGAAATTGAGTATTTACTGGCCTAGGTGTAGCCAACAAGCTCTGGGGCCAGGGTATATAGCATAGTAAGGACTATAGACTCTGGGATCACACAAACCTGCTAACTTCACCACTTATTATCTCCTTTTGGGCAGTTGACTCATGCCTCAGTTTCTTCACCTATAAAATGAGAATAATAATTCAAAATTTTAATAGGGTAGTTATAAGGCTTAATCTGTAAAATAATGTAGAGAGTTTATTCCAGCACCGGATATGTAATACAGGCTTAAATTAATCTCCATTACTTACTAACAACAACAAAAAATGTTCATGGGTCAGTTTTAAAATTATCTTTGTAAACAGTAATTGTAGTTATCACTCAATTCTCAATTTTAGGAATTGTTATTGTTTTTGCAGGTCAATGATATATGAAATAACAATTAGATATGAATACTTCATCCAGAAATATTTTTCCCTTGGAAGATAGCTGACAGAGAGAGAAAGTCATGATATAATGTCAAGTTCTATAAGCTATCTTACAAATAGCCTCTAGTCCTCCGGTTTCTACAGAATTCCAAAGTCTTCCTCTCAACATTAGCATAGCAGGAAGATAGACAGCTGAGCCACTGGCCCCAAAGGGTTATGAATCCTGTGAATTAAAAATCCAATTTTACTAAAGTCCATGAGATACATAGTTGATTTATTCAATAAAAAAACTGAAATTGATTACAGTCAATCTAGTATTATTTACCTACAAGTAACTAATTGCCCAGCAGAGATAGAAGCCAGTAACTGAGTACCTAGAATAAATTTACAAAAATTCAAGATTTATCTAAACATGAGGATTTTGCTACCATAAATTCCTCCTGACATTTCTACCTATATCACACCACATCCTCAGAAGGAAAATTATCACAGAATTTGAAAGATGGAAGGGGACTTGGAGGAAATTCTGCACAAAGCTCTTAATTTTATATGTGAAGAGATTAAGACTTGGAGAAGTTTAGATACTTGTCCAAAATTGCCTACCTAATTATGGTAGGGTTATGAATTGAATCCAGTTCTGATTCATAGTCCAATGCCCGTATTTACTTATTTTCTTTATTGCTGTATCAAACTGAGAAATCTGTTAATTACAGTGTATGTTTTCTAGTTTTTTTTTTAAATGTCCATTTGGCTATTAGGGTTAGAATAAACTGATAATTATCTCTATTGTTTCCAACTTATGACAGAGGGATGAGGTAAAAGTAAGAAGTCTCCCAAGCTTCTCCAATGAAGTGTGTATGACACATGACACACTTCAGCAATGTAATGCACTGATCATTGACAAAGGAAAGAAAGATTAGCAAATTTAGAAATGAGTAAACTAAAGTAAATATCTGTATCTCTATCTTTGTGTCTATGTCAATGTTTATATCTATGTCTGTCTATCTATCTGTATTAGAAAAATGAATGATTAAATTCTATTGGCGGAGTGTGACAGACTGGAATATCTAACACTAAATTTGTTCTCAATTGTACAGTATGATTTAAAAATATGATATTTGTGTTGTTGTCCTCCAGGTATAAAAGAAACGTTATCTACAGAAATCCAGAATATTTCTCTAACCTCTTTGGATTTTCTCGGGAAGATCAGGACTGGTTGAAAAATTTCGATAAGGTAAGTAAGTTCCAAGTACCACTAGCCTGTTTTCTTGTGGCTTCCATTCTAGCTTACAAAGTTCAGAACAAAAGTGAGTCAAAAGAGTAGACAAATGGAAAGCCAGATTCCACTTTTTATAGATGATGTAGTTAATATCTGAAAATGTTGTTTCAGCATGTAAGCTTCCTAACATTTAACTCCAGCACTAGATAGATTTACCCATCCAGTCCCAGGAAGTGCTAGGCAACTGCAGGCTCTCTCGACATGGCAGGCTGCCCCGTAAAATTTCCAGTGTAGATAGTAGGTGTGAATTCTTCTTCCTGTAAATATCCATCCCTAAAGCTGAAAGTGAAGAGAATGCGTTAAACTATAACCGACAAAGTCTTGCTCCCCAGTTCGCCAATCACATAAGCAACTCTAATGACCAAGGAAAGGAGAGAGTAAGGCAAGTACAGAGAAGCCAGAATAGCTAATATAATGGAATTTTTTCCAATGGAGAAATAAAATAGAAATAGAGAATAAGTGTTCTTCCCAAATACCATTGAAGAATAGGAGAGTCCTGCCAAGAAGAGGAAGGGCTCTTTACAGTTTGCATGAGGATTTTCTTAACCTGGTAGCACACTAAGAGAACCCCTCCTGAGTGATGGAGGCAGCCAAAGCACTGTGATTTCTCCTGCTTAAAGAAGCAAGCCAGATTCTAAGCAGAATTTTTGCCAACTGCCTGTTAGACATCATGTATTATTAGAATCACAATGAGCATGTTGTCTGTATTGTCACAGAGCATATGGCTATATGATAGACTGCTGGCATTTGTAGTTTTTACTGTTTTTTAAAAGCCCATTACATATAGTAATTTTTAATTTTTCAGGCTTACTATTAAATTATTCTGTAAAGAGGGTGTGGAGGGAACAGTTTATCCAGGTAAGTGAGCTTAGCTGACTTTTTAGTGGACTTGTCTCAATGGGAATTGTAATTGTAATTTAATATATCATCTGTGTCTCCTGGATTTATTTGTTGGTAAACATAAAACCAAGGAAAGGAAACTTATTGAAAGTATAGAAAAACAATCATAAGCTTGAAGAAAAGTAAAATAATAGACTTGGTATAGGGCTATGAACCAAGCCAAGCATCTGTAGAAGGTCTTGGTAGCAGCACCCACTTAATATTTTCAACTGGTTGGTGCCTCTAGAATAAATAAACCATGTTCCTTTCATATTGATATTTCTTCATCTGAGATTCAAGATCATGCAAGAAAAAGTTTTATTTTGGCCATGCAATTTGGTCAGATTTTGGTGATTTGCCCTCCTCTTGGTTATACTGGAATAGAAAAAGAAAACATACAATGGATTGGAAAGTTTTATCTTCTATAATGGAACAACAGTCATCTGGATTTGCCACTCCACTATGAATACATATCATGGAGAATAATTAATCATCAAAAATGAGATAGGGTTAGCATCAGGATGAAGGAGTCTATATTTAATATTATTTAATCCACAACACCTTGTAGCATAAAGGGTGTATCACCTATTAACATGGGTGATCTACAAAAATGTATGTACTACAGTGACATCTAGAAAGTTAATTATTGGCAAATGTCTCTTGGGTATATCCTTAAAGAATGTCAAGGGACTATTAGATTGATCAACCTTTTAACTTTGACACTCAAAAGTTGTATTTCTGCAAGGTTTATGTAAACTTGAAATCAACTAGTCCCCCAAAATGAAAAATCTTTTGCTGAAAGAGAGAAGAGGACCAGTAAGGATATAAAAAGGCTGGAAATTCATTGGGGGAGCCAAACTTAAAAATCTTTCATAAAGCAAAAACCTTAAAGAGAGGAGGGTTAAAGTGGCTCTAGGTTAGTAGGGCTTCCTGCTCCAGAAAGAAACAAATGCAAATCCTAATTTAGAACCCTAATTTAAGACCTCAGGATTCCTCCAGATGAAGTTCAACCAAAGATGTGCTCACTGTTGATATTTAGTAAAAATAAATAAATATGTTGGAAAAAATGATTGAATGAATAATTAGATTAATTTTAAATATATTAGACAATTTTCCAAAATATACATGTTTAACCATCTGTTTTTAAATGAGTCCATATCAGTTTTCTCCCCTTTTTCCATATCCTCAAAGCCTTTATAACATTATTCTTTTAGCATAGCATTAGGAAACCAAAATGAAAAAACATAAAACAAAACAACAACAACAAAAAAACACAGGTAACTTAAGAGAAAGCTATTATCCATCCCTGATAGATCTATCCTATAGAATGTACCTCAGAAGTTCAAGGCTATCTGGTTCCTGTGCCCCAATAAATCACAGCATAATAAAATCAAGTCATAGTGGGAGCATTCTAATTTTAATATTTTCTTGAGATTTATGAAGTATCTAATCATATTTTGAATCAGTTAGTAAAATGAATGGATAGCAGATTCTGTAGGAATGTTTGGATATTCAGGGAAATTTTCCAACAACCTTCTGCAAAAACATATTAAAATCTTAGGGGAGGTCAGAGAATACAACCATTCCTTTGATTAACTATCACAGCTCTACCCTACCTATTGTGTATAAACTCTGGCATGCAGATTTTTGTCCCATTTGGAAATGTTATCCTAATAGGAATTGGCCTACCAGCATTTATTTCTGACTTCTCCTTGCTAATAGAAGGACTGAGAATTATTGTCTTCTGGAAGGTGGTCAAAAGAACAGTGCAACAGATTGGAAAAAGTAAGGTTCCAAATAGCCTTGTCAGGTTTGTGATTCATATACAAAAAGTAGACATCTACATGGGTAAATTGCAGTGGCTGTGCCTTGATGGTTGACATTTTTATTTAGGAACAAATAGAGTTCCACTTATTCCTGGAAACCTATCTATAAATTAGATCCCCCAATGTCTAAAATGAGATATGTAATTTGAAATGAAACAATATTATTGCCCCAATCTAAAGAGAACTAAAATGATATTTGCTATTATCACATCCATGGGAATTTTTTGATAAAAAATACACAGATTTTTCCAGTTTGGGTTGTCTCTGAATTTTGGCAGTACTGGTAGTGGTTGAAATAATTATTAGAGCTGATTCATAGAGTTCATGGTAATAGAAAAAGCATGCCCACATTCCCATGACTCAGGCCCTCATTAACAAATCTTTACACCATAAATCTGATGTAGCCCTATTCAGGGAGATCTCAAGCCCTATGGGATGCCTCCTCCTAGATCTTTACATTAAAAACTGAATTAAGGGCTTCCCTGGTGGCGCAGTGGTTGAGAGTCCGCCTGCCGATGCAGGGGACACGGGTTCGTGCCCCGATCCCGGAAGATCCCACATGCCGCGGAGCGGCTGGGCCCGCGAGCCATGGCCGCGGAGCCTGTGTGTCCGGAGCCTGTGCTCCGCAACGGGAGAGGCCACAGCAGTGAGAGGCCCGCGTACAGCAAAAAAAAAAAAAAAAAAAAAAACTGAATTAAAACACTCAGTAGTGACAAGAGTATAGAGAAATAGTGTTTTTATAAATGGATGTTGAGAGTGTAACTTGATAAATCTTTCTGAAGACTAACATGGCATGTTATCAAAAGTCTTTAAAATGTGCCTGCCTCTGACCTAACGTTTTATTTTCTAAGATTTATCTTAAAGAAGTCAGTAAACAAATGAATATAGATATATATACATGCATAAGCACTGGAACATTGTAAACAGTTGCAATATATTAGAAACAACCTAAATACCTGAAAACAAATGATTTCTTATAATATGGCCTGTTGATATAATAAACCACTATACACTCATTAGTAATGAAGTTGCTGCTCTGAATATGTAGACATGAGAATATGTTCACAATACATTATTAATTTAAAAAATCTGATTACAGTAATTTATGCAAATATGATATCCATAATTATATGTTACATATATATTATGTATTTTATATGTATAGAAAAATATATGAATAATAAGGTTATGGCTTATTCTTTTTGTATATTCTTTTTTTAATATAAATAGGCATGTAGTATATAAATTAAGAGGAAAAAAATAAATTGTAAACTAAGGGAAAAGTTCTTCAAAGGGTAAGAGAAGACCCTCTACCTCCATGAAAAGATATATACACATACTACCTCTTTATAATCCATATTGTTTTCACTCCAGAAGGAGGCCTTGAAAGGAGGTGGATCTGTGGACCTATCATGTTTTCCTGGGAATGGGGCTGAGCTGTGACTCCAATTGTCCTAGTTTATAAGTGATGACATCTCTTGCCTGTTGCTGTAAGTCATAGAATTGAGGGGCTATGGCCACTAGCAATAGGGTAAAAAGCATGGGGGAGGGGAACTTCAAACAAAACCAGTTGGTCATTTACAAATAGGACTAAAGAACAAGAATGTGAGATATAATTCCCAGGGCTAGGGACTGAAAAGAGACTTTGAGGATGATTGAAAGGGGAAGGCAATAATATATGTGCTGCTCAGTAACAGGGTAAAGCCAAGAATACTTCTGGTGTGGTACATATTTGGTTCTCAGTGAAAAGAGTACCTGAGTGGCAGTGATGAAAATGACAGATTCACAACCCTGAAAGCCTGAAAAGTGCAAAAGAAAGGGTGCCTGCTCAGGAAGATGCCAACGTGTTGCTTGGGAGAACTTGAGCTCTTGTATAACCACTATCAAATCTTTGGAAGCAGCTAAATTCTCAAGTAAATGCCCTTCAAGCTAAGCCCCCTTTTCTTTCATCCCAATTGCTGACACTGCCCCTTCTAGAATATTGGAATGTCCACTAAAAAAATGAACAACCTAAAAGTTGAGAGTTATGTTTTTATTCCAGGAACTTACTGAGGACTACAGCCCAGGAATCAGCCTCTCTGATAGCTCTGAGGAACTCTTCCAAAGAGGTAAGGGAGAAGCCAGGATATATAGGAGATTTTGCTGAAAACACAAAACCAAAAAACATGTAGTTGGTCATCCAGAGATCACTGCTAATCAAAAAAAACAGACATCTCAAGTTAATAATTTTAGTGTTTTTCTATATATAGGAAAATCCAAAAGTCTGGGTTCATCAAAATTATTCCTTTCATATGCATTTTAACTATCTAGGGCCAGTATTGTGTTTATCTCCATCCTGAACTCCCCTCGGGGTTCACCACTGGGGGAAGTTGCAGTGGCTGATGGCTTGATGGAGGGCAACATTCACTGTTTACTGAAATGGCAGGCAACATTTTTTGTCAATGAGAACCACCACCATACCACATTCATGGAGTAGCTAGTAAACCTGAGGTGAAGAAAGGGTCCTTTGCACTTAAGGCTAAGATGGGAGCAGCCCGGTAGATCCAAGCTCCCTGGAAATCGCTTTCCACTTAGCGTTCTTGGATGGATCTGTGTTGGTGCCATGAAAGGTTAGGAATATCTCTGTTAAGAGACTTTGAATGGTAACCTCTTATCATTACTATTGTCATAAAAATAATGGCTGGTAACAGTAATAGAGGAAGGACTTCCCATGCATATTGCTGGAACTAAGCCTCTTCACAGGAATTATCTCAATGAATCCTCAAGCACCCTTTCAACCTTCATGTCAAAGATAAAGTCACAGAAGGGAAGAGAAGTAACTGTTCAAGGTCATTCAAATAGAAAGGAGGTGGATGTGGGATTAAAATCTAGGCAGTATGATTCAAATCTTCTTAAGCTTTGGCAGCTCTTCTGATTCTGTAGAACAGAACACATTATAATGTTTATTTCTGATGACAGTTGTTTGAAGTAACAGTAATCATTAACGAAGTCTGATATCAGATATAACAAAGCAAGAGGCCCACAGGACTCTGACTTTGGATTTTTCAGATATTCTTTTTTTGTAATAATAAAAGAGGGGAATTTGTGGGTTAGAACCCCATGACGCATCTTTAGTTTTCTTCTTTTGCCCTAACCTAAGGAATACATGATAAATGTATTCCTATGATAAATAACAAGATATGAAAGACTTCCATAGCTTTAAAGGAAAGGTGTCCAAAGTATATAGCATCGTATGGTAGTATCATACTTGAAGGGGGAAAAGCACACTCTAAGGATAGAGTATTTGGTTAAGTGGTAACCATTTGGAAAACAGAGGTGAAATTAAAATTACCTGCTAAGTCTCAGCTGTTCCACAGCACATTTCAGCTAAGAATGTTTAAAAATAAAATACCTGAGAAGGCAAACTATTTGCAGTTACATTTGTACGTGATCTTATTTTCTCTGTGTGTGAGACAGCCTTCAAGGCTGTCACTGTCATCATGGAGCATTCACTCATTCATTCAATAAATGTTTATTGAACACGTATATCATGCTGTGGAGCTAGGCACTGGGGTGACCCAGGTGATTTTATATTCTCTGTTGTGGAGTGAAGCAAGGATAGAACCGAGGAGCTTAATATCTTAATAGTATATGGTAGAGATGAGAAGAACAGATGCACATTAACATAAAGATATATGCGCTTGCCCACATATATGCATATGCTTTCTTGCCACACTTTAGGAGAGAAATATCAATCACACTGAAGATATTAACAGAATGTCTGGGTGGCTTCCGCCTCAGTTGCGGAAGATTTCATGGATGAGCTGAGTTTTGAAAAGTTTTAGAAAAAATGACAGCATAAAGTACGGTGGCACAGAATATGGAGACATATTCTGTTTTGGCAGAGATAATGACACAAAGGATCTGAAGAATCCTCAGTGTCTTCAAGGAGTGTAATTTGAATTAGGAGATAGCTCAGGTGAACTGGTCAGTGGAGGTTGAAATAGCAGAATTGATGTGTATGATTTTTGGAATATCTTTAAGTGGAGTCTAAAGACAAGGCAAAACAAGACACCCTCTCCATATCCCTTCTGTAGAATCTAAAGCCTTTGCATGTGAGATGATACGTAATTATTACCCTTAATTCTAGCAAAGAAAAAAATAAAAGTAAACCAAAATCGTTTTCAAAGGCTTTGGCTTTAAATCAAACTGGGATAAAGCCCCAGCTTTGCAAATTACTTTTTAAACTTCAAAAAGTTACTTGCTTCTCTTGCCTTCAGATCCTCTATACAGAAGGGTTATTGGGAGTCAATGAATGTAAAGAAATTAGCATACTGTCAGACACATAATACATGCTCATTAAACTTAAGCTAGGTTATTATCAATACCTCTTTACCATTTCATTAAAATATAGCACACACTGATTGATGCACAATAATATGCAATTTGGTTTTTGCTTTAAAAATAGGTTTATTGAAATATCATGTTATCCTGCAAATTATGGCAAGCAATGTGGTACAATATGAATAGAATAGAGTCCTACTACAAGGACATTGGTGTCTATCGGAACATTTTTAGCTAACTGCAATGACTAGTTGGGGGTGGTGATTTGTTCTGATTTGTTCTTTACTTATCTATCAATTCCTAAGAAATTCAGGGCTCTCTAAAGCATTTTTTGATTATCAGAAAACAATTTCAAAATGCCTCTAGAACGCTGTACTGTTGAAGCATTTTTGTACTTTAAAAAATATGTTCTGGTTAATAAAATACTTTTACCTTTATAAGATATGATGCTCACAAGGGGGCTGGGAGGTAAGCCCAGGTTTAGAGGGGATGAATGGAGGGGTGGGAAGATGACTGGAGGAAACTGACATTTCAAGGATTGAAATGACTTGACAGAACCAGGGAGTAAGAAAGCAGGAATTTCTTCTTTATGTTGCCTCTGCATAGAATGAATGAGTCACCTGTTATTCCTTGGACTCCAGGCTGTGCCAGCCCTGAGGAAGTGAGTGAGTCTCTGGCATGTGTTTGTGAAATGTTCAGTTTTCTTCTTTAACCACTCTTTCTTTTCTCTAGTCAAATATAATTCCCTGCTGCTCCTGGGCTTCTGGACAGCTACTAAGATCACACCTCTGCTCCTTCCTTTTCTTTCCCTTTTGGTCAAAAACACTTTATTCTGCAGTAACAATAACTGGAATAAAATGTGTTATATCCACACAATGGAAAATTATTTGGCAATCAAAAGGAATGAAATTCTGGTATATCCTATGACGTGGATGAAACTTGAAAACACTATGTTGAATGAAAGTAACCAGACACAAAAGATGACATATGGTATGATTCTATTTATATGAAATGTTGAATATGAATATGATATAGATATAGTTCAATATCAATTTGAATACAGATTAAGCAAATCTATAGAAGTAGAAAGCCGATTAGTGGTTGCCAAAGGCAGGTGAGAAGGATGGGGAATGACCACTAATGGGTAAGGAGGTTTTTTTTGAGATGACCAAATGTTCTAAAATGAGACTGTAGTATGGTTGCACCACTGTAAATGTACTAAAAATCATGAATTGTCCATTTAAATGAATGAATTGCATGGTATATGGATTATACCTCAATACAACTGTTAAAAAATAATAATAACAGGAATGGCCAAAATTATTGTAACCATGTCATGTTTGCATGGGATAAATATTTTGCATATATTAAGTTTGCATATCTATTTAACCCTCAGAACAACCCTCTGAAGCTGGTACTATTTTTATTTCCATTTTCTAATATGAACAAACAGAAAAATGAATCATCCAAGGGTCACACAGCTAGTAAATGGCCAAGTTAGGATTTGAACTTGGGAAGTCTGGCTTCAGAACTCTGCTCTTAACTACCTTGAAATACCTTCACATGCAATTGACAGTCTTCCTCTATCTTTATATTCTCTATTATCCGGCCACATAGGAGTACTTATTGTGCCCAGATCTCCCCCGTGATGTTGCTTGCAATTATTTATATGCTTTCTCCCTTCCCATTCATTTTTTCTCCATAACTTTGAGGTATAACTCATATATAATAAATTGGACATATTTGAATTGTACAATATCATAAGTTTGGATATATATAAACGCTGCCAAACAGTCTCCACAGACTCTTGATCTTGGTCTCCACAATCAAGATAATCAAGATAATAAACTTATCTATCACTCCCAAAAGTTTCCTCATGATCCCATGTCCTCCTTCTATTCTGATCCTCCTCCCCCAACTCATTCCCAAGCCACTCTTGATCTTTTTCTGTCATTACAGATTCACTTTTGCTTGCTGGACTTTTATGTAAAAGGAATCATATAGTATATAATTCTTTTCATCCAGATTCTTTTCATAATTATTATATTTCATATTTCATTTCTCAAAAGTGTAGTGGTCCTTATTGCTGAGTAATATTCCATTATATATGTATACTGCAGTTGGCTTATTCATTCAGGTTTTGATGTACATTTGGATTGTTTCCAGCTTTTAGCTATTGCAATTAAAGATGCTATGAACGTTGGTACACAGATCTTTGTATGGACATATGCTTTCATTTCCTTTGCATAAATACTCAGTAGAATGGCTGTATCATATAGTAAACTAAACTCTTCTAATATTTTACATTTCTACCAGCAATGACTGACAGTTCTAGACCCTCCACTTCCCTGCCAACACTTTTTGATCTTAGTCATTCTAATAGGTATATAGTGTTATCGTATTTCATGGTGGTTTTAACTTGCATTTCCCTAGCCACTAATGATGTTGAGCATCTTTTAACATGCTTATTTGCATCATTCTTGTTAGAGTTGTCTGTTTTCTTATTAGGTTTTGTGAGTTCTTTATGTATTCTGGTTATGTCTTTTGTGAGATATATGGTTTGGAAATATTTTCTTCCAGTCTGTAGCTTATCTCTCCTTTCTCTTAAAAGTGTCTTTTCAAGAGCTGAAGCTTTTAACGTTGGTGAAGTCCTATTTATTATTTTTTTCTTTTATGGATCATGTGTATTATATTAACATATTTTTGCCAAAATCAAGATCATGAAGATTTTTCTCCTATGTTTTCTTCTGCAAGCTTTATAATTTCACACTTCACAGTTAGGGCTATGAACCATTTTGAGTTAATTTTCACATGTGGCATGAGGTATGGACCAAAGTTCACAGTTTTGCATATGGATATCTAATTGCTGCAGTATTTCCTGCTTAATGACTCTCCTTTCTCCATTGAACTATCTGTACCTTTATCAAAACATTCCTCCTTATTTTTGCCTATCAAAATCAAACTTATCCGTGAAGGTCAAGTTTCAATTCCTCACTCTCTAGAAAACCACCCCAAAGTCTCCTACTTACTACACTTTGCATTCATTCATAGTCGAGTTAAAAAAAAAAATTCATATATTAATAGTGATTATCTCCAGTTGTGGGGTTTGGGATGATTCGTTATTTTGGCTAAGCACTTTGTCAGTACTATCTGAATTTTCTACCATTAGCATTTATACTTCATAGAGAAAAATAACTTGATTTTATATATTTATAGTATATTACTTGTGACACACTTTTAAGTAGTTTTTTTTTCCATTTTGAGCAAATAAAATCCAATCTACCTGATATATATAAATATATATATATATATATATACATATATATATATATATATACACATACACACACACATTGTATTTGCTCATGTAACCAAAAATTTCTCAGAACGGAGTAGCTTTAGACATGGATAGATCTAGATACTCAATAACTAGTATGTGCAATCTATCACTGCTAATCTCATAGCTCTGTTCTCATCACTGCTGGCATTTGTCTCAGGCAGCCTCTCCTATGTGGTGGCAAAGAATTCCAAACAACTATAGGTCTACATTACTTTGGCAGCCTCAGTGGATCAATTTCCTTCCTTATTGTCCTTGTAGAACATTTTGTGGTTGGCATGCCTTGTGTCACCTGCCTTCTCACAACCAGTTCTGTTAATAGGTTGGCCAAGATATTTGTTACCACATGACTATATATTAGGTGGTCAACCCCTCTGAGTGTCTGAACATTATGTGCTGGAAAGAAAACTGAGAAGCTATATCAAAAGAATAACTAAAACATGGTAAAATGGCTAAAATAACCAATGCCTACTACTTTACCTTTTTATATCGCCCAGACAATCTGGTTACATAGATATTGCCCAAATTTTAGAAATTTGGAAACTGAGGCATAAAGAGATAGTAGACTTAATCAAGTTCACTGTCATAGTTTCCTATGGCCACTATACCAAAGTACCACAAACTTAGTGGCTTAAAACAACACAAATATATTATGTTTCTGGAGCTCAGAAATCGAAACCCACCTCCAAGAGGATAAAATTAAGGTGTAAGCAGGGTTGCTTTCCTTTTAGAGGCTCCAAGTGAGTTTGCTTCCTGCCCTTCTCCAGCCTCCAATGGCCTTGACTAGCAGTCCCTTGTTCTTTATTCAAAGACAGCAGTGTGACATCTTCAAATCCATTTCTCTCTAACTCTGACCCTCCTTACTTACTCTTATTGTAGCCCTCCTGGAGAATCCAGGGTAATCTCTTCATCTCAAAATCCTTGACTCAGTTATACCAGTGAGGTCTCATTTGCTACATAAGGCAACATATCCACAGGTTCTGGGGATTAGAATGTAGAAATCCTTGAGGAGGGGCATTATTCAACCTAATATAGTCACAGTGCTGTTAAGTGGTAATGTTGAGAGGTAATGTTGAATTCATGTTTTCCAAATTGAAGATCAGTGTCTCTTCTACTTTATCACAGATGTATCACATGACAGTGGCTGTGTATAAGCTTGTCTAGGTTTCAAATTCCTAGAGAGCAAGGAATTTCACCTACCATAACAAACTATGTGTGTGTGTGTGTGTGTGCGTGCGTGCAGGTGTGCTTGTGGTGGACAGGGGGAGGGGGTGCTTTTTTCTAAGACAACAGGTGGAGGCAGAAAAAAAGATTCCATTTCACTTTCCACCTTGCATCATTCCACAGTGGCAGTTGCCTCCTTGGCCCTCCCTCTTGATTAATAAAGCAATAGTGTAGGTTTGTTTGTACCTCTTTTACTTGATAAATTATGTTTCTAGCAAAAGAATACGGATTCCATCAGTAGGCAAATCACTTAATAGTTTTCAAATGACAACTATAATTCTTTCTCAACTGTCCCTACATGTGTGAAGAGAAGCAGAGAACCAAGGTGGTTGCATGAATAATTTAAACAATAAAACTCTATTGGCTCAATTATCTGATTATTTCAACAAGCATCTGGATACAATTTTAAGTTTTTCTTCTCTAACATTTTTTAGTTTACTTGAACATTTGGAGGCGTTGCCTTATAATAAATTATTTATTTCTTCTGTGCTCTAAATTCAATTTAACAAACATTTAATGAACAAATAATATATGACAGAAATCGTGCTCACTTCTATTGTGGCTAAAAAGGCAAAAAACAAAGAATCTCGTTCTCATGGAATTTTCAGTTCCAACAGGAGAATGATACAATTATACCAATGACTATAAAATTTGGCAGAATGATTGAGGTAGAAAAATAATGGTAAAAATGTTTAAAGGGAGAACTATAATTCAGTTGGGAAAAATTAGGTGAAATTTCTGGTAGAAGTATTCTGGAGCATGGTTAAGAGTTTGCAAGGCAGAAGTAGCATAAGAGAGTGTCGTCAGTGGAAAGAACCACAAAACAAGGAGGCAGGAGAACCTAGGACTAATCTTGGGAACCACATGTCTTCTGGTTAAGCTGGGACATGGGGAACGTACAAGGAGTTCCCAAGAACTAAAAGACTTAAAGGGATCGTTTATGTCCAGCATCTAAAAGTATCTAATTTATCCATCCCAGCACCCTAGTAGTTTTCAATATGTTTGTATTGAGAAGATGTTTAGGCAATGTCTAGAGACACTTCCATTTCCAAAATGGGGGTGGGAGGGGGTGTGGGGGAAGGGAGAAGGCATGGTGATACTGCCATCTAGTGGACAGAGGCTAGGGATGCTGCTAAACATCCTACAAGGCATAAAGCATCCCCCTCAAAAACAAAGAATTATCTGGCCCCAAATGCCAAACTGTGCCACAGATAATAAACGCTGCAGTTACCTTATGAGGCTGTATTATTATTTCCTTATCTGACAAACAAGTATTTTGAGATTACACATCTTGCCTGAGATCATTAAATAGTAAATGGCAGACTAAGATTAGGGTCACAATATAGTGAGGAATGTGGACATAATCAAGAAGCTAATGAGAGTCTCTGAACAGGGACGTGTCAATCATTGGAGCTGCAGTTCAATGACAATGTATGTTCAGTGCTTAACCCAGTGCCTGACACATAGTAAGCACTCAATAAATGTTCCCTGCTCCTTTAAATGATAGCTGGGGCTTTCAGTGATGCATCAGCTGTGAGGGGGCTCCATTGGAGGACAGAGAGACTGGGGACTAAAAGATAGTCTGGGATCAGGGCAGAGTGTTCAGAGTCTGAACTGGAGTGAAAGCATGTGTTATGTGCAGGAAGAGACACATGCAAAAAAATGTTACCCATGGGGGAACTGGAGAGCCTGACAAATGAACGAACGTGTGGGTGTGTGTCAGGGGGAGTTTTGAAAGTGACTCTGGTTTTGAACATGAGAAACTAATTTTCACCTCACCACCATGAAGGGAAGAGCTACCGTGCTAGGAATGATTATACTCACTTAAATCAGACAAACTGAGACACAGACAGTTATAGCAATTAGCTCAAGGTCAACCACATTTGAAGCTTTCTTTAGAAATATACGGAGAAGAAAAGCTTGACCTTTTTAAAGATACAATAAATAAATCTTCATAGGAGTGATAAGGACAAAATGACATTCTCTTTAATATGCTTCCAAAAACAGTTTTAACATTCATTTTGCTATGTGTTTGTATAGATGAAAGTAACTCTAGCCAGACATTCTGGCTGAATGAAATATGTAGAGATACCAAGGAAGAGTCCCCCAGAGACCATGGAGTGAGGTTCTGTACTTTTTTGTCACATGTGCTTCGTTATTATGGGAGAGCCAAAAAAAGAAAGAAAGAAAGAAAGAAAGAAACACTTGGCTGGCTAGGTAACAACATGTGGGAGAGAGGAGAGGACTCACAGTAACGGAGAGCTTGGTAAAATATACATATTAACAATAGAAAATATCACTAATACTTAATGAGTTCTCATGAGATGCCAGTACTGCGCTAACTATTCCTCATGCATTATTTCACTTTAATCCTCATAAATGTATGAAAGAGGTGGGACCAGTGATAGATGAGGTCTCCTGGACTTCAAGAGGTTAGTGACTTACCCAAGATCACACAGATAGGAAGTAGTAGAGCCAATATTCAAACCTCAGCTGTTGGACTCAAGGGCCCAAGCTTCTACCCACTATTATATATATGACTAGAAGTTAGGAACATATATTCTTCCCTTTTTTTGTATTTGACAGAATATATATATATATATATATATATATATATATATATATATATATATATATATATATATGAGTGTGCATAGCTGTCATTCATTTAAGACCTACCTAAGGGCAACCAAAAGAATAGTTGTTCAAGGGACAACAGGCCTCCCTCTCAAATCCCCACCTTTACTCCTTATCAATGCTGTGCAGTTGGCTTCCATATCTCACTTTTTACCATCTTAGCTCTTTAAAAAATTTGGATCCCGTATCTTCCCTGTGAATTCCATGAAGAGAGGATACAGCCATGAACAAGAAAGGCAGTGCCCCTACTCCCATGGACAACCCACTTCAGCAGACGAAGACAACTCCACAAATGGAGACAATTGGATAAGTGTTCTGCCCAAAATTAAATTACGGGGATGTGATAGACATTGGGCGGCTACCTCAGCTGCCTGGGAGGGATGGCCTCTCTCGGAAGATCAGAAAGGTCAGTGCCTGCAAAGAACAGAGAGAAAATGTTCTAGGCGGAGGGAACAACTAGTGCCAAGACCCTGTTGTCCACACAGAAAGAAGCTAAGGTGTGGGAGCAATGAAGGAAGATAAGGTTGAAGAAAGGCTGAGAGGGGCTTGAAGCTAGGAAAAGTAATATTTTCTAAACCAATATAAGGAATTTGAATTTTAGTCCTCATACAATGAGATACCTTTTGAGCAGATCTCATCATCTTTTACCAGGGACAACCGTCCAAAACTTTAGCTTTTGGGGTCGAGAAGAAGTTAAAGATACGAAGAAAAACTCATTTTACCTTGACTTTATCAGTTAATATTTCATATAAATGAGAGAACAGCGAGAGAGCCCCAAACTCTTTCAGCACCTTAATTTATACCTGAAAGGTGTGTTTTTGACAATTCAGTCAATCAGTGGGTGCCATCAATCTCCATATTGTGTTACAAGAAACTGCCTTTCTTCTTAATTTTCCCTTTCCTTTTGTTCTCAGGAAATTAATTCATGTCATTTCCATTTGAAATCCTGTGGCATTTGACTGCACAGGCACTTACAGGCACCCTTCTATGACTTGCAGCTTAGTTTAATGGCATTGCTTGTCAGCAGCACATCAAGAAAAGAGTCTGGACTGCCAGGCCCCTCGGGCCGCTGAAGTTACATACGGAAGATGGTTTGACACAGGTCTATAGGTTTGTATGTGGTGGGCGCCAAAATAGTTGACTGTGGTGAGTGATACTAGCAATTTGGTTCTTAACATTTTTCCCATGCCGTATTTTGCTGTGAAAGGAACATTCGAGCAAGGATTTGTAAGATGTCATCAATTTCACTTTAGAATTTGGCTTTCTAAAAAGGCTGGAAACTTAGGGAGCATCTTCTGCAGTACTATTTGTTTTACAAAAGGTTGAATAACGTCGATCACACCATTCTGTGGATCTACATGAAAGCGCTTCTCCAGGCAGACGTATTCTGATTCTGATAAAAGCATAAAATTTAAGAGACCAAAGTGCCCTTAAAGGTCATCAGTCTAGCAAGTCCCAGACTTTAACACCTTTCACGTCATTAAAATGAATAAATATACAGTGGCTCAACAAATGTTTCCAACTTTGGATTTTGCCAGATATTTACATTTTAAAACGTTACTAAATAAAAATAAGAAAGGAAATTATAGCTGTAAAAATATAGGACAGAATTCATCACCAACTGAAGATTTTTGCTTGAAATTCAACTAATTCATAGGATAAACCCAGTCCATTGTCCTTACCCTTCTTATTTTGCTATAGTGGACTAGTGGAAATTTAATCATGGACAATGTTTGGAAATTGCTTATCTAATCTAGCCCTGCCTTAAGGACCCAGACACAACTTAGAGCCTAGGCTTGAACAACTCCAATGACAATCTTATGAGGCAGCCCATTCCCAGTTCAGAAAGCTTTATTTTCAGGAAGTGCTTTATTATATTGAATGGGAGTTATGTATAACCTCCAAGTCTAATGTCACACATGTACACACACATACACATACACATATGCACAAATAGTAAGCATGCAAATTGGTAAAATTTTGCAGATTTTAACACTTGGCATTTTTTATAACCATCTCATTCTCTCGCATCCCAAAACTGCTGCCTTGTTTGGATCCTCACAACCTCCCTTAGTTTCCTAATTGCTCTCCTGTGTCCAAGTTGTTCCTCTTCTGCAATTTACTTGCATAATGTCCTTTGGAATGTCTTTTGAAATTTCCAGACTTATCATGTTACCCCTTAACTTAATACCCCTCAGTGAAAAATGATGATGATATTTGGACCATCTTCTTCAAAAAAAGAATCCTTGATTGGGCTGCTCTATGCAAGTTCATTTCTTGGCACTGCATCTCCTTCCCTGCCACACTTTCTCCTTAAACTCCAGCCCCTAAAGTATTTGTCATTCTCCTAAAGTACAAACAATGAGTGTTTGTCAAATTCAAACTCAGGTCTATATGATTCCAAACTTACTGCTCTGGGCACTATTCCATGTTCTTTTCTTGGATCAAGCATATCCTTTTTCTGAATATACACGAATCCTTTCTAAAAATGTAACCATCTCAGGGAAATAATGAAAAGTTCCTAATACTTTTTCTGTATATACGGAACCTACCAAATTTGGTACTAGATAAAATTTTGTTAAATAAATGAATGGATTGGTTTAGGTTGAACTAAATGTTAATTAGCACCTATATGCAAATTTTTTATTTAGGATCTTGCTTACTGCAGAAGAAAAACACACAAGATGATAACATAATTTTGTCACTCTCTAACCCTAGAGGTAAAAGAAACAGAATTGAGAAAAGAAGAAAATTCAGTGGCCTTTTAAATGTAGCCACTAAAATCAATAAGAACAGTAAAAAAAATGGAGGCATCATTAATAAAAATTAAAGTAAGAAATTAAATTCTAACATAGCATACTATTTTTCAGTATTCTTGACTCATTTTTTCCAGCTTTATTAAGATATAATTCACACATTACATTGTGTAAGTTTAAGGTGTACAATATGATTACAAAGATGTATATATTGTGAAATGACTACCACAGTAAAGTAACACCTCCATCACTCCACATAATTCCATTTTATTTGTGTGTGTATTGTGAGAACATTTAAAATATACCCTCTTAGCAACTTTCAAGTAAATGATACATTATTGTTAACTATAGTCGCCATACATTAGATCCCTGAAACAGTAATCTTATAAGTGGAAGTTTTAATGTTTGACCAACATCTCCTCATTTCTCCTACCCTCAGATACTGGCAACATCATTCTACTCTGTTTCTATGAGTCTGGCGTTTTTAGATTCTACTTATAAGTGAGATCATACAGTGTTTGTCTTTCTCTCTCTGACTTATTTCATTTTGCATAATGCCTTCGAGGTCCATTCATGTTGTCTCAGATTCTCTTTTCTCATAACAAAATAACATTCCATTATATATATATATATATATTTTTTTCTTTATCCATTCATCTGTCAATGGACACTTAGATTGTTTCCACATCTTGGCTATGGTAAGTAATGCTACAATGAACATGAAGGTGCAGGTATCTCTTCAACATCCTGATTTCATTTCTTCCATATATATACCCAGAAGTGGAATTGATGGATCACATGGTAGTTCTATTTTTAACTTTTTGAGGAACCTTTATACTGTTTTCCATAGTAACTGTACCAATTTACATTCCCACCAACAATGTACAAGGGTTCCTTTTTCTCCCTACACTGGCTAACACTTGTTACTCTTGTCTTTTTGATAATGGCCATTCTAACAGGTGTAATTTGCATTTCCCTGATGATTAGTGATGTTGAACATCTTTTCATGCACCTGTTTGCCATATGTATGTCTTCTTTAGAAAAATATCTGTTTAGGTTCTCTTCAGTATGACACAATTATTATCCTAGTGAAAATATGAACTGCCATAAAAATTCGTAAAATTTTAATAAAAATTATTTTCAGGAAGATTGTCAGCTAAAGGTTTCAGTAAAATGTTAAACACTCAATCCGTCAAGAGTCCCCCAGTGTTTACTTTGTTCAAAAAGACCACAAGTCCATACACACTTCATGATGTTCACCTGCCACAGGGATATTTGTTTTATATCTAATTTCCCTATAAACTCCCATAATTGTTGATGCCCTCCTATTTTGAAAGTCAACTCTGAGCAATATATCTTCTATATATTATAAAAGAGATATATATCTCTTATATATTTATTCTTGGTGTTTGGAGAATTATTTCATTCAAGCAATAAAGGTGTTTCCATTTTCTGTGTAAATACAATAAATTATTATTTTTTAAATCTGCAACCTCTCCTAGACAGTCATTTACTTCCCTAAAAAGTGTTGTGCATGTTAGAAACCTGGATATTTAAAAATGCAGATTGTTGAACATTATTAGAATCATGCACCACTAAATCAGCTGGAGGCCTAGAACCACAGATGTACTCATGCATCTTCAAAGGGAAGAGAAATGAATTTTGAAATCTAGGGACTTCATTTCCTGAAAACACAATAGTAGCATGGTGGGGAAAATAAGGCTATCATTTCTTGAATCTGCACTGCATGGTTAATGCTGAAATAAAGTGACATGCTTTAGGAGTTGTTTAGTATCAAGTGCTGATTTCGTGAAAACAAATGCAGCTGTCTTCCCAAATTACACAACTAGATTCACGCCATCTACTAATTCCTGGTGGAGTTTTTTTTTTTTTTTTTAACATCTTTATTGGAGTATAATTGCTTTACAATGGTGTGTTAGTTTCTGCTGTATCAAAAGGGAATCACCTATACGTATACATATATCCCCATATCCCTTCCATCTTGCATCTCGCTCCCACCCTCCCTATCCTACCCCTCTAGGTGGACAAAAAGCACCAAGCTGATCTCTCAGTGCTATGCGGCTGCTTCCCACTAGCTATCTATTTTACCTTTGGTAGTGTATACATGTCCATACCACTCTCTCACTTTGTCTCAACTTACACTTCCCTCTCGCCGTGTCCTCAACTCCATTTTCTCCATCTACGTCATTAGTCTTGTCCTGCCCCTAGGTTCTTCATAACCTTTTTTTTTTTAGATTCCATACATATGTGTTAGCATACGGTATTTGTTTTTCTCTTTCTGACTTACTTCACTCTGTATGACAGACTCTAGGCCATCCACCTCACTACAAATAACTCAATTTTG
Source organism: Mesoplodon mirus (assembly GCF_964341445.2). Lineage (NCBI taxonomy): Eukaryota > Metazoa > Chordata > Mammalia > Artiodactyla > Ziphiidae > Mesoplodon > Mesoplodon mirus. Next base: position 20,027,401 of record NC_138983.1, read on the forward strand.
TTTCTTTTCATGGCTGAGTAATATTCCATTGTATATATGTGCCACACCTTCTTTATGCATTCATCTGTCAATGGACACTTAGGTTGCTTCCATGTCCTGGCTATTGTAAATAGAGCTGCAATGAACATTGTAGTACATGACTCTTTTTTAATTATGGTTTTCTCAGTGTATATGCCCATTAGTGGGATTGCTGAGACATACAGTAGCTCTATTTTTAGTTTCTTAAGGAAACTCCATACTGTTCTCCATAGTGGCTCTATCAATTTACATTCCCACCAACAGTGCAAGAGGGTTCCCTCTTCTCCACACCTCTTCAGCATTTATCATTTGTAGATTTTTTGGTGATGGCCATTCTGACCAGTGTGAGGTGATACCTCACTGTAGTTTTGATTTGCATTTCTCTAATGATTAGTGTTGTTGAGCATCATTTCATGTGTTTCTTGGAAATCTGTATATCTTCTTTGGAAAAATGTCTGTTTAGATCTTCTGCCCATTTTGGATTGCGTTGTTTGTTTTTTTGATACTAAGCTGCATGAGCTGCTTGTATATTTTTGAGATAAATCCTTTATCAATTGCTTTGTTAGCAAATATTTTCTCCCAATCTGAGGGTTGTCTTTTCATCTTCTTTATGTTTTCCTTTGCTGTGCAAAAGCTTTTATGTTTCATTAAGTCCCATTTGTTTATTTTTTTTAATTTCCATTTCTCTAGGAGGTGGGTCAAAAAAGATCTTGCTGTGATTTATGTCAAAGAGTGTTCTGACTATGTATTCCACTAACGGTTTTGTACTCTCTGGCCTTACATTTAGATCTCTAATCCATTTTGAGTTTATTTTTGTGTATGGTGTTAGGGTGTGTTCTCATTTCATTCTTTTACATGTAGCTGTCCAGTTTTCCCAGCACCACTTATTGAAGAGGCTGTCTTTTCTCCATTGTATATTCTTGCCTCCTTGGTCAAAAATAAGTTGACCATAGGTGTGTGGGTTTATCTCTGGGCCTTCTATCCTGTTCCATTGATCTATATTTCTGTTTTTTTGGTAGTACCATACTGTCTTGATCACTGTAGCTTTGTAGTATAGTCCAAAGACCAGAGCCTGATTCCTACAGCTCCATTTGTCTTTCTCAAGATTGCTTTAACTATTCTGGGTCTTTCGTGTTTCCATTCAAATTGTGTAATTTTTTGTTCTAGTTCTGTGAAAAATGTCAGTGGTAGTTTCATAGGGATTGCACTGAATTTGTAGATTGCTTTGGGTAATATAGTCATTTTCACAATGTTGATTCTTCCAATCCAAGAACATGGTATATCACTCCATCTGTTTGTATCATCTTTAATTTCTTTCATCAGTGTCTTATTGTTTTCTGCACACAGGTGTTTTGTCTCCTTAGGTAGATTTATACCTAGGTATTTTATTCATTTTATTGCAGTGGTAAATGGGAGTATTTCCTTAATTTCTCTTTCAGATTTTTCATCATTAGTGTATAGGAATGGAAGAGATTTCTGTGAATTAATTTTGTATCCTGTTACTTTACCACATTCATTGATTACCTCTAGTAGTTTTCTGGTAGCATATTTAGGATTCTCTATGTGTAGTATCAAGTCATCTATAAACAGTGATGGTTTTACTTCTTCTTTTCCTATTTGGGTTCCTTTTATTTCTTTTTCTTCTCTCATTGCTGTGGCTAAAACTTCCAAAACTATGTTGAATAATAGTGGTGAGAGTGGGCAACCTCATCTTGTTCCTGATCTTAGTGGAAATGGATTCAGTTTTTCACCATTAAGAATGATGTTGGCTGTTGGTTTGTCATATATGGCCTTTATTATGTTGAGGTAATATCTCTACTTTCTAGAGGGTTTTATCATAAATGGGTGTTGAATTTTGTTGAAAGCTTTTTCTGCATCTATTGAGATGATCATATGGTTTTTCTCCTTCAATTTGTTAATATGGTTTATCACATTGATTGATTTGCATATATTGAAGAATCCTTGAATTCCTGGGATAAACCCCACTTGATCATGGTGTACGATCCTTTTAATGTTCTGCTGGGTTCTGTTTGCTAGTATTCTGTTGAGGATTGTCACATCTATGTTCATCAGTGATATTGGACTGTAGTTTTCTTTTTTTGTGACACCTTTTTCTGGTTTTGGTATAAAGGTGATGGTGGCCTCATAGAATGAGTTGGGGAGTGTTCCTCCCTCTGCTATATTTTGGAAGCATTTGAGAAGGATAGGTGTTAGCTCTTCTCTAAATGTTTCATAGAATCTGCCTGTGAAGCAGTCTGGTCCTAGGGTTTTATTTGTTGGAAGATTTTTAATCACAGTTTCAATTTCAGTGCTTGTGATTGTTCTGTTTATATTTTCTGTTACTTCCTGGTTCAGTATCAGTAGGTTGTGCTTTCCTAAGAATTTGTCCATTTCTTCCAGTTTGTCCATTTTATTGGCATATAGTTGTTTGAAGTAATCTCACATGATCCTTTGTATTTCTGCAGTGTCAGTTGTTACTTCTCCTTTTTCATTTCTAATTCTATTGATTTGACTCTTCTCCCTTTTTTTCTTGATGAGTCTGGCTAATGGTTTATCAATTTTGTTTATCTTCTCAAAGAACCAGGTTTTAGTTTTATTGATCTTTGCTATCATTTCCTTCATTTCTTTTTCATTTATTTCTGATCTGATCTTTATGACTTCTTTCCTTCTGCTAACTTTGGGTTTTTTTTGTTCTTCTTTCTCTAATTGCTTTAGGTGTAAGGTTAGGTTGTTTATTTGAGATGTTTCTTGTTTCCTGAGGTAGGATTGTATTGCTATAAACTTCCCTCTTAGAACTGCTTTTGCTGCATCCCATAGCTTTTGGGTAGTCGTGTTTTCATTGTCATTTGTTTTTAGGTAAATTTTGATTTCCTCTTTGATTTCTTCAGTGATCTCTTGGTTATTTAGTAGTTTATTGTTTAGCCTCCATGTGTTTGTATTTTTTACACAATTTTTTCCTGTAATTGATATCTAGTCTCATAGCGTTTTGGTCGGAAAAGATACTTGGTACAATTTCAATGTTTTTAAACTTACCAAGGTTTGATATGTGACCCAAGGTATGAGCTATTCTGGAAAATGATGTATGAGCACTTGAGAAGAACGTGTATTCTGTTGTTTTTGGATGGAATGTCCTATAAATAACAAGTAACGCCCTCCTGTTTAATGTATCATTTAAAACTTGTGTTTCTGGGCTTCCCTGGTAGCACCGTGGTTGAGAGTCCGCCTGCTTGTGCAGGGGACACGGGTTCATGCCCCGGTCCGGGAAGATCCCACATGCCGTGGAGCAATTAGGCCTGTGAGCCATGGACACTGAGCCTGCGTGTTCGGAGCCTGTGCTCCACAACAGGAGAGGCCACAACAGTGAGAGGCCTGTGTACCACAAAAAAAAAAAAAAAAAAAAAAACAACTTGGGTTTCCTTACTTATTTTCATTTTAGATAATCTGTCCATTGGAGAAAGTGAGGCGTTAAAGTCCCCTACTATTATTGTGTTACTGTCGATTTCCCCTTTTATGGCTGTTAGCATTTGCCATATGTATTGAGGTGCTCCTATGTTGGATGCATAAATACTTATAATTGTTATGTCTTCTTCTTTGATTGATCCCTTGATCATTATGTAGTGTCCTTCTTTGTCCATTGTAAAAGTCTTTGTTTTCAAGTCTATTTTGTCTGATATGAGAATTTTTACTCCAGCTTTCTTTTGATTTCCATTTGCATGGAATATGTTTTCCATCCCCTCACTTTGTCTGTATGTGTCCCTAGGCCTGAAGTGGGTCTCTTGTAGACAGCATATATACGCATCTTGTTTTTGCATCCATTCAGCCAGTCTGTGTCTTTTGGTTAGAGCATTTAATGCGTTTATATTTATGGTAATTATCCATGTGTATGTTCCTATTACCATTTTCTTAATTGTTTTGCATTTGTTACAGTAAGTCTTTTCCTTCTCTTGTGTTTCCTTCTTAGAGAAGTTCTTTTAGCATTTGTTGTAAAGCTGGTTTGGTGGTGCTGAATTCTCTTAGCATTTGCTTGTCTGTAAAGGTTTTAATTTCTCCTTCAAATCTGAATGAGATCCTTGCTGGGTATCTTGGTTGTAGGTTTTTCCCTTTCATCACTTTAAAAATGTCCTGCCACATCTTTCTGTCTTGCAGAGTTTCTGCTGAAAGATCAGCAGTTAACCATATGGGGATTCCCTTGTATGTTATTTGTTGCTTTTCCCTTGCTGCTTTTAATATTTTTTCATTGTATTTAATTTTTGATAGTTTGATTAATATGTGTCTTGGAGTGTTTCTCCTTGGATTTATCCTGTATGGGACCCTGTGTGCTTCCTGGACTTGATTGACTATTTCCTTTCCCATATTAGGGACGTTTTCAACTATAATCTCTTCAAATATTTCTCAGTCCCTTTCTTTTTCTCTTCTTCTTCTGGGACCCCTATAATTCAAATGTTGGTGCATTTAGTGTTGTCCCAGAGGTTTCTGTGACTGTCCTCAATTCTTTTCATTCTTTTTTCTTTATTCTGCTCTGTTAGTTATTTCTACTACTTTATCTTCCAGGTCACTTATCCATTCTTCTCCCTCAGTTATTCTGCTATTGATCCTTTCTAGAGAATTTTTAATTTCATTTATTGTGTTGTTCATCATTGTTTATTTACTCTTTAGTTCTAGGTCCTTGTTAAATGTTTCTTGTATTTTCTCTATTCTATTTCCAAGACTTTAGATATCTTTACTATCATTACTCTGAATTCCTTTTCAGGTAGACTGCCTATTTCCTCTTCACTTGTTTGGTCTGGTCGGTTTTTACCTTGCTCTTTCATCTGCTATGTATTTCTCTGTCTTCTCATTTTGTTCAACTTACTGTGTTTGGGGCCTCCTTTTCACAGGCTGTGGGTTCATAGTTCCCATTGTTTTTGGTGTCTGCCCCCAGTGGGTAAGGTTGGTTCAATAGGTTGTGTAGGCTTCCTGGTGGAGGCAACTTGTGCCTGTGTTCTGGTGGATGAGGCTGGATCTTGTCTTTCTCGTGGGCAGGACAACGTCCGGTGGTGTATTTTGGGGTTTCTGTAAACTTATTATGATTTTAGGCAGCCTCTCTGCTAGTGGGTATGGTTGTGTTCTTGTCTTGTTAGTTGCTTGGCATGGGGCATTCAGCACTGTAGCTTGCTGGTCGTTGAGTGGAGCTAGGTCTTAGCATTGAGATGGAGATCTCTGGGACAGCTTTTGATGTTTGATATTATGTGGGGCTGGGAGGTTTCTGGTAGATCAGTGTCCTGAACTCAGCTGTCCCACCTCAGAGGCTCAGGCCTGACACCCAGCTGGAGCACCAAGAGCATGTCAACCACGTGGCTCAGAAGAAAAGGGAGAAAAAAAAGGAAAAAAGAAAGAAAGAAAAATATATAAAATAAAATAAATTTATTAAAATCAAAAAATTATTAAAATAAAAAAATTAAAAAGTAATAAAAAAAGAAAGAAGAAAGCAGCCAAACCAATAAAGAAATCCACCAATGATAACAAATGCTAAAAACTATACTAAAAAAAAACCCCAAAAACAGACAGACAGAACCCTAGGACAAATAGTAAAAGCAAACCTACACAGACAAAATCACACGAAGAAGCATACACATACACACTCACAAAAAGAGAAAAAGGGAAAAAAATATATATATAAAGGAAGAGAGCAACCAAATTAATAAACAAATCTACCAGTGATAATAAACTTTAAATATTAAACTAAGATAAACATAAAACCAGAAACAAATTAGATGCAGAAAGCAAACCCCAACTCTACAGTTGCTGCCAAAATGCACTGCCTCAATTTTGGGATGATTCGTTGTGTATTCAGGTATTCCACAGATGCAGGGTACATCCAGTTGTTTATGGAGATTTAATCCACTTCTCGTGAGGCTGCTGCGAGAAATTTCCTTTTCTCTTCTTTGTTCATACAGCTCCTGGGGTTCAGCTGTGGATTTGGCCCCACCAAAATCCAAAGGTCGCCCTTTGGCATCTGTTCTTCGCCCAGACAAGAGGGGGTTAAAGGAGTGGCTGATTAGGGGGCTCTGGGTCCCTCAGACCAGGGGGAGGGAGGGGTACAAAATGCAGGGTGAGCCTGCAGTGGCAGAGGCTGGCATGACGTTGCAACAGCCTGAGGCATGCTGTGTGTTCTCCTGGGGAAGTTGTCCCTGGATCACATGACCCTGGCAGTGGCAGGCTGCACAGGCTTCCGGGACGGGAGGTGTGGACAGTGACCTGTGCTTGCACACAGGATTCTTGGTGGCTGCAGCAGCAGTGTTAGCATCTCATTCCCGTCTCTGGTGCCTGCACTGATAGCCATGGCTCGCGCCCATCTTTGGAGCTCCTTTAGGTGGTGCTCTGAATCCCCTCTCTTCTCACACCCTGAAACAATGGTCTCCTGCCTCTTAGGCAGTTCTGGACTTTTCCCAGACTCCCTCCTAGCTAGCTGTGGTGCACTAGCCCCCTTCAGGCTGTGTTCATGCTGCCAACCCCAGTCATCTCCCTGGGATCTGACCTCCAAAGCCCAAACCTCAGCTCCCAGCCCCCACCTGCCCTGGTGGGTGAGCAGACAAGTCTCTCGGGGCTGGTGAGTGCTGGTCAGCACCCATCCTCTGTGCAGGAATCTCTCCACTTTGCCCTCTGCACCCCTGTTGCTGTGTTCTCCTCTGCGGCCCCGAAGCTCCCCCATCTGCCATCTGCAGTCTCCGCCTGTGAAGGGGCTTCCTAGTGTATGGAAACCTTTCCTCCTTCACAGCTCCCTCCCACTGGTGCAGGTCCCATCCCTATTCTTTTGTCTCTGTTTTTTCTTTTTTCTTTTGCCCTACCCAGGTACATGGGAGGTTTCTTGCCTTTTGGGAAGTCTGAGGTCTTCTGCCAGTGTTCTTTAGGTGTTCTGTAGGAGTTATTCCATATGTAGATGTATCTTTGATGTATTTGTGGGGGAGAAGGTGATCTCCACATCTTACTCCTCCACCATGTTGAAGGTCCCCTCTCCTGGTGGAGTTTTAAACATACCTTTACAGGCAATTTTCTCCTCGGTGCACAGATGCCTAATTTAGACAGTACAAAGATGCCAGAATGCAGTTTCTCTGCACAAATACCACCTTTCTTGGAAACATTTGATATAGGAGATTGTGTTCTACAAGAGCTTGGGTCACCATTTAAAAAGATAATGCCATTTGCAGCAACGTGGATGGACCTAGAAATTATCATACTAAGTGAAGTAAGTCAGACAAAGACAAATATAATATATCATCTATAAGTAAAATCTAAAAATATGATACAAATGAACTTATTTACAAAACAGAAACAGACTCACAGACTTAGAAAATAAACTTACAGTTACTAGAGGGAAAAGGTGGCAGGGGGAGTGATAAATTAGACATTTTGGGATTAACATATACACACTACTATATATAAAGTAGATAGATAATCAACAAACACCTACTGTATAGCACAGGGAACTCTACTCAATATTCTGTAATAGCCTATATATGGGAAAAGAGTCTGAAAAAAATAGATATATGTACATGTATAACTGAATCACTTTCCTGTACACCTGAAACTAACACAACAATGTAAATCAAAAACACCCCAATATAAAATTATAAAAACAAGATTTCTAAAATGTAATTTGGTCTAAATTGATTTAGAATTGGTTGCCAAATTGTCATACAGTTGTTTATTTCAGCTTTCTTCTATTTACTTTAAGTTAGTCCTAGAATGTGTCTTGTTGCCTAGGGTGGTCTGAGAAAGGAAGTATTCTCCCTCAAGATATTCGCCCTTCACTCATGCCCTTCCTTCTCAGACATCTTGATACACTCCTAGAAAGAACATTTTAAGACTACCTTTAAAATCTCGACTCTCTTGATTTCTACATGGCATCTAATAGTGTGATCACCCCTCCATACCTGAGTATATCATTTAGCTAAGCTTTAGCCCTGCCAATCTTTGGGCCATTTTTCTTAGAATGAACCTCATTCTCTATCCTTTTGCTGCAAGACAGGCAATTCTGCACTCAACAGCTCTAGACTAACATTCATGAAGCTTTGAACACATGTAGTTCTCTCTCTTTATTTATTTATTTATTTATTTATTTATTTATTTATTTATTGTGGTATGCAGGCCTCTCACTGTTGTGGCCTCTCCCGTTGCAGAGCACAGGCTCCACACACACAGGCTCAGCGGCCATGGCTCACGGGCCCAGCCTCTCTGTGGCATGTGGGATCTTCCTGGAGTGGGGCACGAACCCGTGTCCCCTGCATCAGCAGGCAGACTCTCAGCCACTGTGCCATCAGGGAAGCCCCACATGTAGTCTTCTTATGTGAAGTCCTCTGGGACTGCCCTTATGGAGAGGTGGGTACTGCCTCCTCTGCTGCCTCAGCTCTTTACACTTATTTCTGGTAAAATTCTGGCCAGATCTTATATCACCATTGCTTGTAATTAGCATACTTATTACCTACCCACTTTCCTGCCACCACCAAATAAACAGTTTCTTCATCCATTTAATCAAAATGTATTTGGATGCCAAAGGGCCAGGCACTGTGCTAAGTAATATGGGTACAAATAAGCGTTCAATTCCAGTACTTCTGTAAATTGATTAGTAATGCATTTTTTCCCACTTATCTGGAAGGACATCTGTGGTTTTCTCATTTATTCCTAGAAGCTATTCCTAAGAACTATTTATGATTTAGAATATGAATCCTTTGTTCTATGCATTGCAAAAAGTTTTCCTAGTATTGTGTTTTTTGTTATTATACATATTTTTCCTTTATTGTTTCTTCCTTTAAACTTTCTCATCAGTTTTTTTTTTCTTTTTCAGAAGCTAATGGGTACTAGGGAGGGGATGGAATGGATAAGAAAGGCTAGTTCAAAGAGACCTTAGAGGAACTTGAGAATGGTCTTAGTAAAGTAATACAGTGAGAGAACTGGGCAGATGTATGAGCCATTCCTGAATTAGTGTCAACAGATGTGATCAGGAAAGTGAAGGCCGTCAGAGGAGGCAGTGATAACTTCCATAATACCTGGCACATAATGGGAGGTTAGTACTCATCTCTCGAAATAAACAAGTGACTGACTGAATGCAGAGAATTTCTTTCCTGCAAACCCCAGTAATCAGTAAGGAAATTTGCTATTTGTAAAGGACAGAAGTTTGTGGTTGAGTGTGATGATGACTCTGATTCTTCATTCTTTTGTCATGCAACTTTACAGTGGCCTCCCACTGTAGGTGGCATGATCTGCTCCATTCCTTGATGATGGGTACCAAGTGATTTACTGTAGCCAGTGGGAAGTTGGCAGATTTGATTCATACAGAAACTTGAAAAACTACAGTCTGCTTGCTCCCTTGGACTTCTGCTTTTGCCAAGAAATTTGCTTGGGTTAAGTTGATGAAGGAAGAGACACATAGACTGCAGTTGAGTTGTTCCAGTGACTGTAGCTGAGACCATTCTAGATCAGCTATCAGTGAACACAGCCAAGATCAGAAGAGCTACTTAACCAATCCCTGACTGACCTGTAGATTCGTGAGAAACAATTAATAATTAGTGCTTTCAGCTACCAATTTTGGAATGGTTTATCATGAAGCAATAGCTAAGTGATACAGAAGTTATAAATCTCTGATTAAATTATTTTATTTGGTGGCATGCTTTCTTAGTTTTTCTATTTAATAATTTCACTAAGTATCTTCTATTTCTAACATTTTATGTACCACAGTAAAAAGAATAGTCACTAAGAAACAAAAATGTAGACATTTCCTAATATCTTAATTTTAGACATTCATTTATTCAACTATGTACACAGTATTAGAAATACAGAAAATAATGCTCTCATGAAATCGACCATGGTTTGGTGGGAATGTAGACATAAACAAATGATTTGCATCCAATGCAATAAGTAATAATAGGAAATATTCATTAAAACCATGATCTCTGAAGCAAAATAACCTGCGTTGAAAATCTTGCTTCTGTCACTTCCTTGCTGGGTACCCTTACTTAACCACAATTCCATTTGCTGTGTCTATAAAATGGGATGGTAATTGTACCTACTTCATAAAATTGTTGGGAGGATTGCCTGCACTGACATCTACCACATACTTAGAACTGTACTTGGCACTCATAAGCTATCGTTAAGTGCTAGTTATTATTTAAAAATGTTAAAAGCATGAGGGCACAGTAAAGTAAGACTATATAGGGTGGGAACTGGGTGGAGGGGTAGTAGAGGAGATACTTCAAAAAATCATAAATTTGCAAATCTCTTTCTTTGGTGTCTTCATCTATATTTCAAGGAACAAAGAATAGATGACTATTAGGATATCTTCTAATTCTGAAACACAACATTCTTGGAATATTGTCTAACATAACAGATGTAGTAAGTTCCCACTAAATATGGCATTTGATCCTTAAAGTAGTTTTCAAAAGAAGTTGGTCTAATGAAGTTAATTCACATGCCATCATTCAGTATGCTTGACTTTAGAGGCAAGCTTAATACGATTATCCCACGGGACATCCTGGTCCCTTTTAATAGTGCTGGAAGTGAAAAGGGAATGTCTAGTCCCAGAATTGGTCATGTAAACACTCAAATCTTAAGTATGTGCTGTGCTTGAATAGACTAGCCTACAGCCTGTTAAATCAGATTAATAAACGCAATAGCTGCATCCATGTTTTCTCTATTTGTAAAGCAAAGTTACAGAGCTCATTCTATTTGTTATTTTGTATTTCTGATTACAAGATTCTGTCCTCTGCTGTTTGCTAAAGTTTATATCAGGTAGAGTCATCAGCACACAGTGAAATAACAATTTTGTTTCCCCACCCAAATGCCTACAAATCAGGAGAGGAGCACAGACATAGAATTCTCCATGTCCATAGAACAAACCTGCGACATTAACACTGTGCCCTTCTTCTCCCAAGTCATCTCATTTTAATTGCATCTGTCCTGCCCATGTTTTGGGTAACTAAATGAGCTAATTGAAAGTGTGACAACATGAACCATCCGTTACTCTTTGGGTAATTATTTCCTCTAAAAGAACTTTTGCAAAGAATTTTATTTAAACACATATGCTGTCATTGTTGACAGTACCTGACACTCCTACTGAATAAGTGTCTATATTTATGTAATTATTTAGCAATTTAGTTTGCATGTACCTTTGTATGACAGTTAGCTTGTTGACTACTTATTTCAATTCTCTTTGAGTAAGATCATTCAGTGACAAATGTGTCAATTCCATTACACCTGTAGGGTTACAAATTCATCTCTGGGATTCAGTGCTGATCATGATAGTCTGCACGTCTGTGACTGTCTTAGATGTATTCCCCATGCTTCCCAAACCTAGAAACTGTAGCAAAACTGGAAGAATTGGAATTGAGTAGATCTAGGTTCAAGACTTGTCTATGTCTTAACAAGACATATTTACCAAATACGTGGCTTTAGCATCACTTTCCCCATCTTTAAAACATCTCTCAGGGGCTTGTTTTGAGTTTTAAATAAAGTGATGTATATGAGAAGTCAGCAAAAGAAAACTATGCCATATGGATGCCCCCAAAACACAGGTTGAGTCTGAATCAAACAATGAAAGCCAAATGGCTAATTCAAGGTCATACAGTGTGAATGGGCGACTGGTGTGGGAAAATAAATCACAGCTGCTGAATGGGAAGATAAACAGGAAAGGGAAGACTTTCCTTTTTCTTTTTGGTTAAATAGCACTGATACTTCACTGCTGCTTTGTTTGATAGATTAATTCATTCTGAAAGGCTTTAAAGATGTCTGGTAGGTAGCTAATAATCAGCTTTGAAAAACAATCACTGGCCTTTCCCTTGCTATCAAAGTCCCTAAAAAGAAAATTTTCATTTCAAATGGCTTCTAGCTTACTTCAGAACCAGAAGGTAGATTCCTTTGAAGTTATCTAAAGCAGCTAGTGAAAGCCCTTTTTAATGGTTTATTAGTTCATAAACTGTAATTGGCATATAAGGGTAAGAGCTTCAAAGGACAAATTAAACTTATAGTCAACTGCCCACTAGTGTTTTGAATCAATCAATACAGAATTCTTTTAAAAACAGAAGCAATGCCATTACCCCTCAACAAATTCACATTTTGATGCAATCAATAACTACATCGAAGTTCTCCAAAAAGACAGAGAAATTAAATTAATCACAATTCATGTGTATAGAAAGGCCTTTTCTCTTGCAGGTGCTGACATCTGAAATACATATTAGAGTATGTGCTTAGTACCCAAAGAAATATATAGATGTAGTTCCTTTCACTTTTTAACTCTAAATGAGGAAATACCCATGCACTATAAAGGGAACAGGAAAAAACTAAAAGAACATTTGGTGTGAACTTGGGTATGCCTCTAATGTTCGCTCAGTAAAATTTTTCTCCCTTTTGTTGAATGTCACTTCTCATTATGAGTTGTAACATAAAGACTCAAATCTCAAGTATATAATGTGCTTTAATAGAGTAGCATACAGCCTATTTAAAACTATTTTCAAACCAAGTACATATTCTGATCTCTCAAAAGTATAGTAAATCAGCATAGACATCATAGATTATGCAACTTGAAACAGATAAATATTTATATGCCTTCTTCCGCCAAATATATAACGTTTTATTGTTTGAATTATCATTCCTCATTTTAACCATTTCATGTCTCAAGGTCACATACCTGAATGGTATAAAATGAGTAGGTATAGCTTAGAGAAAAGGCCTCTGACAATTGTACAGTGGAGAAAGAAACCAACATAAATATGTTATAAATAATATTATTATGCAAGCCCTTCCATCTTTCTAAGACCCAGTGAAGTTGAAATATACCACCCTCCCCTGCCCCCACCCCCAACGTGAGTTGGTGGAAAAGCCAACCAGGAGCGAGGGATGTTGGAATTGAGTTGTCAGGCTGTCCTGGATGTCTTGTACACACTGAACAGGCCAATTTACTGCAACACTGCATCGGCTGAAGGCTCCTATTTCACCTTTACAGTGTTTCCTCCTGGTGAGATTATCCTGCTGGACCACAGGCTCCCTCCCTGGCAGTATTTCAGCTCCTCCTAGATTTCTTCTGATTAGTCTGTCCGAGGTAATAGCAGTGTTAATCCTTACCTTGTGACCAGCCTGCTTGCCTAGGAAGGGAAGAGGCTCTTGTCCAGCTCTCTGAAAGCAACAGCTTTGTGTGTTTGATATTTTTGAATCCTAGTGGTGACTTGATTTCTATGTCTTCCCCTTTGTAGCTACAACTCGCGGCTTTCAGGATGAACACAGCCAGGCTTTGAGAAACAAAACAAAACAAAAAATGACTTCTTCCACACGACCATAGTTTCTTTGCGCGTTACTAATCTCTGAGTACGGGGTGGCTTTGAAACGCAGCTGTTCTAGCTCTGCCCTCCAGGTGGCAGCAGTGCCACACCGCAGGGGCTCCAATCCCCTCCGCCCCGACTTCAAGTGTTAATGCAATTGACCAATCAGTGCTAAGATGATGGGAGGTAATTGGGTAATTGTATTTTACTGATCACAAGCAGAAAAAGGGAAAGGAAAAAGGGAAAGAAAGAGGGGCAGAAGAGGGAAGGGGACCGCAGTCCGAGAGGAGATTTGGGGAGCTAGGACCCAAACCGTCAAGACGTGGCACTGGCCGAGAGAAAGGAACTGCCGCCCGCACTGGGAGCGCATTTACTCTTTGGGGGGAAAGGAGGGGAGAGAGGAGCGGGCTGGGGAGGAAGAGAGAGTTCCAGCCGAAGTGGATGGAAGGGGACCGGGGTTTGTGCCGCGCTGGGAGCCGCGAGCCGGGGCGATGGTGCTAAAGACGGCGCGGAGCAGCTGCGCTCCCGGGAACGCGTCTCCTCGCGGAGGACTAGCCGGCGTCGGGAAGGTCTGGGCGAAGAGAGACCAACTTGTGGCTCCAGAATGTACCCGACGCAGCTGGAAATGAGATCAAAGCTGCAGTTTCAGTCGAGAAGGATGAGAGGAGCCAGCGACTAGGGATTTTTTTTTTTTTTTTACCTCTTTCGTTCCATGTTCTATTTTGTATCTTCTTTCCTTATTATTATTTTTTTATTTGCCTAACAAACACCCCGTCGAGCCCCTCACTTCACCCTCCCCATTTGAAATAAAAGCCCAGTTTGAACTTCTTTCATCGCGGCGCCCCCCCGGATCCGCTGCCCGCTGATGGAGGAGAAGGGGACCCGGTGGCTGGCAGGGGCCGCCGGCGAGGGACCGCGTCACGCGTCTCCCCCGTGATCCCGGCCCTGATCGTGGAGTTCTGCTACACCTGGAGGATCTGGACCGGGTGCTAGGGGTGGGGGCGGGGACAGAGGAAGCGCAAGCCACCCCAAGCCTTAAAGAAAAAAAGAAGTATGGGGGGGGAGGAATGGGTTTCTTCTTGACAGCTGACGGAGCCTTGAAATTTTCCTTCACTACCTCCGCCCCCGCCCCCGTCCCCGCCCCCCCGCACTCCATTTAACGTGAGATTATGAAATTGCAGAGGCGGTGGAGGGAAGGAGACAGGATATAACAGAGTTTGGAGGGAGAGGGGAAGGTGGCTGGCCGGGTGGCTGAAATCAAAAATCCAGTTGCGCACTGGGTTGTGATGAGAAATCTAATCAGATCTTTGGAGAAGGGGCCGGCCGGAAGGGTGGCGATTGGGGGGAGTTGATCCCCAAATTCTTCGAGGTCGGGGCTCGGGAGAGGAATCGGCGATGTAAAAGGAGACTTTTTCTTTTTTTTTTTTTTTCTTTTTTTTTTTTTTTTTTTTTTCCTCTGGTGGCCGTGGCGGTTGGGTGCGCTGCGAAAATGAAAGATGCGGGACGCAGCTCTCTCCTGGAACCGAACGCAGTGGATAAACTGATTGTGCAAGAGAGAAGGAAGAACGAAGCTTTTTCTTGTGAGACCTGGATCTTAACACAAATGTGTATATGTGCACACAGGGAGCATTGGAAAATGAAATAAACCAGTGTCAGACCCGCGGGGGTTGGTGTGTTCTGACATAAATAATCATAAAACAGCTGTCCTCCCTCGCCCCAAAAGGATGATTGGAAATGGAGAAACGAGGATCCACAAAGGAAAAGTATGTTCATTTTTTTCTGTAAAGGAGAAAGTAAGCCAAGGAGATATTTTTGGAATGAAAAGTTTGGGGCTTTTTTTAGGAAAGTAAAGACTTGATATGGTGGTGTTTTCTTTTCTTTTTGAATTTCCCACAAGAGGAGAGGGAATTAATAATACATCTGCAAAGAAATTTCGGAGAAGAAAAGTTGACCGCGGCAGAATGAGGCATTGATTGGGGAAGAGAAGCCAGCAGAGCACAGTTGGATTTGTGCCTATGTTGAGTAAAATTGATGGATAATTGCAGTTGGATTTTTCTTCATCAACCTCCTCCCCTCCCCCTTTTTTTTCTTTTTGGGGTCAAGATCATGCATTTTTCTGCTTGTTCTTAACCACCTGGATTTCCATCTGGATGTTGCTGTGATCAGTCTGAAATACAGTGAGTGATCCTTTTTTTCCTATTTATTGGTGAAGAAAGTGTCCATTAATTTAGCATTCCTGGTCCCTTTATCCCTGTACCCCCTGAGTTGGTTTTTAAAGACCTGGCTGTGGGGACCAGAAAACAGGGAGAAGGTGGCCCACGCATTTGCTCCATCAGGCTGTGCTCACTGATAAGCAGGTTTGCTATAATGATGCAGGTTGTCTGCATCCCGGGCAAATGCCTTTGCAAATGTCCATCCAGAGAAAAAAAATTTCCCCAAGAAAGCCGCTGCAGTGTGGGGTGCCTTGTGCTGTGTGTTCAACACTCTAGAATGCGTTTAAGTTGCATGGCAGCCCCGGAGTTAGATCCACAAATGTTTAGCCATTGGAAATCGAAGGGACTCAATTTAAATTTCATTATCCAACCTGACATCGCAGATCAACAGAATGCATTAACACAAAAATATGATAATAAACCAACCAGATGAAGGCTGGCTTCTGGCTGGTGAGTGGGTGGAGGGAGGGAGAGTGGGACGGGGGAGGAAGTGGTGGAAAGCTGTGGCTGCATTATCCCCAATCTCTCTTGCACACAGAGTCTGGAAATCGGTGGTCTTGAGATTAGGTTACCTAGCTTCTCACCAGTACTAAGAATGAGAGGAGGACCCACGGCTCTTCAACCCCACCCCCTTCTAACCACTTCCCTGGGTAACAGAGAGGCTGTCCATGTAGGTGTCCTGGGCAGTTAGTCGCCTTCAGTTTTGCCAGTTGCCTTCAGTTTTCCCTGCAATACCAGTTCAGAGCTCTTTAAAAAAAGGCAGAAATCTAGTGTCCTGTGGTAACTTAGATGAAGGTCTGTGGGTTGAGCATCACTGCTTCTCCTATGCCAGCTTTGTCTTGGGGGAAAGAAGCCACTAAAGAAAAATTTTTAAAAAGGTTGAAAATGCTTAGAAAGCCTGAGGGCCTATAAGATCTCCCCTCTTTGCATCTCTTGCCCATCGCTGCCAGGATCATGGAGCTGGCTTTTCTTTAGTTTTGTGTTTGAACAGAACTCTGCCTCTCAGTCTTCTGTTATTTCTCTCCAGGGCCTTCTATCAGAATCATAGACTCATATAACTTTAGAGCCAGAAGATTCCCCAGAGATCTCATGCCAATAAAAAAGGAAACTGAGGCCTGGAGAAGTCATAACTCTTTGGTTAATGGCCAAAGCATAGGAGACAGGTGACTCACACAAGCCTCTGAAGAGCTGACAAAAGTCAGTTTGGGATCCAAACTGGACAGGAAACAGCTGTACGTGGAAGGATTACTTCTTTCCCCACAGCTGCCATTTTTATCTAGAAGGGTCAAGGAAGGTACTTATTCTGAGAGCTTGCAATAGACTCCTGACATTCTGGATCTCATGGGTAGCCCATCTCCAGCATTCATATCTTTTCTTAGTCTTTTTTTTTTTTTTTTTTTTTTTTTTTAGTTAATAGAAGAGCTCAGATAACCCTAACTTTAATACTATCTGGAAAAAAAAAAAAAAAAAAAGATCCACAACGCTGGCATATCCCAAAGGAGATGAAAGGCAACAGTCTCCTGGGTCCCTTCTTGGTATTGGGCTCATTTAATCCAGTGAGTGGTGGTCCCTGGAGAGTCATTAAAGAACCATGGAGTTAGATTTATATGAGAGAATGATAATAGAAACCAGAAACTCCCTGCTAAAAGCATCTGAGTCTGTTCTTTCACTCACATCATCTATTCTTATCCTTTTCATTACCCCTTAACTAAACTAGCCTACAGCTGAGCACTTCTCTAATTTATTTTTCTGGGCACATGTTTCCTGTTGGGACACAGATCAGGCAATAAATTTACCGACCTATGAAAATAAGGTCGTGCAGGGTTGTGTTTTCCACCCCTGCCCGCAAGCTCCCTATAGGTTTCTGCATATCTTATAATTCCTTGCAGATATTTTGCATGTTTGTTTTGTTTTTACATGACCACAGTTAAGTCATCCGTTGTGGTCCAAGATTGACTCAAGTTATGTTAAGTTCCTGCTCAGTTGCAATTTAGCACAACTGAAAAAAAGAGAATAAAGGGAAAAAATGTACTTTGAGGGTTTTTACTGTGTAGTTCAGCTCTGGGCTTCACGTGGGAAACCTAGCTTTGCAATCAGCTTGGCTCTGCCAATCAGGAGAGGGGTTTTTCCTCCCTTTCTTTCTTCTTTCTTTCTTTCTTTCTTTCTTTCTTCCTCTTTTTTTTTTGACATCAACAATTTCTTCATTGCTACTCTGATTGAACCTCAATGTGCATTCCTCTCCATCACATTGTCACCCCCTCTCAGTATTCTCCACATTTACACCCACATGCAAACTTTACTGAGAAAGAGAGGTAAGGGGATGGGGGGGTAGGGAGAGAAGAGAAAATATGAATGTGTTTAAAATTGTGGGCTGAAATATGTCCTCCCACCCACCTCCACTTAAACCTGTTCTTCAAATCTGGAGATGATGGAGCATCTAAGGATATCATCCTTTTTCATGCTGGTGAATCACTTCACCAGTACTGCATTTCAAGACACATTGCCCAGACCAGGGTTTAGTTCCTTTGGATTGTCAGTCAGAGTTGGTTCAGCATTTTAGGCAACTTGCTGGTGGACTGATGAAAGAATTATGGCCATGGTAGATCTAGAAACTTAGCCCATGAGCTTCTTTCTGGACAGAAGTTGGTACCCACTGATTGACATTTGTGAGCAGGTAGCTGTATACTGGAATTTGTTGAGGACCACAGGCCCAGAAAGCTGCTGAATTTTGCAAGTTTTTAAGTTACCTTTTCAAATATTTTCCTCCTGTAATTTAACAGCTATGCGCTTTGGGCAATAGCTTTAATTTCCCTGGCCTTCAATGTTCTTATCTGTGGGATGGGAATAATATCAACAAATTGGAATTCAACCAATTAGAATTGCCTTGTGAATTAAAAGTAATGATATGCAAAGTCCCAGCATAATAGACCCTCTAAGGAGAGCTGTTTGTTATGGTCATTCTTGGATTAATTTGGATTAACTTCCTGGGAATGAATATAGTCTGGCCACATACTTTACAAATTCTAGTGGCTACACTTAAGAACCAGGGAATGTGCAACTGACCTTACAGTAGTTGCCAGATTCTTCTTTTGAGGTCTTATCAGGAGAGATTCATTGCAATATATCATTTTAGATATGAAATTCTGCCTCCAGCTGGAAATTTAAAATCAAGATTTTCTCCTTAAAGTATAAAAAAATAAATCTCAGCAAAAAATCGTATTAAAATGAGATTTTAGGGGAAAATAAAGCTATTCTTGTGTTGTGTGTTCTTTTTGTCTAAAAGTTACAGAAGATAGCAATTGTATATTAACTGTATAATTTTGGCTACATATTATATTGGATGTGGAATGCACAAAATAAAGGCACATTTCTAGGCAATTATATAATTAAATTAGATGGTGTAAAATTCCATTACTAATATTAAGGTCCCCAAGTCCACGATTTGGATTCACAGTCTTCCTAGTTATCATGAATCCTATGTTAGTTATACGTCTTCATTTTGTGAAAGGATAAAGGCCCAGTAGAGTGTATGGAATCAAGTTTCATGTAGACATATGTGTCTTACTGTTTACGTGTGCAAATCTTCCAACACCAACTTGTCAGTGGTTTTCCGAGGCCACCAGTCGTGGTCATTTCTCATAATTTCATTTTCTACATCAGCAGCCCTGGGTTCTATCTGTTTCCTCAGTATGCTTCTGGAAACCTGTTCTCCCTTTGAGGGAAAAAGAATCCTACTGTTTTAATTATTGTTATTCTTGATGTCACATCTGTGGATAACAGGAGTGTCAGGCTGAGGAATTGCCCATTGGATGTTTATACTGTTTCTTTTCAATTAGGAAAATGATTTGAATTCTATGTTAACTTTGGAAAAGCATCCTTAAGTTACCCATTTTCACTGATATTAAGAAGAAATGGAAATTGTCTATGAAGGTTCTTACCATTTTATTAATTTTAGTTTTTGATGTGCTTCTAAAAGGTGACTAAGAATTTCAATAAACTTGAACTCTGACATCCTAAGTGAATTTAAATACTCAGCTTTCCACTGGGACATGTGTGGTATATAAGCCGTTAACCTCTCTGAGCCTATTTGCTTATCTGTAAAATAGAGATAACAACCACATGAAACTGACCACTGTGAGGATGAAATCAGATTGCATACATCATGCACAGCAGGTGTTCAGTAAATGCACATTGAAACTGAGCATCTTTGATTTTAGTTTAGGTCATGCACAGTTTGCAAAAAACAGATATGGTCTTATTTGAGGGAAGCTCTTCATATAAATTCATGTTGGTATAGGTTAAAAAATGAGAAAATTATAGACAAGGTTGGAGTAACACAAATAGATATGACCATTTTTGGTAAGGTCCTACAATTTTAAAACATATTTGGAAGTGCTTTAGTGAATGCCATTCCTGTAAGAAAGATTGCAATATACTTTATGAATTGTGGAAAATGTACTCTGTGTCTATGTAAACTTTCGTCAAGTATTTTATAATATAGGCATAAAAATAATAATTTATAAACAGTGTCTTAGAAGATTTTCCAAAAGGATCAAGAGTCTGTTGCATATTTCTTCAAAATGATTTCTCTGGAGAAATGTAAATTTGACAGTTGAAACTTTATTGGGCGGATCTTGTGGCTGGGACAGTGTGCTTGTGACACTCTCTGAGGGCAAGGATTTTATTTGTTCTTTGGCATGACCTTAGTACCTCAGTAGAGTGTCTGACAAATGATATGCCTACAATAAATATTCCTTGAAGGACTGATTGAACTTAAGAGACATCACTTCCAAAGAACTCAAATGCATGTATATACATACACACGAGAAGCCTGGTTTTTAGGAACCTATGGAAGTTTAATGAGAAATACCAATGAGTATACTGACTCTGTGTGTGTGTGTGTGTGTGTGTGTGATGTCATATCTGTACACACACACACACACACACACACAGATTTTAAGCACCTCTGAGTGGTTTCCTTCTGCTGGGAAAGCTGAGGTCTGAAAGCGAGATGATGCAGTGTATTTTTCTTAATCTTGGTTCTGTCAGTAATGGACTGTAACAATTCATACAAGTCACCTCATCTCTCTTAGGTTGGTCTTATATTCTTTCCTGTTAAATAAAGGTTAAAAACTCAGATTCTTTCAAGCACTAACATGTTAGGATTTTCAATTCATAATCCACTACCTAGGAATTTGAGATTCCTAGGAATTGAAAATATAAAATCTCTGATCCCAGGTTACTATCGATAGTTGTCAAAATATGGAGAACAGCATAGAATTAGGTAGGAAAGGCAGAATCCGTGTCACAATGACAGATATGTAGGGTAAAAATGTGAGGAAACTATCTAGAGGGTGTGTAGGGGAAATATAATACAATATGGAATAGGCAAACCTTGGATCTCAAATTTTTTTCACTGCTTGTTAGCTGGGGAATCCTAAGTAGGCAAATTGACCTTGCTATGTCTCAATTTTCCTCAACTATAAAAATGGACATCATTTTTTTCTTGCAGTTATTTTTAGGAGCATTAATTAAGATGTCTAAATGTTTGGCACATGATTAGTACACAATACAATAAATGCTAGCTCACTTTCTTTCTTCCCATTGAAATCTGGTTATTTTCCACAGAAATGGGAACATGTAACTGAAAGTCTGTGAGTGTTTTGCTTTACATTTACTGAATATGTGAATGAAGATCTTTTGCCAATTTTACTATCAATGTGGGTAATATTATTTTTGATAATGTTTTCCAATGTCAGTCAGATTTATAATGAAGTTTAAAAATGATGAACAGCTTATGTAAGATTAACAAACTTTTATTTCATCTTTGGCATAAGCTGATGGCAGCTTTTTATGCTTATGTATGCTTTCAACACTAATGGGGATTATGGGTATAATTTCATAATAACAATAGTAACTACCAGTTATTGAGCATTTGATATGCACCAGGTACTATGGTGAAAATATAACATATATTTCTCCTAAATTCTCACTTTGGAAACTGAAACACAAAGAGGTTAAGTAATTGGTCTAAGGTTATCCAACAACTAAGTGATAGAGCTGGAAGTAGAAGCTACATCTCTTAGGACTTTAGTAACAAGATCAGAATCAGTAAATGCAAACGTGTTGCCTTGTAACAAGTAAACATGGCAGCTCACTGTCCTCTAACTTGGTGCTCAATGTGAATATTTCAATTGGAATTGAGATGTCTGTAGTTTCCCTTTCCCGTTTCCTGAAACAGAGGTTGTAGTCGCATATTAGATCACAAATAGCTTACATCTTTTGGTCAGTCTTTTCTAATATCCAAGTGTTCCCCTACATGAGGAAGAGACAACTTATAAGAAAGACTTGGGAAACTTGTCCTAACTCACTCAACACAACTACTGGATAGAAAAGCTTTGCAAAATGCTATGAGATCATCTGGAAATTCATGATTGTCCGTGAAATAAGGTCAGTTCTAGTAATAAGTTTGGAGTTTTGTTACAATATCCTGCAAATCCAGTGGGCTCCAATTGTCTGTGTCACCACCCCCCCCCCAGCCCCTGACCTCAGTCCTTGTGATGTTTGATCTCTGTAGCACTTCGTACCATTGATACCACTGGCTTTCTGAAAATCTTCTAGGGGTTTGAGGAGCCGTTTGCTATCACTTCCTTTATTCATTTCATGTCATCCTTGTCTTGTCCCTCTGCTCTCTCCTAAAATGTTGAGGGCTTCCCTTTTGAATCAGTTCTATTCCCAATCTCTTTGCATCCCTGAGAGATGTCTGCTGGGCTTGTTTTGAGACATGATGCTCAAATCCTTGGTCTCAGCCACCTTGTGTAAGCTGATGATTCCTAAATCTCCAGGGCCAGCAAGATCCCACTTTCTTACCTGGTCTCCTGTAGGACTTACAAACCTAGTACACTAAGTGTAACTGATTATTTTCCCTTCAGGAGCCTATATATTTTCAGTTTCAAATGATATCAATATCTCTTTAACCTCCCTTATATCCAACCACTAATCAAATACTCATCCATCTACTCATCATCTCAAACTCAGCTTTTCTGTTCCTCAGTCCAGAGTCCATTGTTTCTCTCCTAGGTATCTTTCTAACTAGTCTTTCTGATGCCACCTTTTCTTCAGTATGGTCCATTATTCATTTTTCCTTCAGAAGGACCTTACTAAGAAATAAAGCTGAACATTCCCTTCTCTATATTCTATAAATATAGAATAAAATTCAGATTCTTCTCTTGATAGTATAAATACTATCTGGCTAGCCTATTCATGCCTCTCTTATCTGTCTGCCATACTGAATGTTTTATTTCTCTGGAGATATCCCAGTCTAGTTTTTGGCTCAAACTTTGTGAAAGCTACTCTATTTGCTTAAGATATACTCATCACAAGTCAAATCTCAGAGCAAGTTACTTCCTCTGGGAAAATCTTTTCCAGGTCTCCTAGACCCACTGAATCCTCCTGTCTCTGTTACACTAACATTTTATTCATAGATATGTGATAGCTCTTGTCACTCATATTTACTTGGATGAAACCTGCTAATGTGACTTCTTTTAGGATAGGGACCTCATCTTACTTGTCTGGTCATCACCCACATCTAGATAATTTAGTGCACAGGAGCTTTCAATATATTTTGGTAGAACCAATAAAGGAGTGGATTAATTTAACACATCTTTAGGGTGAATTCAGCCTATCGTATAGGCCGTTATTTTCCCAATATTTTTCCCACTAAGATCAACCTTTTATTATTTTTACTCTAGGGACCCATGTTTCAAAACTACTTTACCCAATAAATACATTGCAACTCATTCCTCCATTTTTCCTAGTTGAAAACATATTCTTGCCCATCTTGTTCTTGAAATGTGCTAACTGAACAGTGTGACCTTGAGTTGATATAAATTGAGCCAGAAGATGTTTTCACTATCTTATGCAATTGTATGAGCACATGCACGATTTCTAATTGGCTTTTTGAAATATTGATAAGAGCTGTCTTTGAGGCTTCCAGTTTTTTAAATAGTTCTGTAAATATATTTTGGTGCTAATATTATACTCGAATTTAGAGGTGCTAATGGACTGAGTGCAAGTTTGGCAATACATACTCCTCAGTGGCATTGTTCCCGAAGAATATTGTTCACAGCAATGAAGGTGCCCCTTGGATCTGGACATTGCACAAACTGCACAGTTGTATGAGGGGGCTTTCTTTGTCATAAATGACTGTTGGAAAGACACTGTGACTTTTAATTTTGAGTCATGCCCAAATATGGGCTTATGCAATGGTAGAATAAAAAAAAGATCTTCTCCTTAGTAAAAGTTCCTGGATTAAAACTTTGGTGAGCTGCAGTCACTTTTCACAACATGCAAACACCTGGTTTTATGGAGCCAGGTATGTATTCTCAGGAGATGCTCTGGCTTCATGCTTTGGAAGGATGCTTCCTCCTTTCTCTTATAAGAAACAGCAGAAGACACTGGGATTAGATGAAAGTGCTAAATGGTAAGACACATTTAATTATGGTTTAATTTTATTCTTCAATCTTTGAATATAAATGTCTTGAATATGTTGAAGTAGAATATATGTTTTTCTTTTAGTCCATTTTTCATGTTTTTCTTCTAGTTTTAGATGATTTCTTTCCAGTGTAGAGACTGCTATCATTATCTCTCATAATAGTAGTAGTAATTTCTAATAATAGCAATAGTAAATGAGAGAGCAAACTCAGCACTGGCTCTTCTAAATAATAGCAAGTGCATACTTGCTCCTGCCAAAATGTGAACTGCTGAGACACTGTTTTCTTGGGAGGGGTCTATGTGTTTCATCCCATCAATTTTCACCAAGTCAATATAGGGAATATAGGAGAATTCAGCCATTCAATTATATTTGTTTATTTGTTGCTAAGATAGGTTCTGGTTTGGGGGTAGGTTTCACAGATTTAAAAAGAGCACTTTTTTTCTTATGATGACTAATACTGTCCCCTAAATATTAAAATCACCTGTTACTGTAGATGTTGTCCTGCCTAGAACAAGTCTTTTGATTTATTTGTGATGTTTTAATAGATATCCTATTGTCCATATAGTTTTTTTTTTTTTTTTTTTGAGCCTAAGAAACATAGTATTAAGGAACTCATTTTCAGGACAATAGCCCAGTTTTCTTTAACCAGTGACTTGATAATGATGTTGGAAAGTTCAGTAACTGAAATATGCTTTTTTTTAAATTTTAGGGTGCATGACTTTGGAAAATGTAAAACTTGTGCCTCTCTTGAATGGTTTAACAGTTTAATGTGAGCCAGATCTCAGAATCTGCTGATTTTTACAACCTTAGGGGAGGGAGGGAGTGAGATTGCTCTGCTCTGAGCCTGTCTACTGGCTGTTCTAACCTGGGCAGAGACAAGGCTGATAGCTTAGATTCTTTAGGGAGAATCACCTTCCTAGACAGAGACCAGAACATGGGTGTGGTGAATGAATTCAAATGCATTATGGAGACCAATCCAGGGGACTGTGATTTCTTCCAACTGAAAAGGCAGAAAGTCAGAAGCCATCCTAAAAGAGTTAACATCTACACAGTGGTGCTCAGGAAGGCAAGAATGGGACTATGAAGGCTTTCTCTGTATTGTTTGAACGTTTCCATGGCAATAGTTTCCAGCAGAAGTTACGTGTTTTTCATTCCCCAAAGCAGCAAACAGCCTTCCCTTCTCATCCTCCCACCATCCCTCCTTATCTCCCTGAGTGGTTAGTTCTTATCTCTCTGCCCTTTTTTTCCCTTCCTGTGTCCTTCCTTTTTGTTCTCAACTTCTCAACTCTTTCCCCATTAACAACAAAAATATTCCAACTCCAGGAAGTCACTTTTAGGCAGAAAGTGAGTCAGACATATAGCCTTCTCTCTGGTTTTCTGAATTCCGCCTTCTGTTTACCTATTAAAGACCTAATTAGATGAAGCTGTGGATGGAAGCAGGGTTGGGGCTTTGCCTTGTTGGTAGGACACAAAACATATTATAATGGTTGGTGTTGTGGTGATATGTTAATTGGATCGCTGCAGGCAAGTGCAGAGCAGCAGTCTCTGACAATTAGAAAGAACAATGACGTTACTATGATGGAGCCCACTCTCTTAACCAGGGGCGGAAGGATTAGCATGCATTGCAGGTCTCTGGAAGGTTCCTGTAGACCCCGAGAGAGAACTCTGCAGTTGGAAATGCCTCCCGTCTCTTCAAAACGAAGCTGCTGTGCCTCCTTTAGCTTATTTTTACTGCCAAAGAAAGAGGAGTGAGGGGACAGTGAGAGATCTGGTTTAGTGGGTGGTGGGGGACCCGTCGCAGACCTGGGCCATAGGATATATCGCGGGGATGTTAGAAAGAAATCCTCGCCTGCTTAATGCATGTGGCCTGTGAATTGTGAAATGGTCTCATTAGAGCCTTTCATATCCAGGCATGTGCCAAAGTGCTTTGCAGGCACAGCGCCATCACTTCAGGTCCGACCCTGCTGCTGTTGGCTGCAGCCAAGAAGGGACAGAGGCTCTGTCTGTATTAAAGCTTTCAGTCTCATCGCTCTCTGTCTACTGTTCATTGTAAGGTGCCTCTGGGCCTTTCAGTGTGGTCCAGGATGAGGCACAACACATATCCTAGGTGTTTGTAGAGAGGAAATATGAAGGCATTTGAGCATCACAGATAGGCTTGAGAGAGCCAGTGGGTTGTGACACCCAGAGGTCCCCTCTCTTTTCCACAGGACTGGCATCAAAGTTGTCTTTGGGCTTCTCTGCAAATATGCCCAGATAATCACCTGAAAGAAATGATGGGTAGTTCAGGGCTAAATAAGTCATCAGGGACTTTTGTATTATTAGATGCAGAGGAACTCTTTGCTTTTGGGGGAAATTCGTATACTAGAGATGTTAGAATAAAATTTTATCTCCCAAAGCATAGCCCCATTGGTAGTAGCTGCCAAATGCTGAGTACTGTATGTCAGGCACTGTGCATGTCTCTTATTTAGAATGACCAATGATTCTACAAGATTGATGATTTAAGAGCATAGACATAAGAGCC
Organism: Mesoplodon mirus; assembly: GCF_964341445.2. NCBI lineage: Eukaryota > Metazoa > Chordata > Mammalia > Artiodactyla > Ziphiidae > Mesoplodon > Mesoplodon mirus. The sequence continues at coordinate 20,053,933 of NC_138983.1, forward strand.
AGGTCAACCTGAGCCCTGTCGTGCTTAGATATGTGGCTTCGGCCAATTTACTTACCCTTTTGAACCTCACATTCTCATGTGCAGCATGAGAATAAATATAGTACAGAGTTGTGGTGATTTATAATTGAAATAATGCTTATAAAGCTTTTAGCAGAATGCTTGCACATAGAAAACACTCAAGCTATTATTCGTAAAAATGTAAGAGATGTTTTCATACAACAATATTATGAAATAATCACTAGGAATGTGCCTCAGGCAGAACAAAATTAAAAATAATTAAGGGCAGGTTGCTTAATGAAAAAGGAAAAATAGCATTGGAAGGTAAATTTCTGAATTTGAAATGGTGAATGCCTGGTATGTTTGGTATAACTTTACAGTTTGAAAAGCAGAATAGATAGGATCATTGAAATAAACTTTTGTTGCATTCATTCTGAATCAATGATTTCCATTCAACCACATTAAAGTTTTCTTGTGAAACTGATCTCTTGGGTCTTGTATCAGTCATGATGCCTTAGACTGGAAATAAGATAAAAAGATCTAACTAGATTAAGCAAAAACAGATAATTTACTGACATATGCAGTTGAAAAGTCTTGCAGTACATGAAGTTCAAGTATGGTTCGATCCACATGTTAACAATGTCACGGGAATTCCTACCATATTTTCTCTGTAATTATCTTGGCTGAGTCCTCTTACATGGACCATTTTTATCCTCAGACTATTGTTTTGTATTCCCTCACCCATCCACCAAAAAAAGATTCACATTTTTATCCCATCATTCCAAGAGAGCATCCTGAGATCTAAGCTGACTGGATTAACTTAGGTCATATGCCCACACATGACCAATCACTGCCTTCAAGGGAATGGAGTTGAGGGTCAGATGCATCCCTAGATGGAATTCAGGGGCTGTTGAGAGACAAGAGGAATTTGGTGCTGGAGAGATAATCACAAATAACCATAGGTCTAATGGTGGAGAGCAAGAAAAATGAGTTATTGTGTTTCACACTGTAACTTGCTTCAAGGGTTAATTTTGTTTCTACTTCTCTGTAATGCTACATTGTTTATAGTATGGGGTTTTAATAACTATCTAAGGAGTTTTGTTCTTCCTGCAAATCATCTGAGTGTAGCTATCAATTTTTCAGAGGAACAACTTCATCTGCATTCATGCTATTTTTGCATAGCTCCTCTCATCTCTTAGGAACAAGTCCTTGCTTTTGAAAGGGAATTTACCGTCTTTTCTGGAAATGAGGAAACAAAAGCAAAAACAAAAGAATCCTCTTCAGTTCATTGGTAGAGCTTTTTAAACTGCTTCAAACACCCACTTCAAACACTGGTCAATAGCACCAGCCATAGGTGTGCTTCTATCCAGCCTTGATTTCATCATATTTGTCGCTGCAAAGATCTCAGCAGTCACATCATCCATTCCTGAACTCTTCATTCTGCCTACCCAGGGATGGTGACCTAGGTAATATGGCATGATATCCTTTGCTTCTTAATAGGCAAGGTAGAGGAAATAATTATCTGGGCTTTGGATACAAATATTTGTTAAGAAGACCTAATCAAAGCACAGGACTGCTCAGAAGGTTCAAGGACTGGGAATGATCTCTTTTGTAGTCTTCTCACTGTGTAACCATATTGTGCACAGTATAGATACTATATTCACACCTATGCAATAACATGCTCTGAACCGAGAATCAAACCAAGTTCATATGCTTCTCATAAAAGGTGTTGTAGAGAAAACTACTGGTGGAGGAGGTTGTGCCTGGAAAGTTAAAACGAGACTGCCATTTTTGACCACCTGTTATATGGTAGAAACTGTAGTAGTTTATGTTACATATTTTACCTCACTGTACCCTTACAAAACTTCAGTAATAATAATAATAGTAGTAATACCAGAAATCAATAATAGGTAACATTCATTGAGTGATTATTATGTGTAGGCACTGTTCTCAATGCTTTATCTTTGTAATGACATTAAATCCACAAGCAAATAAGCACTTTTTCTAGTATGAAGAAAGGGAAGTTTAGATAGGCTTAATGACTTACCCAAGTCACAGAGCTAATAAATGACAGAGCTCTGCTTTGAACTTCTGGTCAACCCTGAGGTTTCTATACTTTACTGTGCTGCCTTTCACAGGAGACTACTTAATGAAAAACAAAACCAAAAAACCTTAATTTTTTTTAAGTTTAAGGAAATCAAAATGCCAAAAACCTGTAACCTGTAACTCTTTCCTTTAACTTCATTTGCTTTTCATTTGTCCTGCCTCCCCCCAACCCTTCTTTTTTTCCCAGGGGTTCTCCATTTTGTCAATCTATTATAGTATTTTTCAGCCCCTAGTTTAACCCAGGGCAGCTGCCCAGCCACAACTCTGGATATAAAAGTAAAGCTTTACCTTCCCCATTTATTTTAAATATAGCCATTTGAGATCACCGCAAATAAACCACAAAGGTGTTTTAGGAGGGCTTGTTGTTTGTCATATGTTGGGAAAAGTGAAGAAACATTTCATATCTCAATGGTCTCCTGGCAACTGCACTTTCAATACCTCTACAGATATTAGTGGTTGCAGGCCCTCTTCCAGAAGATGTAATGATACTAATAATCACATGCTTGGCTGCATGTATTTCTCATCTCAGTTGTAACCATCAGAAGACGTCGTCCTCCATATATAGAAGGGGAACACTTGGCCCTTTCCTCCGTGGCTCCTAAGACTCTTTACTCTTCCCCACCAGGATGGTAGGTGGGAGAGGCAGAAGGAGACATAGCTCTGAGATGCCGTTTTTGCTGCTGTTCCCAAGAAGCTACCAAAGAGAATTGCTATTCTCAGCTCATCTGGGCATCTGGCCCAATAAGAGGCAATGCCCCAAATCAGTTTCCTTACTCCTTCAGCATTATCACCCTTTCTTTTGCTTATGAGACAAACACTGCAAGGGCAGAGAAGCACAACACACTGCCATTTCAGGAACTATGGACACAAATGCTCACTTATGTTCCCATATATGCACATACACATGCATACATGTGATCCCCATAGCCTTATCTTCATGTCCTATATTCCCACCTGACTTCTGAAGGGCCTTCTAGAGACATGTGCCGTTTGTCTTTCTCTAGGATTCAAGATACAAAGAGGAAGAACTGCATACATGGTAATAGAATATGGATTCAGGGCATGGTTTAATAGCTGAGAATTATTCTCCTGATTGCCTACGATATATTTGACCCAATATCTTCTGTTCAAAGAATATAAAGTGACTTTAATATCAGTTGTGGCTTCTTATCCCCCACTCTAAGGCCTTTTAAAAAACAAATGGAAGAGGCTTGAGCTAATCAATATTTTATAATATCTGAACCACTGCTTCCTATCCCTTGGGGCTTGCAAGACAGAGTAGGTTCTTGCTTTATATTGTCTCTAGAATATGCCCCTTTCCTACCCTGACTCAGGCTTTTAACACTTAACAGGCCCAGATAACTATAATCATGCCCTGATTTATCCTTCTCCATCCAGTCTGTCTTTATCACCAGTTATTTATCTTCCAAAGGTACTGCTTTTGTGCAGTTCTCCTACTAGCAAAGCTGCACTTATGAAATAAATGCTGGACCCTGAAATCTGCCACTCTGCTAGGCGACCTCTGTTTCTCAGCTCTTCCTCTTTTCTCAATTTCAGTATGTATTTCTTGGCTATGATGTATTACTTTCCATTTCCTATATCCTGCTCTGTATGGGTAAGTCATTCTATGTACCTGTTGTTTGTTTTCCCACCTGGACTGAAGGCTCTCTGAGGTCAGTCCCTTGGCTGTCATTTCTGTGTCTTTACCTCAATGCCTTACCTATAGGAGATGCTCAATATGCTTTGTCATTAAAAAAAATGCTTTTACAAGCTATCGACTGCTGATCTAACAAAATTTTAGAAAGCAGTGCTTTGTTTCTAATTAGATTTTCATTAATTTTCCTAATAGAGGCCCTCATAGACTCTACTTGGGATGAGGCAACCTTTTCCATTAGAGGACCCCACCTAGCAGTGTGTCATCTTTGAAGTAAAAGGAAGTCTCTTTTGCTGAGTTTTCTGAAGGGTACCTTTAGAGAGCTGCTGCTTGAAGAGCAGTAGATCAGAGCTTCAGGTTTCCTGTGGCTGTTTGCTTAGCAGGGATGTGAAACTCCCTAGTCAAAGCAATGTGCTTTTGTGGGCAAAGACATGCGTGTCTTTGGCAGAGGGCTACTTGCTTCCGTTTTTCTGTACTGCTGACATAATGATGAATTTCCCAGGATTGACCAAGGGCCACATTCATGACATCAATTTTTCCAACTTCCTGTTCTGTGAAAGTTACAAGGAACATTATGAAGTCTTAATTCTTAATATTTTACATTTCCTGGCCATATTTGCATGTTATTCTAATACATGACATTCGTTCCTGAAGCTAATCCACAAAATGGGCAGGTGTGGTGATGAAGTTTGCAGTAACAAGTATGGAAAAGAAGCAGAATGTAGTGAATTTCTCACTAAATTAAATTCATATGATCTGAAAAACTGACTTTTATTCCTTTTTTTCTTGTCATTTTATCAGGTTCATAATGCCTTCTTTTTTAAAGGTGAATGATTATGATAATATATGGTATTTAAAAATTTTTTCTCCTAGCGTTATTACTTGGCAAGATAAGTTGTGTGTGTGGGTGTGTGTTCACAAGTCTGTGAAAAATGACCATTGTATCTGTCATTAACTTCAATTAACCTCAATAGTTCAATAGTCTAGAACACTGCCATAAGATATAAACATTAGAGCCCTAGAGAAAACCTGGGGCAAGTAGTTGTGAGTAAAATAAGAAAGTGAGCTCAGCCCATATCTCTGTAGCTTCCCCAGCAGCATCTTGGTAATGGCCATTTCCCACTGCTGAACGCCATTGTCAAACGTAACTTTCCAGGACTGATGCTGCTACTCTCTGGCCTCAGGACTCTGGCAAGTTTCTCCTTTCTCAGCCCTCTGTGTCTGTAAAATGAGGAGTTTGATTTAGATGCTCTGCAGTGTTCCTCTGAGCTCTCTCTTTCTAGAGTCTATGACATTTCATAGAACTATTTGCAGGTAAAAAGAACTGCATTTGCCAGAGAGAATGGAAATACATTTTCCTTGTTCTTTTTCACAGATATTCTGGCCAGCTTATTTCCTTTCTTTACATCTTCTTGACCTCTTCTGTCTCTCTTTTTTTTTTTTTAACCATGCTTTTCAAATTTATTTCTTTCCTCTCCTGTCTCTATCTCGCCAAGTCCTTCTTCATGTTAGAGTCTCCTATTTTGTGTGTGTGGTGATTCTGCAGGGTAAGCACTTCATTTTAGACTTGCTTCCACTAATTAACTATGAAATTAGGTAAGTGAATTCATTGATTCAGCACTTGGTTTGATGTTTATATTAACTCATTAAAAGGGAAACCCTAGATGTGGCCAGAGGCTTGACAGGAATCTTTCCCTCCCTGCCCGCGCCCCCCACAGATCTCCTTTGACTTCCCACACTAGATAGCGATCTTGCTGTTTCTCAGAAGTATTCATGCATCTGGGGAGCAGCCAAAAGACTGAAGCAGCTTCAGACAGAAATTCCATTCTTTGTGACTAAAGAAATAATCCTTTCTTGTTCTTCTTCTCCTCCTCAAGCTTCCTGGCTATGGCTTCAGTTCTACTTTTGATATACCTGGAGAATTCCCTTTCTATGCCTACTTAATTTCAGGGATGTCTATTTCATGTCAGATGCCTAAACAGCCACTGTCCACTTGCCCCCAACCCCAGGAAGAAAGTAGGACTACACACCTGGTTGAAATCTTCACCTCATTGCCATCAAAAAGAACTTAAGTAAGAAGCTGTTAGGGTTCCATACCCTGCATCAGAGTCATCAACTGGTTTTCAGAAAAAGGATTCACTTAAAATCTATTTTTGTTTCTGTTTTCAGCAATCATATCTTGTTTCATTCTTTTTTGCCTTAACACATAATAACCACAAGCGAATGACAGGTATGGTGGTCATTTGTCACAGAATTGTATTTACTTTTTTTTTTAACATTGTTTTTCCATTTGTGTAAGGATTCACGGCTTCTTTCAAATCCCTGCAAACCAGATCTAACTGGAAAAATATGTTTTTATGGTAAAATAGAGTGGAATGTGGTTTGTAATAGAGTAGTATCCATTGTAAAAGAAAGCTTTTCTTGAGGCCCATCCAAACAGTTCAGCTGCTTGTCTAAAGCAAATTGATTAAAAGAATAATGCACTAAATATTTGTTCCTTGATTTCCTATACCTTCTGTACCTCGTGTGTCTGTTAAAATTCCTGAACTAAGTGCCATTGCCTTAAGACAGTTCATTTTATTTGTTCCATTTATTAAATTGTGTGCACTGATTGTTAGCATAAATTGACATTAACTTTCCATTATAGCATAACCTCTGTTCTTCCCAAGCAGTTTGTACACACCTTGACCATGGTGCTTATCACATCATTTAGTAATTAAATGTTTATTATCTGTCTTCCACACATCGTTCTGAGTTTTTCCCGTGTAGGAGCCAGACATTCTTCTTTGCCTACCTCTTTGAGACATAGTAGGTACTCAATCAATGTTGAAAAAAAATAAATGGAATAGTGAACACTTAAACCTTGGAGTTTGTTTAGAGCAAGATTTGATCCCTCTGTTAGGAATACAATTTGAATTTAAGTAAAATTTCCATTTGTAAAATTCAATATCACAATATTTTGAATTTTTCTATCTCATAGTGCTATTAAATTAGCTCTAGGCATTTGTGTTTTAAAACACTTCTTTGGGTATTAAAACATATATACACATAGTTTTAAAAATATGATGAAACAGTATAACACAAGGAACTAATTAGTTTTAACCAAGTTAGCCATTAATGTTTATTAAGGAAAAAAAAAATGTCCCACTGAAATCAGTAAGCTCTACTTTTTATAGTGTAACTGTTTTATATTTGTAACTTTATTCTGAAAGACACAGACAGATAGGACAGAGAGCAGAAACCTAAAGTGATATTGGCTTATCTTAGACCAAATTAAATTGTTAATTGTTAAATCATTTTTAAAATCCTATAACATAAACATACAAGTTTTGCCTAATGCTTTGCATTCAAATTCAATAATGTTCTCACTTGATAATATTTGAAATTTATTTATGTGTATGCAGTCATATGTATATATACATAGGCACATATGTACATATACACACATATATGTATATATATATAAATATGTATGTATGAATATACAGACAGGCACACATATTCCTTGGTAGATCATAATTTAGAAGTAAGGATCTTAGTATCAGTGTTTTTCTCTACAAGATATTATAATGTTAACATCATTATACTGTCACTAAAATTATAAATAGAATGTGGTAGATAAGGGAAATGGAAGGTTATTTTGCATTTGTACAGGAATGACATTTTTTAATTATAAGAGGGATGTATCAATACTTATGTTGGAATTTAGTGTAATATAATAGGTTGCTCATTCGATAATATATACAAGAAATTATTATTTCAAAATCACAATCCTTTGAAAGCCAGATACTATTAACTGTTTTGAGCAAAGATTACAGTCCGACTACAGAGTTAGAAGAAAGACAAGGATATGTGTTATAGAAATGTTCACATTGTTTTCTATTTGAGAACTTGCTGCTAAATTTCAGCTCCTGACATCTTTTTTACAGTTGGACTATAATGATTAAAATGAAAGAGTTTCACAAAGTAATGTTGGGTACTTTGGCCAGTTTTGTACAATTACATAATTGTGGACTCAAGGGGAGTACGTGCATCCCACAAAGTAAGATCTGTGACTAAATGTAGGAGAGCTAGCATATGTAGATTACTGATTTTGAGTGAAGAATTTGAATTTGCACCCCTTTAAAAGATAAATTATCATTCAGGATTCTTCTTTTCCCTTTGAGACACTAATGCATTTGGTGATTTTGCAGTGACAGAAAAAGAATGAATCATAGGTTTACACTCTGGCTGAATAATTTAATTAATGATTTTATAATAAGACTTGCTTTCCTCCAAGATGATTTTTGGTTGAGACTTTGAACCAAATGAAGATGTTTTATTGAAATTATGATTTTTCACTAACAACTGTTTTATTCTTTCTTTCTTTCTTTTTTTAATTTTATTTTTGGTGTACTGATTTGAACAGGTCTGAGAGCCATTGTTCTTTCTCTGTGGGACTTTTACCCTCTCCCTGAACACACATACAATTTTTCAATTATATCAGGGAGTTCACAGAATCCTTTCCTTGGATCGTGGATCTTGGTTCACAGATGTGATTCTTGGAATAGATTTACCTGGATCATCTACAAATCCAGAACTCATAGCAATCTCCTTATGTATCTATCATTAGCTTCAATTGCTGAATCAGACATGAATTTATCAAGGAAGGTTCGACTCCATTATGCTCCCAGATATTTGTTTTATCTTTTTCCTTGAGTATGCAATTTTGGATCGATTGCATTCTACACTTTGCGAATTGAGTTTTGTTGCTGTTTTCTGCTTGTTTTGCTTTGTTGTTTGTTTGCTTTTTGTTTTTCATTTTTAAGGCTGTTGGAGAAAAATGTTAACTGTAACATAGCCACCAAGTAGCTCTTTTCTTATGGAAATCTCAAAATAGTTTTCCATTATTGGTTCCATCTCTTCATGCGAATTCCACTTAATGAAAAACTCTCGGCTTTCTGGAACTCCTGAGTATGTCTGTGTTCAGATTATGATCAATTTGGAGGCTGCCCATTATAATGTGCAGATATGGATTAATGTGTCATGTTAAGGTTTTTGATGATATTTTATAGCACTGAACTTTGGATAGAACCTTTTAGAATATGACTGAATGCTTGTCTGACTGGAATTATACCAATAACTGAATGAAGTGGGAGATAAAGCAAGTGACCTGTACACTGTGGTTCATTCCTAGTTTGTCAAATCATAGGAAGTGATAAAATAAATTCTGCCACTGATTCTCTGGGTCTGAGATGCAGTTATGAATGAATCCATTGATGACCACCATAATGTCCATATGTGCCAGTCATGAAAGAGTCCTTCATGTGTCCTTACCCACATTGCCAAAAGGGGTCTACATTCAGAGTTGACTGGAGTGAAGAATGAATGCCTCATACCGCAGTGAGAGGTTTGGGGTTGAGCAGAAATATTGTTTTAATAGCTTCAGGGGCCAGGGAATATCCCCAACTCACATTCTGAAGCAGTTTCAGCCAGAACAAGGACCTGAGCATATCTGACATAGTTCGGTTCAGCACAAGTTATCAAATGCCTGCTGTGTAATATGCTAGCCACTACCAACATATGCTAGTTATGAAATCCTCTCAAGTAATAGAGTTTTGAAGTTCGTAAGGGAAGAAAATTTAACTTTCATTACCAGCCTTTGTGTTCTGCAATTTTGGGAAAGTCAATTAACCCTTCTGAAGCTCTCTTTTCTGATCTGTAAAATGAAGCTTCTCTGCTGTCTTCCCCACATTCAGTGTTGTTGAAAGGATGGAAGCAGATGGCAAAGCAGAGGAAAGTACAGAATTTATATATTAAAAAAGGACTAGGGTTTATAGGTCTATGGGAAAGGAAAGAGTCTGTTGGGGACTGGTTTTGAATGGCAGGCTCATTGTTTTTCCTTAGGTAGGATATGTATCTGGGTTGAATTGGGAGTGGAAATGTTGGTGAAAATTATTTTGGGATACATAAAATGAATCCAACCCTTTAGTGTATGAAAGTCTCTTATGATTTTTAAAAGGCTACTCAAATTGAGGGTTTACAACTCCATAGCAGCACCTGGCTTAGAGTAGGTGCTCCGGTGTCATTATGCTCAGCCTTTTCCCAGTAGACACCTTACTGAAGAAGAAAAAATAGAAAAAAAGCATTACAGCTGGCTTACGCAGATTGTTTGTGTACACTACTGTGATCAAAATCACCAGATACACATGATAATGCTCAACTTCGTTCTGCCTATAAACAGTCAATGATCTTGTTAGTTGCAGCTGTAGACCCAGTGGGAGTGGAAATCTTTGTTTATTGAATTTCCAGCTTCCAATCAACTGTGCAAGGAGTAACTGTGAAAATGAAAGCCAGTAGTGTCCTCTTCTCCCTTCTTCACCTCTGCCTCATCATAAGAAGGATTTGGGTTCTTAGGTTGGTTGAAAAAGTAGAGGTTATATAAATAAAATGGAAGAGAATCTTAAATCTTAATATTTCTCTGTTTTTTAAAAGAAAAAGAGTGAGTGTTATGGGCTGAATAATATCCTCCAAAATTCATATTTTGAGGTCCTGACACCCCAGAATGTGACTGTATTTGGAGATAATAGCATTAAAGAGGTAATTAAGTTAAAATGAGGTCTTTAGGGTGGGTTCTAATCCAAAACAACCAGTGTCCTTATAAAAAGGAGAGGTTGACACAGACATTCATGCACACGGAGGAAAAACTGTGAGAAGCCAGCAATCTGCAATTTAAAGAGGTTTCAAAAGAAATCAAACCTGCAGATACCTTGATCTTGTACTTTTAGCCTCCAGGACTGTGAGAAAATAAATTTCTGTGGTTTAAGCCACCCAGACTGTGATATTTTGTTATGGTAGCCCGAGCAAACTGATACCTTGACTGTGTAGTGTTTCTCTTGTTGGATTGGTCAGCCATGGCTATCATAATAGAGAAATGGTTTGACTTATGTCAAAAGAATGGATTGTCTCATCTTCACCTCCAGCAAGCATGGATCACCAGAATGGGAGGAGGAACGTACTCAAGTTGCTCTTTTAGGAGAATCCTTGCATTAACCCTAGAAGCCCCACATGTGGGTTAGTTTTACATATGTCTTGGGAAGTATAACCTCCTTCCATTTTGCATTTCTCTCAGGAGATAAAGATTCTAAGAAGGAGTTCCAAGTTCTAAAAGAGTAATTATTAGCCATATGTAACAGGACCTGCCTCAGAAATAAGGATTGCCCTCAGAGACTCATTTGAGTTCCTAAAACTTGCTCTGCAAGGATCTTTTCCTCCCAGAGTAGGGCAGCGATAAGAAATTTACATCCCTTGGAATACACAGAACCAAAGCTATGTATCAATACCTATTAAATGTTCATACAAATTTACTCTTTACTGTGTAGTATTTAGAGAAACAGATCTCAGGTTAAATAAAGGAGAAAGGAAAGGTGGAGTTTCGTTAGTTTGATTTTGTTATTGTTTTAAGGTAGTGGTAATAGTTTGGAGTGGTGTGGTGAGGTATTTAAGAGCAAGTAAGGTAGACTTTGAACTTTGTCATTGTTGTATGCTATCACTATGATCTCTTTTAGAGAACTATGTTTTCTACGTATTGCTTTCCTTACCATAAATAGAGATAATAACAAATAGGCATAATAATAGTCACTGTAAAGAGAGATAATAATACCCACTTCATTCTGTTATCATTAAGGGAAAAAGAGTATGCACCTGGCATACTATTTGTCACATAGTAAGATATCAATAAATGTTAACTACTATTATTCTTTATGATATTTACTTTCAATGCCTTCTTTTAGTGGAACATTTTTTTAGGTTAAATGGACATTTTAGATTGACTGTTTGCTGGTCACCATTGTGATTCCCTCTTATTATGAGAAATATCACATTTGTAGTATGAGGGGTACTGCTGGGATGAGACTGAAAACTCTCTAACATAGCAACATCAGCTGTAGATTTTAAATAAATTCAAAATAATCCTATTTGAGGCCTGTAAAGCTGAGGTTCTATCTAAAACACAAGGCTTTAAGTACCAATATTAGCTTCCTCCTTTAGAAGGTGAAAGCTGAAAAGTTTAGAATTCAAAATAGCTTTCAAAGGGGTTGAAAACGACAGGGCTTGATAAAGTAAGATACTTAAATGATTCTACCTAGATTCTCTAAATCAGAGGTTCTCAATCTCTACTGTGCATCAGGATTTTCTGAAGAAACTTAAAGTTCTCTATATGGGAGCGTCACCTGCTGATTCAGACTCTCCAGGGATGAGTAAGTTTCCAAAAGCTCCATTAGTGATTCTGAAGTACATACAGCCTGTGTTGATAATCATGGTTCTAAATAGATCTCCAGATGGGTCCCAAAATGTCATGTATTAAAAGGCATATCTTTTAACTTTTTTTTCAACTAATCTCTTCGCCAATGGCACAGTTATAAGTTATGTAAATTCTAATTCAGTCTCGAAAATCATGGCATTTTCCTAAAGAATGCTTATTTATGTTTTCAATGTCTCTCTATATTTTCATTTTTTAAATATATAATATTGTTTAATTTCAGGATGAATTTTAAAGCTCTGCATAAACTCATAAAAATGTAAAATCAGATGCAACACTTTCCTTCTATAAATTCTGAATCACAAAATGGTTTGCTTTGTACTCAATTTAGGAAGCATCATGATTTCTTTTCATGTCTTCTTGGGTTGAAGGTCTGTGATGCAATGTGAACCCATGACCCTCTTGTATCTCATCTAGAAGTATCTTTGGCTGCAATAGTTAATGGTATTATTTTCTCATTGTAGAAAGGCATGGACTAGATGCTTTAACAAGTCACTCACCAAGTAGAAAGCACTGTTTGTGTTTAAAGGACCTCACCATGTGGTAGGATGCAGCTTAGGATAAAAGACCCTCTCTCAGAAAGGTATTCTCACTCTTTCTTGTATATATGGAAAATTGGTGATACAATAAAGGGCAGGATCTTTTGCTGACTAGGGAGTTTCATGCCATTCTCTTAAAAGATTGTATTTCTCTTCCATTGGCTTGCTGTCCACACATAATTTCACCTCCACATGAAAGAGAAACAGGGAAAGCAGTGAAGGTTTGAAGTAGGGAGTTTATGAAAGCAATGATTACAGAAAGTTAAATATGTTCCTGGAGATAGCAGGGTGTCTATTATACTTTCTAGTATACAAATTTACCATTATTATCATTGAAGTTCATTCTGTTTCCCTACCTTCTTTTCAGTTTGCAATTCTACTCCCATTGTAAGCAAGCCTAATAGTTGAAAATTCACATGTGCACGTATTATACCTTAAGGTGCAATTATTAGTTTTACATAAAAAGGCCCTCACAATGTCGCAGTAAGCACCTCATTTAAGCACAATACCTTCATAAAAAAATATATTTGTACTCTACTACATTGAAGTAACTCTAATGTATGAAGTATCACTCGGTAATATTGTATAATAACTGAGTTATAATAACTCAGTAAATTAACAAGTTTTGATTACACATTTATTAGGACCCAAGATGAGGTATGTCACTGAGCACAGAAATGAAGTTGGACATGTTTCTTAGGTTAAGAATTATCATAGTCTATCTGAGGATACATAACTAGTTCTGAGAAATAATTAGTTGCCCACCCGCCCTCCCATGACAGTATGGTCTCAAGATCAGAATTTTATAATACAAACGGTGCATGCCATTGTAGGTCAAAAACGGGAAGGTTTTAGGATGAAGGCAACACTTAAACTGGCCTTTGACAGAGAGGAAAATAAGGGTGATGTGTGTGTGTGTGTGTGTGTGTGTGTGTGTGTTTTGGACAGAAAGGAAGTGATTCATGCTCTGAAAACCAACATTTTTAGATGAATTTTATATCAATTAGTGTAGGGCAATGGGAAGAATATGGATGTTAGCACCAAAGCAATCTCTGTTTGAATCCTGTCTCCATTATTTGCCAATTATATTCCACTGGGCAAGATTCAAATACTTTCTTAGTCAGGTTATTTTCGTCTTTGGATGAAGCTAATAAACTTGCCTTAGTGAGTTGTTGTAAGGATTTCATAAGGTACCTAAGCATAAGATTCAATAAATATATGTTCCTTCCTTTTCTATTCTTAGTACCTTGAGCAATACTGTATTCACTATAATGCATGATAAACTCAGCAAATAATTTAGATGGTGCCTTGGGAACTGTTGGAATAGGACTTGACCATAGCAGTTTATTTATCTATTTATTTATTTTCCAAATACACATTGGAAAATGTGCTCCACATTTTTACTGAAATATCATATTAACTACTCTACAAATGTAGAAATGGACTCTCTGGATATGTTTAAAATCTGTCAAATTCTTCCTTCTCATCCTGCAAACAAACAAATTATGGGTAGATTTGCCATTGCCCCTGCAGCAACTCAAATCACCATGAATTGAGCAGACTCTTAGCAGGAGGATTTTAGTGGATTATTTATGTATGCATATAATCTCTCCATCGAATGCGGACCGCATACTTGTCTGCCTGAGATGAATTTTATTGATATGTTTTTTTGTCTTGCTCCTAACTCTACTGTTCAGATTTTAATTCCTGACAATGCATTAGTGCCAAATGGCACCATTAGTGCCGTTAGGAGCTGAGTTTTGCCAAAATATTCAATACCTGTTGTGTCTATTCTCCAGAAAAGAGAACAATCCAATCTTCTTCACTGGTTGTGATTGTAGTTGAAGTGTGGTTTTTAATTTGAGACACTTTGGGGTTGCAAAAGGAGGTAATGGAATATTTAGACTGTGGAGGATTTAGAAAGCAGGGCAAAATTGAAGCCCTTTTTAAATGTCTAAATCTGTGAGGTTCACTTTGAAAAATAAGTTTCCCACCATTATGTATACTCTCAAAGCATATTTAAAGTACCTCAACAGCTGCAATATTAAAATGACACTGGAAAGCATGAACATGAAATACACAAGGCAAAGTAAAAGGGCAAAGTAATGAGATCAATCATGCCAAGAGGATAATGAAAGACAGACCTACAGAGCCTACTCAGGGAAAAAGACATGGGAGCAGATATTTACAGCACTATGGAAGAGATGCTGATAGAATTTTGCACAAAGTGCTATGGGAAAGAAATGGAAGGAAGCAACATTTATTGTGCTAGAGATGGGAGGAGGGTGAGGAAAAGAAGAGAAAGTTTTATTTAAGTCTCTGTTGCCTTCAAAACAACAGATTTCTCAGTTGTTTCCAGAACAAAAAATACTTGGAATGCCCTTTTAAATGTGTGGCACAAGACCCTGACCTTCATCTATTTAATTCAGTGTTGTAAAGCGATACTGGACAATGTGTTTCTCTGTTTCCCTGAAGGAGCCTATTAGACATGCCATGTATGTAGAAATGGATGGTCTGTGTATGTTTCAAATCTGTGAATTTCCTCAGAGGTGGTCAGACAGAGGCAGCTGGAGGTCTGGAAAAAGATGTGGAAAGTGCCCCCCAACTGTTCACCCTGCACTGGATGGGGAATGCGAGCAGGTCCTGAAATAGGAAGCACAATTGATCCTGAAGATAAAATTCCTTTTCTTGGCAGTTCTGCCCAGGGTAAGGGCTTGGGAGGAGAGGAAGAATGATGGTATAGGAATTCCCATCCAAGTCAGATTGCAGTCTTGGCTCTTCAAGGAGAGCCTGGGTGTATTCATCAGTTCAGAAAAAAAAAAAAATCTGTTATGGTCCAAAGAATCAAAATCCTTTCATCTAACAGCTAGAAATTTAGCTTGAAGAGTATGCAGGTAGTTCTTTTTTGGCCCTTATTTTTCTCACTGCTCTGTGCTTTACGGGATGACTAAGGTGAGTGAGTCAAAAGTACAAGTATCAAAGAATTTCAAGTTATTCACCAAACTTACTTTAAACACAATACTTATTTATTTATTTTATTTTTTAACACCTTTATTGGAGTATAAGTGCTTTACATTGTTGTGTTAGTTTCTGCTGTATAACAAAGTGAATCAGCTATACGTATACATATAGCTGTATATATCCATTCCCTCTTGCATCTCCCTCCCACCCCTCCATCCCACCCCTCTAGGTGGTCACAAAGCACCGAGCTGATCTCCCTGTGCTATGTGGCTGCTTCCCACTAGCTATCTATTTTATATTTGGTAGTATATATAAGTCCATGCCACTCTCCCACTTCATCTCAGCTTAATTTTTTAAACGTGATTTTGAACTGAGAACAGCATTAAAAATTGGGGAATGTAGAAAAAAACCCTCTCCTGCTGTAAGGGATTTTAAAGCGTTGCTAACTGAGGAGCTTGTAGCAAATAACTCTGCCTTTTCAGTCTCTACGCACTGTAGGCAGCATTTTCTCCCGGAAAGGAGAGAATATGGGCTTTGGAGGTACACAGTGTTCTCTGTTTTCAAATACTGACTCTTTCACTAATTGAGATAGTAGCTAACATTTAATGAGAGTTTACTACGTGCCAAGCACATTTCTAAGTTTTCTACACATAGGTATTTAATAGGAAATAGCCCCAGCTGTTAGAATAGAGAGATCTAAAGTACAATGGATCAAGCAAGATCTATATTCCATTTATCTCTCACATTAACAACACAGAGATGGATGGACTAGGCAGTGGTGATGCACTTCTCCACAACATCCTCCCGGGACCCGGGTTCCTCCTCCATGCTGTCTGATTTGATCCTCCTCTGTGTGGTGCTGGCTCTCTAAAACCAAGCCCCCATATCAGACTGTAGGATGAGCAGCTTCATTTCAAACATGATCTTGAAGCAGCATACATCATTTGTACTCACATTCTGTCATCCAGGACTTAGTCACATGACCAGCCTTCCCTGCAATGGAGGAAGGGAAATCTCGATTCTAGCTGGTTAACCATGTATTTTGCTAAAGTGTAGGGCAGGGGTCCCCAGCCCCTGGGCCGTGGACTGGTACTGGTCCGTGGCCTGTTAGGAGCTGGGCCGCACAGCAGGAGGTGAGCTGCGGGCAAGTGAGCGAAGCTTCATCTGCCGCTCCCCATCGCTCCCCCATCCCTCCCCTTTCGCTTGCGTTACCGCCTGAACCATCCTCCACATCCCCGCCCGTGGAAAAATTGTCTTCCACGAACTGGTCCCCGGTGCCAAAAAGGTTGGGGACTGCTGATGTTGGGGGATGGGTCCACCATATTGCATGATTCCTGGGATTGCTATCTCTATAGGTTATAATGTGAATGGTGACCCTGAAGTTGGGTCACAGGGCAGCCCTGTTTGGAGATACTAAAAGGAAGCAGGGGAGAATGGATGTAGAAGACAATGAACATTTTCTGTCAAGATGTATTAACTTCTTTAACCCTCAAAATGCCGTACCAGTTTTATTTTCATCTTTACAGGCAACTCAGTCACAAAATTTGTTTAAAATCCCTGGTCCCATAGCCACAGCAGTGTGAGATCCAGACAATTTCACACAGAAATTGTGCTCTTAATGACTACTGTATTTCCCCTCTGCCTGAGAAACTAATATTGTAGCTACTAGCTTAGTAATTAGGTGCAGTTAATACATCAATATTATTAAGATTCTGCTATGTTCGGGGAGTTGTGGAGTATATTGTAGAGGTTTTGTGTGTGTATGTGTGGGAGTGTGTGGGTGTGTAGGTGTGTGTGTTTTCCAGTGGGCGAACGGGGTGGCTGATTCCTTGAGTGTATGCTGGAGATTTCAAATTTTGGCCAAAAAATGCCCTTTCTTCAGCTTTCATCACTGCATGTAATTTTTGTTTCTAGTGTTAAGCGATGATGGTCTCTGTTTTAAAGATATGTTCTTTTCTAATTGAAGTTGGCTATTTGTGTCATACCCTTCCCATATCTCATAACTTTTAAAACTTATTTTTATCACCCACATTTATAATCTTGTCAGTTAGGCAAGATGAAAGTGGTCACTATCATCTTCCAGTAGAGACTATATTTGCTACCCCACTGAAGAATGCCTTCTTCTCAGCACTGGAAAATATAACAACCACAACAAATGGTCTTCCCTTATGATAAAACGTAACCCTAACCTACATATTTTGGAGGAACTTTATTATAGGAGAGAGAAAAATCCCAGTTAATTTGAATTTGTTCTTCTCTTCTACCAGTAACATTCAGTGTTCCTTTTCTTTTCTTTTCTTTCTAAATTTACTATATAATGCTTTTAAAATAATTGTTGCCTTTATATATTTTGGTGATCATTTTGTGTGTGCATGCATTTTATATTTTTGCTGGTTTTCTTTTGGCAAGAGGCAGAATTAGTTTTTAAAACAGAAATATGTTGAGAGAAGAAAGGAGATGAATGTCAGTGGTTGCTTGTTAGTGAATTAGTGCTTTATTCCTTTTCAAAATTTTTTTATTGAAGTATAGTTGATTTATAATGTGTTAATTTCTGCTATACAGCAAAGTGACTCAGTTATACATACATACATATATATATATATATATATATATATATATATATATATATATTCTTTTTTATATTCTTTTCCATTATGGTTTATCCCAGGATATTGAATATAATTCCCTGTGCTATACAATAGGACCTTGTTGTTTATCCATTCTATATGTAATAGTTTGCATCTACTATATTTTTAGGGTATAGACTGAGATGCAGCCTGATCCCCTAAATTTGTTTTTGACACTCAACTTGTAAGCTGTGAGACCTTGGGCAAATCACTGTACTTTCTGTGTTTTTGTTACCTCATTTGCAAACTGGCGGTAACAATAGGATGAAACTTGGAAAGTTAGTATGAGGATTAAAGAAGTTAATGGATGCAACAGTGCCTGGCACATAGTAAGCAACTTATACAGTTTAGCTATTTATCATCATTTTCTTCATTGTCATCTTCGTGTGGACTGGGTTAATAATCATTCTGTTATCCCTATGCTTACATATTGGTTGCTAGGTGTATTGGTTTGTTGACATTGAGAAGTTCAACTGCAGCAAGTGAACTATTCCTCCTTGGTTTAAGTCCATTCAGCTAGACAGTAGGGTTTTAAGTAAAGAATATTTTGAAAAATCTGAACATTTTGAAGAACAGATTTAGGTTAGAATCAAATGTAATTGTAGGCTCAATAAAAGATATGCTTAAACACTCATTGTAGAAGGAAAAAGGTGTTGAGATTGTTGTTATTTTCCATATCTTCTCAGTAACTTAACTGGTCACAAGATATGACTGATCATTTTCTCTGTAAGTAGCTTTTGGCTAGTGCCTACAAATGATACAATAAGAATATAGACATTGCTCCTAGGAATCTTAAATTATATATATATATATATATATATATATATATATATATATATATATATGTTTTTTTAAGTACAATATACCTATAGACATTATTGCAATTGAATAGTTCAAATAATTATTGTTCTCGAAATGCATATTGAGAAACCAAAACGAGTTGAAAGAATTAAGGAGTTTAGGCAGAAATTGGTTTTGAGGTGGATTTTTTATTTCTAAAACTTCCAACTATTTGTGAAACAAGTTCACACAAGTATCTGAGCATTTTGATTGGGTCCAAATCCAAACTTGCTGTCCAGAAATTTGGGTGCATCACTGTAAAATACCACCCTCACTATAATTATGGGGATGACAGGTTTATGTAGAGACTATGAACATGATATACATGAATAATAATGCTCAATTTTGCTGTTTTTAGGAGACAGGCACATTGCTGTAATATTTAACTATACAGAGTAGCTCACTTTGTAATTCCAGGACTCTTGAAGGGCTAGTTCTATTACAGAATCATATACTCTGTTGATGTTTCACCCATGGCCTTGTGTAGCACTTAACAATAGGTATGTCTACTGGCTTTTAAAAAGCAAAGAAATGCATTTTCACATAGAACACAAAGTTCAGGGGAAGAGTGGTTCTGGTTTATCTTACTGTTTCCACAGCAGCATCAAGGACAAACATCTTTCCATCATTTTGCTCTACTGTTATGTGCTTGTCACCTTTGTCTTTAGTCAAACGTCCCCTGTGGTCACAAGAGATTACAACAGTGCTAGGCATCATATCCAGACATGATATAGGCCAGGACCAAAGAGTTTAGCTTTTTCTTGAGTCTTTTAAGACTGAGGAAAACTTTCTCAGAAATCTCCCCTAAGCCTGCCTTAATGTTTCACTGGCTAGAATACTATACCCCACTAGCAAAAGAAATGAGACAACCAGGATTGTCTCAGATGAGTCAGGATCCACTCTTTGAGGCTTTGTGGAGAGCTGCATGGAGGAGGGTAAATACCTGAATAAAACTGAGGTTTACTTAGGAAGTAGAAAGAATGGGGATAAGGATACGTTATTTCACGCATCAACCATGTCTATTACACTTGGCATATAGTAGAATGCTCATGTTTTTGTTTTTATGAAAGAGAGAAAGGAGGGAAGGAAGAAAGGAAAGAAGGAGAGAAGGAAGGAAGGGAAACACTTGCATAATGTGTTTTGTTTAATCTTCACTGCTCAGCCAATAGAAATCTGATTTGTTTCTGTCAGTTCCAGGCAGACCACAATAAACATATCTTTGGGCCAAGCATTAGAGCCACATTGTCAGAAGCTGATTAGAATTGGGTGGCCACTGCTTCTTTCTTGGCAAGGGGTCAATTCATTGCAGTAATGTATTAAATAGCCCTTCAAAATAGAAGAGTCAAGAAACGATGTCCTTTGGAACTAACACTCTTAAACAGTATCCAAATTAATGGAAAGTGCCTGCACTAATGAAATAAAACATCAGGGCTTTGGCAGGGGGTGATTGGCAGAAACACCTGATGACTTGATATATCTGTCTCCTGAAGACGTAAGTGAGTTCCTCCTTCTAAAAGTGAATGAACAACTGTGGCTGAAGTTAAAGCAATGGTTTAGAGAAAATGACTTCCTGCCTTCTGCCAGAGAACCTAGGAGCACATTTCTCAGTTTACAGTCAGGAAATCTCAGGCAGAGAGGGGTTAACTGACTCACACACACACAGCCCCTCAAATGTTTTATATCAAAACCAGAAATTGAACCCAAGGCAATGGTTAACTGCTGGGCTATAGTGCATCTTCAAGGTTAAGTTTAATGATCCATAAATCAGTTTATTTCCATCACCTTCCTTACTTAGGACAAACCATGTTCACCCTGATCCTTTGAAGAGAAGAAGTGAGACCATGATAATAGATGAAGTAATTTACTTTGGTAGTCTTACTTATGCATCATGAGTATATTTTGAGATAGTTATTGTTATTCTTATTTTATAGATAACTGCGATTTATAGAGATTAAGTAATAAGTCTTAGGTCTCTCAGCTAGAAAGTATCATATCTGGGATTCAAATCAAGATGTATCTGATTCTACAGCAGCCCTATATGCCAACCTGCTTCTTTGCTTGGTATTTAGTCAAAAATACCAAGTAAACAAGCAAACAAACCACAGGAGTTCTTATTCCAGAAGTAGCCTTAAATACTTGAACATAAAAATATAGATTGAGAATCTATGTGAATGATAACTTTGGAATTCAGCATGGAATGCCTCTGCAACCATAATAAAGATATTTAGGATTTGTTTCTATCTGTATAAATGCCAAGTAGCATTTTTTACACTTGAGGATTAGGTGAAATTTCTTCTGATCCAAAATTCTTTTCTCTCCAGGGTCACTGTCCTCTCTAAAATTTTACCTAGACATCATTAATGTGTTTGTGTAAACACTTCATTTAGTATCAGAGAGGCAGTTAAGGTCTGGGAAGATGAGTCTAGAATCTCTATTTCTCAAAAAGAAAGTTATTGATGTTTTGTGCAGCAATATGTCTATATAAAAGTGTTTAGATAAAACATTGTTTATGTGAATAAGCATAAAATATGCCATGTATTTTCATATATGGATTACACAAAGCTTTTGATTGCTTTACTTTCATTTGTCATATGTTCTCTACTACAACAATATAGGAGCTTTTCATTTTGTGTATTAAGGGTCATAAGGACAAGTAAAATCAATCCTAGGCACACGTTTTGAAGCTGGGCCATTTTATCTTTGCCATCCTGTAGGTTTCAAAGCATCTCTGCTTCACAAAGAAACCCTGAATGAAAGCAAAATGGAGTAAAAGTCTTTAGAAAGAGCTTTTTATTTTTTGTCTCCTCTTGGAAACCTATATCAATACTTGATCTTTTTACACCCCTATCAGGATACAATGGAGTCTGCCTGTGCTGACTTGGAACCTTAAAGTGTGTGGTAAGATCTATTTGTCTTGTGAGCTGTCTGTTCCTTGGGGCACCGTGTGTGTGTGTGTGTGTATGTGTGTGTGTATGTGTATGTATGTACATAATTGCTTGGTTGCTACATGTGAATAATGTTTTGTGGTTTACACTATGCTTTCACCTATAGCATTTCATTTGAGTCTTCTGCTTCCATGAAATAGATATAGATGATAGATAGGTAGATAGATAGATAGATAGATAGACACAGAGATACAGAGATACAAACAGATATAGAGAGATAATAGGTTGAACATAAGTATAAATGATTCATTGAAGCTCAGAGAAGCTAAGTTCATGTAACTGGTTAGAAGCTGGTTAGAACCAGATGCCAAATAAGCCTCTTAACACTGAACACCACAGGGGGCCTTCCAAGATGCATCTATAAAATAGGGGTCCAGATGAGCATGTGATCTTTGCTGTGTCACAGCACAAGATACTGCAGTGCGAATATCAGAAAATGACTTGTTTGTCCAAGCATCCTAAGAACAGAAGTCTGTGTAAGGCATTACGTAAGGTCTTTTAAGTTAAAGCAACTTACTGGATCCCAGGAGCTTCTTTAAGCCAAAATCAGGGAAAAGGAGACCAGTTGGTATAAAATGAGGCGGTGAAAGTTCTGTTCATTTGTCTCTTATCTCATGTATACAGGCCCCTGAACCTCCGAATTGAACTCTTATACACATGCACATTCCCTTGCAATTCAGTTACTTTTACCTTCCTTGCTGCAGGCCTCTGGGGACATGGGGTTGAGGGCAGTGCAGGAGGTGAGGGAGTGAGAAGGTTTGAAAATGCCTCTGGTTGTTAAGTTTGAATATGAATATGGCTGATGTTTGGAGGAGGATTGGTTGCAAAAGGGACTGCTGTGTAGTCTGAGGTGCTTGCTGTTTGTATCAGAGAAGAATCACGGGGTGGATTTTGCTTCACCCAATGAGTAGTTAAATGACATCATGCAATCTTTTAGTTGTCCTGGTATTTAGTTACTTCCTCTTTATAGGAGCAAGAATAATTGCTGTCTTCTAGTATTATAATGAAATGTATAATGAATGTACCTAAAACCAAAAAGAGACAACCAATAAAATGCAGCCACTGCAATGATGGTATTCTGCAGTTTGTAGGAGATCATGCTTATTGGTTCTGAGTGGCCTCCTTTCCAGCTACTCAGGAGGGGCTTGTCTTGTGTTTATATTTCTTTCCTACAAAGATTCCTGAATTGCCAAATACACCACTACTGCTTGCAGTATCCCAATGACAGTATCTGATTTTGGTAGGTTTGAAACTACCTAAACCTGAAAAGACAAATCTATGTCACTTTTAGAACTTTATAATTAAAACCTCAGCTCGAGAAATAAATGAAGATATGCAGAGCCATATCATATCATATCATATCTAAGGTGAGAAAAAGTCTTTCATCATCACACCTTGGTGTTAAGACCACAGTGGTTCTGTTTTTCAGTCCAAATAAATGGCTAAGTAGTCTACAGAAATAAGCAAAGTCAGATGACTTTCAATTGCTCTGTACTAAATTGGGAAAAAATGAATATCTTGGCAGAAAGAAAGGTAATATCATACTGTCTGTGCTGTTTTATTTAATCAAGTCCCTCTGATTTGGAAATTTCAAAATAATCATCATTTTTTCATGAATGGGTCTTCGAGGGAAAAAAAAGCTAGAGATTCACTGCATATTTTAGCGAATAAAGCATTTTAGACATGATGTATTTAGAGATATCAGATTACTTTTATCTAGTTTTCTGAATACAGTTTTCCAGGAAATGTCATTAAGTGTGTGTGTGTGTGTGTGTGTGTGTGTATACACATATATTAAATATGTTAAATATAATTAATTGTTATATATAATATATGTATATACATACTTTTTTGATTTCTTAAGTATATAGAGAAAAGTATTTTTTTTCATTTTGACATCTAATGACTTTTGATCTCTCTTTCTTTGAATCCAGAGTGTAATTTAGCAGTCACTTTTGTTCTACTTTTGAATGAAGTGTGATTCAGTGCATTTTATAATACAGTATGTAGTTATTGGGAAATGAGACTAATTTGATTCCAACCAACATATTTTAATCAACTGTTTGCTATCGGCCTGATACTCCTGGGTATATTAGGATAAAAAAAAAAAGCACAGTCACTGTTCATGTGGTCCTCATGAGCTAAAGAAGTGGTTGTTAACTGGGGGTGATACTAGCTATCACTCAGGGGACATTTGACAACATCTAGAGACACATTTGGTTATCACAACTGAAAGGGAGATGCTACTGACATTCAGTGGGTACAGTCTTAGGATGCTGCTAAACATCCTAGAATTCCCAGGGCAACCCTATAAAAAAATATATGGCACCCAAAGGCAGTAGTGCTGAGGGTACGAAACCTTGTCTATAGGGTAGAGAAATAAACAAGGCACTGTGAAAAGTGCTATTTTAGAGACATGAATGAAGTGCTCGGGGAACTCAAAGGAAGGAGAACTGGGGGTGGGGAGATGTTGAAAAAAAGCTTTGTGGAGGAAGTGACATTGGGGCTTGGCCCAGAACAATGAAGAATGGTTTTCCTAATGGAGCATGGAAAGCAGAGAGCATTCTGGGTAGTGGGGCAAAGATGAGCAAAACAGAAAACTAATCACCCACAAGGCTTTGACTGCATGCTGTTACCACTGAGTCAGACTTTGATTCATGGTCATGTACAAATCAGGGTAATGACATAACTCTATGTGGGAGGGTTTTTTGTTTGTTTGTTTCAAATATGGATCTTAAGCTGCATATGAAAAACCTCTTAAGAGAAGATATAAAACCATTTTCTACTAGCAAGAGGTAGCTTTTCTGCCTTCCGTTTTCCCATAGTGTAGTCAGTGTGTTTACAGACTGACCACTAACTCTTCCTGTCTTCCAAAGCTTTCTGAAACTTGAATTTGGGACAAGACCTTTACACAAGCTTAGAACCATTTGGGAGATAAAGTGATTCCCATGTCTGGAAAACCAGAATATTAAGACCTTCAAAAGGCTCTCTGACAGAAAAGACCAGAGAGTAATTCAGGGTTTCCTTAATACTTATGGTACTATGCAGTGGCCCAGAGTGTGGGCTCTGAGAGTCTCCCCTCAAGAACTTACCCCTTGTGTGATTTTTGATAAGTAATAGAATCCCTTTTTGCTTCCATCTTCTTCTTCAAATGCATATAATGATATCTATATCATAAGATTGTTTTGAAGCTTAAATCTCATACCATTTACAGCCAGATTTGTAGTAGGCACTCAGTATTAGGTATTTTCACTTTCCCCAATTTGGTGTGAAAACATGGGAATCTTAAGCAAGATTCTAGCTTTCCTGGTTGGCAAAGAAGACATTGCAAAGGGTAGCTTTATAATAGGAAAATGCTGAGTGCTGTGGGCAGATAATGAGGTTGTTCAAGAACCGTTCAATTAACAAAATGAAACGAGTGTGGTGCACGCAGTTGTTACACTGAAGATGTTTTTGAAATGTTGATGGTGATGGTACACGTAGTGATTTTAAAAGGTCCATATTTAAGTTAGTAAAAAAAAAAGAGAAAGGATTATAGGATTGGGTGGTGGGAGTGTGAGGTTGAAAGCAAGCAGGTTTAGTTTAGATTAAAGAAAAGTCTCTTGAGTGATTAAAAAACAACCATAAAGTCCTCCTGGGGAAATGGTATCACTTTATCTCCTGCTGAGCAGGTGATATTATTCCTCTTTGCTTAGATTCCTGATAAGTCATGGCAGGAATGATAAACAAATTATTTTCTGCTTCTTGTGAGCATAAATACTGGAAGATATATATATGTCACACACATACCTTTTACTTCTAATGTTTATATTTTAGTTAAAAATTCATTGAATAGTGAGTTTTATCATTAAAGAATGAGCTGCTTCTATAATTTAAAAAGGTAGAAATCAAAATATGGTACTTCTACCTATAACCTCTTATGTAAACAGCGTTTTGAGGGTTCAAACTAGGATTATTAAAATATCAGAAGATAGATTTCAGTTTCTTTTAGCTAATATCTTTCCCACTGGGACAAATATTAGTGGTGAGGGAAACCACATGCTTCTGTTCATATTTTTCCTACTAATAGGAGATGAGATGATTTTCACCACAGTTAAGTTAGAAGAATGAATCTGTCATATATGTCACCTCACAGAAGCATCTAAATGAAATGCCAATGTTATCATTTTCCACATCCCTTAATCACCATGGAGATTAAGTACTAAATCAAAAGTCTGCAGAGTTAACCAAAAACAAAGTAATATTGAGTATTCAATGTCTGGAAAAAGTATGGAACAATCCTATTCATTTTTTTTTTCTTTTTCCCTAACAATTGATTAAACAGTTTGGAATTTCCTAACTTAATAATATGTGTCACATTTAATACATCAGTATTGAATACTGAGCCCCAAACACAGTGTTACCAGCAGTATTTTATTTAGTGCTAAAAAGAGAATTTTTAAAAATTTTATTGATGTATAATTGATTTACAGTGTTGTGTTAATTTCTGCTGTTCAGCAAAGTGATTCAGTTATACATATATATTATTTTCCATTATGGTTTATCACATGATATTGAATATAATTCCCTGTGCTATACAGCAGGACCTTGTTGTTTATCCATCAACATATATGCACCCAATATAGGATCACCCAAATACATAAAACAAATAGTAATGGAGATAAAGAACATTATTATTCACATTCTACAAATGAAGAAAATAATCCTTAGAATAGATTAAGAATGTGATTGAATTCATGCATCCAGAGAGGGTGATGAAATAAATTTAATTGTTCAACAAATCTGCAATTTAAAATAGATTGAAATGGAATGGGATAAAGTAGCATAGAATAGGATAGGCTGGAGTAGACTAGAAATAGAATAGGACAGAATGGAAAACTTAGAGTGTATCACGTTATAAGCTTTGATTTGTGAAACTTTACTTTCAGTTTTGCGAGTGGTAGAGAGAAAGATAAAGAGATAGAGATAGTGATATGAGAAAGAGAGAGGGGTTGCACTGTATATGGATTTCTTACTGGGAGGTATGGTATAAAAACTAAACATTTTAGAGTAACTATGGTAAAGAATACTCTGCTGATACATTCCACCCTTATGTTTCTATTTCACAGTCAAAACAAAATAAATATAATTTTTATATTTTAATGTTCCTGAGTAGATTGACACCCTGATTTAACATGGCACAGCTAATTAGTGGCATATTTGAGAGTAGAATATGGGTATCCTACTACTTAGTGTTAAGTGTTGTGATTTTCTTTATTTTTGTTCCCTTTTTTCTTCTTTTTTACATCCTAGGAGTGAGGGATTAAATGAATAAAGCATCAGAAATAACAAGTTGTAGGCTGTGAACAACTACTCATTGACTATTGTGTCTGTCACACGTGTGGACTTTTCCACTGCAATCAAATTACAACATTGATTATTTATTAAGTGTCTTTTTGGTAAAACTCTGTACTTAGGTATATGTTATGTTTCTTATTGTCTTGGGCTTCTGATATAGATGAGAAAAAAAGGTAATTGTTTGTAAACAATATAGTAACATATGTAAATAATTGGTTAAAAAACTAAAATAATTTTCAAGTGAAAATACAGACCTTTACATTGTTCAGAGGAGGGAGATGGACATTTGACTTGGGTGAGAATTGGCAAGGAAACTGTGGAAGAGACAAAATTGAGTACACTTTTTAGGTGGTCTCAAGATGTGCCACGGTTGATGAAAATCTGGTCAATTCTGAAACACGTACTGGGTTAGTAGTTGAAAAACTCTGAATTGTCACAACAGAAGTCACAAGCAAAGTAGCTGAAGAATGAACTTCTCAACAGACCTCTTTAGGGGTATGTTGATATTATAATGCCATTTTGTGCTAGTTGTTCATGAGCTATTAATTGGAAAAAGTATGATTATGTAGTTATTCCAATGAGCATGTATTAAGAAATCCAGGTGCAATGGAATACATAAATGTCTCTAATGCAGTATAAATGGTAATAATAAGTACTTTAAGGTCAAAGTCTACCTCTTCCTTGAAGCCTTCTCAGATTCCTAAAGTCAATCCACATTGAGCTTTTCTCTTCTAAGAATCTCTCTAATATAGAATTAGCTGCATTGTATTTATTACTTAGTTATTGTTCTGACTTTTTTAAATGAATTTTTTATTTGTGCATCTCAACTACTTAACAAACTGTAAACTTCTAGCTGCTCTTGTATTTTTCTACTCACATTTCCAGTACCATTTCTTTGCTACATGGTGAATGCAGATTTGATGATTGGTTAATAGATAGAGGGATATATATATATATATATATATATATATGTATATATATATATATATATATATATATATATATAAAATTACTACATTAACTCCTGTCAAATTTTTTCTTCTTATGATATTAGCTACATTCTGCCAACTACTGTATTTATGTACACTCCCAACTCGTATTTAAAATGCTCCTGGCAGATAGCAACTCTTCCTTACGAAGTGAATAGTTGTCAAATGGAATTGACTGACTTTAAAAAATAATAAGTGTGATATATATAGGAAGCCTAGTACAGAATGAGTACAGGGAAGACTTTCAATAAACATGAGTGGAATGAATGAGTCCCGAATTCTAACTTTTGCCATCAAGTAGCTGTGAGACAATGTCAAATCACTTTCCCTTTCGGGGATTCATTTTTTCTCATCAATAACATAAGGTGTTTGGATTGAAAGATGGTTTTCTACCTACTTTTCAGACTATAGGAAGGTACTGCAGTACTTCCATGAAGAATGAAGCATTTCCTTAGCCAAAGATAGGTATTATATTGGAACTAAGATATTCTTTAAAAAGAAGCTCTCCATGCTAAAATTGCTTGAGAAATATTGGTGTAAATCACCGTGAGGAAATTCTCCTTTTTAAATCAGTTTGAACCTGTACAATTTAAAAGTCCATCCAGTTGTTATTATAGTAACAAAGGAAGTGAAAAAGCAGTCCTTCTGTTCCAGAAGCCACATTCAAATAAATTTGACATTAATATCATAGGAATGTTGGAGACAGTAATTAATTGTAAAGGTGTATAACAGTTCCTTCACTATAGAGAGAAATGTATGTTCATCTGTTATCCATAAAACAAGCTTCAAAGAATAATCACTTTTAAGAGACTAGAATAAAATATTTTATTTTTTTTCTCTTTTCCTTACTCCGTATTCTTTTTTTCATTTAAGAGAGCAGCATGCTGAAACATTTTATTAATTGCTTCTTTGACAAGCTCTTGGGTAGTATGGGCTTGTTTCTCTCTCCTCAATTTAGATTGGCAGGTTGGAAGATAAAATTTTGCTGTTTTGCTTGATCTATTGGAATGTAAAGATGGCTATTGGTTGGTGTTTATTAAACTCTAAAATCAAAGATGCTGAGCCTGAGATGTTCATCTGTGGCTTAGTAATAATCACAATAATAAAGGTGGTAAATAATAGTGGTAATATTAATACTAATTAAAAGCTCTATTTAATTTTATTTGTTGCTTACTAGTGCCAGGCACTGAGCTAAATCCTTTACATATGCAATCTAATATATTCCTTATGACAGCCCTGTAGGAGAGGTTCAATTATTTTAGAAGAGGAAAATGAGCACTTTTCCCAAGGTTAATATTTAGTATGTGGTGAGTCAACATTAAATGAACTTCTAATCTAAAAGAAATGAAGATGAAAGGCTGTACAGAGAATTCACACAAGGTAGAATGAGTACTTTAACTGAGACACATACAAGTATAAATTTCTAAGATTGTTCATTCATGTATTGATTCATTTGTTTATTTGTATAGCTATGCCCTCAATGTTCACTATATTATTTTTATCCAGAATTCCAGGGCTGGCAGGTCCTTAGAGTTCCTCCAATACTTTCATGCATTGCCAGAATCCCTGACTATAGCACCTCTGAGAGCTGGTCACAGAACCCCGACGCTGAGTACTTTACCAATAAACAGTCTCCCTGTAGGTACAGAATATCTGCTGTTCAGTTCCTGCAGATGGTACTTGAGCCAAACTAGGTTTCCTTGTACCTTTCATTCTTGGTTTTGCCTAATAAAGCCAATTAAAATTTTGTGATCATGTTTTCAACAAGGTAACCCTTCTTCGAGGCCATTATTTGACTCTTTCCTGTCACCAAGTCTTCCGATAGGGTTAACATCCCAGTGTTTCTGTGGGATTAAAACTGTGCAATCAGCGACTTCCCTGGTGGCACAGTGGTTAAGAATCTGCCTGCCAGTGCAGGGGACACGGGTTTGAGCCCTGGTCTGGGAAGATTCCACATGCTGTGGAGCAACTAAGCCCGTGCACCACAACTACTGAGCCCACGCACCACAACTACTGAAGCTCATGTGCCTACAGCCCGCACTCCGCAACAAGAGAGGCCACCACTTGCTGCAGCTAGAGAGAGCCCACACAAAGGAACGAATACCCAATGCAGCCAAAAATAAAAATAAATAAATAAATTTATAAAACTGTGCAATCATGTAAAGTGTTTAGGAGAGTGACCAACACATAATAAGCACTCTGTAAGTAACAGATGATAATAATGGTGCTAGATATTTATTGGATTAGACTTAATTTATGAAATTCTTCTTCTCTTGGTTGACCACATTTTGTCTACAATTAGTTAGATGTAGATGCTAGCTTTCCTGAAATGTGCTACTTCTAATAGGACACAATGCTTCAGGTTCACTGGTGTACATCATTAAATTGAGCCCAATCAATTAAACTTTGGTTTAGTGATTGGTTTCATTGATAGGGTCATTGTCAGTGTCCACTTCTGCATACATAATATCTGGTTTCTGCCTTGTTAAGTTGTTATATTTAAATGCCCTTTAAAAAACCTAAACCATTGCCTGACTTTCTGATTGCACATTAGAAAATAGTAATAATAAAAAGAAAAAAGGAAAGATGGAAACTCATTGTAAAAAATAAGTAGAAGCTATTTCAATGATACTTCACTATATAAGAATGAGGAATAGAAGCATAAGTGAATGTAGTTAAAGTCTGACCAGTGATCATGACAGGTCCACCATTCGAAGGCTGAATTTGCCTTTTTCACTAAGCATACCGACCCTTTGCTTATTAACATAATAAAATTGTAATAAAATAAAAAGGTTTCACTACAGACTAGACAAGGCCAGACAACTGATTAAAAGATGCTAAAATGTGCAGCTCTCTGGAGCCTAAAGTCCCTTTTAAGGTTGATTTTGAATGACTTGTCCAGGTGGGGAGCCTTCCAGGAGGAAGGCTTTGTCTGGGGTTAGGTCAAGAGCTGGATCCCCAGGGCTCCAGGGAACCTTGAGGAGAAATCCCTGAGGCAAAGCCCAGACAGAGGGAGCCACCAGATCCTCAGAAGGGGGAGGGGAGGATTTACCATCACTCTGGACTGATTTTCAACTGCAGCACTTCTCAGGCAAAGAATATGCCAACAGCTATTCTCTCCTGATCTGACTGCCTGTGGTAGGCACAGCAACCTCTGAGGTTCTGAACTATCAATAAGCTGGAACACCAGTAGGGTCAAGTGCCACTTCAATATATTTTCATCTTCCTGTGTGTTGCTTTTGGCAGGGGGGAATGTTCTAGGCTATGGCTCCTTGTCTTGCACAATAATGGCATTTTCAGGCTGTATGGGATCTTACATCACCGAGTCCAATTGCCCCATTTTGCAGATCACCAAACTGAGGCTGAGAGAGAGGGGACTTACCCAGAGTTACTCAGCTAGTCAGTGACAGACAACAGTGGAAATTGCAGTAAGTTGCATGGCCTCTTTGGGCTTCTCTTTGCAAGTCTATAAAATGGAAGTAAGGGGTAGGTCTACACAGTCTCTCCAAATTTCCTTCTTATTCTAATATTTTACTTCTGTGATTTTTAATTCGAGACTTAACTACCAGTGTGATTTCCACTTTGCAATAATCAAGATGCAAAAATGATGCCTTTTGGTGTCTAAATGACAGCATTCAAACATCCTGATGAAGGCTAAAGCTCTAGGTCATATTTTGCATTGTGTACAGATACTTCCCTCAGTATAGGGCATAGATTTGGATTAAACATTTTAAAAATGCACCCTGCTTTTGAATATGACTGATAATTTACTCTGTTGCATCCTAACACTACAAACGACTACTTCATAAAACTGTACTATGTTTTATTGTTATTATTGTCTTACATTGCTTTTTACTCATTGCTGAAAACTTCAGGTCACACGAATAAGGATGCTGAAGAGGTCATGCCATACAGCATAACAACGCCCAAGTTGGGTTTTAGTTAGTTGAATACTCTTTTGTTTATAAACAAGGATTAGCTTTTCTTTTTCCTCTCATTTTTTCAACAGACACATTTTAGACAAACTGACAGCAAATCCATTATGTAATGACAGCTATAAAAGCTTTCATCAGGAGGGTGCATGGTTTGTGTCTCTGTATGAAATAAGTTGGGTTATGGAAGCAGCAAGGGCAAAAGACTCAAGAGTAAGATAGACCTGGGGTTTCAAGTCATTGTCTCCATGGAATTTGGGGTTTAGGGTACGGGTACGGGTTAGGGTATGGGTTAGGGTATGGGTTAGGGTTAGGGTACAGGTTAGGGTACGGGTATGGGTACGTGTTAGGGTTAGGGTTAGGGTACAGGTTAGGGTATGGGTACGGGTACGGGTACGGGTACGGGTACGGGTTAGGGTACAGGTACAGGTTAGGGTTAAGGTATGGGTTAGGGTTAGGGTACAGACTAGGGTTAGGGTATGGGTACGGGTACGAGTACGGGTTAGGGTACGGGTTAGGGGGGTGAGTAGGTAGGAGGAGCATGAAATGTAGCATCCCTTTTCCGTTTGTTTCCCCTAAAGTCATGATGTGTCTTTCTAGGGTTTTCAAATTCCATCTGTCAGGTACATTAAATATCCATTCTCCTCTGTGAAATATGTGAACTTTATTTTTAAAGTACTGCTTATAATGCAGAGAATTCTGAGATATGAAGAGTTTTTTATAGGGAGAAGCATCTTTACACCATTGGGCATGTAGATTTACAGGCATTTATTACCTAGATGACATTTGACAAGTTATATACAGTAGTGTTTACAGGGGTATTATAAGGATCAAATGAGATAATGTATATGAAAGAAATGTGTACAACAAAGCATCACAGAAATCCTTTTTTTCTGTTTATACTGCATATTAAAGCAAATGAGAACACTGTGAAGGGTTGAGAAGGAGAGGGTGTGAGAAGCAAATACTTTATTTTTCAAATAAAATCAAGGCTTAGAACAAAGAGACTACCAGGATGCAAATGAAATGTTGCTGCTGGAATATCCAAGGCTCATGCTTCTTAAAATGTTATGTACATTTGAGTTGTTTGAGGATATTGTTAAATGCAAATTCTGATTCATTAGGTCTGGCGTGAGGTCTGAAAGTCTGTATTTCCAAAAATCTTCCTTTTGATACTGATACTGCTGCTCTGCAACCCTTTGAATAGCAAGATCATGCTCTATCAGAGTAACAGGCATAGCCAAAAGTGAACTAAGTATCTTACGGGGAAAGAAATCAATGTGTCCACATGTCTGTTGGGATTCACATATCCAGGGAATACCACTAGCCTGGTTAAGGTCCCCGCTTGCCATACAATATAGGAGTATTCTGCATTTATTAAGTGTTGAGAAAAGCATCTGTTCCTATTAGTTGAGGTTTCTGGCTGAAAGATAGCAGCTAGAGAGAGGTTTATATACAACACAATGAAGAATAAACAAGATCTAGGGAAGCCAACACATGAGGAAGGCAGTTGAGTTCTTTTTGGTCCTTTAGCAGGCCTTGTCTAATACAGGTCATTGAATTCTGCCTTAAGAATCTCAGATATGTGATTGGTTGTCTGAACTCTCTACTTTCCCTTGGCACGTTGTGTACTTACATTGACTTGGGTCGCTCAATTCTCTAACGTAAATATGAAACAGGAAGAAACCATGCGAGCAGTTCCTCTGTTTTTGATATTTTCACCTCAGTTAAATACACATTTACTAAACACTAGGTTACAAAGCAGTGGAGTGGGCTCTGGGAGGAGCATAAGGAACCTGAAATTAGGTCCCAGGGACCCTCAGTTTACCTTTAAATGAACTGACGGTGTAGAGAGACAGACGTAATAGCCAAATAAAAGGCGGACTGAACTTAAAAAGATCTATCATGTTAGAGATCTCAAAGAAATAGAAATCGGCTCTGCTGGCAAGGGAGTTAGGAAGACTTAGTGAAGGGGAAGAACTTGAAACATGGTCATTTGTACATGAAGGCCAGAGGATAGCTCGAGGCAAAGTCTTTGTCATATTGTAGGTCTATAAATGGAGAGCAAAAGCAAAGAGACATAGTTTAGTGTAATTTGACTAACAGAGTGCTAAGATTACAATATCATTCTTTGGAATTTAGGCTAATGCTTAGAGCTTGAGTGGGATTGTTGGAGGGAAGGGAGGACCTATCAGGGTGGCGTTTTAGCTGTTGCTTCTCTCAAACTTTGATTTTTTTTTTCCCCATTGGGCCTACTTTGTTGGAATCTGCAGAAAAAAGGATCACCTTTTATATAAACACCTCCCCTTAGCATATGGAACATAGCACTTCAGAAGGCAACATGAATCAGGGAGGGAAAAGAGAGAAAGGATTTCAAACTGCCTTAAAAATGTATTTCTGTATCAAGTCATTTACCCATTAAGTGATCCTTCATTACAACTCCTAACACTCAGATGTGATAAGGATGTTCATTTCTCTAACTTGTGTGAATTTAAATTCCTTTTTAAATGAGTTTTGCCATGATAGTTACTTTGCAGTGTTGGTTGGTCATAAAGAAGAAGCCTTTTGTATCTCCTTGATATGCTGGCACTTAGCCACTAAAAAAAATAATTCTACAACCCTTGTCTGATTGCAAATTGCCCTGGCTGGTGCCATTGCCTGGGTGGTAGGATGGGGCTGGGGTACTATCTGGAATTTCTATAGACAATGTAGTCTGAGGATCAGGTGCAGAGAGGAGTGAGGATAATCAAAGAATAATAGCCATTATCAAATCCAAGAGCAAGTCTGGGATCTTAGGAGGTTAAATACATTCAAAATTCAAAGATAATTGGGAACATACCAAGAAACAGTTGGCTAGAGCCGTGCTCACTTGAGGAACTACAGTGTGAGGTGTTTGTTTTAACTGGATATTGACTGTGTTGGCTGAGACTGGCTTAAAGAAACAAGAAAGTATCTAAAGACGCCATTCCATCTCCACTATTGCCCACCTACCGAAAATACTCTCTTAAGAGCACAGATGATCACCGTGAAGCTTGCGCTGTTATACAGTCAGCTCTCTGTGTCTGTAGGTTCCACGTTGGAAGATTCGACCAACCATGGATCAAAAATATTCAGAAAAAAATATTCCAGAAAGTTTCAAAAAGTAAAATTTGAATTTGTCACTCTGGCAGCTATTTACATAGCATTACATTGTATTAGGTATTTTAAGTAATCTAGAGATGATTTAAAGTAGACGTGAGGATGTGTGTAGGTTATATGTGAATATGACACCATTTTATATAAGGGACTTGAGCATCTGAGGGTTTTGGTATCACTGGGTGTCCTGGAGCCAATCTCCCCACAGATACCAAGGGTCTACTGTATATATTTCAGATCCTTTTGCATTCCACTGAGCAAAGCAATGTACCACCTGTGCTAAAAATGTGTTTTAAATTTATATGAATTAATTGAAGTCCAGGAAACTATAGACAAGGGTGACTCTATGAGACTCTATTTTTTAAAAAACTCCACTCAGCTATGACTGTTTATAGGTTTCTTTGCACACTTTGTCATTTGTTTTGTCATTGCTTATTCTTTAACTTCCCTTCTCTCCTTCTCATGCTCTGATGTTGGTGTTATGAAATATTATTTTGGTTCTTGTAGCTTGCTGTCAATTACAAATCTCAGGTAATAACCAAATGTCAAGGGCATAGATATTTCGTACTGAGGGTTGTTTTGACATCATCTAGCATTCAGCCCCTTTTTAAAAATAATTAATTAATTAATTAATTAATTTTTGGCTGTGTTGGATCTTTGTTGCTGTGCATGGGCTTTCTCTAGTTGTGGTGAGCGGGGGCTACTCTTTGTTGAGGTGCATGGACTTCTTATCGTGGTGGCTTCTCTTGTTGCAGAGCATGGGCTCTAGGCACATGGGCTTCAGTAGTTGTGGCATGCGAGCTTAGTAGTTGTGGCTCCCGGACTCTAGAGCACCAGCTCAGCAGTTGTGGTGCATGGACTTAATTGCTCCATGGCATGTGGGATCTTCCTGGACTAGGGCTTGAACCCGTGTCCCCTGCATTGGCAGGCAGATTCTGTTTAGCCTATTGATATATAGTCTGTACATGCTAAATATGCAGAAACTGATTTTTTAAATAAATCAAGATGACTGTATTTTTCCTTTACAATCCCTATCTAGACTTAGGTATTACTAGTAAAATGTGTTCTTAGCTCTGCCCATTTGTTCTTTTGTTTTTTACTGAAGTATAGTTAATAGATAAAGTTGTATAAGTTTCAAGTGTACAGCAAAGTGATTCAGTTATACATATATATACATATATATGTACATATTCTTTTTCAGATTCTTTTCCATTATAGGTTATTACAAGATACTGAGTATAGCTCCCTGTGCTATACAGTAGGTCCTTGTTGTTTACCTATTTTATATATAGTAGTGTGTATATGTTAGTCCCGACCTCCTAATTTTTCTCTTCCCCTACTCCACCCCACCCTGGCTATCCCCTTCAGTAACCATAAGTTTGTTTCTAGCCTGTGAGTCTATTTTTATTTTGTAAATAATTTCATTTGTATCATTTTTTTAGGTTCCACATATAAGTGATATCATATGATATTTGTCTTCTGTCTGACTTACTTCCATTTGTTCTTTAAAGAGCTACATATTAAGTACATATTAGAAACTGTGTTGGGAGTTATATTAGTCAGGACTGTCTGAACTCTACTGTGATAATAGATCAACCCTAAAATCCCAGTGGATGAACCCAACAAAAGTTTGGTTTTTGTACCTACTGAGGTTACCATGGACCTTGCTGTTCTCCAGTGCAGCTCCCTCTCTAGTGATGTGACAGGGGACCAGTCTGCTTTTCTATTTTATGACTTTCCCTTCTCAACATGTGGCTTTCATATTGTTATTACAGGGGATAAGGGAACTGGAGATTCCTCAGGGAGGATTTTCTCTGTCTCCCCTCCCCAAACTGACATATATGCTCTTTACAATCCATTTGTCAGAAGTCATCTGGCCCCACCTAACTGTGAGAACTATCACAGGGAGGGTGCTGGGAAGTCTAGTCTTCTCAGTGTCTGAGAGAGAAAGAATTAATAGATATTGGTGAGCACTGTTGATATATCACAAGTTCTGGGAGAACACAAATTAAATTTTTAAAGTTATCCCCTATGAGAGCTGTGCAGACCTATGAGGAAAACAATAATTACAGGAGAGTATTTAAGGCTATGTTACAATTTGGCAGGGCCTATGGCTCCTTAAGCCAGCAGCTGCTGTTCTCTTTGGAGAGTTCCTTTTTCATCTGAAATAACTGACTTGAGATTTAAAAATTCCTTGTGTTCTCTCCTGTGAATGCTACTTGCTTTGTTTTCTTCAATAGAGGTCAAAATGTGTTTAAAAACTAAGCCTGGGTCTTCAAACTTCCTTTTTTGAACTAGTGACCTTGTGGCAGCTGTTGTTTCCTTGCCCACTGGAAGCCATAAAGGGAAGAATGAAGCCATGTATCCTAAGGGCTCTTTTCTTTGTTGGGCAGTTGTTCTTTATAACTATCTCAGCATTTATGACTGGCATCATCAAATATGGAGACAGTTTTCTGGCACTAACCATACAAACAGCAAAGCTTAAGCAATTGGAGAGATCTATACCATGTGGAAAAATAAGAGTGGAAAAAATAAAAAATACAAATAAGGCCATGAAAGTACGTTTAGGCTTGAGAGCATGAACACATGGTGTTGGGTTGAAGGTGACATGTTGCCAGAGAGTCTAGATATTTTCTTTTTGCATTTAGTACATGTGTTTCTGTTAAAACTCTTTTACATAAAAATAGTTGAAGAGCCGAAATATTAGTGTCATGCTGATGTGTAAGGAATGGGAGAATAAAAATCTGTACCATTTTCTGAAAGTTTTTCTTATGGCTGAAAACATTGTTCACTATTTGTATCTGATTTATAACTGTAATGTTCCTTGTCTATAGACTTAAGAATTTGGGTTTTCATTGTAAAATATTTCCTCTCAACAGTTGCTTTCTGTGCCTTGATTTTGAACTTCCATTGACTTTAAATTATATCCATATAACAGATTTATGTTATGCCTCTAAGTAAATATTTTCAATGAATCTGGAGAGGAAGTATGATGGCTTCTGAGATTTTGAAGATAAACTAGAAAGGCAAACTGTGAAAATTACACAAATATTAGTAATGATAATAATATAATCATGAACATTAATTGGGCATTCATCATGATCTAAGTATTAGGCTAAGTGTTTCACAAGGATCTTTCATTTAATCTGCATAATTATGAGAGGCAGGGACCATTATTAGCCCCACTTTAACCAGGGGCTTAGAGAGATATTAAATAAATTACCCAGTGTCACATGACCAGAAAGTATCTGTCTGACCTGTTTAAAGTTAGCCAACTCTTTATTATTTTTTAAATTATTTTTAAATTTATTAATGTATAGTTGATTTACAATATTGTATTAATTTCTTCTGGACAGCAAAACGATTGAGTTATACATATATATAATTTTTCATACTCTTTTCCATTATGGTTTATCACAGGATATTGAATATAGTTCCCTGTGCTATACAGTAGGACCTTGTTTTTTATCCATCCTATATATATATAAAGTTAACCAACTCTTGTTCTCCTACAAGGTATCAAGTGGTTTCTAAGTGTGTGGATCATCCACTAAACCAAAATATAACCAAAGAAAACTTTAACCTAAACTGTGTATTTTATTTTTATTTATTTATTTATTTATTTGTGGTACGCGGGCCTCTCACTCTTGTGGCCTCTCCCATTGTGGAGCACAGGCTCAATGGCCATGGCTCACAGGCCCAGCCGCTCCACTACACTTGGGATCTTCCCGGACCGGGACACAAACCTGTGTCCCCTGCATCGGCAGGTGGACTCTCAACCACTGTGCCACCAGGGAAGCACCTAAACTGTGTATTTTAACTTGCATAAAAAATGTATACTTTAACAAAAGTACTGTTGTCAGAATAAAGTTTGGAGATACAGATTAAGCAGTAGGAATAACTTTGACTTTTATTCAGAAGTAGCCATAGCAAAAATTCACTATCTAGTGCAGTGGTTCTCAATCAGGAACACTTTTGCCTCCTCACCTAGGAGACAATTGGCAAAGTCTGGAGAAATTTTGCTGTCATGACTGGGAGGAGGGGTAGAGGCAGAGATGTGCTAAACATCCTACAATGCATAGGGCAATGCCAAGTATTGGGTTAGCTTTCATTCGTTTTTTTTCTGTAAGATGGCTCTAGTAGCACTTAGTTTTCTTTAACTTCATTTGAAACAATTTGGTTAGCTTGTATGTAACAGCTGTCATATCAGCCTGCATTTAAAAAAAGACATCAAAATCAGTGAATTTTTGTGTAGTCATTTTAATATTGAAGATGGAGGGAAAAAAGCAACATTTTTGGCCTATTATGCTTTATTATTTCAAGAAAGGTAAAAATGCAACTGAAACAAACAAAAAAATATACTTGTGCAGTTTATGGAGAAGGTGCTGTGTCTGATCGAACGTGTCAAAAGTGGTTTGCGAAGTTTCATGCTGGAGATTTCTCACTGACGATGCTCTACTGTTGGGTAGACAGGTTGAAGTTGATAGCGATCGAATGGAGACGTTAATTGAGAACAATCAACGTTATACCACTAGGGAGATAGCCGATATACTCAAAATAT
This sequence comes from Mesoplodon mirus, assembly GCF_964341445.2. Taxonomy (NCBI): domain Eukaryota; kingdom Metazoa; phylum Chordata; class Mammalia; order Artiodactyla; family Ziphiidae; genus Mesoplodon; species Mesoplodon mirus. Next base: position 20,093,855 of record NC_138983.1, read on the forward strand.
CCAAATCAAGCGTTGAAAATCTTTCGCACCAGCTTGGTTATGTTAATCGCTTTGATGTTTGGGTTCCAAATAAGTTAAGTGAAAAAAACCTTCTTGACCGTATTTCCACATGAGATTCTCTACTTAAATGTAATGAAAACATTCCATTGTTCAAACAAATTGTGGTGGGTGATGAAAAGTGGATACTGTACAATAATGTGGAATGGAAGAGATCGTGGGGCAAGCAAAATGAACCACCACCAACCACAGCAAAGTCTGGTCTTCATCCAAAGAAGGTGATGTTGTGTATATAGTGGGATCAGAAGGGAGTCCTCCATTATGAGCTCCTTCCAGAAAACCAGTCAATTAATTCCAACAAGTACTGCTCCCAATTAGACCAGTTGAAAGCAGCCCTCGAAGAAAAGTGCCCAGAATTAGTCAACAGAAAATGCATAATCTTCCATCAGGATAACACAAGACTGTATGTTTCTTTGATGACTGGGCAAAAACTGTTACAGCTTGGCTGGGAAGTTCTGATTCTTCTGCTGTAATCACCAGACATTGAACTTTTCGATTTCCATTTATTTCTGTCTTTACAAAATTCTCTTATTGGAAAATAATTCAATTTCCTGGAAGACTATAAAAGGCACCTGGAACAGTTCTTTGCTCAAAAAGATAGTTTTGGGAAAATGGAATTATGAAGTTACCTGAAAAATGGCAGAAGGTAGTGGAACAAAAGGGCAAATACCTTGTTCAATAAAGTTCTAGGTGAAAATGAAAAATGTGTCTTTTATTTTTATGTAAAAACCAAAGGAACTTTTAGGCCAACTCAATATTATCCAGACCAAAAACTAATATCACCAAGATTGATCATGTATAAAAGAGTCCTCTCTTATTAGTTAAGTGACCTTATGTAATAAAGACCTCAATCTTTGGGGTCAGTAGACCTGGGGTTCAATTCTGGCTTATGGCTTGATCTTGGGAGTTCAAGCTTTCTAAGCCTTAATTTAATTACTTTTAAATTGAAAGTAATGATAATACTTACCCTACAGGTTGTTCTGAAGATGAAATGAGAGAATGTGTACAAAGTGATTAGAATTGTCCCTGGCATTCATAGATGATCAATAATTTTAGCTGAAAAAATGATAAACTTTGGTTAAATAATCCAAGTTAGTATTGTCTTTTGAGACCCTCAAAGACTGCTGTTGAGTAGGTATTAGAAAGAACTGCCTCCAGGGCTTCCCTGGTGGCGCAGTGGTTGAGAGTCCGCCTGCCGATGCAGGGGACACAGGTTCGTGCCCCGGTCCAGGAAGAGCCCACATACTGCAGAGCAGCTGGGCCCGTGAGCCATGGCCACTGAGCCTGCGAGTCTGGAGCCTGTGCTCTGCAACGGGAGAGGCCACAGCAGTGAGAGGCCTGCGTACCTGCCTCCAGATCAGACAGCTTTGTTTTAAGTCTTATTGTCTACCTGTTAACTGTGTGACCTTGAACAAATGTCTTAGAACCCTCTGTGTCTCAGTTCCTGCATCTATCAGATGAGGGTGTAAGGAATGTGTATCTTCTAGAGTTTCTATGAGGTTTAAATGAGACTATAAATATAAAGTACTTACTTAGAACAGTGTCTATCACTTAGAAGTAGACAGCTGTTAGCTCTTATTATTCATTTACTTAACATTGTTAGATAAGGCACAACATGTATATTAACTTTGAATCTTACCTTTCGAAATGCCAGCCCACTGTTTTTTTTTTAACAATTAGAGTAATGAAAATTGCTCTAAAATTATATTTTTAAATCTCTTACTTTTTAAAAAAAATGAGTACTAAATACGCTTTAACATTTCATTGTTCAGTCAGGAGGTTTGTCATCGTGCTATTGTTTCTTGTACTGGATTATGATACATGAAGCTTTTAAAACTATTGCTGTATGAGGATTTTTCTTACTGTAGGCTGCTAGATTGTTTCATTCTTTTCTTGGCTGTTTAAAAAATATTGTGTTTGCTTCCTTCCTATCAAAATATCAGCTCTCTGACTCCTGTAGTCTATACCTTTTCTTGACTTTTCTAAGTATCTGCATTTGATTAGTTGCTCAATATTTATTGAACACACTATGTGCTATGCTCTCTAAGATATATTAGTGGCCCAAACTAAACAGTCTTTTCTTGGAGTTTACAATTTAGCAGAGGAAAACATTGAAGACATAATACCAGTTAAATAATTATTTAGTTCAAATATGATCCATGCCAAGACTGAGGGGTATCAGTTGCTATAGTTAAGGGCAAACCCTTTTAGCATGAGATATAAGACAGGCCTTCATGGGGAATTGATCATCAAGTGGCAATCTGGAAAGTGAGTGGGCATTAACAAGGCAAAAAGAACAAGCATTACAAGCAGATGCAACAGCATGCGTAAAGGTCCTGGTTTTGGAAAGGGCACGGCACTAAATGCAGGCATTTTTTAAAGCACAGTATGGCTAGAGACTGGAAAAAACGTCCCAGTTTGTAGTAGTATTGAGTAGGCTAGAAAAATAGCCAAGGGCTCAATCATACGTGGTCTTCTTTTTTTTTTTTTTTTTTTTTTTTTTTTTTTTTTTTTTTTTTTAACTTATTTTATTTTTTTGCTTTATAACAAATTTAATCAGTTATACATATACATATGTTTCCATATCCCCTCCCTTTTGCGTCTCCCTCCCACCCTCCCTATCCCACCCCTCCAGGCGGTCACAAAGTACCGAGCTGATCTCCCTGTGCTATGCGGCTGTTTCCCACTAGCTATCTACCTCACGTTTGGTAGTGTATATATGTCCATGCCGCTCTTTCACTTTGTCACAGCTTACCCTTCCCCCTCCCCATATCCTCAAGTCCATTCTCTAGTAGGTCTGTGTCTTTATTCCTGTCTTACCCCTATGTTCTTCATGACATTTTTTTTTCTTAAATTCCATATATATGTGTTAGCATACAGTATTTGTCTTTCTCTTTCTGACTTACTTCACTCTGTATGACAGACTCTAGGTCTATCCACCTCATTACAAATAGCTCAATTTCATTTCTTTTTATGGCTGAGTAATATTCCATTGTATATATGTGCCACATCTTCTTTATCCATTCATCCGATGATGGACACTTAGGTTGTTTCCATCTCCGGGCTATTGTAAATAGGGCTGCTATGAACATTTTGGTACATGTCTCTTTTTGAATTATGGTTTTCTCAGGGTATATGCCCAGTAGTGGGATTGCTGGGTCATATGGTAGTTCTATTTGTAGTTTTTTAAGGAACCTCCATACCGTTCTCCATAGCGGCTGTACCAATTCACATTCCCACCAGCAGTGCAAGAGTGTTCCCTTTTTTCCACACCCTCTCCAGCATTTATTGTTTCTAGATTTTTTGATGATGGCCATTCTGACTGGTGTGAGATGATATCTCATTGTAGTTTTGATTTGCATTTCTCTAATGAGTAAAGATGTTGAGCATCCTTTCATGTGTTTGTTGGCAGTCTGTATATCTTCTGTGGAGAAATGTCTATTTAGGTCTTCTGCCCATTTTTGGATTGGGTTGTTTGTTTTTTTGTTATTGAGCTGCATGAGCTGCTTATAAATTTTGGAGATTAATCCTTTGTCAGTTGCTTCATTTGCAAATATTTTCTCCCATTCTGAGGGTTGTCTTTTGGTCTTGTTTATGGTTTCCTTTGCTGTGCAAAAGCTTTTAAGTTTCATTAGGTCCCATGTGTTGATTTTTGTCTTTATTTCCATTTCTCTAGGAGGTGGGTCAAAAAGGATTTTGCTGTGATTTATGTCATAGAGTGTTCTGCCTATGTGTTCCTCTAAGAGTTTGATAGTGTCTGGCCTTACATTTAGGTCTTTAATCCATTTTGAGCTTATTTTTGTGTATGGTGTTAGGGAGTGATCTAATCTCATACTTTTACATGTCCCTATCCAGTTTTCCCAGCACCACTTATTGAAGAGACTGTCCTTTCTCCACTGTACATTCCTGCCTCCTTTATCAAAGATAAGGTGACCATATGTCCGTGGGTTTAACTCTGGGCTTTCTATCCTGTTCCATTGATCTATCTTTCTGTTTTTGTGCCAGTACCATACTGTCTTGATTACTGTAGCTTTGTAGTATAGTCTGAAGTCAGGGAGCCTGATTCCTCCAGCTCCATTTTTCGTTCTCAAGATTGCTTTGGCTATTCGGGGTCTTTTGTGTTTCCATACAAATTGTGAAATTTTTTGTTCTAGTTCTGTGAAAAATGCCAGTGGTAGTTTGATAGGGATTGCATTGAACCTGTAGATTGCTTTGGGTAGTAGAGTCATTTTCACAATGTTGATTCTTCCAATCCAAGAACATGGTACATCTCTCCATCTATTTGTATCATCTTTAATTTCTTTCATCAGTGTCTTATAATTTTCTGCATACAGGTCTTTTGTCTCCTTAGGTAGGTTTATTCCTAGATATTTTATTCTTTTTGTTGCAATGGTAAATGGGAGTGTTTCCTTGATTTCACTTTCAGATTTTTCATCATCAGTATATAGGAATGCCAGAGATTTCTGTGCATTAATTTTGTATCCTGCAACTTTACTAAATTCATTGATTAACTCTAGTAGTTTTCTGGTAGCATCTTTAGGATTCTCTATGTATAGTATCATGTCATCTGCAAACAGTGACAGCTTTACTTCTTCTTTTCCAATTTGGATTCCTTTTATTTCCTTTTCTTCTCTGATTGCTGTGGCTAAAACTTCCAAAACTAGGTTGAATAAGAGTGGTGAGAGTGGGCAACCTTGTCTTGTTCCTGATCTTAGTGGAAATGGTTTCAGTTTTTCACCATTGAGGACGATGCTGGCTGTGGGTTTGTCATATATGGCCTTTATTATGTTGAGGAAAGTTCCCTCTATGCCTACTTTCTGGAGGGTTTTTATCATAAATGGGTGTTGAATTTTGTCGAAAGCTTTCTCTGCATCTATTGAGATGATCATATGGTTTTTCTCCTTCAATTTGTTAATATGGTGTATCACGTTGATTGATTTGCGTATATTGAAGAATCCTTGCATTCCTGGAATAAACCCCACTTGATCATGGTGTATGATCCTTTTAATGTGCTGTTGGATTCTGTTTGCTAGTATTTTGTTGAGGATTTTTGCATCTATGTTCATCAGTGATATTGGCCTGTAGTTTTCTTTCTTTGTGACATCCTTGCCTGGTTTTGGTATCAAGGTGATGGTGGCCTCGTAGAATGAGTTTGGGAGTGTTCCTCCCTCTGCTATATTTTGGAAGAGTTTCAGAAGGATAGGTGTTAGCTCTTCTCTAAATGCTTGATAGAATTCGCCTGTGAAGCCATCTGGTCCTGGGCTTTTGTTTGTTGGAAGATTTTTTATCACAGTTTCAATTTCAGTGCTTGTGATTGGTCTGTTCATATTTTCTATTTCTTCCTGATTCAGTCTCGGCAGGTTGTGCATTTCTAAGAATTTGTCCATTTCTTCCAGGTTGTCCATTTTATTGGCATAGAGTTGCTTATAGTAATCTCTCATGATCTTTTGTATTTCTGTAGTGTCAGTTGTTACTTCTCCTTTTTCATTTCTAATTCTATTGATTTGAGTCTTCTCCCTTTTTTTCTTGATGAGTCTGGCTAATGGTTTATCAATTTTGTTTATCTTCTCAAAGAACCAGCTTTTAGTTTTATTGATCTTTGCTATCGTTTCCTTCATTTCTTTTTCATTTATTTCTGATCTGATTTTTATGATTTCTTTCCTTCTGCTAACTTTGGGATGTTTTTGTTCTTCTTTCTCTAATTGCTTTAGGTGCAAGGTTAGGTTGTTTATTCGAGATGTTTCCTGTTTCTTAAGGTGGGATTGTATTGCTATAAACTTCCCTCTTAGAACTGCTTTTGCTGCATCCCATAGGTTTTGGGTCGTCGTGTCTCCATTGTCATTTGTTTCTAGGTATTTTTTAATTTCCTCTTTGATTTCTTCAGTGATCACTTCGTTATTAAGTAGTGTATTGTTTAGCCTCCATGTGTTTGTATTTTTTACAGCTCTTTTCCTGTAATTGATATCTAGTCTCATAGCGTTGTGGTCGGAAAAGATACTTGATACAATTTCAATTTTCTTAAATTTACCAAGGCTTGATTTGTGACCCAAGATATGATCTATCCTGGAGAATGTTCCATGAGCACTTGAGAAAAATGTGTATTCTGTTGTTTTTGGATGGAATGTCCTATAAATATCAATTAAGTCCATCTTGTTTAATGTATCATTTAAAGCTTGTGTTTCCTTATTTATTTTCATTTTGGATGATCTGTCCATTGGTGAAAGTGGGGTGTTAAAGTCCCCTACTATGATTGTGTTACTGTCGATTTCTCCTTTTATGGCTGTTAGTATTTGCCTTATGTATTGAGGTGCTCCTATGTTGGGTGCATAAATATTTACAATTGTTATATCTTCTTCTTGGATCGATCCCTTGATCATTATGTAGTGTCCTTCTTTGTCTCTTCTAGTAGTCCTTATTTTAAAGTCTATTTTGTCTGATATGAGAATTGCTACTCCAGCTTTCTTTTGGTTTCCATTTGCATGGAATATCTTTTTCCATCCCCTTACTTTCAGTCTGTATGTGTCTCTAGGTCTGAAGTGGGTCTCTTGTAGACAGCATATAGATGGGTCTTGTTTTTGTATCCATTCAGCCACTCTGTGTCTTTTGGTGGGAGCATTTAGTCCATTTACATTTAAGGTAATTATCGATATGTATGTTCCTATTCCCATTTTCTTAATTGTTTTGGGTTCATTATTGTAGGTCTTTTACTTCTGTTGTGTTTCTTGCCTAGAGAAGTTCCTTTAGCATTTGTTGTAAAGCTGGTTTGGTGGTGCTGAACTCTCTCAGCTTTTGCTTGTCTGTAAACGTTTTAATTTCTCCATCAAATCTGAATGAGATCCTTGCTGGGTAGAGTAATCTTGGTTGCAGGTTTTTCTCCTTCATCACTTTAAGTATGTCCTGCCACTCCCTTCTGGCTTGTAGAGTTTCTGCTGAGAGATCAGCTGTTATCCTGATGGGGATTCCCTTGTGTGTTATTTGTTGTTTTTGCCTTGCTGCTTTTAATATGATTTCTTTGTGTTTAATTTTTGACAGTTTGATTAATATGTGTCTTGGCGTATTTCTCCTTGGATTTATTCTGTATGGGACTCTCTGTGCCTCCTGGACTTGATTAACTATTTCTTTTCCCATATTAGGGAAGTTTTCAACTATAATCTCTTCAAATATTTTCTCAGTCCCTTTCTTTTTCTCTTCTTCTTCTGGAACCCCTATAATTCGAATGTTGGTGCATTTAATGTTGTCCCAGAGGTCTCTGAGACTGTCCTCTGTTCTTTTCATTCTTTTTTCTTTATTTTGCTCTGCAGCAGTTATTTCCACTATTTTATCTTCCACCTCACTTATCCGTTCTTCTGCCTCAGTTATTCTGCTATTGATCCCATCTAGAGTATTTTTTATTTCATGTATTGTGTTTTTAATCGATGTTTGATTCATCTTTAGTTCTTCTAGGTCCTTGTTAACTGTTTCTTGCATTTTGTCTATTCTATTTCCAAGATTTTGGATCTGGGAAATAGAATCTTGGATCATCTTTACCATCATTATTCTGAATTCTTTTTCAGGTAGACTGCCTATTACCTCTTCATTTGTTAGGTCTGGTGGGTTTTTATCTTGCTCCTTCTCCTGCTGTGTGTTTTTCTGTCTTCTCATTTTGCTTATGTTACTGTGTTTGGGGTCTCCTTTTTGCAGGCTGCAGGTTCGTAGTTCCTGTTGTTTTTGGTGTCTGTCCCCAGTGGCTAAGGTTGGTTTAGTGGGTTGTGTAGGCTTCCTGGTGGAGGGGACTAGTGCCTGTGTTCTGGTGGATGAGGCTGGATCTTGTCTTTCTGGTGGGCAGGTCCACGTCTGGTGGTGTGTTTTGGGGTGTCTGTGGACTTTTTATGATTTTAGGCCACCTCTCTGCTAATGGGTGGCGTTGTGTTCCTGTCTTGCTAGTTGTTTGGCTCAGGGTGTCCAGCACTGTAGCCTGCTGGTCGTTGAGTGAAGCTGGGTGCTGGTGTTGAGATGGAGATCTCTGGAAGATTTTCGCCGTTTGATATTATGTGGAGCTGGGAGGTCTCTTGTGGACCAGTGTCCTGAAGTTGGCTCTCCCACCTCAGAGGCACAGCACTGACTCCGGGCTCCTCAATTTGGGATGATGTGTTGTCTATTCATGTATTCCGCAGATGCAGGGTACATCAAGTTGATTGTGGAGCTTTAATCCGCTGCTTCTGAGGCTGCTGGGAGAGGTTTCCCTTTCTCTTCTTTGTTCTCACAGCTCCTGGGTCTCAGCTTTGGATTTGGCCCCGCCTCTGCGTGTAGGTCGCCGGAGGGCGTCTGTTCTTCGCTCAGATAGGACAGGGTTAAAGGAGCAGCCTCTTCGGGGACTCTGGCTCACTCAGGCCGGGCGGGAGGGAGGGGCACGGAGTACGGGGCAAGCCTGCAGCGGCAGAGGTCGGCGTGACGTTGCACCAGCCCGAGGCGCGCCGTGCGTTCTCCCAGGGAAGCCGCCCCTGGATCCCGGGACCCCGGCAGTGGCGGGCTGCACAGGCTCCCGGAAGGGCGGTGTGGGCAGTGACCTGCGCTCGCACACAGGCTTCTTGGCGGCGGCAGCAGCAGCCCCAGCGTCCCACGCCTGTCACTGGGCTCCGCGCTTTCAGTCGCGACTCGCGCCCGTCCGTGGAGCCCCTTTAAGCAGCGCTCTTAATCCCCTCTCCTAGCGCACCAGGAAACCAAGAGGGGAGAAAAAGTCTCTTGCCTCTTCGGCAGCTCCAGAGTTTTCCCGGACTCCCTCCCGGCTAGCTGTGGCACATTAGCCCCCTTCAGGCTGAGTTCTCGCCGCCAGCCCCAGTCCTCTCCCTGTGCTCTGACCGAAGCCCGAGCCTCAGCTTCCAGCGCTGCGCGCCCCGGCGGGCGAGCAGACAAGCCTTTCGGGCTGGTGAGTGCCGCTCGGCACCGATCCTCTGTGTGCGGATCTCTCCGCTTTGCCCTACCCAGGTATGTGGGGAGTTTCTTGCCTTTTGGGAGGTCTGGGGTCTTCTGCCAGCGTTCAGTAGGTGTTCTGTAGGAGTTGTTCCACGTGTAGCTGTATTTCTGGTGTATCCGTGGGGAGGAAGGTGATCTCCGCGTCTTACTCTTCCGCCATCTTACCCGGAAGTCGATACGTGGTCTTCTAAAGCATGTAAAATATTGACTTTATTTAATAAACAATGATGAGCCACTAGAAAGTTTAAGCTTGTCGGTATGATAGATTTTCATCTGAAGAATGGCTAAAGAGTAGGAAAGAATGGAGGCAGAGACACCAGTTAAAATGCCACTGCAGTGGTTCGGTCAAGATGTGATGAAAGCCATTCAAATTATGTCTCTAATATAAATAGTCTCTGAGAAATAAAACCTAGACATTCTCTGTGAGAGGAAGGTGGCTATTTAGTTTTGGGACTTGGAAAGATTTATTTTGGCTGTTTTGGCTTGTTTACCTTCCACCTTGTCCTTGGCTACATTCCAGAGGTTTACAATTGATGAATAGTCTATTTCCAAATGAACAAAAATACAAATGTACAGCAATAATAAAAATGAGATTGTATTTGTATAATGCTTAAGAACTATCTGTTATTACATTTAATCAGCAAATTTTCATAACAAGTGATTTTTACCCCTCCCACCCCTACCCCCCCCGCCCCCGCTGCCACTATCTCTACAGGACTTTGGTCTAAGTTGATGTACCTTAATTTATTTGCAGAATGAAACTTCTACCTCGATAAGCCATCATGCATAAGAGAAAATCTTATTTGTTTTATCTTACAGAGAAAGTTAAAATTTAGTAGAAGTGGTGTTCCATTTTGCTCTTTGCATTATTGGGGAGATATAAAAATGTTGACTTGTCAGTTCTCGTTTTTAACTACTGATAAAAAATACAAAACTTTTTTTAAGTAAGATATTTACCTACATCTATGCATGCAAAATATATGTCATGTGAATTGTGTAAATATTAAATATGTATACACACAACCCAGCTGTGTAGAGGCTTGAATGACATATTTAGAAAGTTGGACATTCTATCTTGAACATCTAATCTATAAAATCTAGTCAATGGTCTATATATGTATAATTCTAAAATACGTGTGTCAAATAGCTATAATGTTTGCTTTCTCATGGGGTGATTGGGAGAATTAAATGAGTTCATTTAGACAAAGTGCTTGATTTAGCACCTAACATGTAATATTTAATATATTTTAAATATGCATATATATAATCAGATATAATTTTATCACACACTGACTATATGGTTTATTATACATTTATATATATTGATAATTTCATATAAGATTATATACACAGATACAAATGTACACATATGCACATACATACACTATATTAGCTATTGATTATTATGACTAAAATGGTTGCACAGTGATATTCAAAAGTTAAATATGTTAGCCCTGAAGATATGACTTTCACGTGAGTCGAGATTCTGGCACAGTTTCTATATCCTGATTTCTCTCATTTACTCACTTATTTCTTTATTCATTATTTAAACAAATATTTACTGGGTCTCTACTTTGTGCCAACAACTGTAACCTGTCCTTAAGAATCTTACAGTCTGGTGGGAGAACAAACAAGAAAGCAAGTAACTGCAATAAAAACGATGTGAACAATGTGCAGTACATCCTTTTAAAGTAAGAACACATCCATTCTCCTAGATAACATCTGGTTAATTATTATGTACATATCTGTGTATCATTAAACTAGAGAAGGATAGAAATTAAATAGAGGAAACTTAAAGGAGCATTTCTTTCTAAGATTCTATTTTTTTATTCACCCTCTTGTCTTCATCTACCACCTACATGCTAAAGGCATCCAAATGATTATCAGTAATTGCTATCACTTTCACTTATCCCGGAACCCTATTTTCATCTGACTTTTGGCAATCTGTAGTTAGAGGTTTCATAGACCTCTCAAATTTATTCTGCCTAAAATAAATTCATTATATTCCTTCCTCTAACAAAAATTATTTTCCCTCCTGTATGTCTAATCCTTGCTAAGTGTATGATCAACCACAAAATCACCCCAATTGAAGTCTCAAAGTCTCAATGTTCAGTGCCTGCCTACAGCCCACAACCTGTAGGTCATCAAATCCTCCTTATTCCCTGCCAATTTTTTTTCTTTCCCTTTTAGGTAAACACATACACACAGAACCCTAATGTCGAAAATTAGTAGGATAAGAAAACAACTTCAAGTTGCTAGGCAGCAGTGCTTAAAGAGAAAGCTCAGAAAATTAAGTCAGTGACTTGGTTATTAAGTGTTGTCAGTATGTTGTCCCATTTTCTGTTAGTGGAGAATGTCTCTCTTTAACATGGAATACTAATTTTAAATTCTATTGATCTATGAGCTTCAAAAACATCCTCACACACATTTCCACATTGATATACTTGAATTTCTCTTTCGCTCCCATCACTGATACTTTATGCTTCTAAAGGTAGTTCCAGCTATGAATCCCAGAGTCCTTTTCAAATGTCCAAATGCTCAGGATATGGATGGGAGATTCATACTGCAGTTCATATTTATGAAGAAGTATGTTTTTGTTGTTATTAGTCATTGAAAAGAGATAATCGACATCACAATAATGAAAAATATCATGAGTTGGCCCTGATCATATCCTGAGTGTTCCTGAAACTTCTTTCTGGTCCATGCTCTTTAAAGAGCCATTTATTAATTCATAAGCATAAGTGCAAAACTATCTGGAACATAGTAGGTCCACAGTAAGTGGTGAATCCTATTCTTCCTTGTAGGGTGTATTTTTAAAAAAATCTGTGAGCATATAGAATCCTAAACCTCCCTGAACCTGGGGAAATGTTTCTAAGTTCCTAAGAAAAATCACTGGAAGAAGAACTGTAACAGTTTTCTTTTTTCCTTCTTTCATTTTTTAAATGTATTTTAAAATAGTTTTATATCCTGGCAAATATGTGCAGTGGAGTTAATAATCTAAACTATAGGTTTAAATGAAAAGTTTAACTATGTCTTTAAAATGCATTTTTTTAATGGAATAGTGCTATATATACAGAGGAAAAGGCTGCTTGGAGGGGAAGAAATAGATAAAAAAGACAGTTATTCCTCGAAGGGGTAGAAAAACAGAAGATTAAATTTGCTTTGAATATTTCTTAAGTAAATGGATTATTATTTCCTTAGCTCCCAAGTGACTACATTTTCCTTCTCTTTTGAAAGAATTGAAACTTTGGTGTGCCTTAATATTTCACATTTTTTTCACCTGTGTGTCCTGAGCTGGCATGACGGCCCAGCATTGTTAGCAAACAGTCATGTCATTGCTAAATGCATGTTTATTGGTCTGTGCAGCCAGCCTAAACCAGATCACGTCCCAGAATGCTAAGGAGAGCATGACAATGGTACTTACTTCATCCTTTATCAGTATGTTATCATATTTATAATATGGGAGAAGGAAAAACTAGATCAAAGGAAGAGCTTGTGATTCACAAATACAAACTTCTCAAGTGTAGACAAGAGTCATACATTTGAAAGGATGATTTGTGAGCATCATAACACAAGTAAAGGATCATTGTTAGCAGTTGATTGTAATTCATGAAGAAGTGCTTTAGGAAAATATTACTGCTAGTCATTGTGTTGCATGTATTCTGCTTTCTATAAACCAGATGAATGTAGGCTTATTTGTATACCATAGCTTTCAGCATAGAAATAAAGGAGAAATTTATTACCTGTTTTTTCCCCTCCCCTGAGAGGGATTTGTTTCACTTCGAAGTAAAACTGTCATAAAAAGGCTGCAAGTCACAATGCATGTTGTAGTTTCCTTGGAATGAAGTCCAAACTCTAGTCTATTCTGCTTTGCCAATTTGTCTGGAAGCCATGCAAACATGGGCAAATATGGGGATCAAAATTCAATTAGATTCGCCCCAATGGAAGAATGAAATGTTTCACACTTGGAGGTTGCCCAATAAATATCATAGCCTTTCCGGTATTGCTTAGTTGAGTTGGTTTAATAGGACTTTATTTAGAAGAGATGATTGAAGGAGAGGAGAGAAGGATGAGCTGTGAGATATGAGTTACTAGATAAAGAAAGAGCTTCTGGTTGCAGCATGGGGATTCTGGAGTCCGAAAGATGGCTTCGAATCCTCCTTTCTCTTCTTTTACCTACCACGACTCTGCCTCAGTTTTCTGTTTTGCAAAACAGCACTCATAAACCTATCATGCAGATTGCTATCTGGATTATGTGGGGTTCCACATGACTCATCATGCTCTTTACCTTGCAGGTGGCAGGTCGACCCTGAGTGGTAGTTCTTTTTCCCTATTGTAGCATATCTTTAAATTTTCTTTGAAATAAAAATTCATGTTCTATTTCAGAACATGAATAAAGAATAAGAAAAAAATTTCTTATTTTTCAAATAACGACATTTAGAAATCTATGATATTTTTTAAATGAAGAATTTCCTTTATTCAGAACAATAAACAGTTGAGAATCAGTCATTTTTAGGTAAAATTTCTTCCACAGCTGCATTTTGAAAACATACTTAGCAGGTTATTTACTTATTTATATTTTCTTTAATGTTATGTTAAAAATATGATACTAACACTCGTACACATACACAAAGCCCAGCTTATTTTCTTCTTAAGAGAAAAAAGGGAGCCAAAACGAGGAGGCATATGTTTTTAAAACCAACTCAGTCCTGGCCAGACATAAACTTGGCTTTCTGTGTCTGGGCATTTCGATTTATGGATCTCATTTTTCTCAGTGGGTGACAGTGGGTGGCTCCTGGTGTCACTGCTTCCAGTAATAGTTGACGTGGGTGGGACCTTCAAGTTCAATTACTACCTTTTACAGATGAACAAACTGACCTAAAAACGGTTATCAGTTCCCTGGCTTCCTGTCTCTGCCCCTTTCGAGGTGGATAACTCTGAACAAAATAAGCATCTGCTTAAGTCTCTTGAGAAATCTATGATATTTTGTGGTATTTTTTTCTCTTGGTATTCTTATACTCTTTCCTTCTCTTTTTGGCACTCTTTGTTTCTACAGTTTATGTAACCCTCTGCTCTCAAAAAGGAATAATTGACTCGAGAATGCAGGGAAATGATCCTGCATTCAAATCAGAAGTTGCAAAGCCTCTATCACCCTAAGACTTTATACCTTTCTCCTCCCTCCTCTCTTTCCAGGAAACAAACAAATGCATGCTTCAGCTCTATGACTTTTTGAACCAGATATGTGCATTTTGAGGGGAATAGTGTCAGTGATAAATTCATTGACCTAATTCTAACTTTGCAGAGAAGCTGTATTTTGGAAAAGAGAGAATAGAGATGTAAGCAGGCTGAAAACTGTCATCATCATAGTAATCATCTTCAAAGAGCATCATCTGCTTAGGTAGTTTAAAAGATAAATACAGGGTGAGTTTTACAGGGTCTGATAATCCACTGGGAGGAGGGAGAGGAGGAGAGATCATTGATTTACCATATATTTAAATTATCCTCCATTTTAAAAACAACTTCATCTACCAGAGATCCCCACCACAAAAATTACACAGCTCTCTCTCCCAGCTTCCCCATTCGGTTCATTTGTATTGTGTGTTCCCTGTCTAGCCTTTCTTCAGAGAGGACACTCTTCATTTGAGTTGCTTCTTAGTGTACTGTGTTCCAATGTTAATTTCAAGTTATGGCACCATATGGGCGATGGCAGAGTAACAGCCTTTGAGATCTCACTTTTCAGTAATGGAGGATGTGAGACTCAAGTTAAAAAATGATATAAGGTCCTCCAGAACCCTGAGATAAAAGACTGTAAAATCAGAGGACTGCTATTTCCCTAGTTCTAAATAAATACCTACTGAGCTAATAGGCATTTAAGTAACTATTCAAATGCAGTAAGGTCAGCGTGTGTGTTGTGTTGTGTGTGTGTGTGTATGCACATATATGTGAAATAAACCACATTCCAGGAGGAAGGGAATTTAGCCCTGTCCTTTTTGTCACATCTTTAAAAACGGAGACTCAGAGATGAATTTTCCCAAAATCATAGAGTTTATTAGGACCAGATACCAAACTAGAACCCAGATTTCTTAGACCCATTGCCCTGTTCAACATAACAAGACAAGACTGACTCACTATAAATGTTCTATGTAGACTCTGGAATCTGACCAAGAACTAAGGAGAAATAGTTTGTGACTGGCCTTAAGCTAGTTTCAAACATAAGCAGGATTATTAATGTTACAGGAAAGTTTGTAAATGACTTTCCATTCCATTGGGCATAGGGGAGATATAAGCTTGGAGCAGACTCTGCACTAGCAAAATATTACTGGCAACAACCCTTGCCATTTGTCAAGGCAGCAACCATCGTCCACAGTTCAGTGGAGTTTAACACCTTATTGTGGTAGATTTGAGGCATTGCTGAAAATTGCTCACAGGAAATACATAGAGTTCTGTTTTGTTGTGTATATCAGAACAAAAGAAGGAGTTAACTTATTGGCCTAATACTGACCTAGCCTAAATTTGTTTGCTGATAGCATAGGCTGGTAGTCTGTGTCATGATGGAATGAGCACTGGACTTTGAGTCAGGTGTTTTGAACTTAAATACCCAAGTCAACATTTCCCTTAATAACCATATGATTTCTGGCAAATCACTGAATTTCTCTGAGCCTCAAGACATTCTTTTTAAAAACTGAATGAATAACTTCTAGATCATGTATTTGGGGAGAAATTTTGTAATTCTGGTACAATTGAATTGCATAGTACTTAAATAATTTCTGTGGTAAACAATGTTATAGGTATAGTATTTTGAATCTAAATCAGTAAGAATTACAGAGCATGTCTAGGGTTTGTTATGGAGAAGGGAGTTCTCCAGAAACTAGAGATGGAGGAGGGGTTCCTACACCTAATTAGAACATATGTATTCTCCACTAATTATGTAGCTTCACTCAGATATCACACTTCTGGATGTTACTATCCATTACCTCACATATGGGTGGCTAGAAATTCTTGAGAAAGGTGGGACAAAGAACAATAGAACCTACTGTGTTGGAATCTTCATTTTTATAGGAAAATTCCACCTTCCTTGTAGATTATATATATATATATATATACACACACACACACACACACATATGTATATATATTTATTTTTCTTTATTTTTTAATGTGCATAAATCTTTTTTATTGAAGTATAGTTGATTTACAATGTTGTGTTAGTTTCAGGTGTATAGCAAAGTGATTCAGTTATATACAGACATATATATATATATTATATATATATATTCTTTTTCAGATTCTTTTCCCTTATAGGTTATTACAAAATATTGAGTGTAGTTCCCTGTGCTATACAGTAGGTCCTTGTTGGTTATCTATGTAATATATAGTAGCATGTATATGTTAATCCCTAACTCCTAATTTATCCCTTCCCCCCCTTTCCCCTTTGGTAACCATAAGTTTGTTTTCTCTGTCTGTGGGTTTATTTCTGTTTTGTATGTAAGTTCACTTGTATCATTTTTTATTTTTAGATTCCACATATAAGTGATATCATATGATAGTTGTCTTTCTCTGTCTGGTTTGCTTCACTTAGTATGATAATCTCTAGGTCCATCCATGTTGCTACAAAAGGCATTATTTCATTCTTTTTTATGGCTGAGTGATATTCCATTATATATATATGCTACATCTTCTTCATCCACTCATCTGTCAATGGACATTTCTTTTTGTTTTTAATTTTATATTGGCAATAGAGTAAGCTTAATCACTTAATCCTAAAGTCTTCAAGAAACCATATTCATCTCTGTCTTCCTCTCCCCCCTCCCAATGGAGTTTAGGCTAGTTTGTGACAAAAGTTTTAGATATTCAAATAGGTCATGTTTATTTTCATAAGAATAATAGATTTAGGTCATTATTTTAGCTTCAACTGTATAATTCATGTTTTTTTACATGGGCAGCTTATAGGGATTCATTTTCACAACAGCTTTTATTGGTCTCTTTATATTTTACAAGTGCTTTACATCCTTGCCAAAAATTATGGTCTATACAACAGATTCTTATATGTTACTGTGGTAACTCCATTTTATTTTTAGAGGATAGGATCAACCTCCATCTGTCTGACATTGGCTGGGTGGATTTCTGCCTGACAGCAGAGGATGGGAGATAAACAAAATAACCTCCAGAGGATATTTCAATTTTACAAAGCTATGGAGGTAAAATCAGTAAAAGTAAATGAATGGATATCATGAGTCTTATTGTGATATTGATGACTCCCATTCACAATAACTTATTAATTCAGTGCCTATTTTGTGTCACATTGTTTCTAATTGATAGAGAGACAAAATGGATTAAAACATGTTCTGTATATGAAGTAGCTCCAAGTCTTTTAGGGCACAAGACCTGGAGAGATAACTGTATTTTAGTGTGGTGGATACAAAGCTGATATCATGACAGAACTAACTGTTCTGTTAAATTCTCCTAACTGCATTTGAGGTGGAATCGTTTGTGGAAATATTTCCCCAAAATATAATGCTTGAGCTAAGACATAAGGAAGTAGAGATTAACTAGGATAGGAAGACTGAAGGAAGAATATGAGATCTTTGCTTTTGTCTCATGCCATTTTTGGCTGTCACTCCAGTACTGGTGGACCTTATCTCCAAAATATACAAGCAGCTCATACAGCTCATTTTCAGAAAAACAAATAACCCAATCCAAAAATGGGCAGAAGACCTAAATAGACATTTCTCCAAAGAAGATATACAGATTGCCAACAAACACATGAAAGGATGCTCAACATCACTAATCATTAGAGAAGGGCAAATCAAAACCACAATAAGGTATCATCTCACACTAGTCAGAATGGCCATCATCAAAAAATCTACAAACAATAAATGCTAGAGAGGGTGTGGAGAAAAGGCAACCCTCTTACACTGTTGGTGGGAATGTAAATTGATACAACCACTATGGAGAACAGTATGGAGCTTCCTTAAAAATCTAAAAATAGAACTATCATATGACCCAGCAATCTCACTACTGGGCATATACCCTCAGAAAACCATAATTCAAAAAGGCCATGTACCACAATGTTCATTGCAGCACTATTTACAATAACCAGGACATGGAAGCAACCTAAGTGTCCATCGACAGATGAATGGATAAAGAAGATGTGGCACATATACAATGGAATATTACTCAGCCACAAAAAGAAACAACATTGAGTTATTTGTAGTGAGGTGGATGGACCTAGAATCTGTCATACAGAGTGAAGTAAGTCAGAAAGAGAAAAACAAATACCATATGCTAACACATATGTATGGACTCTAAAACAAAATAAGAAATGGTTCTGATGAACCTAGGGGCAGGGCAAGAATCAAGATACAGATGTAGAGAATGGACTTCAGGACATGAGGAGGGGGAAGGGTAAGATGGGACGAAGTGAGAGAGTGGCATGGACATATATACACTACTAAATGTAAAATAGATAGCTTGTGGGAAGCAGCTGCATAGCACAGGGAGATCAGCTCGGTGCTTTGTGACCACCTAGAGGAGTGGGACAGGGAGAGTGGGAGAGAGGTGCAAGAGGGAAGGGATATGGGGATATATGTATACATATAGCTGATTCACTTTGTTACACAGCAGAAACTAACACAACATTGTAAAGCAATTATGCTCCAAAAAAGATGTAAAAATAAATAAATAAATTATGCCTTTAGGTGGCCCTTTAAATAACAACTGAGAGAGCATAACAAAGGACAAAGCAGACTATACCATTAGAATTAAAAGACATGTTAGCAAATGAAGGACTACGTGTCAATAGGAAGGTGTCTTGGGATCAAAATGGTAGTAATTTATTGAATGCTTACTCCATGCAGGCGAAGCATGTCCCATATGCTACCTTGTTTATTCCCAACAAAAAAACCTATAGGTAAAAATTAGGTTCTTTAAAGTTTAGAGGTGAACTAATAAATACAGGCTTATAGGGAACAGTAGGTTATTTTCTCATACACATCTAGAAAATGAATAAAATTATTGTACTAAGAATCAGGTTTATCTGAGTCAAAGATCATGATCTTTGGGCTATGTTGCCTTGTCTTTATAAATTGTAGTTGTCACATTGCATTTATCATGGGCACTATAAGTCTTGAAAAGTGTAAGTTGCAGAAAGCTGAAAAAAAAAGCAAATAATGAAAGAATTGGATTTGGGGGACCAAGACATTAATAGATGAAACGTTATTAAATAAACCCAAGTTATAGGGAGGGGATTTATACACACATGTTGAAAGATATAGATGCTAAGTGGAACTGGACTTATATATAACCCAGATCAGCATTGAATAATAAAGATTTTAATAAACGCAGAGGTTATTGAGTATTTGGCAGCCTGTATAGAATAAAAAGCTATTGGATTTTTGAAAGTCATCTCACGGGACATATTGGAAGCTGAATAACTTGAGGGATGTAAAGCTAAATTGGATGAAACATATCTCTGATCTCCAAAATGATCTTTCTGTGTAAAATGCATGCACAAACACACACATTCAAAACTACTTTTAATTTTTATAAACTGCATGTCTCAGTGTATTGAAATAATGGATTTAATCTAAGTAAGTAAAAAATTTAGAAGAGAAAACCTTTCTAAGAATTAATTTATAAGTAGAAGCTAAAACATTGTAGGATAAGTTATAGGAACTGAAGACGTCTACAGTTGGATGGAAAACATGCAGTCATTTAAAAATAATTAGTTTTACAAAGGAATACATGAGTGGAAGCTCTTGGAAAGGAGGCAAATAATTAATTTCCCAAAAGGCACTGCAGATAAAATTGTGATTGGCACATTTCATTCTGTAGATACCCCTCTTATTGGTTCCTTGTCTGTTTTCTTGGGTGACATTTTGGAATAGTGTGTGCTCTCATGATTGTCTAATAATGCAAATGAGAAAGGCACCTTTCAGACATGTCACTTTGGACAGACACTCTGAGCCCAGACTTTGTTAGTCCCTTCTTAAGGAGGTCTAAAAAGAAATGGCATAATTAGTTACCCAGACCTCTGTTAAGTGGGAGTTTGGGGCTCTTTATCTTGCCTAATTCTCCTGGATGCTCCTTATTCAACAATGGAAGAGAAGATCATGCGATTAAAAGGAGCCATTCAACTGGCTTCATATTTTGTGTTTGTTAGCTCTGAATCCCTGGGTCATACTGGCACTCATGTTCCCCTGCCCTATGCCTACTTAAGTGCCCGTGTTCTTTCTCATAATTTTTTTAAAATATTTCTCTATGTATTTCACTTCTTGCATCCCAGCCAGTTCAGGTCTCAGTTGCTTCTCTAATGACATGACATTATATAATGCTGTTTTTGCCATTTTAAGTGGTACCCACTGAACTCAGTGAAATCTATCATGATTTCCCCATTGCAAACATAATAAAGAATGGACTCATTATCCTGACACCTAAAGTCTTTTGTAATATGGAAGCAGTCGATATTTCTAACCTTTTAAAATAATTTCTAATATTTCTTGTCTTTTCTTTTTAAAAATTTCTAACCTTTTTCTCCATAGCCTTTCCTCCAATCAGGCTGGTGACTAATCACTATCCCTGAACCTGGGCTCATGCTTGGCCACTTTCTAGCTTTTGCTCAAAGTGTTTCCTCTGCCTTTACCCACCATCTCCCATACTCCTTGTGCTCTTTCTGCTCTATTTATATTTTCTACCTATTGGAACTCTGCTCTCACCTCCTAAAAACAGGTCTTGATCTTCCCTGATAAGAGAGGTCCCTCTCACCTTTGAGCCTGAATAGCACTGCCTGGCATCTTCCCTGTGGACTCATCTTAATTCACTATGAGCACTCATTGTGGTTCCTGATGTTTCTGTCACAGGGATTTTAACATGGGAGGTGATGGATAAATATTTATTGAATGTACAGGGATTATGTCTTTTAATTCCTTTGCTTTATTCATTGCTTAAGTGAAAACTGAATTCAGAAGCAATCTAAATGCCTAGAGGTAGAGGAAACACATAAATGTGTTATAACACATCCATATGTGGACTATGCTGCAGTCATTAAAACAAGGTCTACAAGGAAATTGTAATACTGTGGGAAAATGGCGATTATATACAGTAAATTCTTGACATCCACAAGGAATTCTTCTTGTTCCCTTCAAAGGTGTCTATGTTTTTATGAATAGTATAATAATAGTAACTAACACTTACTTGTTATTTACAATGTGCCAGAGCATCTTGAGTTGCCCTGAATCTTATTTAATAAAGAAAAATACACTGAGGCTCAAAGCAGTTAAATAAGTTTCCCAAGACCAAGCACCTCAAATGAAGCAACAGTGGTTAAGAGGAAGGAGACAAGTCAGAATGCCTGAGTTTGAGTGTTGTTCCATCACTTGTAAATTACTTGCTCTCACTGTGTATCTGTTTTATTAACAATATAACAGAGATAATAACAGTTGTGAGGATCAAATGAGATACATAGGTACAGTAGTTAGCACAGCACCAGGAACACAGAAAGCTCTAATCAAAATTAGCTATATGGGGCTTCCGTGGTGGTGCAGTGGTTGAGAGTCCACCTACCGATGCAGGGGACACGGGTTCGTACCCCAGTCCGGGAGGATCCCACATGCAGCGGAGCAGCTGGGCCCGTGAGCCATGGCCACTGAGCCTGTGCGTCCGGAGCCTGTGCTCCGCAACGGGAGAGACCACAACAGTGAGAGGCCCGCGTGCCACAAAAACAAACAAACAAACAAAAAATTAGCTGTATGTATATCCAGAGGCTAGTATCATGCCTAGCTAAATGAATATCTGCAGACTGAATGGAGGGATGGAAGCTGTATCTGAACCCAAGCATGACTGGTGCGCTTCACTGTATTCTACCTCCCAATGATAGCGTCACCATGAGTGCGAGTCATTACATATACAGCAATAAGGACAGAGCAAAAGAGCCACATTGAGGTTCAAGTTACAGGCAATCTAAGACTCATTCTTCAGCTTAAGTTATTCACATGACCTGCATGATTCAAATTTGTATCTTGGAAAATACAAATCATTACAGGTCAGGGCAATTCAAAATAAAGTAAAAACAATTGAACACATGAATACCAAGGACTATTGTAATTTTAAGAGAGGAATGCTGAAAGTCAATTAGAGATACATAGAATTAAGTGTGTATTTAAACAATAAGGATGGAAAGACTGCAAAGAACTAAGAAATATGACAAAATGTTAACAGGGATTGCATTTGGATTATAAGATTATGTGTGATTTCTATTTTAAGTTTTTTGTTTTGTTTTGTTTTGTTTTGTTTTTTTGTGGTATGCGGACCTCTCACTGTTGTGGCCTCTCCCATTGAGGAGCACAGGCTCCAGACACGCAAGCTCAGTGGCCATGGCTTACGGGCCCAGCCACTCTGCGGCATGTGGGATCTTCCCGGATTGGGGCACGAATCCGTGTCCCCTGCATCGGCAGGTGGACTCTCAACCACTGCACCACTAGGGAAGCCCTAAGTATTTTTTTTTAATATTTTATGTGCTTTTTAATATACTGTTAAGTTCCATTTTGTTTAGAGTAAGGAAAATATGATAAAAACAAACTCAGTTGTTCAAAATTAAAAAAAAAATGAATTCAATAGCTACAGATCTAGAGGTTTTTTTGTTTCAATCTGACTTGAAAGGTGTTGCATTGCCTAGTAATACAGATTTTTAATAAATATCAAATAATCCTGTACAGTATTGACAATAACGAATTAGAGTTTCAGGAGTACTTTTTGTTCTTTGCAAGGTCACCCAAGGAAGAGTGTGATCACTCAAACTTAGGCCTTCATTCTGATGAGTATAATTAGGAATAAAAATGAATTTTACAGGGCAAATCCATATCTAAAGTATAAAATGAAATAGATTGACTGATGGCCTCCATCTACCAGTAATCTATATGTATGTTCCATGGCGTGGTATGGACGTGAGAAGCCTATTCAAATGAAATGCTCAACTTCTAAAACTTTTATGATGGTTAACAATTTTTGGCAGGCTTAGGAGTTGACAGACTTTTCTGCCATAAATCTTAACACATTTCAGTGATTTTTACTCTAACACAAAAGACAAGTGATTACAGGAAACCATAGTCTTAAAAGATTTAACATTCAGAGGTGTTTGGACAATTATAAGCAATATATAAAGTGGCCCTGCTGAAATGCAGCTGAGGGTAATCTGACATTCTGAAATTTCCTCTAAGGAGGAGTGATGCAACTCTTCTGACTTTTTAAGGGGAATAATGAATGGTTATGTTTTAATCCATTTATTCACTCAACAGATATTTATTGAATGTCTGCTCTGGACCAAGTACTATTCTAGGCACTGGGAATAGAGCAATGAACAAAACAAACAATAGTACTGACTTTTTTGGAGCTTACAATTTAGGATATATATAGATGGATTGGCAGAGGGGAGTATGAAAGTAAACTATATAAAGTGTACACGTGTCTAGAGCAACACTGTCCCATAGAAATGTCTTCATTGACAGATATGTTCTATAGCTGTGCTGTCCAGTATAGTAGCCACTGACTACATGTGGCTATTAAACCTTTGAAGTAAGCCTAGTTTGACCGAAGGACTAAATTTTAAATCTTATTTAATTTAACTCATTTAAATATAAACTTACACACATGGGGCTCTAGCTACCATATTGGAGAGCAAAGGTCTAGATAGTTATAAGGGTTCAGAGCCTTTACCAAGAGGTGGGCAGAGTGTAGAGGAGTGACAGCAGTTATAAATAGAGTGGCCAGAAAAGACATTTTGAGGAGGCATTTAGTGGAAAATAAGAGGTGAAAGAACAAGCCATGAAGATATTTAGAGGGAAATTTTCCTGGGCATAGGAACTGGGAAGTGCAGAGACCTTAAGGTGGTTGGCATGTGGCTTGGAAGATGAATGACATGGAGACCAATGTGGATGCAAGAGAATGAGTTTGTGGACAGAAAGTAGGAGATGAGACTCAAAGGGCCATGGGGTTATGGTGAGGAATCAGGAACTCTACCCTAGGTTTCATTATGTGTGTGTGTGTGTGTGTGTGTGTATGTGTGTATATATTCTTAGTCCCGAGGTTTAAAGATTCAAAACCCACAAGAGCCTCTTAGTTATTCTAAAGTCCTTTGTTGACTTGTAAGTCAGCTAGAATATTTTATCAGGCCACATTTTTATTTCATAATTGAGTCTAGAATTTTAAATGTTCAGTGATTCTCTAAGTAGCTCTTGGACATGCATTTCCCCACCATGCTGAGTAATACTGATGACCACAGTTCTCTCTAGGCCTCTCCTTACTCCAGCAAATTTGTTGCCTTCTTTTCTTGGGATTGATCGAGTTTATCATTAAAATTCAAATCGAATGGAAACATGATGTTGAAGCAAACATGCCAGACAATTATAGGCAGACAGTTCTATAAAATTAATGAGAATTATAGGTCGTGGCACAAAGGAGATCTGAATGTAAAATATTTTAGAATTTAGAGCTTTTATCACATAAAACTAAACAGGATGGCAAGGAAATTGCAGGTATTTATATTTGTCTTGAATTTCATCTCACTGAAGTATCCATCACATTTTAAACCTTGACACATGTTGACACTTAGGTGCCATATAATAGACATGTCTTAGATACTGACTTTACCTATGACTTCATTTTTAAAAGGAACCTAATTGCTTTGTAAGGGTAGTTATAATTCTCTCTTTCCAAAGTTCATCTTTAATAAGAAAATGTGTATGCAGGGCCATATTTTTATTCAATTATTCAGTATTTCCGAATTGCTGCTCTTTAAATTCGTATTCTTATTTTATTTATTTAGCTCACTAGTTATGTCATGAATGAGTAGTCCTTGTATAAAGAGAGATGAGAAAGGATGAGAAAAGGTATTAATATCATTTGAGTGCCCACCATGTGCCAGGTCTGTAAAAATAATAATGTTGTCTGTCATTTTCGAGTGACATTCAATAAATTTATTATATTGACAAAATAATGAAGAAAGTCTGTTATCATTATTTCCTTATACATATATACTATTCAGTATCCATGAATTATCTCATTTCATTTGTATACCAGAATTGCAAAGTAGCTAGAATTGCTTTTATTTTAAAAATGAAGAAATTAAGGAGCTATAAAAGATGCCAAAACACACACATTCCTTGTACATAATAAAACCAGGACTCAGTCCAGACCCTTTTTAACTATAAAATCTATGCTCCTTCCATCATATTCTCTCTCTCCAATTATAATTTGTTAATATCTGAAAGATATATAAAATAATATTTTTACATCCTGGTTTTGCTATTTACTATCTGTATTCACTGTTTCTTACAAGAGTTATTCTTGCTAGCCCTTAATTTCCTTGTCTATAAAATGGAAATTTTGTTTTTGATATTCACTTAAGATTTAGTTAAGTGATTGATCTAGACACTTAGTATAACACACTGATTATTTTATTAATCATTTAAAAATATTTATTATTCTATTAAAAATGAAATACTTTAAAAATTAATTAAAATGGGGATATGTATTAACATATATTAAATATGCTACAACATTACTGTATTATATGAGATGATCTATGTAAACACAAAACAAAGTGCTTAGAACAGAGCAATCATTCATCAAAAATGCTTGCTATCGTTAATCATTTTATCAAAGTTTCTGCGTATGTAAGTAGGAAATGGAGGAAATTATTTGGCATATTAATTCCATGTGGTATAATAAAATAGATTTTCTAAACCTTATGCTCCTTCAGTCTTTCCAACCACACCACTCTTAAATTTTGATCTTCCATAATTTACAGATAATGTGCAACCAGATACCGTTATTAATGAGCTAACAAGAAAATTGATTAACCTCCTAATGACTTCCTTCCCCAGAACTGAAAATGATCCTGGATTTCCTCAGATGCTCTGTGATGACTGCTGTCTGCCTGTAATCAGTGTTTTTAAAAAGATTGACTTTGGCATCTTGTTGTCCATCCCGATACTCCTCACCCCTCTAAAGAACTTGAGGTCTTCCCATTACTTGGATGACTTGTTACCAACTCTGTTCCTTTGTGCAGAAGAACATTGACAGGCATGTTGATGATGCAATTTGTTTTCACTTTCACTTTTTGTTTCATAACTCGGGATATTCACAGAAAGATTTTGTCCTTGATATTCTAGTTTCTGGGAATCCCCTGACTCTTTCTCTTGAAATTTCGTGTTCTTTTCTGGATTGTCTTTTCTCCCTTCTCTCTCATCGTCCACTTCTAAGTCTCATTTTAGAAGAGAGCTAGCCTGTTCTAATCCAATGATCCATCTGATATCACAAAAGCATTGTCTTCCTCCTGGAAAAAAAATGTCCAGTGGGACAAAAAGTAAAGCGCTGGAAGGTGTCACCTTGCACCTCTGAGGCCAATTCCTGATCCACAAAAAATAGAGAAAATCAGGGAGAGGATAAGGGAAATCAGTGTTCCGTTGGTGTCTTGGTATTTTTGGTTGCCTAACTTCAGAAAATAATGCGGGCATTTTAGCCCTGAGAACATGGGGGCTTGTGATGGCTACCAGAATAACTCACCCATCTTCCACCACAAATTAAAAGGCCTGATTCATCTTCAGTATGTAAGTTTTAGCAGCAAATTCGAAAGTTGTAGTAGAGCTGGGGTTCTAGTCATAGTAGAAATCTGTAGCTTTAACAATTACACAGTTCAGTAGAAAATAAAAGAAATGTAAGGGGAAAGGGAAGGAGATAAGGACTCTATTTTCACACTTAAGTAAAAACTTTACCACAAACAGTGGATAATGAGAATGGCACCCCAAGATAATATATTAAAGGGATCAATGAATGAATAGTAACTTTTTTAAAAAATTAAAGTATAAGTGATTTACAATACAGTGTCAGTTTCAGGTCTACAGCAAAGTGATTCAGTTGGGTTTTTTTGTTCAGATTATATTCCATTATAAGTTATTCCAAGATGTTGAATATAATTCCCTGAGCTATATAGTAAATCCTTGTTGCTTATCTATTTTATATATAGCAGTTTGTATCTGTAATCCTCTACTTCTAATCTGCTCCTTCCTTCTTCTCCCCTTTGGTGACCTTGTTTGGTTTCTATGTCTGTAAGTCTGTTTCTGTTTTATATAAAAATTCAGCTGTATTATTTTTAGATTCCATATGTAAGTTATACCATTAGTATTTGTCTTTCTCTGTCTGACTTCAATAAGTATAATAATCTCTAGGTCAATCCTTGTTGCTGTAAATGACAATATTTCATTCTTTTTACGGCTGTGTAATATTCCATTGTGTATATATAGCACATCTTTTTAAGCCAATTGTCTGTTGATGTGCACCTGGGTTGTTTCCATGTTTTGGCTGTTGTAAGTAGTGCTGCCACAAACATTGGAGTGCATGTATCTTTTTGAATTAGAGTTTTCATTTTTTCCAGATATATACCCAAGTGGGATTGCTGGATCATATAGTAGCTCTATGGTTAATTTTTTGAGGATTCCCCCATACTATTTTCCATAGGGGCTGCACCAATTTACATTTCCACCAACAGTATGTGAGAGTTCCTTTTTTTCCAGCATTTATCATTTGTAGACATTTGTTGATAGCCATTTTGACCAGTGTGAGGTCATACCTCATTGTAATTTTGATTTGCATTTCTCCAATAATTAGTGATGTTGAGCATATTTTCATAGGCCTGTTGGCCATCTGTATGTCTTCTTTGGAGAAATGTCTATTTAGGTCTTCTGCCCATTTTTTGATTGGGTTGTGTTTTTTTGATATTGAGTTGTATGAGCTGTTTGTGTGTTTTGGAAATTAACCCCTTGTCATTTGCATTGTTTGCAAATATTTTCTCTCAGTCCATAGGTTCTTTCATTTTGTTTATGGTTTCTTTTGCTGTGCAAAATCTTTTAAGCTTAATTAGGTCCCATTTGTTTATTTTTGCTTTTTCTGTTTTGCCTTGAGAGACTGATCTAAGAAAACATTTCTATGTTTTATGACAGAGGATGTTTTGCCTATATTCTCTTCTAACAGTTTTGGGGTGTCATGTCTTATACTTAGGTCTTTGAACTATTTTGTGTTTATTTTTGTATATGGTGTGAGGGAGTTTTCTAATTTCATTGACTTACATGTAGCTGTCCAGCTTTCCCAACACTTTCACTTGTTGAAGAGACAGTTTTTTCTCCATTGTATATTCTTGCCTTCTTTGTTGTAGATTAATTGACTGTAGGTGTGTGGGTTTATTTCTGGGTTCTCTATTCTTTACCATTGATCTATATGTCTTTTTTGTGCCAGTACCACACTCTTTTGATTATTGTAGCTTTGTAGTATAGCCTGAAGTTTGGGAGGGTTATACCTCCAGGTTTGTTCTTTTTCCTCAGGATTGCTTTGAAAACTCTTGGCCTTTTCTCGTTCCATATAAATTTTAGGATTATTTTTTCCAGTTCTATGAAAAATGTCATGGGCATTTTGATAGAAATTGCATTAAACCTGTAGATTGCTTTGGGTAGTATGGCCATTTTAATAACATTAATTCTTACAATCTAAGAGCATGGGATGTCTTTCCATTTCTTTGAATCATCTTCAGTTTCCTTTATCAATGTTTCATAGTTTTCAGCTTGTGCACCTCTCACCTCCTTGGTTAAGTTTATTCCTAGGTTTTTTT
Organism: Mesoplodon mirus; assembly: GCF_964341445.2. Lineage (NCBI taxonomy): Eukaryota > Metazoa > Chordata > Mammalia > Artiodactyla > Ziphiidae > Mesoplodon > Mesoplodon mirus. The sequence goes on from NC_138983.1 coordinate 20,122,518, forward strand.
GGACACAATTTTAAATGGAATATATATATTTTTTACTTTCTCTTTTGGATATTTCATTATTAGTGTAAACAAATACAATATATTTCTGTATATTGATGTTGTATCCTGCCACCTTGCTGAATTAATTTATTAGTTCTAATAAGAATAGTAACTCTTTTCTTTTTTCTTTTTTTTTTTTTTTTTTTTTTTTTTTTTTTTGCGGTATGCGGGCCTCTCACTGTTGTGGTCTCTCCCGTTGCAGAGCACAGGCTCCAGACGCGCAGGCTCAGCGGCCATGGTTCATGGGCCCAGCTGCTCTGCGGCATGTGGGATCCTCCCGGACCGGGGCACGAACCCATGTCCCCTGCATCGGCAGGTGGACTCTCGACCACTGCGCCACCAGGGAAGCCCCAAGACTAGTAACTCTTAACAAAGGGAATTTCCCTTCTTATTTTTCTTATTTGGTCCATTTGTTCACAAAAACAGATTAATTCCATTACCAGCATTGAACAAAGAAAGCCATGCTTCTCAACTCAGAGACCTTTTCCCTCTCAGTTTTCCTGAGTGCTCTGCAAATTTTGTAGTTCTTTGGCCTTTGGGCTTGGCAAAGAATGCCTGTCCTTTGAGCTCTCTCCTTAGACTTTTTGACTTCCTAACAGTTCTTAATTCTTTTGTTTTATTTATTTATTTTTTTCTTGAGCGAGTCCTGAGCTTGGTCTTTTTCCAGATTTAGTGTTTTCACTACATGGGGAAATGTCCATGGACCCCAAGGGTGTGTCTATTATTTAGTTCTTGGACCCAGCAGGGGTTTCCTACCTGTTTTTGTATGTTGGTTTCTGAGTTAACTAGACTAATCAATGTAATGAATTTTCCTGAAGCTGTTCAACAACCGTTGTAGCTCCAAGAGCTATCTGGACAGCAGTTGATGCAGCTAATCTGTGGCACCCCCAAGGGCTGAATTTAATTTGGCTGGGTATGTATTTTGTTTTCTGTTTTTGGTGAGGTATGTTTTGAGAGTCCACTGCATGGACTGGAAATAATTCCTGCCATCCTGAAATGTATTAGGCTTCAGGGAAATATATTTAAAACATGATAAAATAGTGGATGGGAAAGTGCTTAGTAAGAAAGTTGGTTATACAGGCAAGTTTAGAGGTTATAGTTTGGGAAACATTGAATAGGGACCTGACTTTGTGCTTTGACTTTGCCATTGATCACTAACTCTTGGCAACTCTCTCAACTCCACCCTTCCCATCTGTAAAGTGGAGATAATACTCATATCATGGGGATAATGTGAAAAGTATTAGTTGGAGATGGATTGTTATAGCATTTTTAAAAATTGTACTCAACATGGAGACACTGGTAGTGGACATAGAATAGAAACAATAGAAGAACAAATATAAATAGCATGAATTATAGTAGTCCTGGACATTTCAAGCACTTGGCACCCAGTGTCATGTTTACTTTATTAGTTAATGTTAATTATGCAGATAGTAACAAGGACCATGGGGTAAAGCCATGCAGGTTGTGCCCACACAACTCCAGGAAGCACCATTAACATCTAATATAAAATGTGAGCTCACCAACTCTTCAAATATTCTTCCACTTATTTTTTCAGGCATTTTTGAGCACACTGACTATTTATGGCTTAATAAAGACAGCAAAGAAAACTTTTGGTGTATATTAGTCTTCTTGGGCTCCCCTAGCAAAATACCATGGGCCGGGTGGCTTAAACAACAGAAATTTATTTTCTGACAGTTGTGGAGGATGGAAGTTTGAGATCAGGGTACCAGCATGTTGGATTTTGGTGGGGACTCCCTTCCTGGCTTGCAGATGGCCATCTTCTTGCATGTGTCCTCACCCTATAGGGAGAGAGTGTGTATGTCTGTTCTTAGAAGGGCACTGTTCCTATAGGATCAGGGCCCCACCTTTATGACCTCATTTAACCTTAATTACTTCCATAAAGGCCCTATATTCAAATACAGTCATATTGGGAGTTAGGGCTTCAACATATCAATTTTTTTGTGGGAGTGGACACAATTTAGTCCACAACATGGAGTTAGGTCTGAGTTTAAATACCCTTTATTCCAACTAATGAGCTGTGAGCTTAAATTTCTCTTTTTACCATTTTCTAGTGGTTTGAGCCTGAACAAGTACTTAAAATTTCCTCTGAGCTCCTTTTTCTTTTTTTGAGATCATATTATCTACCACATAGGTTGTAGTAAAGATTACTGAGTATGTAAAACATAGTGCAGAAAACTTGGCATGTATTAGACTCTTAATCAATGGAACAATTGGTAGAAAAGAAAGAAATTCATTCTTAATTTATTTAATGCTTCAACCTCACTCCGTCACATGGGATGAAATCTGCCTTTGCTCACAGCTTTCTGTGTGGGACCATTATATATGAGAACATCATGATTTAATGAGAGGAAGCAGATCTTGGGGATCAAGGTGTCCCAGCTAATGCCATTTTGATTTGCCTACCAGCAAAGGGACGTCATTATAATTTGAGGGAATCTACTTAATGTCATTCAGCTATTAAATAACAGAGCCAAGATTCCTGGCATCTTGACTCCAGTCCAGTGTTCTTTCTATTATATCAGTTCTTCCAACATTTTGTCCATAGATGATGCTCACATAACATATCCACATGGGTGTTGGCAATGACCAGTTTCATCACATTAACCAAAATACCACTCCTTTTGTTCTTACTCAAAGAAGAACATCAAAATGCAAGTGAGTGAGAAAGACAATGACCAGGCACCACCTTGAATATCCTCTATAAGAATGAAGGCATTATTTCCAAACTTTGCTACTCTGACACATATCATAACAAATTGCTTGAGACACTCCTCAAAATATGAACCCACTACCATTTTGAGAAATGGGTTGAGAATGGTAGGTATAAGTTGGGTTTAGCTTTTAAGTGTTGTGGGACATTCAGCTTTTATCAAGAGAACAGGGAAGGAAAACACTTCCACGTGTTGCTGGCATCCTGGTTCCAAGATGTGTAGCCTAAACCTCTAAATTTAAATCTTAATCTCTATGGCGTGGACCTAGTTTCCTTTAGTTGGCAGTATTTCCAGCTCTGCCACATCACTATAATTTCTCAGTGATTGCTCCCCAAGTTGTGGTTTTTTTACAGTCATCTTACAGTGGTAATATAGCATGATGGCTAAGCACACAGAATCTGGGGCTTCCTTGCTTGGATCCCAATCCTGGTTCCATTGTTTACTAGATGTGGGACCTTGAGTAAGTTATGTAACATCTCTGCACCTCCATTTCCTCATCAGAAAAACCAGCATAATGATGGTACCTACTCATAGGCCTGCTGTGATGTTTATTCATCATTTATCATTTGTAAAGGGCTTACATGTAATTTACATTTATTACATTAAAGAGTTTAATAGACTGTCATACATAGTGGCTATTTTAGACCTATTGACTATTATTATTACCTTTTCACTAGGAGCTAATCCCCAATCTAACTCTTTGTACATACTGGAATAGATACAACAAATCATTTGTAATTCCCAAATATTTAGCTTCCTAGTAGCTTTAGAATTTTTTTTAATGCTCTTATAGTTCTTTTATTTTCCTTGTGTTTATCTTGCTTAGGCCTTGTAAAAATTGTGTGTTTTTACAAACTACAAGAAGTTTCCAATCTGAGCATGTAATTACGCTGAGTGCTTTGCTCCTAAATCCACAATAACAAGCACTCAATTTGTTTTTCAGAGCTATTGTGCTTAATTAATATTTATGAAGGACTTAGTGAAGTCATGAAAATTGACAGATATCCTTACCTAAACAGGTGGTGACTATATCAACAATTGCAGTAAGAATGATGATGCCACAACAGTACTTCTTTAATCACTCAGACTCACTACTGAGTCTGGTAAGCATGTTTTCCACATTTACTGCCCAATCTGGTAAGTGCACTATCAGGCCAATAAACATGACTTTAAGGATATTTTAAGATATTCACATGAAATATGAACTTTACTTCAGGCATATTACGGAAAACTAAAAACTACAGTGGCATCAGCAGATAAAGGTTATTCTGTTTCCTGGAAAAGTCTGAAAATAGTGCAAAGTTGGTATGAGGGCTATACAAAATCTTAAAGGATTCAGGTTTCTTCTCTGTCTCTGATCCAACATTCTAGCACAAGTCTTTCAGCCCGAGGTCAAAGCATGGTCCTCAGTGGTTGCTAAAGCTCCAGCCGTTACGTTCACATTCCAGGAAGCAGAAAGGAAAAATGGAGAAAGAACATTATGTGGTCATTTCTAATCTGAATTTACTCCTTTAAAGCATAATTCTTGGAATTCCTATAGGACACTTTGGTGTATATCTCATTTAGTCAGAACTTATATGATTAAGTTATATGATTAACTATACCTAGATAGAGAAGATTCTGGGAAGTGCAGTCTTGTATTTGGAGCTCAGTGTAGGCCCCAAACTAAAACTAAGATTTTAAGGAAGAAAAGGAAAATGGCCTTTGGGTGGGCAACTAGCACATTTAAAATTCACCCTTTATTTTGTCTTTTGGTAGTTTGTTGATTTTCCTTAGTACCTAATTGTTTTAAATATATTTACTTCCTATGAAGCATTTTTCATATCCTTTAAAGTCTCTTTATAATTAAATAGTGAATTTTTCTATTTGTTTTTATTTTATTAAAGTATATTAATATAAAGCATTAGCTTTAAAAAAATTGAGGAAACTTCCCATAAAAGCACTGTCAAAGAGGGCAATTTATTCTTTTATTCATCCTACTTAACAAAAATTTGCTATGCACCTTCTATGTGCCAGGCACTGATTTAGGTGCTGGGAATAAAAGAGGGAGCAACAAGCAGTATCAGCCAATAGGAGGCATATGTATGAATGGGAAATGATAAAAAATAATCTGTAATGTAATGTCAAGATGTGTTAAATAAAGCATAGTAAGGAACTAAAGAGTGTTGGAAGATGAAGAGTGCTTTTTTTTTTTTTTTTTTTTTTTTTTTGCGGTACACAGGCCTCTCACTGTTGTGGCCTCTCCTGTTGTGGAGCACAGGCTCCAGACATGCAGGCTCAACGGCCATGGCTCACGGGCCCAGCCACTCCGTGGCATGTGGGATCTTCCCGGACCGGGGCACGAACCCGTGTCCCCTGCATCGGCAGGCAGACTGTCAACCACTGCACCACCAGGGAAGCCTGAAGAGTGCTATTTTTGAGAGGGTGATCATGGTAGCCATTCCTGCAGGGAGAATAGAAATACAAATGCTCTCAGGGGAAGGATCTTGAAGGGGCTTTTCACTGTTGTTCTCAGGAAGAGCAAGGAGGGCAAGGCAGCTGGACTTCAAGTCTGGAAATGGAGATGAGTTCAAGAAGAAGAGAGATCAGAGCCACATAGACCAAGAGGAGAGAAAATTCCAGCACTTTGAAGAATACAGATAGCATACAGCAGCCAAAGCAAAATAGAAAATGAAATGACCATTTCTGTGTTTTCATGTAGATTTTTCCCTTCTTCAATTTACCAATTATTTAATGATTGCCTGCATGTGTGAGGTTCTTCAATTAAGTCCAGAAGTTAAAGTACGAATAATGTGGAATGTTCTCTCTAGAGACTTCATATCAGCTCAGAAAGCTTATAAATCATAAACTTTGTAACTGTATATCCAGGATATTTTTTCCTGTTCTTTTCTGCTTAATAGAATCTTTATATACAAAATAAGCCTTGAATACTATACCTTAACAATAAGTTCATTTGTCTTCTCTCTTGAAGACATACAGAAATCTCTACCACCATCCCATTCTTGAACCCATCTTATATCTTTCCCTAAAGAATTCTATCTTGTGTAAGTGTGTAGAACTTTGTATATATTGCTCCCTCTGACAAGCATGCCCTTCCTCCTTTCTCTGACAAAGTCTTATTCTTCCTTCATGTTATTGCCAGCTCTTTGAAAGGATTTCCCGAACTCTTTTTCACAGAGCTAATTGCTTCTCTTTGTATTCAACCCAGTACTTATATCAGGAATCATAGTGTATTATCATGATTATATGCTTATATTATCCTTTTCCACTAGAATAAAAGTTCCTTAGGCACAGAATGCAACACTTATTTATTGCTGAAACTCTCATACCTGCCAAAGTGCCGGACACATAGTCAGTGTTTGGAAATATGTTTTGTTATATGAAAAAAATACCCCATTAACAACAAGGCTAATGTTAATGTTCAGTGTGGGGTAAATAGAAAATTAATAAGTTGTGTTTTAATTATGTAATCTTTTCTCTCCAAAAATTATTATTTGAAGGGGAGCTTTCAGCCTTTATCACAAGTTATTACTAAGTAAAATATGTGTGCTTTTACATTCCAATTAGATCTCTTACATGATCTACTATGTGCATCCTTCAAAGTATCTAGTGGCCTCATATTCCTACATATTTCTTGAATTGAGTTGACTTAGATTTCATCTGTTTCACGATGGACAGGAGGCACAAGTCTGTTGTAAAACAGCCACTTTGAGGGAAGCATAAACCATAGAGCAACCTTACATTTACAAATATGTAAATTTATTTACTAGACCACAAGCTCTTCACCAGAATGTGAACTCCTCAAGGTCAGGGAATGTAGTTTATTCATTCTCAGCCTGTGCAAGTTGTTGGGATGCAGGCACATAATCCCCTATCTGAAGCCCTTGTGGGCAGTAGTGTGCTGGTAAATGTTTAACAACCAGCTCTCAGAACACACACACACACACACACACACACACACGCACGAGGTCCCTGATTTGTAGCATTTGTCTATTTTCTTGTATAAATACTCCAACCTTGGCTAATTTCAAGCTACCAAATTGAATTTACTGAATGTGAAGTTGGGAAGAAATGCATATGATTGGCTAAGGCATAAGCTGGCTCCAACACACCATCACTAGGAATTTAAAGGGGTTTAAATATTCAGAAGATTTCTGATTTTAAGAAGCTAATATGTGAATATAGTATATATAATGTAACACCTCCAGAGGAATCTGGGAAAATACTTGTAATAAAAATATTAATATTTCTGCAGTAAATAAATAGGTGTTCATCCCAAGAGGTATAAATAAGTGCCAAGCATATACAAAATAGCTTTCAGTTTTCAGGACATTTTTTTTTTTTTTTGCAATTTAGAATTGCATAATAAGTATTAGGACAATTTCCATATTTAAAAAATAGTACTTCAGTGGAAAACTATGCATGATCTATAACACACCCATCTGGCTGTTTGATTCTAGCCCTATTCATTGTTGTGAGCTATTTTGCATCTCTATAAATTGTAAGGAGCTGATGATTATGCAGATTCTGTCTTGTACAGTAGAATTGATTTCCCTCTCCCAGTGGAAAAATCAGTGTGTCTTCATTTGCAATTTAGCTCAACATTCCTTTACTCTGTATAATTTTGTAGTATTTTGAGCTTGACTTTGAAATCGTATAACATCTTCTTGGTTCCCCCATAATATTTAAGCAAAATTAATTCTTTAACGTGTACCTTTTTATATGTACATGGGAGTCATGATTTTATTTTTTTCTGAAAAGTTCTTTTAACAAAATATAGGGGAGAGATTAGACATGCTCTAGGAGGCTTCTGAGGGCAGAGCATTCATTGATGTTGAACGGTAAGAGAGGATTCCCGACGTCCCAATAACATTGTCAGACATGGAGAGCCAGGTAACAGTGGTATGGGCCTCCCTGCAAGGTCGATTCCTTTTTACTGGGAGGGCTCCAAAGAGCCTCAGTGCCTCTGACTGCCATAGGTACAGGGTGCTCTGGGGCTGGATGAAATACCACCTTTAAAGTTTAATTTAAGTCTAAGTCTTTTTTTTCTACCTATGGTTCTTGCTCCTCATCTGAGCGTGAATCAAGGAAGTAGAAATACTCAATGAGTCATGAATTACCTCAGATTACCAGGACCTTGGATGAACCCGTGACTATAAACATTGCTGATAAAGTCAGGCCTTGTTGCTATCTGGTATGACTAATGGATTAATTAAAGTTCTTTTTTAGGAAATGAGGATGTTTTAAATATCAGAAAAGTAGCTCTCACAAATCCCTTAACTCTCTTATCCTGGAAAGTCTTGGTGTCCAACTATATGCACCATTGTGCCAGATTCTCAATTTCCCACAGTCTAGAAAGCAACTCTGTGTTTATGTTCCCTTATTCAAACTTCTCATTTCTACCTCCAAATGAATCCATTGGTGAGAACATCAGAGGGAAAATAAGGCATTTCAGCCACACCAATAATTTTATACAATAAACTGTGATTGATCAAGGCTTGGGTGATGAGTTCATGAACATGGGCTTTCTTTCTGGAGCTGAAAAGATATGGGGCCTGAGAGATAGAGTTGTCTAATATAGATGGCTGCCATCACTGTTTCTTGCAAGGGAAGGATCTGTCTAGCTTTTGTTTGTTTATTTATTAGTAAATGTGGGCAGTGTCCACTTTGCCCCAGATTTACGCGTCTTATTGGTTGCCTATAATGGAGAAATCATTCTTTCTAGAGCTAAATGTAATGCTTATATGGATTCTATGTGTTCAGAGCAGAATGAGACTTAGTGACATGCAAGTCTGGTTCTTTCCCCCCAACACAACCATCCATGTGCATGCACATATTAAAACTTAACAGTAACATGATTTCGGCTTCCTCTAGTCTGTCCCTCTAAATAACTGGAATTGACACACATCTCCAATAGACAGGGACTCTGTAACTCTAGGTATAATTGCACACCTAAAGTCATCATAATAGATTGTACATGAACTACTCAGGAAGGATGTTCTCCCACATTGAGCACTGAGGAATCACCGAAAAATGGCAATAAATAATAACTCCTTTCTCTGTCTTACATGACTGCTGGGATGATTTCCTTAATTAATTTTCTCAGGTTTATACTTTTAAATATATTTATTGGCATACACTATGTGGCAGGTGCTATGTTGGTTATTATGGGCTATATAAAGATAAATAGCTTTGTCCTTGAGGAGTTTTAAGCCTAAGAGAAGCTACCATCACTACATAATACAATAAAATTAATTTGAAAGCAGATTTCATAAGACAGACAAAAAATACTGTATAGGTTATGAAAATTAAATGATACTTTTGAACAGAAGTGGACTGTGGGAGGAGCAGTAGGAATTGTGGGTATAAAATCTTTCAGAAAGGAAAAGTCACCTAATGATCCTGTTGTTTCATCTCTCCCTCAGAGTGACCCTCAAGGTCAACTATTAACACACTTGTAACATGGTATTTTCTTGGATGGAGACACTGCTTAATTCAAATAATAAAACTTCACTGACTACTTGTTTGTCTCTTAATTTTAAACCATGCCTGACATAATGAGGCATTAGATTAATAAAACTTCTTTTTCTCTTTTGAATAAAATTTTTATCCCTTATTTCTTTTCTTTTTATTGATGTATAGTTGATTTATGATGTTTCAGGTGTACAGAAAAGTGATTCAGTTATACATTATAACTTTTTCAGATTATTTTCCATTATAAGCTATTACAAGATTTGAATATAGTTCCCTGTGCTATTCAATACATCCTTGTTGTTTATCTATTTTATATATAATAGTGTGTTATCTGTTAATCCCAAACTCCTAATTTATCCCTCCCCCTACATTTCCCCTTTGGTAGTAACCATACATTTGTTTTCTATATCTGTAAGTCTGTTTCTGTTTTGCAAGTTTATTTGTACCATTTTTTTAGATTCCACTTTTTTTAGATTCCTGGTTCCCAGGACCTTGAGAAATACATTCCTGTGTGGTAAAAATTGGCCAGAGGCCTTAAAAAAATATTTATATTCCAAGGATCAGAGAAGAGACTTAAAATTATGAATTTTCTAAAATAAATGCTGTAAGAAGAGGGTCACTGAGGGTCCTAGAGTCAGGAAGAAGCCCGTCTAAAGATTAGCCAAGCTGAGGAAAGGCTAAGGTGGTCTTGGTTAAACACATAGTCAGGTGTTATAGCTGGAAATCCAGTGTGGAATGTGTGATTAGAATGTATCACTATAAAAATATTTTACAAATCTGAAATTCTCTGTGTCTTCAGTTTAGTGATAAAGATCAGCAAGGGGGGTTTCTGTGGGGAATTTCACTCATTTAGCTAAATGGCATCCAGTCAGCACCTCCACCCAGTTTGGATGAACTACCCCTGTTTTTAGTGATGGGACGTTTGTCTAAAATCTAGCATCAGCATTCCCATTCCCAAGTAAGATGCTGTTTCACAATAGTTATTCTTCCTTCATTGAGGCGTCTATGTGGCTTTCCTCCAGGAGTCCCAATTGTTCTCATTTTCTATTTGTAGAATCTAGAGATTTAAAATTTCATCTATTTGTAGTCGTTTTTGTCAACATTAGGTAGAAACATTTGGTGGGGCCTCTAATAAAAAATTACTAACTTTTAGTAACAAATTGTGTTGTTTGGTTAGGAAAACCCAGGAATTATGGGGCTAATTAAATCTATTACATCCCCCCTAAACTTTTTTTTACACTTGAAATGTAAATACCAACACAGCCTGTACCCTCTGGTTTAAAAGAGTCTTGATGATAAGAGGAGAGGAAAGTATCACTAGAGCAATTATTCTGCTCTTAAAAGGCTTTTCAGATATCGTTTGGAGCTTTTGTTTTTATTATGCCATGTAGTTCTTTAACTGTATATTGATATTAACTGTATATTGATATTAACGGAGTTGCTGCCGCTAAACTCACAGCATATTCATATCATTTCAGACTGAATGGGAATGAAGGCTAGCAAACTCCGATTCTTTAAGGGGAAACCACAAATAACAATACCCAATGACAGAGGGATGATTGGATTTGCCAATAGAGTTTGTGCAAGGCTTGCTAATTCAGAGGCACATTTTCAAATATTATAGGGGCTAGGATTTCCATAGGGAGTTCACTTGGGCACAGCAAGTGAATCAGTGTTTAAATGATATTACTTTTAGAATGATTTGCAAAGAAGGATGAAAAAGTAAATGGACAATTTCATAATTAATATTGTAAGTGGGAATCATTCAAGACTCATTTATCTTCTTGGGAGAAGTGGCTGAGCCCTCTTCTGTGCCCTGCCCTGCAGGCATCTAGACCAGGAGAAATGATTCTAGAGAAAAGCAGTAACTTTGCCTAACAGCTTCCCCATTAAATGGTCAGGCTTTGATCATTACCATTAGTAGCTTCGTCCTCTCCCTTCAGGCACAGATCCCTGCAAGGCTGGTTTCAGATTGCTCCTCTTCTGGTCCCATAATTGGAATTGATAACTGACCATCATACAGGAATTGGGGACATTTGTCAAATGCTGTCATGCTTACAGAGTTAGAAATGGCCCCTTCTCTAGTGGGGAAATTAAGCCCATAAAGAGTATTAGAATTTGGAGCCTCTGAGTTTAGTCTAGCCCAACTCAATTTACACAAAGAGAAATGAGGTCCAGAAAGGTTATGTGACCTGCCCATGGTAGTATAATTTGTTGGACACAGAGGGAGAATTATAACTTGGTTGTCCTCTCCCTGCATGGCTTTGCCTCCAACTGATACCCTTTCTTCAAGATTGAGTAATTGTCTCAAGGTTAGGGGATAAGTTGGGGCTGATCTGTGAATGGGAACACAGTTGTTAATCAGTTACTCATTTCAAAACACTGTCGTTTTTTTGGATGACCTCCTTCTGGCCAGTCTACTAGGGAGTCCCTTTTTGTTGTAATCAACCAGGTACCCTCAGAGGGAGGCTATCCAGGTACTGTATTGAATAAACATTTCCCATACATTGTTTTCCTTAATGAGCCCAACAACTCTATGATTGCCGAGCTCTATTAGACATCAGAGAGGTGTTAAGCACCTTGCCCAAAATCACATAGCTCATAAGTGTAGGAACTGGGATTTGAACAAAGATCTTGGTGATTCTAGCACCCAAGTCCTTAGCCAATATTCTCTGCTAATTTGGCCTTCTTATCATCCTCATCGAAATTGCATTTGCTGCTCGGTAACTTCTTTCCTCTCTTTCAACCCCTCTTAACCCCTCTGGGTATTTCATCCTAAGTTTGATTTTTTCCCCCTCCTCCAGGTCTCTAAGGAGACCTATCCTAAAATCCTTGCTCTGTTCCTAGTTATGAATTCCTAAAGCAGTTATTTTTCGTAGGGCGCTCTGCAGACCTCACTAATCCTTTGAAGAGGCAGCCACCCAGTGCATGGGTGGAGTTGTTGAATAGAAGGCATTCACTCCCACTGCTAAGAGGGGGAAAAAAAAGACTTTCTATTCTAGTCTGCTTGAGAAGATAAAAGTAAAAGCCTTCGTTTCTTTGAAGGAGGGGGAAAGATTAGTTTACTTTTATTACTGTATCCAGTAAGCGTGATGCATTTCTTTTTTCAAGGGGAAGAAAATAAAGTCAGTTTAAAAAAAAATAACAAGCACGTCAGATAAAGAATGGGAGATGATTAGGAGAGAAGCAGGAACTCTATAGATGGATGTTCTGAAATATGTCATTTGTTAACTGAGCTCTAAAGAAGATGAGGTTGCCCTAGTAAGCAACTCCTATTGTCAAGTGTGAGGTTCAAGGCTGGGGCTGGCAAGTTCAGGCTGCCTGGAGTGTGCTCTCTGTCTTGGGTGCCCTTGGGAAGGGACCAGCTCTGTGTGATGTGACTACACCTTTCCATGGCTGAAATCAAGACTCTTTCTCTCCCTCCCTTCCTCCATCCTTCCGGCCCTCTCCTGCACACTCATGCATTACATAAATATACACACTACACTCCAACCCACCTTATTAAATAAGGATTTGTTCCAGACATTTTCAGGAATGGCTACCATTTGGTGAAAGAACCCAGAAAAAGGTCTGACCCTCAGGAGTACAGATTTGGCAATCAAGCTGCAATGGGTCAACCAAACATCAAGTGGTATTAATTCATCCTTATCAAAATTGTGAAGAACTATTTGCAAAACTAGAATTTCTATTTTTGAAAGTTATATTAAGAATTTTAATTGTCAAGCAAAGAATTTTGGGTCAGCATGGAAAGATCAAGGTCCACAAAATCAGTTGATCCTGAGTTCTAATTTTATCACTTGCATTTCTAGCTGTGTGGCCTTGGGCCAATTACTCTCTCCAAGTCTGCTTTCTCATTTCTAAGAAAATAGAACCTACTCTGCAGGGTTCCTATGAGGGTTAAACCAGAGAACTTCCCTGGGGTCATCTAGCAGGGCGTCTGGGGCTGATTCTCATGTTCTGCATTTCCTTGCACTTTCTGCAAGAAAATTTCCCACCAGGGAAACTCTGTGGAAGCAAAAATAATAACGGATTTAAAAAAATCAGATTTTGACTCTCTTAAAGGGATGGTGTATCATTAAACTCTAGAAACTTAATACCCTTGTAAAATGACCAGTCATTTCTAACCACAGGTAAGGTATTGTCTTGTCTGGTGTATCTGGTGAAATATAATCACCCCTTCAAGCTAAATTAAGGAAGTAAAAGAGAATCCTTTAAAAATAAAAGTGCATGGAATCACTTTGCAGCTCAAAACCCAATGGCTCCCTTCAATCAGGATGAAACTTTATTCTTGAAATGGCCCTGTGCAGTAGGACCTCTCCTCCCCCATCAGCCAAAGCAAAAATAACTCTTTGCCCTCAGTTTTCAATGCCCTGCCCCCCCTGCTGTTCTTCCAACATGTCAGATCAGATATGCTCCTGCCTTAGGACCTTTGAACTTGCCTTTCAACTGAATGAATAATTATCTCCTGTATATCCACACAGTACACTCCCTCACCTCCTTCTGGGGAGATTTCTGCAGTAGTCCTATCCACAGTGTGTATTTTTGTTAATTATCAGTTTATAAGAGTGTCTATTTCTGACCTTGTGCCCCAATTCCAAGGTCCCCTTTAGCTCCCTTTATTACCCTGGCACAAACTAGCATCTATTTAGAAAGCTTGCTGAATAAGCAGGCTGAAAGGATGTAAATACATGGAGAATTATTCCATATTTCAGAAACTGGAAAGGCCTATGGACACAGGTGGGTGCATATGGTTAATAAGAGCTGGCATAAATCTCAACCTGGAATTGGAATTTAAAACTGAACTTTATCTGAGCTTCAGAATGGACTTCCTTGAACTATCTCAAAGTGATAAATAAATAAATATAAAAATTGATTACATGCTAGGGTGCATCTTGACATGTGGATCGGGGACATTTGCATTGATATTGTAAGAAAGAGTATTTGTGGAGGATCTATGTATCTCAAAACAGTTGTTAATTGAGTCAGGAAAGTAATTGAATCGTTGAGCTTAGATTTCCACTAATTCAAGTGTGTAATGGAATTGTTGTGGCGGATCTTTGCTGAAAGTAGATGGCTGTAGATTTATGAGTTAGACTCAGACCTTACTCTTCTCCCAGTTAGTATGTAGGGAACAGTCTGTGGTATGTGTGCGTGTGTCTGTCTTTGTATTTGTCTATTTATGTATATGTAACCAAAGTGCAGGAACATGTAATTACAAATTTTCAATGCCTGCTTCATCCTTTCCTCTTTTCTTCCTTCTCTCCCTGATCCAGTTATTCATGCAATGAGTAAATTGTATCTTCTAAAAAGCCCTTCCTGACCCTTACCCTATTTTCCACTGCTGCCACTTGCCTCTCTAGAACATGAACTTTACACCAGTTGTCCCATTTATCCCACTTTATTGAAAGTGCTGATGAAGTAATTGTCTCCATCTAATTAAAGTTCTATAAGAACAATGATTATGTCTATCTTGTTTACTCTTGAATTTTGAGGTAATAGCATAGTCTATGTTATATAATAGGTGTTTAATAATACTTGCTTGATGAATGGATGAATTCATTCAGTGCTGAGATATGAAGCACTGTTCTAGGCCCTAAAAGGTATTTATTACCAGAAATAGTCTTTGTCTCCCAGGAGCTTGCAATTTTGTTATGGAGACAAAACATTCTCCTAGCATAGTCTAATGCAACAGATTATAAGAAACAAAATGATTGCTATAATCGCTATTGTTGGAATTCAGAGATGAGCCAGAGCCTGTGTGGCCTGTTCCATGGGGAATGAGAGAGCAGAATTTGAATGGAAAGAAAGGGAAAATGGACAGCATGAGTCACGTGCAGATCAGACTTGCCAAGACAGCAGGTTCATGCAAAGAATGGGTGATGAGAAAAATTTGGATTAGAGGGTAGATCTCTCCTGTGGAAAGTAGTAAATGGAGGCTAGACTATGGGGCTCTCACTCTAGCAGCTACAAGGAAGCTTTGGCCATTTCTGAGCAAGTGAAGGATATGATGGAATCACCCTTTTAACAAGATTAATATCTGGCCAAGGAGTGCAGCATGGAATATTTGTTGGAAAGTATAGTACATTTTTGTGTGAACCTGTGAATTGATATGATAGGTTTGTGCCTGTCTGATTACTTATAAACTCGCATAGGTCAGATAAGCAGGTAAATGAAGGGGACTAATCTTGAGCTGAGCACAATTTATGGAGGCTCAAGTGAAAGTGTTACACTTGAGAGATTATTAGTGCAGGAAGCTTCAGTGTACACAGCATTAATTTTTTTCAAGCAGAAATAAACTTCTCCATCAATCTTATAGTTTGTGTTTCTGAATGAGGCTAATGGAGTATAAAAGACTGCCTGGTTCTGGATTAGGTTAGTTATTTTGTTGTTCATTATTTTATTTAATTTTTTGGTGTGTGGGGGGGTGGGACATGTTTTTAACCTTTCAATATCCAAATAGTGTTTAATGCGCTATTGGAATGCAGTTTGACTCAACAGAAAAAACACAGGCTCCATAGCTGGCTATCTCTGGATTTTAATGACAACACTGTCTTCACTAGTGGTCTTGGGTGAGCCACAACTTTAGCCCAATTTGCCACCATCAATACCATCATAAGGATTGAAATTAGATTAGTTTATATAGAGTCACAAGTCCTTTTAACATGATAATAATAGTTAATATTTACCTACTGTATGCCAGACACTCTGCTCAGAGCCCAAGTTCATTGTCTCAATTAATTAAATGGATACTTCAGCAAAGTCTTGGATTTGCTCCATGCTCATTAGAAATCTACCCCGCAATGAGAAGTGTATGCCTTATGTTTCTGAGCCCTTGTGCACATATGTGCATGGATGAATATTGATGTCTATGTGTATGTATTGTGTAAGGGAGAAATATGGAAGGTGAGTAAAGGCTTGAAGGTAAGTTATAGGTTATGGTGACCCCCAAGAGGTTCATCTCAGGAGATCAAGTCATGGGCCAGCTTACATGACACAGTAGGTTTTGCTTTTGGCTTTCCTGCTGATTTCTTTGCCCAACCCAGAACTGTGCTGAGTGGTTTTCCTTTACTGTCCACCTGGTTTGAGACTGGCTTTTCTAACTGACTCATAAATGCTGTAGAATTAGTATATCTGTTCCCCGAGGGCTTTGTTTCTTTATGTCCCAAGTTTCCATGCTGTTTGGTTCATCCATTTTCCCCCATGTAGTGTTGTCCTAAATCTTTACTAAGCTTTCTTTTTCAAAGCCTTAGTTCACTTGCTTGCTCAATTCTTACCCGCATTGAGTAAAAAGCTCCTGCTAGACACGGTTTAGCTTGCAATGCATTCCACAATTTTTAGTTTAAAAAAAAAAATGAACTGCTTTCTGAGAAGCTTTGGGATTCTTTAAGCTTTATGATACCCATGGTTCAGGTAAAGTATCTTCGGCAGCCAGAAAATAAATCCACTTTTACACGGGACACTGTATAGATTTTTACTAAAGCATATTGAGAATTCCATTTGGGGTGATTTTTGACAAATTACCCAGATTTATACATGCTTCATGACTCCACATTCTAGCTTTGTTCTTTGTCTCTCAGAGAAGTTCTAAGAAATTATATTTAAACTTGCTAATCAAATGCCCCTTGTCTTCTGGAACTCAAGAAGATCTTTTGACTCTTTATTTCATTATTCTTGGGATGTTCCACATATTGATATGGTCAACAGACTCATCAAGTGTCCATATATTATCATAAACCCACATTTAAATATAAAGTGATTCACAGATTTATATAACTTGTATGGAATTTTAGATCAAAAAATCAAGAATAGGGCTTCCCTGGTGGCGCAGTGGTAGAGAGTCCACCTGCCGATGCAGGGGACGCGGGTTGGTGCCCCGGCCTGGGGGGATCCCACATGCCGCGGGGCGGCTGGGCCCGTGAACCATGGTTGCTGAGCCTGTGCGTCTGGAGCCTGTGCTCCGCAATGGGACTTTCGGGAATACGTAAACTGTGAATGGTGAATAGGTTTCATCCTGAATACCAACTCAGGTGGATAAGACATGATTATCTAAGTTGCTTTGATGAGGAGGACTTTTAGCTGCATCCAGCTCACATGAGAAATTAGTGATGCCCATGATGTGATCCGGATGGGAATTTCTGCAGTCATGCAAGGGATTTTATAGCTGCCCCCTTTTAAAAGAAAAAAATAAATTGAGGCAAGGATAATTTATAGGACTTGCAGGTTTAAAGTGTGTAGTAAATGGATGTTTTTAGTGTGGATGTGAGAAGGTGAAACATCTATTTTGATAGTAGAATCCAACTTGGGAATGTAAAGAGAAATAGGAAAGTCATTCCTTGGTGAAGTCATTTAAACTTGAGTCTCTGTATTCTCAGTTTGGTGTGTGGTGCTGTTTATGGCCTTGGTATCACATTAACCTATGTTCAAATAATTCTGGCTCCCAATTCTTTGAGCCCCCTGTTCCTCAACTCTAAATATTGGGTTGACAGACGTGACATATATTGATTGACATGTTCATCTGCTTGGCATAAAGCTAAATAAGTAAATGAGTAATATTTCAATAGTAATAGCAGTAGTAGCTGTTGTTTTTTCCTGACAAGATCAGAACTAAATGAACAAATTTTGACAGAATGAAAGACTTCAGGAATCTGCAGACATTACAAGCTTCCTTTGATGTAAGTCTTCCCTTCATGGAAATGGGGCAGGAGTGTCTTTTGAAAATGCTTTGGGGAAAATGATATAAACATGGAATGTTGCTTTTCTACTATTATCACTTTCTTTTTCCTATTCTGTGGCATACCCAGATTCTCTGACTAAGGCTAGATGTAGGACTACAACTATTAGCTTATTCAGGAATTCTTACTTTATAGATTACAACCCCAGGTGAAATATTTTCATGTTTAATGACTTCATTAGAACCTCCCCCCACCTTTTTATAACATCAGGAATCCTTACATATTAAAATCTGTGTTCAAAGAATATCTAAGCAAGAAGGTGACTTTTCGGGTTCACATTCTAATTGATGATACAACCTGCTAATTAAATTCATCTGTGTCTAATCAAAACATATCTAGAATTAAGCAGTGCAGCTGTGCGCCAGGGGAGCCACATGGTAGAGTTGACTGGTAATGGCATAAGGACATCATTTGTCCTTCGTCCAGTGGTTCCCAAGTCTGGCAGAACTTCAGAATCTCCTGGATGAGCTTTTAAAAATCATTGCAGTATTCTCTCTGCTCCACTCCCCAGACTAGTACACTAAAATTTTTATTTTTTTAACCTCTTAAAGAAAATGCTGATGATCGGCTAGGATTGGAAACTGTAGCTGTAGATTCAAACTGTAGTTTGATGACCTGGAAACAAGGCCTAGTTTAGTCTAGAGTTCCTCGTTTATGTCTAGATTCTCTCATTTTTTTTCAAAATCCCATTTTAGTTCTTCTTATTACATCTTTCCTATCATCCTCTTGGGGTTTTGTAGCTGGCTGAAAACCACAACTGTTTTTACTTAAACAGAAAAGGCAGGAGAGCCTTTAACTTTGTTTCAGTGTTGGTGAGTATGATGATTTCATTTATAATATTCTGTTCTTTGGAAATGTCACTTATTGTCATTCTTTGCATGATCATGGAAATTTGGTACTGGATGACTATAGTTAACTCCCATGTGGAAAAATGGCTGCTTCTTGTAAATGGTAATATTAAGAACATGGTACATTTTTAATAGCATTTATGTTTAAAAAGTTAATCTAAATTGCTCAATTTTATCCTCACAGATTATATTTTATTATCAAAAATATTTCCATAATATTCCTACTTAGTGTTCTTTCTACCTTTAAAGATAATCCTTCTCTCAATTTGGCACATATATTCAAATTATCGCACAGAAGCCTCGTATAAGTACAATAAAATTGAAATACAGTAATTGTCATTTTTTGTTTCTCTCACTACTTTTTCAAGTTATGGTTTGAACTTTTAGCCAATTTTTCTTCTGGTTGTTAGTTAACCCGCCTCCTGTCAAGCAGCTGATATGTGATACATCAAGCCTACCACTTACAATGTTTCTCTACCATCTCACTTCTCTTTATAGAGGACTTTAAAGAAGGTATTATGATTCCTATTTTTTACAGTTTAGGAAACTGAGGCCCACTGAGATAAGCAGTTTGCCAAACTGAATAGCAACTTGATCCCAGGTCTCTCCAACTTTAAAACCCATGCAAGTCTAGTATATTTTTTCATCCCAGGGGATTTGCACAAAGCAAAACTACAAGAATACAATTGTTTACCCAAGTAGGTAAAGAACCAGGATTTTAAAACCAATTGGTCATTATTTAAGAAAAAGAATGATCAAAAGTGGATTTTAAAAAACCTTCCTACCAGACACTATTAAAAGGAAAAATGAACAAGGAACAACAAAAAAACCACATGTTTTTTACTTTACTGAATTGCAACAAAAATGGAAAGAAATAAGACCATGAGATCAAAATCAAGTTATGGTGGGTGACCTAAATCTTAGGTCCCAAGCTCATTAATATAGCCCTGGCCTAGATCCAAAAGTGAGCAACAGACAGGCTGGCTTTGTTGACACACACTCATATTTTCCCATTACATAATAAATTTTCCCTGATGCAAGAGCATTTAAGAAATTGAAAGAAAGCTTTCACGCCTGTTTGTGGTAATTTAATGTTGAAATGTATTCCTTAGAGAAGTTATGAATCAATAGAATATCAAAGACTTGCACACGTGTGCAGAAAGAAAGCTTTCATGTTAACTATTTTTGCATCCTTTTTATTTCACATCATCAAGGTCCACTTTGAAGCCTCTTTCCAGGAATCAGGACCACTATTTGTATTTGGCATCAAATGTAGATTTTTTTTTTCTTATTTGTGGTTAGTAGCTCCCTGGTTTGTAGGGCATAAAAAGGAAATCTTGCTGCCTTTTGCACTAGTTCTGAACAGAGCAAATGCTGCTATGATTTAAATCTTTTGTGTTAAAATCTTTTGAAACCATAAGCATGATAACAATAAAAGTATATACGAATAGAAATGTGAAGGTAGAAGAAGTCAATAGAAGATGCAAACTTAATACAGTAAAACATCTTTAAGCCCATGCTAAAAAATAGTTTATAGTTCTTTTTTATTTTTGGTAAAATAGAACCTTTTTGGACAAACATTCATCTTGATTTTTCTAAAAATCTCAATACTTGATGCCAAATATATTATGCTCACATGGGTTCTCTCTAGTCAAATCTTTAAGGAAAAGTTAATGAAATATAAAGAGAGGTATAAAATAAATCTTTTGTAAGCACCATGTAGAGTTTTAGGTCTAAAAAGAAGTCAGAGTTTCGATTTGCTTTTTTTTTTTTTTTTTTTTCTCGGTACGCGGGTCTCTCACTGTTGTGACCTCTCCCACCGTGGAGCACAGGCTCCAGACGCGCAGGCTCAGCAGCCTTGGCTCACGGGCCCAGCCGCTCTGCGGCATGTGGAATCTTCCCAGACCGGGGCACGAACTCGTGTCCCCTGCATCAGCAGGCGGACTCTCAACTACTGCACCACCAGGGAAGCCCTCAATTTGCTTTTTATAACCAAGATCTTCACATTAAAAAAATTACTCAAGGTTCAGTTGGAGAAGCAATACCATTTGATTCTTGGTGGTAGTTCTTTACTATTTCGATAGTGACAAAATTGACCTCAGTGCTTCTAGCTAGGTTTTTCTGTTTACCTTCAGTATTCTTCTCTTTAAAAGAGTCATCTAATTAGTTATTTTACACTCTACCATGGACAGAGTTCTTTAAACCTAAGTACCACTTTCCTAAGGTAAGAATCCTGCATATTCTCTTCTGTCTCTCTTCCTCACTTCCTCATTTCCTCTCTCCATCCCTCACTACCCCCCCCACCTCCTCCATCCCTGTCTCCCTCCCTCCATCCTTCCCTCCCTCCCCGCTCTCTCTCTCTACATGCACACACTTTTCCCCTCTCTCCCTCTTGCATTTCCCCCCTAAGGGCTGATTTCTGGAGTGAGAGTTGGAGTGGTGCATCTGTTCCCTACAGGGTACTGATTGGAAAACTCCTTCATCTATGAAAGTTATTTGGAGTCCTCTACTCAACCAAGTGATGGAGGAACTGGTTTTACACCCCAGGAGGTGGCAGCATGCTGCAGGGAGGGCAAAGGGGCTGAGGACATGATGAAAGCACCTAACATGCCCTTCACTTCTCTTTATTTCTTGTTTCCTATACCTCACACACATTCTCGTGTACCAAAGATGGCTGATTAACCTCCAGGCTCCTTTTCAGTGGCACCGGTATCTATGGTGCTTGAAGAGAAGATCAGCGGCAGCTCTGTGGGCAGTGGAGGGGAGGGGAGGTGGCCTTGCAGTTGCCAGTGTCTGATAACCTGGAAGATGGAACTTGCCTCAAGAGGGCTGTCCATCCAAACACTTACACACAGAGCCGATCCAATAGAAATGCAGGAATCTAACATGTGTAGCTGAGAGCATTGATTCAGCAGCTCAAAAAGAAAAAAGGAATGCTCGCGAAAGGCATTTCACCTTGAAGTGTTCTCATCTGCCGCAGAGGATGCCCCTGCTACTCTGGAGCCCGGCTAAGAGCTCAGATGTAATTTTGCATTTGACACCGAACCAGCTGTCAAAGCCAAGTGAGAAGTCCGGGTTCAGGCTTCCTTAGGCTCCCCCCACCACCACCCCATCCCCAGCTGAGTGGCTGGAAGTTTTTTTCCAGACAGGGAAGGGATGATCTGATTTGAGCCCCAGGCAGTCAATGCAGCTCCTTTGCTGGCTCCCGGCTTTTGGCAGAAGCTTGCTACAGCTTGACTGATATGTGTCCAAGGCAGCCATCGCTGCCACCATCACCCTGGCTCAGCCCTGCCATTAACGAGCCACTGAGGGCAGCCTGAACAAAATGCTTCCTGCCACAGGAGCCCCAGCCACACAGAGATGAAGTGGCAGGGTGCACGGGGTGAGAGGATTTGCATAAAGGAGGCAGCTAAATCCATCCATCAGCATCTTTCCCTCATTGAGCCCCTAATGGCTGAAATGTCAGAGAGACAAGCTGTCAAAAAACCTATCTTTCCAGAGCAGGGATGTGCATCCATTGCATGGACTTGAGGTGACCTAGTGTAAGATTAGGCTGAGCCTGACAGCCCAGGGTAGTTGTGCCACTGGCAAAGCAAAGATTGCATTGTCCGTGCCTTTGGAAGAGAAAAACATAAAGTTGATGGTGACTCATAGACCCAGGCATCGCAGCCTCTGTGTGACGGTGCAAAAGGGGCATTCCAGTTTCTAAGGCCTCTGGCTGCACTAGAGACTGTAAGAAAAAGCTTTGTGCTTTGTTTTTCACAGACTCAACAATATCCAGTTCAGGGAGATATGGTCTGAGACAGAGATGGGAGAAGGAAGGAAGGACACCCTTGTCATGTCCTATTCTTCATCCATCCAGTGTATCTGTGTCATTCTTCTCCCTGGCATTCTTGCTAGGAGAAAAACTAAAAGCTTAAAGACAGGAGAGTCAAGAGGAATTCCCAAACAGAAAGAAAGAATAGCATTATGCCAAATTATAAAACAAGGCAAATCTGTCCTATGATATTCTATGCTCCTTGTTTTTGTCTTTGATTGTTCATTTATTCATTCATTCATTTCTTCAGACACCCATTAATCCATTCAACAAATGGAACATCTACTATGGGCACGATCCTCAGGTAGATCGAGTCTAGAAGAGTGAACAAGAAACAACTAGGTTCCTGCCTTCCTAGAGGTTCTTATCAACAGATAAATCAACAAGCAGGCTAAACACAGATGGTAGGAAGTGCTACCCAAGAACTATAGATAAATAAATGATGTGATATGGTGACTGGTACTTGGGGACAGTAGAGGAAGGAGAGGCTGCTTAGCATTTGAAGGATGGAGAAGGGCTCTATGAGGACAATAAAGGACTGAGATAGGACAATGAGCTGCCAGGGGAAATGGTGAGGAGGAGAAGAACATTTCACGTTCCTGGCTATTGTCATTTTCTCAGATGCTCAGGGAACTTAGGCTTCTGATAATGTCCCTCCTTCCATCCTTCTCCAGACCTTCAGTATCAAATTTTGTCTCCACTGCTTTCGATCTGTGTTCCTTGACCAAGTTTCTTCCCTTCTCGCATCCTTTTTTTTTCACCTGAAAAATGGGAATAATAGAAGCTATAAGCTACATATTGAGGGGTCTTTCAGTATAAAATGACAAACTAACGCAATGCCTGGTGCTCTGTAGAAGCTCAGCACATCTTAGTTCTTATTCTTCCCTCCCTGTTTATTTCACCACACTTTAATTCAAATTCCTAACTAAAGTGTAAGTTGCAACTCTTCCTAAAGATAGTACTGTTTTAAGAGGGACAAGATGATGCAGTGTCAGTCCTCTGCCTGGGAGAAGTTGAGATTGGGGGTGGGGTGATCATAGAAGCCTTTCTTGGGCTCTTGAGTCAAACTTTGTTGACAATTGCCTACCATTTATGTTAAGCTCTGGAAGTTAGAAAACATGGTTTTCAGCCCCACTGTTCTTTGTCTTTGGGTAACTAAGTTCAAGGTGGCCCAGGCTCACTTGAGAAAATGGCAATACTGAAGGAGAGACTTTGTCTCTTATCAACTTCCCAGCCTCCTTGTCAGGTCCCTTTCCCATCTCCACAAGTCACTCCATGCCTGCTGAAAGTGCCCATGCCGTGTCCCATCCCTGTTCTCAGCTGGCTATCCACCAGCGTTTTAGCAGATAACAGATTCTTACTGATAGTTTCCCCCGTCAGGTTTTACACCTGTCATGAAATGTGTTTAAAACTCACTTTGCACACCTTATTTACATTTTATTGTGTGAAAGACTCTCTCCTGGGATGAATTAGGATTTGTAATAGAAAGCACTATAAAAAGAAGGCAACCTGTGAGCACAAGCTGTCCTCAAAGGAGGACGAGGGGGATAATTTGCTCTTTTATGAAAGGAAAGTGGCAAATCCCTTTATTCTGATTGAAGACGCTTGTCCATGAGCTTATATATCTCCACTCTAGTGATGCAGTTATCTGACCGTGATTGCCCCTTCTCCTGAGATGGGAAAGAAATGGGTCTGAGTGATGCATGTGTGTGTGTGTGTGTGTGTGTGCGCGTGTGTAGGTATGTGTTTAATGAATCTCTGACATTAGCTGTTATCACCCTCTTTCTTAAAATCTAGATTGGATTTCATGGACTCCATCACTCAGTTCTTTTGGAAGTCCAATGCCCTTTCTTAGATTACCACAAATTCTTGTGGCATCTGCATTTCTACACGTCTTCCGGATTCCTATTTCTGACCTGCATGATTCCTTCTTACACTCTACTCTTTTTTTGTTCTCTGATTATTTTCTTGTTTCTTTCTGGTATCAATTCAAATATTGACCACAGACCTCTCTTGATTCGCTTTTCCTCCTGCTGCCCCCACTGAGAAGAGACAGCTTGGGTAGAGGGTTTTATCAGCCCTTAAGGAGTGACAATAAGAATGAGGCACATTTAAAACCTCAATGTTTAACATTATTCTTTCTAAAGAGCCCCTCAGTTATTTCCACTTATAGGAGCTTCTAGGAGCCAATTTAACTTTGCCACACACACATTAGCAATTCTTATGGTGCCCTTATAATTTATCTTCCAAATCAGGACACTTTTGAGTAGACAACAGACATAAACTGGAACTGTCCAGGGCAACTGGGATGTAATGTTACCCAAAGAGCACAAACATAGCTAAGCACCCAGCTGAGCATATTATTCTTGCCTCTGACTCTCCTTACTTGTTACTGATATGCTCTGGCTATGAATCAGTTCCTATCTTATTCTTAACTCTATCTTCTATTAATGATCTGTATTATTATTGCCTTTTTCAGAACTCCCAGAACTCAACTCTTGACCCTTCTCAAGGACTTTATCTTGCACTGCTGATACCCCAAATTCCATCCACATTTAGAGTGATCTCCAACCCCAAGCATATCCATAAGGTCTAACATCTAGCCCCAGACTTCTGACGGAAGAGTAGAGGTGAGGATTTCGAAGGAACACAAAGTAGAGTTGGCCTTTGCTGAGATTCCCATTTTCAAAATGCAAGCACTTCAAAGAGCATGTTTCTTTTTTCTCTCTTTATCTCCCAACCTTTCAATGAACAAAACAAAAGCTGCACAGAGTTTCTGATTGGTTTTATAATTAGATCATTATCCTAGCTTGATCACGTTGTGGAAGCCACTTTCCAGGCCATAAACTGCAATGTAGAACTGAAGGTCTTAAAAGAACACACCTGAACAGTGGTGGATCTCTTGATAATTGACTCCCCTCTCCTACCCCCCTTGGTGGCAGGCGGTGTGAGGTGACTGCTTATTACAGGAAGAACATTCTAATCTGCAAGCTCAGCTGTTGGGTACATTTCTGGGACTGTGAGAAAAGAAAACAAAACATTGAATGTCTTTTTTTTTTCCCCCAGACAGAGACTCCATGGTAATTTCATTATTGATAATTACAAAGGGAAAAGCACTCAAATGCAAAAATTAATGTCCAATTTGCCTTTTAATGGCACGAAGCAAATCTGATGCCTTTTGCAATCCAATGAAATGATGGTTTTAAAAGAGAAAAAAAAAAAGCCTTGATTAAATTCCTTCTGCCCTTACGCCAGTGTGTGCATCCCTGAGTTTCCCTGATTATTAGCACATTTGCAGAGTGCATTTTAAAAATAAAATAATATTTTAATATATTTTTTCTTCTTGCTATACAGCTAACCTTATTACTAGGAAATAGCAGGTTGTGGTTAAAAGCTCGGGTTCTGAAAGCACACCACCTGGTTTTACAGAGCTGCTGTGCTGCCCACTACCTTTGCAAGGATCATAACTCTGTGCCTCATTTTGCTCATCTGTAAAATGGGGAGTAATAACAGCACTTACTTAGTAACATTGTTGTCAGGATTAAATGAGTTAATACATGTAAAATTCTTAGAATAGTGCATGATAAGTGTTCAGTAAATCTTAGCTACAAATAAAATAGAGAAAACTTTGAAAATTTGGAGACAGATAAAAATAAACACATGAACAGAAAAATCACCAGTCCCCCTGGAGCTGAGCACACTTACTATTCAGCATGTGTTCATTTTGGCTATCTTGTGTTTGTGTATCCTACTCTAAACATGGCTGTGTATTTTTTAATTTTTAACTAAACATTGCAATTGAGTGCTTTGCTTACAATTAGCATTATTTTCATAATTTGGGGTCTGTATAAAATTATAAAATAAGAATGTTAAAATAATTTATTCTGTGGCATTTAGTTTGTGTAATTATTTTAACTAAGCCTTACTTTGAAAGCATAAATAGAGGCAGAAATTCGAGTTGCTTTTTTGTAACTTATACGTACCCTGTAAAAACGTATGTAACTTATATGTTTTTCTTTTCTTTTGGATCTTTTGGTTCCTGTGGTGCTGAGGGCAGGGGGGTCTGTGAGATTTATATCTG
The DNA here is from genome assembly GCF_964341445.2 of Mesoplodon mirus. Taxonomy (NCBI): domain Eukaryota; kingdom Metazoa; phylum Chordata; class Mammalia; order Artiodactyla; family Ziphiidae; genus Mesoplodon; species Mesoplodon mirus. The sequence goes on from NC_138983.1 coordinate 20,149,241, forward strand.
GAAGTTTAGGCCAGGAGGGATGGAACCTTGCAGGGAAGAGAGGTACCTAGTTTGGGAAGATAGACATAATAATGTCTATCTCACAGTAGAGTTATGAGGATTAAATTAAATAAGACTGGCATGTAATGTGCTTAGCATAATAAGTGTTTAATAAACTGTAATTAGTGCTGTTATTAATAATTTTTACTTATTGCTCTAGAGAGTATATTTTAAGCACTTCCCAATTAATAGGCAGAAACAAATTTAAACATTGGGTTTGCTTTATTCTGAGTCAGTTAGCTCTTGTAATAAGAGAGAGAGGACACCAACGTATGGAATTCCCTCACATTAATGAATATTTCAATCACTTGTATTGAATATTCCTTGTTCACCACTTAGAGATATGAGAGAGGAAGGAATTGCCACATGAGACCATCCAAAGGGTTAAGCAGATCCCGAGTTTTGGGGTGTGCTGTGCTTGGGTACCAGTTCTGGGATACCTCGGACTCTGATGGGGCAAAGCTCCATTTCCCTTTCTTTCCTTTCTTATTGTTCATTTAAGTGCCTCCGTGGCTTTCTCACTGTACTCCCTATTAAGCTCTCTCTTCATGGTTGTCTAAGAATGGACCAGAAATGGATTTACTAACTATTCAATTACCCACATTATCTTGCTCTGCTGCTATCAAATGAAGGTGAACTAGCCTAGCTCTCAGACAGTCTGTAGCAAGATAACGAGTCCTGTTTCACTTGGCTCTTTGTGACAACCAAGATTGCCATCCACATAGCAAGTTCATCATGAAGCACATTGCCTGTATTGAGCGGGAACCCCACACTGATCTATTTTTCTGTGTTTATAACTAACCTTATAAACCTGAGGAATAGAGGTGAGCCCAAGAAAAGCTAAGTCAGAGAATTATTTGAAGTTTGCCTTATCTTCAAGTGAAGTATAGAATTTTCACCTCAAACTCCCTGGAGAGAGAGGAGGAAAAAATCAGAGTGACAATTTTTTTCTTGCCTCTGTTTCTCTACCCCTATTTCTTCTTTTTCTCAATAAATATTATACATTGTGTCACGTTTCAAATAGGGCAAAGAAAGGAAGGAAGAAGGACCTTATTTCCATACTATCCTGGAGAGAAAGTATTATAGTGGGATGACAATGAACCATCTTAGTTTGAGGCACAGAGAAGATAGTTTTCAGGCTTAACATCACTACAAAGAATCTTAAAAATTACTCAAAAGGTGTTATTATCCAGATTGGTATTGTCAGTACTACTGTTCCAGGATATGTAGAGATATAACTACTTGGTCAAATATGTTTATTACAGGCAATGTACCATATAGACCCATACTGGGGATATTTTTTTAATGTCCATTTTTATTAGGGATTATTTTTTTGGAGGGCCACACTGCACATCTTGTGGGATCTTAGTTCCCTGACCAGGGATCAAACCTGGGCCTCGGCAGTGAAAACACCAAGTCCTAACCACTGAGCCACCAGGATTCATGGGAATATTAATGCAAGCACATTAATGGCCCTGGGAAAGAAATCCTGCAGTAAAGAAACAGGCTAAACTTTCTTTACTTACATAGGTAAAGCTTATTTCCCTCCCTCCCTCCCTTCCTTCTTTCTTTCCTTTAAAGCAAACTTATTTCTGTGCTGTATGAACCAGCAGATTAGGGACCCTTGCTCTAGGCCTCCTTGCTGTTTCCCATTATCAGTCATAATCCCTGGCCCTGGCAGCCTATTGTTTTGCCATTTAACTTGTGTTTGCTTACTTATATATGCATCCCCTTCCTGAAGATCTCCTGTTAGACATATCATGAAGACAGAGATGTGAATCAGACAGGAACATACCATTGAGCAGCATATAGTCTAAGGAGACAAGATAAGACACGTACACAATTCAGAAAAAAATCAAGGTGGAAAAGGAGAAATCTCATTTGAGAATTGTAGATAAAGGCCTACGGGTATTGCTGGAAAAGGAGAAATATACCTCTTGCCTTTTTTCTCTCAGTGATTACTAAGAAATTACCAAGGAAAATGAGATAATTATATTTTGCAGGTATGGGCAAGGCTGGAATTATTAAATGACCCATGTTATTTGCTTGGAATAAATAGAGTACTTTGTAAAGTAGCCACTAGACCAGGAGTAAGTTCCCTTTGACCTGGTTTCTTTTGAATAGCAGGAGAGCCGTGCCTTTTCCCTCCCTCTCTTCCTCCCTGCCTTTCTCCCTCTCTCCATCCATCCACCTTTCTGACTCTTCTCAACTTTGGGCTGCTCTAATACTTCATGGCTTTTTGTTCTCTCTTTCCTTTTCTGTCTTCTTTCTTTCTCATCCTGTTCTCTTTCACACTTGCTACGCTGAAATCTATCATCTTACTACGGTAAATATATCATCTTATTTACTCCTCAGAATAACACTGTGAGGTTGCTACTCTAATTATATGTTTTCTTAAAGGAGGGAAGCTAAGGCTACACAAGGGGGAGTGGCAGAAGCAGATCTCAAACCTAAGTCCATCTGACTGAAGTGTGTGCTGAAGCACAGAACCCTTCTTCATACCTCAGGTAGCATCCTTGGACGTCCAGTGCTTCTGGGGGTCACAGTCAGAGACAATATGTCACCCATCTCTGACCTAACTCCAAACACACATACACATATCACACAAACACTTATATGCTCTAGCAAACACACAAACACACACACACATATAAATACTACTAGACAGTCATGAAATTCAGCAAAATAAAAACCCACTTGTTGGTTAGCAAAGGTGCAGTGACAGACACAAAAGGAAGAACTGCTCTTAGTAAGAGTTGAAGAAAGAGGAAATCAACAGGAGGATGAGATAAAATTGGGGGCTGGCTGTATTGCTAAAGGAAGTCATCCCCAGAAATGTGCTCTTTTATGTCTTTCCTTAATTCTATTGATGTGGTTCATGACACATAGAATAAACTTCTGGTTATGCTGCCAGAATCCCTCCCATCCAACATGTGCTCCCTCTTAATTTAGGGTCTCAAGGGGGAAAACACAGGGTAGGAGGAGATTTTTAAAGATGCATTTTTGCATCTTTAAAAGTGGAAATTGCTGAGCAAATCATCGCTTTAGGTTATTCATTGTCATGTTTTTAATAAAAATAAAAAAATATTTCTTTCAATTTTCCTATATGTGCATAGGTGACTAGGTTTGTATTATAATACTTGATTTTTAGGATTTTTTTTTAATCTTTAAGAACTAATGCCTTGGCTGGTTTGATAATTATGTTATTTGGACCATAAATAAAAAGTCAGATTTTAGCAGTCAAGTTTTAGAAATCAAATTCACTTTTACTTTAATCACTGCTTTAATAGTTTTTTTTAGATATGATGTAATTGAAAATGGTGTGGTGTAATTATCTATTTAATTAGTTACAGTTCATTTTCAAGGCGTCATTCTTGTGGAAAATGCATCAAATAACGGTTGACTGAGGGATTGTGATATATCTATCTATCTATCTATCTATCTATCTATCTGTTATCTGTCTATCAGCTATCTATTATGTTTATACACAAACACACACACACACACAAGACAGAGATTTTCAACATTGTTACTAGAGAGATGTAGCCAAAAAGATCAAATTAGACTTTCCCATTCTGCTCCTTTCTTTACTTATAACATCTTGAACTTCGAATTCTGAGGCTTTATGTTCTGGTTTTACCTGGTGAGACCTTGGAGTTCTGTCTTCTCTCTGCTGCTGGTGTACTATGTTCATTCAATGATCATGTAACTGACATCTCAGGGCACCTGTTGGGTGCACAGGTCCGGATCTTTGTGCCTGTGGTCCTGTCCTTAAGGAACACTTCGCCTCCAGGGAGAAGCAGACAACTTAAGCAGGTGCTCATAGTACAGTGTGATAACTTACAAGCAAGGCAGGTCAAGAGTCTCATATTATCTGAACACTTTCTTACAGGTCAGCTACTTTGTCAGGTATTTTACAAAGGTTACTTAATTTAATGGTCATTATGACTGTAAGTGGTAAATACTATTTTTACTTTATTGATGTGAAAACTAAACCTTAAAGAATTTATGTGAATCATTGAGGCCTCAACAGGAAACTCAACAGCTGGCACAGTCAGATTAGTAGAATTCAAATAAGGTTTAAGAAAAGGATGGTTTTCAAAGGTGGAGGTGGTTTGGTAAACCACAAGCATTGTGGAATAAGTACCCTGGGGATAGTAGGAGAAGCCCTAGGAGGGAGAGGTTACTGGCAGCCAGAAGGAGAGAGCCTTGCAGAGAAGGTCATTTAAAAAGCAATGGCATTTGTTAGAAGGTCACAGAGGACCCAGCTGACCCCACAGGGAGGGAACAAGGGAAATATATAGCCTGCCTGCACACTCCACCCTTCCTCCAATCTCCTACAGTTGTCTCCTATTGGATGAAGCCCATTCAAATCTAGAAGGCAAAGGAACCCACTAATTCTGAGTGTGAGCCCTTCTCCTACTAGGATGGGGAGTGTATCTGGAGAAGCAAACATAAAACATGTGGGGCATTCGATATTTGCAGAAGGCCATATAGAAGTTTAAGAATGGAATAATCAGTCAAGCCCAGATATATTCTGTAGCTTGTCTAACTTGCCTTTACCTTCAGTAGCAAATGAATATGTCTGCACGTTTTGGTTCCCAGCAGCTGCAGTTCTGCCACATTCACTGGCATTATGCACCTCTGTTTCTTTCTAATCTCTCCTTTGAGTCACCTCTATCTTGTATTCTCTCTTCTGCTAATTATTTCACAACTGTTCATTCATCTACCTTTTTAAAATATCCAGCTTAGGTGGGCAGGATTGGCACAACCTATCCATCTGGCAGTGTGTTTATCAAGTGAATGAATTAGCATTTCCATGTTCTTTGGAAGCCCACTTATTCCTCTCTGGTCTTTTCCTGCCAGTGGGGGACCCAGCCTCCATATGGCAGTAAGATGACTTGATGACCTATTTCACTCATACTGTTTGTGATGTCAGTAATAAAATACTGACTAATAGACATACAGAACTTTATATTCTTATCAGAATTTTAACATTCATGATAGCATTCATTTCTAATAACCACTTTGCAAGCTTGGCAAGTCATATGAATCTCCTACTGCTTTAGATTTACCAAAACTGAAATCGTTATTCAAATATCTAAACAGTCAATGCAATTCAACAACCATCTATAAAGCACCTACTATGTGTCTGGCTCAATTCTAGGTATAAACACTTAGAGTACATCAGTGGGGGTAAATAGAGAAGAGATCTCTGTTCTTGTCAAGTGAGGGAAGATGGGGAAAACAAACAATACACAGGAAAAACAGAAATTATAGAGTTTGGTTGCATGAGATGAATGTTATATAAAAAGAAAAAGTGGAGGCAGTAAGGGAGAATAGAGATGGGGAAAGATAAAGTGTGAAATTCTGAACAACTTGCTTAGGGAGGACCTTATGAGAGAGTGACATTTAATAATTATTTATTTATTTGTCTCCACTGGGTCTTCATTGCGGCACATGGGATTTTCATTGTGGCATGCGGGATCATTTTAGTTGTGGCATGTGCACTCTTAGTTGCAGTGTTCAGGATCTAGTTCCCTGACCAGGGATCGAACCCAGGCCCCTGCATTGGGAGCACAAAGTCTTAACCAGCAGACCACCAAGGAAGTCCCTGAGAAAGTGACATTTAAGCAAAGACCAAAAAGAGGTGAGGAAATGAACTCCATGGATTTGGGAGAAGATGGTTCCAAACAGGGATAATGGGCAGGGCCATGCCTGGTTTATTCAGGGAGTACCAAGGAGTCTGGTGGGACTGGAAAGGAAATAGTGTGTGTGTGTGTGTGGGGGGGAGAAGTTGTAATTAAAGACAAGGAAGTCACAATACAGTGATGGCATGAAAACTGTCAGGCCACTGGAGGGACTATGTTTTTTTTACCTTAAGTGAGATGGGCAACCAGTGGTGGGTTTTGATTAGAGAAGATCCTTACTTGGCTTATATTTTAAGTAGGTATCCTTGTTGTTTTGTTGAGAATAGACTATAGCAGGACAGACATAGAAACTGGAGACATACTAAATCATATAGGATATGTTATAAAAAGAGCAATTTTTTTTTTTTTTTTTTTTAAAAGAGCAATTTTAAAAGTAGAAGGAAAGAATCAAGGTAGGAGGTGTTGTCTTTTAAAACCCAATCTAATCATGCTATGACACTGCTTGAATAGCACGCTTGGCTCCCTTTAACTATCTCTCAATCATTGATTTATTCATTCATCTAATTATTGTAAAATGTTCCTAAATAGCTACCATGTGCCAGACACTGTCCTAGGTGTTGGTGATGAAGCAGTGAAGGAAACACATTGTCTCTGTGCTTGGTGAGCCTACATTATAACAGGGAAGACAATGCTAAAGTATTCAGGTTCCTTCACTATGTAATACCACTCAGTTGAACGTCTCCATCCTTCATGTGTTGTCTTACTACAACACTTGATGTTCTCAAAACATACCAAACCCACTCTTTAAAACTAGGCAAATTTGGTTATACTCTTCTTACTTGAAATACCCTTGCCTCACTCCCACCCTCTTTTTCCACCAGGGAACATCTCATTCTCCCTCAAGCTCTCCAAACAATGTATTTATCCTGCTGACACAGCTCATGTGTCTTATCAATGTGAGCTGTAAATGTGAGGGTCTCCTGTAGTACATTGGGAGCTTCTGAAGGACAAAGCTTCTAGATGCATCACCCTTACAGCCCCAGAATCTAGCTCAGTGCAGGGCACAGAGTAGCTGAACTCATGTGTATCATGGTGACAGGACGAGGTGCTTTGGGAGTTGAAAATAAATTAAATGACCAAGGAATGTGTTGGGGAAACAAGAAAGAAACATATAAAACAATTAGAGAAGAGAAAACAGTATGTAATCAAGTGGTGAAATGCTGCCAACTGTGAATCTATAGGGAGGAGACCATGTGTTCTGGAAGCTTTAAGTGAGGCTGTGGTGCTTTAGGATTGATTAGGTTTCTGAAGCTCATCGAGGACAAGCTTTTGCATTTACTATGTCTGTAGTAACACTGAAGGGTCAGTATCTGGATGTCCAGATGGTGAGACAATGCTATCACTCTGGAGATGAAGAGGTTGGTCTCAAGTTCGAGGCTGCCTTGATGAGACTGTCTCCAGAATCCCCTGAAAGATGAGGTTCTGACTTTAAATTGTTTCCCTCTGTGGCCTGTTAGCCTGGGTTTGGACCATGTTTTGTTGGAGTAGGTGAATTTAGCTGTGACTTTAACTAAGTGGAGGATTTCCCAGAAATAAGTAGGACATGACCTCTGGTTTTCCCTGTTCACTGGGAAGCATGGATGTTAAGACCACAAAGTGACCATCTCCTTTTTCTAATTTTCCTGTGAATTTTGAAATTATTTCTAACATTGAGACAACTTTCTGCATTTTCATTTAATGGCAAATTTAGTCGCTGATGTTAAATCTTTTGCTTTGTGGGTAAGCAGCATCATGTGTTTGACACAATCACATATATTATGGCACTATTTCTTGATGGGGTTAGTGCTCAAAGTGGGCAAGAGGTAATGCTTTGAAAGATGATAAACTAAGATGGTAAACTGTGTTACCTGGAAATAGTAGAGACTAGATGCATTCTTGAAATCTCTCCTTCTAACTCTACTATATGATTAATCTATCCATCTCACTTTTTACATAATTACTGCAGCAAGTTATAATGAAAGGAAAGGAGGCCTGAGGTCGAAAACTGTAGATTTAGTACCACCCCTATCACAAAGTAGCTCTGTGACTTTAATGAAAGCATTTGACCTCAGTTCCTTCTACTCTGAAATGGAAATATTACTTATAATGATTTGACCTGTCCACTGGGAGAATCAAGTAAGCTAATGAGTAGGAAAATACTTTATAAACTATAATGCAATAAAAAAATCCATTGGTTATTTTTATGACTCTTGCACTTTTTCCTTGGTCTCTGTGAACAGTATTGTTATATGGTCAAATACTAGGCTGCAATTATGGTTATAGCATAGGAATAAAATTTTAAAAACACACATGGAACTTTTCTATGGCTGCTTTATAAATATGGTTTCATGCAGAAAAAAATTAAAAATATCACACACACACACACACGCACACACACACGTCTGCTGGCAACAGCACCTCCTTCAGATTTATCATGAATTGTAGATGTTCTTAGCTTCTAACAGGCTTGGGTGACAGTTTTGAGAATGGATATCTCATCTTGCTAGAGGGTTCTAAAATTATATATTTGGGGATTAAACAACAACTCTGGGGATATGGCTTCTACAAGTGAAAGTGACTCCTGGTCTTCAATTTTATTTAAATCAATGAACCCTAAGTTAGTAGTCAAGGCCAACAGAAGAAAAACAGGTTTACATTTTGAGCCTACAGTGTTTCATTCATGTGTGAGCTAAAGAATGGGTTTTAGGTTTGTATACCTCACATACATCAATCGTGTCAGTGGATTCTGTGGCCAGAGAACTCTTAAAATAATAAAATCAACGTTTACTGCATTTTTACTGTGTGCCACACAGTAGACTAACAGCTTACAAACATCATCTGTTAGTTTTCCTGTCACCACTTTAGGAGAGGTACTGTTGTCCCTCATTTTTGTGGTGGGAGGGGTTGAGAGAACCGAGGCTTAGAAAAGAAAGTAACTTGTACAAGGTCATGTAGTTTGTGAGTAAGGGAGCCTGAACTTTGACTAGGGTTCTCTGACCCCATGACCCATGCTTTTAACTACATTATCTTACTGCCTCCCAAATGAAAAATGTATATGTATGGCTGAGTCACTCTGCTGTGCACCTGAAACTATCACAACATTGTTAATCGGCTATACACCAGTATAAAATAAAAAGTTTAAAAAAATGAAAGAGAGGTAACATATTTTACCAATGTAGTTATCCATTAATACTTTGGTTTAGAAATACCTGTGATCAAATTTCCCGTTATCAACAATTGACCCAATCCATGACACATGTATGGAGCAGATAGCAGAAAATATTTTCTGTTTTGACCATGTTTCCCTTTTAAAGGATCCTTTGCTTTTCTCCTTTTCCTATGGAACGTCACTGATGTTCTATAAGTATAAACATCTTGGAACCAAGTAAGGTCCACTGAGGTTTTGGTTCAATAATAATCTATAGACCTTTATAGAGAGATTCACACAATTAATCATACTCCTGATAAAGATTGGGTTTAAAGGATGCTTAGAGTAGTAAAAAGCAAACAAATAAGCAAACAAACACAACAACTAGCAATGAATGATTGAAGATGTTCTTGTTCATTATCCTTAAGGCTTGATCAATGTTTCTCTTCAATTCCAACTTTCATTAATTTACTGCATGTATATTAAACACCAACTCTCTGCCAGACACTCTTCTAGAACCAGGGGATACAGCAGATAACCAGATATGTAAGATCTCTGTCCCTGGTGAGGTTTGCATTCTAGTGTTGAAAATAGGCAATAACAGTAAACAAATAAATGTTTAGAGTTGTGACATGTGCAACAAAAGCCAATATAGTATATTCATTTCCTAGGGCTACCGTAACAAACTACCACTGGGTGGTTTAAAACAGCAGAAATTTATTGTCTCACAATAAATGGAAGCTGAAATTTCTAGAGGCTAGAAGTCTGAAGTCATGGGACAGGCAGGTTCACGCTCTCTTTGTTCATTCTAGGGAAGAATCCTTCCTCACCTCCTTCAGCCTCTAGTGTTTCCTGGGATCCTTGGTGTTCCTTGGCTTATAGATGCATCAGTCCAGCCACATGGCCCTCTTCTTCCTATGTATCTTCACATAATCTTCCCTCTGGGCATGTCTGTCTCCATCCAAATTTCCCCTTTCACAAGGATACCAGTCATTTCAGATTGGAGCCCACTCTATGACCTCATTTTATTTTTATTTTTTTAAATTTAATTTAATTTAATTTTAATTTTATTTTATTATTTCATTTTTGGCCATGCAGCATGGCTTGTGGGATCTTAGTTCTCCAACCAGGGATGGAACCCGTACCCTCTGCAGTGAAAGTGCAGAGTCCCAACCACTGTACTGCCAGGGAATTACCAGTGACCTCATTTTAAATTGATTACCTCTGAGAAGATTCTATTTCCAAGTAAGGTTTCCTTTTAGTTTTCTTTCTCTATTTTTTTTTTTTGTTGTTGTTGTTTTTGCTTTTTTGGCCATGCCACTCTGCATGCAGGATGCTAGATCTTAGTTCCCTGACCAGGGATCCAACCCGCACCCTCTGCAGTGGAAGCACGGAGTCTTAACCACTGGACCAACAAGAAAGTCCCTCCTTTCCCCATTTCTAGGAAGTCATTTCCATACTCTTAAAGGTCCTATTCTTTAACATACATGTGACATAAAAATACCAGCAACACATGAAAGTAACTACTATTAATAGGGGTTTATCATGTGTCAAGCACAATGTAAACCACTTTAAAGCATTGCCTCATTTAATTATAAGTCTAGAAAAAACAGCACACTATCCACAAGTCTCTAGATGATTCAAGTTATTAGCAGAATTTTATACATATGTTTTTGCCTGCTTCTCCAGTTCTAATATCTTAATCTTTTAAAGCCAAGTTTAATGCTGAACTTCTGAGTGACTTTATTTCATGCATTAAGTAAATGATATCAACATGAAGAAAGAACAAAAAGAAATCAGTTTCTGATTTTTTGATTGTCTGTTAAAATAATTACTGAACTCTACCAAACAACATAAAAATCAGTTCCTAAAGTAATCCTAGAATAACTTTTTCATTTTCACTATTTCATTTCACTATTTTATACATAACAGATAGAAGCTACTATATGTAAAATAGATAAACAGCAAGGTCCTATTGTATAACACAGAAAACTATATTCCATATCTTGGAATAAGCTATACTGGAAAAGAATATGATTGAATATATATATATATATATATATATATATATATATATATATATATATAACTGAATCACTTTGCTATACAACAGAAACTAACACAACATTGTTAATCAACTGTACTTCAATTTAAAAAAAGCTTTTTCAGAAGTTTCTTTTTTTACTAGCTTTTACAAATAGTCTGTTATTCTTATTATTTTTCGGTATAATTATATCTTTTTTAATATCTTTATTGGAGTATAATTGCTTTACAATGTTGTGTTAGTTTCTGCTGTACAGCAAAGTGAATCAGCTATATGTATACATATATCCCCATATCCCCTCCCTCTTGAGCCTCCCTCCCACTCTCCCTATCCCATCCCTCTAGGTGGTCACAAAGCACAGAGCTGATCTTGCTGTGCTATGCAGCAGCTTCCCACTAGCCATCCATTTTACATTTGTTAGTGTATATATGTATTAGGTATTTTTAAATGTCTTAATTGAAAAGCCTTCCCCAAAATAAGCTTTGGGGAGCAAATATAAATGTAAATGTTCTGGATAAAGAGAGCCTTGATCCACTTTCTCACTATATATTATATGCCTCCTTGACCTTGGAAAAAGTTCATTAGCATGTAAAAGGCTCTGAGAAGTCCCACAAGAAAGGAGTCTGCTTTACTTTAACACATAATACCCCAAAAGTTCATAATCACAGACATCCTCTTTAGATTATATCTAGTCCATTGTGAACAAAAACACTCTCATTTTATTTCCTGCTCGTGTGTTGGGAAGATAAAGTGAGCCTGAAATTCCAGAGGCAGAAGTGTAAATTCTCTGGTCAACTCCCACTTGGTAGCCAGTTAGAATATCTCTTTTCCCATACATGGATTTCTAATTTCTTAACACCAGAAAGTCTTTACAGTAGACCTTGGATTTCTCATGGCATCTCTCTAAACTTGGAGACATTAGCACAGCTTTTTTTGCACCCCAGAGATATTTCTGGAATGTCCTCTTATCTCACTTTTTCCTCCATCCTCTTTTCCTTTCCTCTCTAGTTTTTTCTACTTTTTCTTTTCTCTTCCTCTCTTAATGTAGCTTCACTGTAAGGCATATGCCCCTTTAGTTCTCCGTGCAATTAGTAGCTTACTTTCATTGAAGATATAAATTTGTGTATTCAATTTAAAATAGGCACTGCAGATGTTTTCACTGAGTGAGCCCTTTCAAGCATCTCCTTGCATGCACGAGGTGCTTTGCTTTTGTATTCACCCCTGGAACAGAGTGAGCACCCAAATTAATGTGCAGCTATGACTGCACTGGAACAAAGCAGGGATTGTGTGATGACTCATTGGGTACACTGTTTTTACTCCCTTTGAACAATTCCTGTGTGTGTATTGGGTTAGAGGAGGATATACACAATTATTCATAAGCAGAAGCCCACTCACACTTAACCACCCCTTACAGGTAGAGTTTTAGCAATATTATCATGCACACTCAAAATGGGATTCTGTTCAAGAATACCTCCCATGCAAACTTTTCTGGCATCACTGTATGTATATTACTGCAAAGCCAGGCTAGCATTAGCAGCTTATCCTTTTACACAAAAGAAATTAAATGTGTCTCATAACTGAAGTCTAGCATTTGCTTGTGTCTCCAAAGGGAAGGGCAATTAGAAAGTTCCCAAATTAACATTCTAATAATATAGCCATAATCAATGCTAGCCAGGGGTTTGTTTGAAACAAAATGACCTGCCTTTATATATAATTAGTCCCCATAAGAAAATGGTCCGAGGTGTGAATTTTATCAGTGATGTTGCAGTCTACATCTTTTTTTTTTTTTTTTTTTTTTTTTTTTTTTGCGGAAGAGTAGAGTTGGTCAAGAGGTAAAGGGTGAGATTCACAGTAGATAAGAGATTATAACTCTTTACAATGGAAAAATAAACTTGTTGCAATTGACAACCATGTGTTTGTTTTTTCCCAGATAAACATGCACATCGAACAGGCTTCATCAAATCAAAGTATTACATGGCAAATGTAGGCAAACATATGTTTACTATATATACACATACTTTCATATACCTACTAAAATACAAAATGTGCACACCTCAATGGTGAAAATGGTCATTAAATAAATTTATCTCAGGTAATCTTCATACCTTAAGATTGAGTCTCCCCTCTTCTCAAATATTTATACATTAAAACTCTATCTTGTATAAGAATTGATCCCCTGGGCAGAGTTCTAACATAGTGTATATGTATTTTAATATCTTGTATCCTCTCCTGTGCCTGAATTTCCCTTTTGTATAATAATATTGAGACTGTTTCTATGGAAAGAATTGTCCACCAAGTGACTAGCCAATGAACTGGTTAACAAAATACATAAACTCTTTCAGGATTCCAGGGTCCTGCTGGGAGCTCACAATGTCCTAGAAAAGTAAGACTCAGTATTATATATTCTTAACACCTTATAATCACATATATAAATGTATAGAAACGTGTATAACACCAGGCGAGTGCATACTGTTCAGTTTTTATGGCTATCATGAAATAAAATGCTCCATTACAAAGTTATTTGGTGAAAGTCAAGGGTTAGAATTGCTCATGCAAAAGTTAAAGGGGAAAAACTGAAGTAAATCTGAGACCCGGGGGGACTCCAGTCTGTGCCCTTCTGTGAGGTGATGAGAAGGTGATGGCTTTTAATTAAAATGGAACTGCTGTGTCATGGCAGCACTGATTTGATTTTGCCTACCTGCCCCACTCAGAAATTATAGATTGAAAAGATGTAATTAACAGAAAATTAAAGATTCTCCTTCATTCTTAGTTATGTAAAGGATTCCTATGCCTTTCCTCTCCCAGCACCTACTTCTCAGCTGGTGTGGAGGCTTTTAAGTTGCCTTTTCATACCACATGTGGGTCAGTGGCATTAATTAGCAAAGCAAGACTATGATCATTAGCTCTGATATGAGGCTTCTCTTCCCCACCTGACCCTTCACAGAGCAGGAGCATTTGGTAGACTAGAAAGCAGGGAACATTTTTGTCCTCTGTGCTTCCAGCCTTAATAAACTCGAAGGAAGTTCGAGCTTAAAAGGAATTTCGAGCTTAAAAATTTTGGTATTTGTATTTCATGTTCTAACAAGAAAAGTACACATATCAGAAGCATACATGTCCATGACATTTCACAAATTGAACACACTTAGGTAACCAGCACCCACAATAAGCTGACAATGTCCTTACCTCAAATGCCTCCTTTGTACATTCCCCAAGGATGATCACTGTCCTGACTTCTAAGGGTCTGGATTAAGTTTGCCTGTTTAGATTATGTTCATTTGTTTTGGTAGTTTATGCAAATTATATGATACTCTTGTATCTAGCTTGTTTTGCTTACATTATATTTGTGGGTTTCATTCATATTGTTGTGAGATTTTTAAATGTGGGATTGTTCATTCTCATTTCTATTCGGCTGGGTGCATATACACAGCTTACCCATTCATTGGTTGATGGTCACTGGGAGAGTTCTGATTTTGGCCTGTAAGCCTGTGGAAATTGTCAGTGTCCTTTCCTTCTAGTAATGTGACCAATCCACACAGATGTGAAGTGGGTTCATGACTCGAAGCATCGCGAGGTTTGGACACAAACTAGAGCAAATCTGAAAGAGCCCCTCTTTGGTCATCCCCAGAATGGGGTCATCCCCATTCTGCTACTTTGTCCACTGTGCATCTCTACCCAGAACCCCTTTTCTTTTCACTCTTTGCCACATGAATCCAATCCAAATGACTGTCACCTAAATTTTAGTCTTTTAATTAACTTGCATATTTTGTCATTGTCCCTGTAAGCGGCCCTTCTTCAAGCACTGTTTGGTCCCATTTGATTTTGTCGAGAGAGCCTTGGAATAACCTCTGCCTCTCAGTGAAGCAAGTTTCTACTCCAGTTATGTTCCCTCTTTCAAATCTCCTTTCCTAGGGAAAGAATACCATGCATAAGTAAGTTGGAAATGAAATGGCCCTCCATCTCAGGAAACTGCCTTTTTCTACTTTTCATTAATATGAATTTGACCAGGGCTTCAGTATTAATCCATACCTTAGCCTGTGTTTCATCCCTTTTTTTTCCTCCATACTGCTTTCCCAGCACTTCTCCAGAACTCTTTTTGTCATAGAACATCACCATTAGTGATTTCTGTGGATAAACATGTTCCAAACTAGAAAATGGGGAACTACCTAGGCCTGCCTTCTGCAGGTGGCTTTTTTTTATTTTTCCTTAGTGCCTTGTATTTGTGACTAATTTTCATGTTGACACATTTATCCAAACATAACATCACATGTTTACGAACATCTTAGCTGGAATTAATTAAATCAATGGGCATAAAAATAGCTATTAATTATTATCTTCATCCCATTATTTTGAGGATATGCAAATGAATGATATTTTCCATTCCACATCTTCACTGATACACAGTGCTACCACTTTCTACATCTGCTACAGTCTTACGGAGAAAAATGGCTGAAACAGAGTCTCTGTGCTTTCAAGGAAAACCTCTGATTTGGAAGACAGCAGTCTTCCCTGTTGTGGGAGCAATTTGCAGAATTCTAGGCCATACACTGGGTGGAAAGCCCTAGGTCTTCTGGCAAATGACCAGGAGTGATAAGGCCAATGGTTGGTATTACTGAGGAATATAGAGTGGACATGCTTTCACTGCATTCTGGGATGCCCCTGTTGAAATGCCTGTTTACTTGATTGATGTGGAATCAGTGAAGTCTGTGGTCCAAGGGGTCATAATGCAGGGGCAGGATATGTAGGAGCATTCAGTGAGCCAGGGATGCTGCTGTATGAACTTATATCATCTGTACACTGTAGCAGTAACTTTGACCCTTTTGGACTGCGACCCATAATAAAAGTACATTTTCCATCTCAACCTAGTTGTAAACACATATTCATAACTCTGTTATAAGCACATATGTATCACAAAACAATTTCCAGTATACAGTGCCCTCTGATATCCTCTTTCAGTTTATTTAATGCAGGTCATGATCCGTAAGTTGATTTCATGACCAACTTGTGGTCATTACCCAGTTTGAAAACATTATCTTATAGGACTGCAGTGCTGCAACTTGTTCCCATCACTTTCATATGCATTATCCTGCTGGATCATCACAGCTGCCTGACGCTATGAGAGTCTAAAAATTTTGGTATTCATATTTCATGTTCTAACAAGAAAAGTACACATATCAGAAGCATACATGTCCATGACATTTCACAAATTGAACACACTTAGGTAACCAGCACCCACAATAAGCTGACAATGTCCTTACCTCAAATGCCTCCTTTGTACATTCCCCAAGGATGATAACTGTCCTGACTTCTAAGGGTCTGGATTAAGTTTGCCTTTTTTTTTTTTTTTTTTTTTTAATTTTCGGTACGCGGGCCTCTCACTGTTGTGGCCTCTCCCGTTGCAGAGCACAGGCTCCAGACGCGCAGGCTCAGCAGCCATGGCTCACGGGCCCAGCCACTCCGTGGCATGTGGGATCTTCCTGGACCGGGGCACGAACCCCTGTCTCCTGCATCGGCAGGCAGACTCTCAACCACTGCACCACCAGGGAAGCCCAAGTTTGCCTATTTAGATTATGTTCACTTGTTTTGGTAGTTTGTGTAAATTATATGATACTCTTGTATCTAGCTTGTTTTGTTCACATAATATTTGTGAGATTCATTCATATTGTTGTGAGACTATTAAATGTGGGATTGTTCATTCTCATTTCTATTTGGCTGTGTGCATATACACAGCTTACCCATTCATTGGTTGATGGTCTGGGAGAGTTCTGGTTTTGGCCTATAAGAACTAAATAGTGTTGCCATAAACATTCTAATACATGGCTTTGGTAAACCCACATACATATCTATATTGGTGGTAGATGTCTAGGATAGGAATTTTGAGGTCATAGGGCATGAATATGTTCAGCTTTATTAAAGAGAACCAATTTTCTAAAGTGGTTGAACCAGTTTATGCTGGTTCAACCCCAGCAGTGAGATGGTTTTAATATTTATGAACCAATTCATTTTCTATATAGGAATAACAAGGCTTAGGACTAAAGCAAGTTACCAAAGTCACAGAGCTAATATATTACAGAATTAGAACTAATACTAGATTGCAGAGTCCAAAGTCAGTGGTTTTGTTTGTTTGATTTTTTCTCTGTATTACCTATTAACACTTAAGAAGGCCTTTAAAGAGGTCACTTGTCCTTTTTTCATCTTCCTCAGGTCCTCTCACATACACAGACCCACAGACACATACACATGCTCTGCCCTCCATATAGATACACACATAGACTCCCACAACATACATATACAGACACAAACAAACATAAAAGCATACACACAGACTCATACACCCAGATACACAGAGGCATGTGTAGACCCAGATACACATAGATATAGACACACAGATAGACATACACATATACACACACATAGCTGTGGACGTGGAGACACACAAACACATACAGAGATACACAGACACACATCAAGATACACACACAAGTACTTTGATATACTTGGTTTTATGCCATATTGTTTCATATTTCATAATTTGGCCAACAAGAGAATAAATTCTTTAAGATTATATTTGTATGATGCATGGATTCTTGATAAAGAAGTATGTATATTCTTAGTTTTCAGGTGATTTCATTTTTATATTTTTAAGTTTTTGGGAGAAATACATTTATACCCTACTTTGGTAACATGCCCTGAACTTATATACCAGATTGGTGTCAATTCTAAATTTTTCATGCAGTATCTACTGGACATGCCTATGTCCACTTAATTCATAAGTTATAATATCTAATTTAGGGGTCTGCTTCCCCACCAGAGGACATTTTCTATTCATGTTCTGCTGAATTATTGAGAGGAGGTATCTTTGCCAATGATTGAAATGCAGGCTCTACAACTTGGAGATAAGTAAGGAAAAAGATATATATATATATATCAGTTTTCTATTGCTGTGTAACAAATTACTACAAATGTATTAGATTAAAACAACATATTATGAAAAATGCTCAACATCACTAATTATTAGATAAATGCAAATCAAAACTACAGTAAGCTATCATCTCACACCAGTCAGAACAGCCATCATCAAAAAATCTACAAACAATAAATGCTGGAGATGGTGTGGAGAAAAGGGAGCCCTCCTATGCTGTTGGTGGGAATGTAAATTGGTACAACCATTATGGAGAACAGTGTGGAGGTTCCTTAAAAAACTGAAAATAGAGCTACCATAATAGAGCTTCAATCTCACTCCTGGGCATATATATAGAGAAAACCATAATTTGAAAAAAATACCTGCACCCCAGTGTTCATTGCAGCACTATTTACAATAGCCAGGACATGGAAGCAACCTAAATGTCCATTGACAGAGGAATGGTTAAAGAAGATGTGGTACATATATACAATGGAATATTACTCAACCATAAAGAAAAGAATGAAATAATGCCATTTGCAGCAACATGGGTGGACCGAGAGATTTTCATACTGAGTGAAGTAAGTCAGACAGAGAAAGACAAATATCATGATATCGCTTATATGTGAAGTCTAAAAAATGGTACAAGTGAACTTATTTACAAAACAGAAAGAGAGTCACAGATGTAAAAACCAAATTTATGGTTACCAGGGGGGAAGGGGAGAAAGGGATAAATTGAGAGATTGGGATTAACATATAGACACTACTATAAATAAAATAGATAACTAATAAGGGCCTACTACTGTATAGCACAGGGAACTCTACTCAATACTCTGTAATGAACTACATGGGAATATAATCTATAAAAGAGTGGATATATGTATACGTATAACTGATTCACTTTGTTGTACAGCAGAAACTAACACTACAGTTCAAATCAACTATACTCCAATAATTTTTTTAAAAAACCTATATTTCTTATCTCAATTTTGGGACAGGATTCTGGACACAGATTGACTGTGTCCTTACTTCAGGGTTTCAAAAGGCTGCAGTCAAGGTATTCAGTGGGTTCTAGGTAGAGCTCAGAGTTCTTTTATAAGCTTAAGTAATTATTGGCAGAATTCATTTCCTTGGAGCTTAGGACTCATATCCTGGATTTCTTGCTGACTGTCAGCTGGATGACATGCTCAGCTCCTAGGGGCCACGTGTAGTTCCTTGCCTCATCACGCTTTCACAACAGCCAGCAGCTTAATTCTTGGAGGCCAGCTGAGGACTCTCTTACTACAGTTTCCTCAGGCAGATCTTATATAACATTATATAATTGCAACAGTGACCTTCCATCACCTTTGCTGTATAGTGACTATCCCACCACTTCTGTCATTTTCTATTGGTTAGAAGCTAGTTACAAGTACTGCTGATACTCAAAGAGTGGAGAGAGTATACAGTGGTGTGGCTTGGGGTCATTTAGAATTGTGCCCACCACAATTGGCTTGAGAATTTTCTTTTATGTGGTACTTTTAACCATGTAACCATAATTGCTGTTATCCTATTATAATCAGTATCTATTCATAGGATATACTGACTGTAGAAACAACTTACAGTCCAATTCATACATAACAGCATACTGAATTTCAGAATATGCACATATTCACACATACATAGAAACAAAGATGTATGTGTGATTCCTTTTAATTTCACATCCTACAATGGGATTGGAATCAACCACAGTCCATTCTATACACTTGTTACCTGGACACCAAATGTCTTTATAGTGGAGATATTTTACCCGATGATTTCTTCAAGAGGGAGCTTATATTACCTTACTCTCACCTCAAAAATGAATGAAAAGAGATTGAGAACATCAAAGGAGATGGTGATTCCTTTTGAAATGCAGCACACTTTGTTCTAAACCCTCTGAAAGATAGCCAATCCTTATTAAAATCAAACCTTCAAGACACTGTGAAGCTATCCTTCTCTCTAGGCTGTATTATCAAATTTGGTTCAAAATAGATTTGAAACTTTTAATGGGTATAGATGTGCCTGCACGAGGCATGGTAGATTGGGTATGGATGAGATGCACCGGGCTTTCTGGGAAACATGACAAACACTGGCTTAAGGGACCACTCTATGGACTTTTCTTGCTTGGCTCCCTGACAGACAGCATGCCTGCTTGATCAAGATGCGGTGCAATATGGTAACTGCCTTTTTTTTTTTTTTTTTTTTTTTTTTTTTTTGTGGTATGCGGGCCTCTCACTGTTGTGGTCTCTCCCGTTGCGGAGCACAGGCTCCGGAAGTGCAGGCTTAGCGGCCATAGCTCATGGGCCCAGCTGCTCCACGGCATGTGTGATCTTCCCGGACCGGGGCACGAACGCATGTCCCCTGCATCGGCAGGCGGACTCTCAACCACTGCGCCACCAGGGGAGCCCAGTTTCTGCCTTTTAACAAAACAATAATAGAAGACAAGAGACAAAAGAGACAGGTCGTGGACGTGATTAGAGAGATAACAGAGCCTGTAGTTAAGGTGAGATGGCAAATGAGAACACCTCATCCAGAAAGGCTAAGAGTAAGTTGGGTGTTAAATCCTATTTCATAAAAATGATCACAGTAAAGGCCACCCAAGCCTGCCTTTCTGTGTAGGTGCTTAGAAGTACAAATTACAGTGCCTCATCTTTGGAGTTGGCCAGCCTGGACTTCTTGAAACCTGGCTCTGCTAGTTACCAGCTTTCACTAAATAACTTTATTAAGTCACCATTTCCTTATTGAAGTGGATGTAAATGACATGCCATCTGTAAAACGTTTGTTGTAGTATTTGGCCCTAATAGACACAACAAGAAAACAAGGAAATATGCAGAAGAACTTGTAGCTACAAAGATGGCAAAACACTTGCAGTTTTCTTCAAGTGGCTTATTGTCAGATGGGGTGGGGGGTGGCAGGTTGCTACTCAGGCAGAAGGAAAATTACAGAGTGATGTCTTAACTCCTACAATAGAGACAAGAAGTCTCAGTCTTCAAGAGAGATCCCAGGTAATCAAACAGGTGATTCCTTGCTCTCCCTTTTACTCTGGACCTAAAGAAAGCAATTTCTTTATTCATTTCATTTATGTCTCTTTCTCTAATTCTGTACCCCCAAATTATTGGAATTCATTTTCTTTTAACCTTTCCACCAAAGAAAAATGGCAAAAGGGAAGCAAAGGTGAAGAGTTTGCAAATAGGATGCTTATGAGCTAATGAAGTTCAAACAGACTGAGTCCCTGAGGAGAAGACAACAAAACTGGGACTTAGAAATGACGTCTGGGATAAAAATGGTCAAATGGTCAGCATCTCTTTTTTTCTTTTTTTTCCGGAATCAGTTTTCCAGACAATAAAAAAGATGATGATGATGAGTAAGAAGTTAAATCACTGAAACTATGAATATGATCCATTGTTCACTTGCACTCATTCATGAATATTTAAAGTACTGCATTCTTAGCCAAACTAGAGTCTTTATAGAGTTTTTCCTAGTCTCAAGGGACAAAATGTTTGGGGAAAAAACACTACCTTTTCTGCATCTGCTTTCCATTTCTTTTCCTCACCATCAGCAATCGTTTCTAGGATTGCGATAATGAGGAAAGGGACAAAACCTTTGTGTATGTCACAGTCTCAAATGCTTCTGTTTCCCCCTGGAGCTCAGAGCAGAGCATTGAATATGTGACAATACTTTCAAGTCAGTTGATATGGGGACATATGAGTTGAAACAAAAAACCTCTTATCAGAGTAAGGTTTGTCCATATAACTTAAGCAATTAAGATCCTTCTTTTATTAATTCACAATCCTCCTAAATTGCACTTCTCTTAGCTTTCCAGCTTTTAAAGGCCACCAAGAGCTTATATTTGTGACAAACATAAAGTTGGGATAAACATGCAAATTGGCAATTTTTCAAACTTTTAACCAGTCAGATCAGCTAACTACTCTTTATTACATGGAACAGATGTTTCAAATGCCCCCATAAAAACAGTTGAGAGAGGGAAATATGGGGCCCACAGTAAAACTGAACAAACAAACAGGACAAAATAGCAGTATGAACCCTGCTTTTGGTAAAACCATATCATATTAGTTTTGTGGTCGAATATGGCATAAAAAACATGAGAACTCAAAGATTCATTGAAGCTAACCAGTGGTAATCTACTGAAATGGGAGAAATCCCTTTCAGTGCCTTATTTTCCACCAAAAGTATTTACTGTTTTGTATTTTCCTAACCTCTGTGTCTTATCATGTATTCCATCTCTTCCCAACTCCATAGATACACATACATAGTTATTTTATCTCATTCTTCTAGATTCTTTAACTTGTTCAGAAGAGTTTGTATTCTTTCCAGAATATATGACAGGATGTATTACCTCTAATTTTCAAATAACTCCTGAATGTATCCTCCTTTAATAAGTTCTTTTAGAAATACCAGATACTTGTGAAATATTTAAACATTGGGAATTGTTTGTTGTTGATTAAAAAATGATTTATATGTATCAGTTTGGAAGCCCTATTCCCAAGTTAATGGTTTATTTAACTGCCATTTTCTTCATTATCAATCATTAGCGAAATGTGAAGCATAGCCAGAGAGAAATAGGTTAAAATATACCTGGAATTTCAAACTCTGGACCCCATAATGTTGATATCAGTAAAATTATAGTAGCCATTATATTGAACGTATACACACTACAGATGGAATCATAAGGCAATTTCATTTTTCTCTCCCAATTAAAATTTATTCATTGGGATGAGTTCTGCTTCTGCCCCTAGATGAAAACTTTCTGGAAATATTTATGTAATTATAAGGCACTGTGGTAAGTAACTGACATATTCAAATTATATAATGTTGAAAACTGTGAACTTATTTTAATATTGAGATTCCTGCCTTGCCCCAACACAGGCCCAGTTTTGGGTAGGAAGCCTGACATCACAGACTAGGGTATAGACACGGCTGTTTTCTTCTCTTTATTGTCACCTAGTTCTCTTTCCTCCTCCTCTCCCATCTGTCTACTCTGCCTACTCTTCTTTGTTGGACCATGGTTAGGGAAAATAGGTAAGAGGGGACCAGCATAGCTTTTACTCTCTTGAGTTAACATCAGCATCTTTGGATTTGCCAGTCATTTGAAATCAACTTTTTTATGGTGGTCTTTCATGTGCATGTGTTCTTTGGTGACCCACCCTCCTCTCTCACTCCCCACAAATGTACCTTGCTAAGAGTGAGGATCTCTTCCCTGAAACATCACTGACTCCTTCCTCAGCCCCTAGGCATCCAGAAATACTTGCAGATTGCTTCTGGTAAGCTATTTACTTCTTCAAGCAAACCTCTTGCATAGGATCTAAAATATCTCCAAGTCTCTCTCATCAACTCCCTCAAATGTGTGAGCAACATTTGGTCTCTTGCCTCTGAGATTTTTCAGAAGGGATTTAGACACCAGCCTCCTAAGTCTGCTCTAGTGTGCCATCACAACCCTATCTTTAGTCTTGAGATGAGGGACAGGATTCCTTCTATAATCTTCTCTTTGGGGTTGTTGATGGTAAGTCATAACCCACTGACATTTTACTCAAAAACTTTCCTCTAATAATCTTCTTAAATCCCTTCTTTACTAAGCTGAGGGTTAGGATGTAAGACCACCCACCCCTTCCCTTAGGACTGGGACTCATTGTACAGCTCTCTCCAAAGAAATCCTCTTCATGGCTTTCTCTGGTCCACTGATATCTTTGCTCTATATAAGCGGTTATGAGATGTGTGGCCACTTATGACTGCCTCCATCGTAAATTTGTAGTCTCTTTGGAATGTACCATCTACTGTGTCTTGGTTCCTTGGTGAAACCTCCATTTCAATATTCTTTCATTTATATAATAAGACATAGAGGTGTAGTTTTGGTAGTGATTTTATGAAGGCATAAAATGCATTCATTTTTTAAATTTAATAATTAGTTGAGTGACTTATCCTGCTCCAAACATTATTCTAGGATGAGGAAATAAGATAGTGAACAAGCTACATAACATCCCAATACTCATGAAGTTTATATTCTTCTCAAGGCAGGAATATATATATTTTTTTCAATGGATGGAAATTTAACAACAAAAACATGGGAAAATAAAAAAAACTACCAAGACATCTAAGAATACAGGAAATCTGGGATCTTTAGGGGGAAAAAAGGGTTTACACAATGTGTGTGTGTGTGTGTGTGTGTGTGTGTGTGTGTGTGTACACATAACTATCAATGGAGTTATGCATAAACTCAATCTGATTACTGTTATCACTATACAGCCTCATATAAGAACACGTTTTGGCCAGATTATCCTTCCTTTACTCTGTATTAAGTGAAAAAGGATGAATTAACCCAGGGCAAGAAACTTTTTGAAGAACATATCATTTCTTTTTTTTAAACTTTTTACTATATATTGGAGTATAGTTTATTAACATTGTTGTGTTAGTTTCAGGTGTACAGCAATGTGATTCAGTTATACACATACACATATCTATTCTTTCTCAAATTCTTTTCCCATTTAGGTTCATAATATTGAGCAGAGTTCCCTGTGCTATACAGTAGGTCCCTGTTGGTTATCCATTTAAATATAGTTTTAAAAAGAGAAAAATAAATAAACAAATGAATTTCACAGAAAGGATATGAGCCACTGTGTGCAGGTGAGTAGGGGGTCCTTTGACAAATGTGTGTGAGGAAATATCGGTGAGAAAGTGACATGTGTACAGGAGTTATTCAAAGTAACTGAGAATGATTGAACCTACATTGTAGTATAATAATATATACATTTTAATATGCATAAGCACATCTGGAGAACTTGAATAAAATGCAGTGGAAAATCTCATATATATTTCTGGTTCTTCCTCCCTTGGGCCTTGGGAAGAAACTCCTATGTCTTCTAGGGATGATTTTGTGATCTGATTCAATCAGGTTCCCCATCTTCCTCTTCAGTGGGTCCCACACAGCTGGCCTGCACTGGAATGTTTGTGACCTTGTAACAGGGCTCTTATCATATTTGTTGACTATTCTTAGTCTCTGCTAATGAGATTGCTCAGAGTTTGCTTTGAGTATCATGTCTTAATCACTTGATTTCTGCAGATGTTTCCTTTCTCCAAATAAAGTCTTTAAAATGTCTGCTGCTCTGCTCTCATTAACCTGGGAATGACTTCTCTAACTCCAATTTGAACATTTTCTCTGACATCTGAGACTTCTGCAATAACAACAGGAAGACGATTTTAGACTCCTGAGTGTGAAAAAAAAATCAATGACCAAATTTCCATCTTCAAGGGATTTTTCCTTTATGTGGAAGTATGGACTTCACTCTCCTGCAGTGTGGCATAATTAAGATCCACCCCAACTCCACTGTCTACCCAATTCCCATTTAATCATTTCATGCTCAATAAGGTTTAGGTGACTTAAAGGTAACAAAATAATTAGTTAAAGAGTAAATGAATGAGTAAAGAGATGAATATTCACCAACTAGGATTTTTTTTTCTGATATTCTTTTCCTTCTCTTAACCCACATTTAATGTGATACAGGTTTCATGACGAAGATAGCAGCCCTCATTTAAACAGATACAACATAAAAATAGGACCAAATGTCACTATAAACATCTACATTTTTCCACATGCTGATGGATATTAAGTTGGTGACCTGTATTTCTAAACAATTGCCACTTTGATGGGTCACAGGAAAGATCTCTCAGATGCACAAATGTTCTAATCCAGAGCCAGAGAGCAGCAGTTCCTCTTCACTGTTGCCAGATTTCACACTCTAGGGAATATATTTTCTTGGTAGGTTTTAAGCTTGCTCTAGTAAGGCTATTTCTAAATACTGTTAGTTTTGAAATACCAAATCCTAAATTTTATTTTGCTCTTAAGAGACAAAAGAATAAATTACAAACCATAATTAATAAATTGAAAATTTAGTTGCAGACACATGTAGTTTTTGATGTTGAAATCATTCTGAAAAATGGAGCTTATTTAAAAATAAGCTTGAGAGGCACTTACCAGCAACAGTATTATGTAGATGCTCTGGAATGGCTTATGGGAACAACTTATATTGGAACAGCCATACATAGGGAATAAGGACAAGGATTTCATGTTGCTTTGTTCCTCCTCCCAAATCCAAGAGAATATTCTAGGCTTCTAGCCACATTCCCATAAAATGGCTCACTCAGTATGAAAATTTGGCCTTTATCCAGGGACTTCACAAACTATAGCACATTGCCATCTCTTGTCTCTACCTTCATTGAATTCCTCAGACACCCTAAAGCTCAGTCCTCTATCATAACTTCAACCTAAGGGGGGCAATAAATTATACTTGACTTAAAAGCATCATTTCTTAAAAAAACGTAACTATAAGAATGGATATTATTATTATTATTATTATTATTATTATTATTATTATTTTGCGGTACACGGGCCTCTCACTGTTGTGACCTCTCCTGTTGTGGATCACAGGCTCTGGACGTGCAGGCCCAGTGGCCATGACTCACGGGCCCAGCCGCTCTGTGGCATGTGTGATCTTCCCGGACTGGGGCATGAACCCATGTCCCCTGCATTGGCAGGCGGACTCTCAACCACTGCGCCACCAGGGAAGCCCTCAGAATGGGTATTATTTTGATTAAGCCAATCTCTTTGTGTATTCAGAAAAGGTCCCAGAAGTAGAAAGGTAATCTAGAAATTATAGTTCTGTAGAAGTTTAAGTACAGAATGCATGCAAGTCATGGAGGTGGTAACTGTCAAATAATTAGGCTCTGAAACTTTTTTAGACCTGTTCCCAGGGCGTCACCTTAACCTGAAGAAAATGCAGACTCTCTGACATTCCAGGGTAGAACTTGAATGGTATACCATTTTCAGAGTATAACCAAATCATTGAGGTTCTTCTTAGATGCCCCAGGTAACTGCATTGGGAAAGAATTGGAATAGCCTTGTTTTAAAACAAGGTTGGTCTAAATAAATAAATACATAAATAAATAAAATAAGATGGGTCACTGGGAAGGACAGACTCTTGAAGTAAAATGAGATGAAGCAAAACCAACCATAAGGACTAGGACAAGGGCTAGACTAACAGAGAGGATAATATTTTCAATGGTCTAAGAATAGCTAGGGAAGTGGAGGGGATCTCTTGACACAAATGCTCTTGCAGGCATGTGGAGCATGGTGGCAGGGAGTACCGGAACAGATGCTATTTGTACCCCTACATTGGAAGGTGGCAGAATGCAACATTTTGGTTTCTTTTACAATCATTCTCATATTCATAGGTAAATATTCTTGACACTACCCTCCAGGAAAACCCCTTAATTTTCTAATTCTCTCCATTCCTATTGCTGCCACTCAAGACCAAGCCATTTCTCACATGCACTACTTATATACCACTGGTACCTTCAATCAGTTCTCACACTAGCAGAGTGATGGTTTAAAAGTCTAAATAAGACTGTATTATTTTCCAATGTGGAATTCTCCAAGAGCTTGCAACTGCATATAGTATCAAAGAAATTGCTTTCCCTGATCTACCAGGCCTAACGTTCTGTAATGAGTTGAATGCTGGCTCCCTAAAAGATGTGTTCACATCTTAAACTCCAGAGCCTGTGGATGTGACCTCATTTGAAAAAATGATCTTTGCATGTGTAATTAAGTTGAGGATCTTGAGATGAGATCATCCTGGATTATCCAGGTGGGCCCTAAATACAATGACAAGTGTCCTTAAAAGAGATACCCATAAGAGAGATGCATGGAAAAGAGAAGAAATCTATGTGAAGACTGAGGCAGAGATTGTAGTAATGTAGCCACAAACCAAGGAATACCTGGAGCCACCAGAGCTGGAAGAGGCAAAGAAGAATTCTCCCCAAACATTTTTAGAGAGTCCTGATGGCATCTCAGTTTCAGACTTCTGGCCTCCATTGCTGGGAGAGAATCAATTTCTGTTGTCTTGTCATCATGTTTGTGATAATTGTTATGGAAACCAAAGGAAACTAATATATTCTCCATCCACATCTCCTACTCTTCTGCTTTCTCACTTTATTCCTACTAGACTCGCTTATATTTTCCCTTATTATTCTTTTTTTTTTTTTTTTTTTTTTTTTTTGCGGTACGCAGGCCTCTCACTGCTGTGGCCTCTCCCGTTGTGGAGCACAGGCTCCGGATGCACAGGCTCAGCGGCCATGGCTCACGGGACAAGCCGCTCCGCGGCATGTGGGATCCTCTCGCACTGGGGCACGAACCTGTGTCCCCTGCATCGGCAGGCGGACTCTCAACCACTGCACCACCAGGGAAGCCCTCCCTTATTATTCTTTAAGTATAACATCCCTCTTGTCTGTTTGAACTCTTCTAACAAAATACCACAAATTAAGTACCTTATAAGCAACAGAACTTATTTCTCATATTTCTGGAGACCTGAACTCAGAGATCAGGGTGCCATCATGGTCAGGTTAGGGCTATCTTCCTAATTGCAGACTCCTCATTGAATCCTCACAGAGAGGAAAGGGCTAGGGGTCTCTCTGGAGCCTCTTTTATAAAGGTACTAATTCCATTCATGAGGGCTCCATCCTTATGACCTAATCACCACCCAAAGGCACCACCTCCTAATACCATCATGTTGGGTATTAAGATTTAACATATGAATTTGGGAGGGGGGTGGACACAAACATTTAGACTATAGCACTTCCTCAAACTTGGAGCATTCATATTAATTATTCTCTCTGCCTGGAATATTTTTCTTCTAGATCTTTTTATGTCTGAATTCTTTCTTGTCATTCTTGAAATTTAATGTCTCTTTTTCAGAGGGGTCTTCCTAGACCAAATCCATGTAATATTTCCTATCAGTCATTCCCTGACCCATCACTGTTGTATTTTCATTTCAGTACTTATCTCTATCTGATCTTTTCTGGTTTGTTTATTATCTGTCTAAACCTTAAAAAGTAAGCTCTATGAGGGAAGAGTTTCTCACTCTCTGACTCACTGAAGAATCCTGAATGTCTAGAATTATCCCTGCTTTTAGGAAGCATTCAATAAATGTTGAATGAGATGCATATTAGAAAGACTTTCAGTGCTGGAGGGGATTAAGGTGGTAATTTTGGATATCTAGAAATTTAAGGAACAAGCCAGACCCTTAGTCATTGAGGGCCTAGGTTATTGGATATGTTATAATAACAATGACTTAGACTCATAGAAAGGGACAAGAGTCCCATAAGAGGTTGCAAACAAATATGGAGGCATGATCTTGGGATCAAATTGGTAACATTTCCCAAAGTAATTAGAGTATAGATTATAAGCTATTGGAGCATAACATCAGAGCTAAATCTGAAACAATGATGTCATCAAGCCTAGTATGAGAATTAGGCTGAAGAAGATGGCCAGGATCTGTTCTGCTTATTGGTGGAGGTCCATCATCTACCATTAAATGGTCCTAAAGACTAACAACACTGGGAACAAGTCAGGTATGGGCAATAAGAGGCAAAACTACAACTCCCAACTGCTTTGGCACAGAGGAGACTTGGCCTTCTGATTAGCTGGGTATAATAATTTTCTAGTGAACTAGCTCTAGGGAACTAGATTCTTCCCAGTAGGGCCAGCTTCATATTAGGTTTAAATTTCCTTCAATATAGTTTTACATTTGAATGTGGTAACTTAAAATGATCCAATATGCTCTCAGTGGTGCTACAGCATTTTTATTTAAGAGAGACCATATCCCACGGGGGGCTGAAACTGAGTCCCCACATTATCTAGCTATGAGGGCTGGACACAGAGAACATCCTGGATGATGCAATTATTCAGCCTTCCATACCCTGTCTACCTTACTAGCAATTAAAAAGCTTAGTGAGGACATCCTAGTTCAATTCAGAAATTAAGGACTGAATATCATCTGAGGATAATGAATTTTGTATGAGAATAAAGTAAACCAGAAAGACTGTCTTTTAGAAAAACAAGAGGTCTTAGAAGTCACTCTGTTAGAATCACCATCTTCGTGAATTTTCTACAGGTTGTCTAGTGTTCTAGTGCAGTATCCTTGGGGGGCCTTTGTGACTGTCTCATAACATTAATTTAATGACAGCAGCCAGAGACCCATGGAAATCCTATTTTGAGGCTTACAGTCATTTTAGAGTTCCCTGAGATAGGGTCTGTTGCTCTCCCAGGGCATAGCTTGTCTCCTAGAAGTGATTCAGCATTTTTCATCCCCTCTGACTTTCCCACAAGTTCTCTGTTGTTCTTGTTAGCTGCATATTTTGAAAATAAAAAAATAGTCAGGTTGAGGAAGAGACCTTCTGTATGTTTGTGTCTATAGGCATAAATGTTGGAAAAATATATAGAATGCCTGGTGGCTGAGATTTTGTGTCATTTATCTTCACTTGTGAGGGGAAATGGGATAAGTCACTCATAACTGTGCCAGTCCTGGTCCATTCTTCATCACCACACTCATGAAGATAAATGTCACATTTACACAGACCACAACTATCCTGTGTCCTTTCCGACCAGAGGTTTAGATCAGTTAGAGCAGGAGGTTGACCAGCTGCTGTTATTTGAAAATCAAGGACACTTGGTATGTACCATCTCCTACTCCCACACATCTTGATCTCCAGTGTGAAACGAGGATACCACTAGCAGCTAAAGAGATAGTTAAGTAGCATATAGATTTACGTCCATGTATATCCTTCAGATACTTCATTTTAATTAAAAATTATTTCTTGTGCATGCCCAGAACAGTGTTTTGCAGTGGCAACATACTAGTTAATAGGAGATGGTCTTTTTACCAAGGTGATAGGTGGTGTAATGAAGAGAATACTATGGGAAAAAAATGATCACCAAATGGTTAATTATCTCCGTGAGCAAGTCAAGTGACAAAGGAGGAACTCAGGATAGAACTATGAGAAGTCATAATATTTGAGCAGCTATATAAAGAGAAAACGGTATGGATACCTTGATGTACCAATGGCTGTACCATTGGATTTAAGGCTATGGCAGAGCAAGTGGGTGACTTCTCTGCTCTGTGCTTGTGGACCCTGATACAGGTAATCAATAGACATGCCCTCTTTATAACTTAGTACTGAATGTGCTTATTCTAGCTTTATTTTTAATTACCCTCCCACAATTAAATGTTTGAAGTTAGAAGACTTTCTTTGAAATCAAAATATTGGCTCTTTCCCCCTTGGTTGGTACATAAATGTTTATATAATGAGAAGTAAACTGAAAAGGATTTCCATAAATTCCAGAAATTTGATTGACAAACTGAGCATTTCCAAAATCATTGTCCCTCTTTGGAAACTATTAGTTTCAATCATATGAAATTGTTGAAATCAACAGTTTTTAACTTAGGAAACTGTAATTTTATAAAGTTCATTCTAATCGAACTGATTGATTATATGATTTAAATTCAGGGTGTACTTTCTCCATTGCTTCTTTCTGTATATAACCAAATAAGCTGTTTCATTTACTTAGTCAAGAAATATTTATTGAATGCATACTATGTGGCAGTAACTGGGCTGTGCATGCACATAAAATTGTATATAGTGCCTGTCCAAATAAGGCATGTAGTCTAATGATGCAGAAAGACACATAAGTACAATGTGGATGACTAACACAGTTGACAATTGCTCCATAAATGTTCTTTTCACTCTTCCCATATGGAAGTAATAGTGAAATGTGTTAAAGGAACACAAAAAAGGCAATTTCCTACAAATTTTGAGAACTTTGGAAGGACTCACAGCATAAATACCTCCTTCTCTCTCTTAACATGTTCACATTAAAACATCATACCTTAGGCAGAGCATTAGCCTAGAGATCCAAAGATTTAACTTACTATATTAATAGTTATTATATGTTAGCTTTTTAAACTTGATAACATTATTTAACTTCCTAATACCTTAACATCTCATCTGAAAAATGAAAAAATATATATATAATCTCTTCTGCATACCTCCCATAATTGTGAAGATCTGATAGGATGATGTATGTGAGAAGATGTTCCAATCTGTGATGTATAATAGAAACAAAAGGTACCATTCTCATCACCATCTTTCTTGTTACCAATCTTGTTTCTATGGTGATATGTAAAAGGTCAAAGTGGCTTATCATCTTGATTTATTTTCCGTATCCAGGCATGATCACATATTTGGGACTGAGTAACACATTCAGAACCAGATAATCATTTTATAAAAGTGGATATATTTTTAGCCACTCCCCAAGTATTTAGAGCAGTGCTTAATAAACAATGAATGAAACTCTCTCACATAATAATAATCATTCTTATTATCTGAGATCTTACGATATGCCACGCTTGGTGGTTTATGGCAACACCTCATTTCATGTTCAGAACAACCTTCTGAGGTTATCACTAATATTATCACCCTCACTTTAGAGACGAGGGAATTGAAGTCTCAAAAGACTATGGGACTTAACGAAGTCACAAAGTAACTACATCTAATGACAGAATTCATCAACTTCACTTCTGTAGCCTATCACATGCACAGATCTACTGAATTCATCATCATTTCCATCTTTGTACCCTCCTTTCTGCTTGATAATCCCCATTTTCGCCAGAAAAGTACTCAGAGAGGCATTCAAAATTTCTGGGCTTTAGTTTCCTCATCTATCAAATAGGACTATTATGGGGCTCCATCAATAAACAAATCATTCAAACTCCATGTCTTCATATCATTGGAGGAGACAGAAAATAAATACATATACGTACAGATACATATATACATACATGTGTATTTTCTCTAGTTGTGAGAAGAGCTCTAAAGAGAAATAAAGAAGAATAAGGGGAGGGGATAAAGAGAGGTGGGGAAAGGGGAAGTTATATTTTAGGCAGCATCTCCAGGGAAGGGAAGTCCCTCTGAGCAGGTGACCTGGAGGAAGTGAAGAAGCAAAGCATACAGGTATTTGGATGAAACATGGTACTGTTGTCATGTGCATGCATGGCTACAGGTCTGTCTGGGTGAAGAACATTTCAGGTAGAAGGAAGAGCAAGTTCACTGTTCCTGAGAAAGAGGTGTGCTTGGTATATTTGAGGAACAGCAAGGAACCTGTGTGTTCAGAGTGGAGTGAGAATGATAGTGGCAGCAGGATAGGAGAGAAGGGGAGATGCAAAATAAAACTCTAAATGGCCTCCTAGGCCACTGGAAGCATTGTAATATTATTCTGAGTGACATCAGAAGCCATTGAGCATTGAGCAGAAGAATGAATGTGATCTGACATTCATTTTGAGAGAATTCCTCCATGGTGTGGAGAAAAGACTGAAGAGGGGCAAGAATAGAAACAAAGACACCAGATACTGGACCACGTTATTGGAATCATCCAATTATTCAGAGAGATAATGGACTAGGATGTAGCAGTGGAGGTGAGAAATATTGAGACTCTTGATATACAGGATTTCCATTGTACAAGCAATAGGATGTAAAGGTGATAAGGTATAGAAGTAATAGGATGCAAATTGGGGATGAGACCAAAAAATAAAATTTCAAGGGG
The DNA here is from genome assembly GCF_964341445.2 of Mesoplodon mirus. Classification (NCBI taxonomy): domain Eukaryota; kingdom Metazoa; phylum Chordata; class Mammalia; order Artiodactyla; family Ziphiidae; genus Mesoplodon; species Mesoplodon mirus. Next base: position 20,182,523 of record NC_138983.1, read on the forward strand.
GCTTTGTCCTGAGCTCTTACAAGGATGGTTCCTGGAACCAGTTTCTTGGCACATGGTAAGAGGTTAAATTTTTTTTTTTTGAATGAATAAGTGAATGGAGTTGCTATTAGGAATGTCTTTGTCAGAGATGGAAGTTGAGTTGGAATCAAGAGTTTTATTTTTGGACAGGTTGGTTTTTGATGCCTTCAAATGGAAGTCTTGCATTAGCAGTTACATACGTATACTGCAAGTCTGCATTGCCAGCTGGAGATAAATGTTTGGCAGTCTTCAGTTTGTAGACAGTGTCTAAACTCTATGAGATTCACTTAGAGACTGGTATAGACAAAGGAGAGGTGCACTAACAGAGCCCTGGTGCACTCCAAAGTTTAGTGGCCCAAGATAAGGCAGATCTAGAGATGAAGTTTGAGCAGAGTGACCAGTGAGGTAGAAGGAGAAGAGAGGGGGTAGCTTCCTAGGAGCCAAGTGCAGAGAGTGTTTCAGGAAGAACAGAAGAGTCACCATGTCAAATGTTGCTAATTTTTGCCTAGTTGAGAATTGATAATTAGCTACTGGATTTAGCAATGAACATAAACTTTCCACCTCCCACCTCTTCTTTACCCTCTCTACACACACTCATGGTTACCCACTGCCTTCCTCTCACATTGTTATAAATCCCAGGCATGTTAACTTCTAACTCAGATTTCATATTTCTTACTGATGGGTTGTTAATGGTTCCTGAAACTATGAGATTTAGGGAAACTTCATCTAAGTTTGAGTTACATGTTTTTGAAATCCAATGATGGAAAATCCACACATCATATCTGAAGTAAATGTTAATCATATTCCATTTTATTTATGTAGTAATAATACTATTTACTAGTGATGTATTGCTTTGAAGTTTGAGAAGCCCTTTTACTTAACATTATCTGTTCCAAACAGAACTTTCTAACACAGTAAAATGTCCAGCTTTGAAGCTTACACCATCAGACTATACCACCTGCTAACGCCTCTTTGTTGGAGTCAAACACAGACCCACACTTCCCTCCTCCTTATTACTTGAAGAGTTTAACACCTGCCTCCCTGATGTTCTCTCCAAACCTCCTCCTGATATAATTCTTGGTGATTTCAATATCTGTGTCGGTCGCTTGATCTTGATTGCTAATTTCATGGGCTTTTCCCATCTGCATTTGCTAGGGGCTTCCTCTTTGTACAGTTTGCACCAACTGTATGTCTAAGTTTGGGTTGGAAAGATCTGTAGTTTGTTGGAATTAAAAATCATTTAGGTTATTCATTATGCTTTGCAAAATGCCAGCTCTATTGCTTTGCTCCAAATACTGTGTGGTCCTCAATCTTTGACTCTAATATTTAATCTTCCATTGCCACAGGAGTGTTGGGAGGGGAATACTGGGGAGATGAGGGATGGGTAGTAGGAAGAAATGTTAGTATCTCTCCTGTTTCTGGATGTGGAAAAAAATCCCAGTTAGAGTTTGGAGCAAATGCCTATGTCAGATTCTTAACATCCCGTTTGATTTTAATAATTCAGCATGTTTCTTTAACTATTTCCTCTCCATCTTCAAAATACATGATCTCATTTGATCTTAAGAGGTGGTTCTGAACAAGGCAGTGGATCAGAGAGAAAACGTGACTTGCTTAAGGTTATGCATCTAATAAGTCAGAAACAAGTGTAGACTACAGATCTTCTGACTCTAAATGCATTTTTTATTGGCATTAAACAATGCATTGTTCAATATGGCCAATGGTTAAAATAGCTGCCTTGGCTTTCTGCCTGGGAGGGTGTTAAAATACAGTGGCAATTTGATAAATATTGTCACCAATGTTGTCTGTGATGATGGTGGTAGCAGCAGATCGAGAAATGTGCTGAATTGTTCTAATGGATGCTTTCTTTCCCCTTAGCTTGGCAAACACATTGCCTGTTTACAGCATAGAGATCACAACGGAGAGCTAGGTGAGGTGATGATTCATGCTAAATCTTTGCCACAATATGCTGAACACTACAGCAACAACTAATGTGAAGTGGCTCATTATACACTGTCAAATCCAATAACAGCCAAATACTGGCTTTGCTACGGCACAAGCAACTTGTGGGTAGCCCAGCTACTGCAAACCACAACTGAATTGCAAAAATTAGGCTGCAAATGAGTAAGAAAGACATACTCATAGTCCCTGAGTCATATTTACAAATTTCTGGTAGGTTTATCTTTGCCACTTTAGAAACAGCCTTCATGGTCCCAGCTTGACACCAAAGATGACTCTCCTTGGGATCCTTCTCTTGTGAATGTCTCTTCCTTCAGTCATATTTTATGGGCTAAAGATGATCTCAGGGCCATGGTGGCCCATAGACAGAGGTGTAAATATTCCTGAAGCTACCCACCCTCCACCAGCCAGTGATGCCATTCACATGAACACATTTACCTTCTACTGTAGCACAGCATCCGTGGGTGGTAGTTCTACCTATAGAGAGAGAAGATTGGGAGGCAGAAGCACTGCTTCCTTGCTCTATGACTTAGGGTCATGTGTCTTTTTGTCTCTATTAAATTGGAAGCTCCTAGAAAGCAGGATCCTGGATTTATTTGTTTATTTAGTCTAGTGCCTATGAGTCACAGTTTCCCCTTTACAAATATCTATCAACAAAATTAATGTATTCCCTTTTCAAAGGTCCATAATTAAGCTACAGTTTAATCTCCTAGCCTCCCCTGTCACTAGCACAGTGCCTGACACATAGTAGGTGGAAACTATGTGTTTGTTTACTGAAGGAACAAAGATATGAATGAGTCCATCAATCAGATGCTTCCCTGAGGCCAAGTTTAAGTCTCAGCACACCTCTTCCAACCATCAGAGACAGAAAAGTCATGGCTTCCAATCATTCTCTGACAGGCCACTATGAATAATGCCCTCAAAGTGGTTGTTTATTTTGGAAAGCAAAAACTAATCTGAAACCTATTTTCTTTATTTTTATATTCAAGTACCTATAAAACAGAAAAACACCAGAGACCTATTCAGTGTTCACAAATGATCTATGGGGTCATAATGTGCTTGCTCTTCCAGCTGTGCTGCACTTTGGTGCTATCCTGGGTTTAACTGAAAATATGCTGTGACCCTGGTTTTGTTCGCTGGGCATGGGGGAGAGGATAATTGGTATGAGGCCTCCGAAGAACTCCCTCTTAACGAATGCCACTTGGCTAATTTGGGGTTCACCAGTGGGAAATAACATGTGAAGTCCTGTAAGAACGAGACACATTTTATTTGCATGCAACTCACGTGAAGCTAATGATTTATTTTAAAAATTAACTTTTTATTTGGCCATACCTGTTCCTTGAATTCTAAATGCTGTGAGGATGATAATAGGATTGTCCTTACAGCTTCATGTCTCATCATAATTAAATAAACAGCTTATGAATTGCAGTCCAAAAAAATGTCTGTAGTCCCACTCTTAACTTAAGGGGTTTCCATAGAAACCGTGGGCAGTGAGTTTGATGTTTATTGGACTTGAGGCTATATGTAGCATTGACAGTGCTCTGTTTCCCTCTGCCACTCTGTGTATATGTCTTTCTCTTCTCTTAACCTTCACAGCCATCTCTCCTCCCTCCGTCTTTCCCTCCTCCTTTTCCTCCCTCTCCCCCTCTCTTATTAGCAATGAGGAAGTAATCTGGACTCAGTTAGATTTAACAAATGCAATAATACTAAAATGAACTCTGATACTTAAGTGTAATTGTGTTATTAGCTGGAAATGTTTTTCTTCAAAAACAAAAGAATTGAGAGTGAAGTTTACTAAAGTGACACATGCTTGTAAGAAGGAACCTTTGGCTGACAGCTGAAAGTCTGCAGTCGACATATCATATGGCTTTTCCTTGATTTAGTTATCCCGGACTGATATTTCTCTTCCATCATAATTTTCAGACTTCTAAATGGAACATATAATCATTGCACCAAGGGGGGGAAAGCGGGGGTGGTGTGGGGAGGTGGTCGTGGGATGAATATTGGGAGATTGGGATTGACATGTATACACTAATATGTATAAAATAGATAACTAATAAGAACCTGCTGTATAAAAATAAATAAATTAAAAAAAATCATTGTGTTCATCATGTTCCAAGAGAAAGGAGGAGTTTACTTAGAAAGAAGAAAACACACTATATATCGTGTACCTACTATGTGTCAGACAATTTACTAGGTACTTTCATTTAGGTTGTCTTAGTTAATGCCGCAAAATTTACTGCCAGGCCATGTGCTGGAAGGAAAATGGATCTGGAGCTGGTGATTGAAGTTCAGGCGCCATCACAGCCTGGCTGTAAGCATTGGATAGAGTGTTTAAATACTCTGTCTTGGTTTCTCAAAGACAAATGAATATGACCACTTCTAAGAAATGGGGTTTTATTAGGATTAGACATGATAATGCAGTCAGTACACCATTGTAGTGGTGATTTTCTTCATCCCTTTATAAATGAGGAAAATGAGTTGCCAAAAGAGTAAGTCAGGTATCCAAAAAGTTACACAGCTAGTAGAAAGTGATTAAAGGGGGTGGACTTAGAGGGACCTGAGGTCAGTTACTAATTGTGCAATTTGGGGTAAGTGAAAAACTAACAGAGTATCTACTTCATGCATTTATTATGAGGATTAAATAAAATTGTGTATGTAAAGTACTTAGAGCATCTGCCACATAGAAAGCTGTGTGCTGTTTTTCGCTCTATCTTCCTCTCCCCTACAACTTTCTGATTTGTTTTGTTTTTAGTATGAATTCAAAATAAAAAATGATCTGTCTCCTAAGTCTGTGTAATACTTCTGGTTTGAAATTATCTCACAATTCATAAAGTATCTCAAGTTATCCTGATAACAGGGACTTCCCTGGTGGCACAGTGGTTAAGAATCTGCCTGCCAATGCAGGAGACATGGGTTTGAGCCCTGGTCCAGGAGGATCCCACATGCTGTGGAGCAACTAAGCCCGTGCACCACAACTACTGAGCCTGCGCTCCATATCCCACAAGCCACAACTACTGAGCCCGTGTGCCACAACTACTGAAGCCCGCACACCTAGAGCCCATGTTCCACAACAAGAGAAGCTAACACAATGAAAAGCCCGCGCACCGCAACAAAGAGTAGCCCACACTCACCACAACTAGAGAAAGCCTGGATGCAGCAATGAAGACCCAATGCAACCAAAAAAAAAAAAAAAAAAAAAGTTATCCTGATAACAACAAGGAAAGACAGATAATATCACATCCATTTTATAGGTTGGGAGAAACGAGATTCAGAGTTGTTATTTACAAGATCTCCATATAGTGAATGAGGAAATGGAGTTCTTACCTAGTTCCCTAGGGTTCTTTTATAATTAAAACTCTCAAAGTCTATTCTTCTTAATTTGCGTCCAATGTTCATGAGTTTTAAAGCCTAAACCCAGCTAATTCTAACTCACCATCTAATAAATGGTGAGAGGAGGAACACTTTAGCAGGGAAGGAGGAAGAAAAGTAAGGAGAGCGTAACTGAAAAGACTGCAGACTGTTTTAAGGTCATTCTCCCAGAATCTGAAGGGGCATGCAGAACTATAATCCTGAGTCCCAGGCACAGATGAGGAATTGATTTTGCACAGCAATGTGCTTCAGTGTTGCTGGTTAGAAAAAAGGGCGTGAGTATAAAAATGCAAAAAAAGCCAGGTATCAGGTAGAGCTGTTTGTGGGTACCTAGTGAGTTCAGAAGCACGTATACAGCTATAGGACAAGAGTGTGATGGGACAGGATTGCTGAAGAGAGTGATCTTTACTCTCCCTTCCCTGCACACATGTCCACATGCACTCGCATGTATTCAAGATGAAACAGAACAAATATTTCTTTGATATATAATCATTGTATGGCTTCAGAGAGCTCATACCAGGAGCTCTGCCATTTTTATTTGTTGTGTTCTTATGATTGTTTTATGACTAGAATATTCGTTCTGTGTTGTCTTTGGAAGAATCCCTTTAAGTCCCTTTCTCCATTTTGTGAGTGTTGGTTTAGTTAAAACTAAATAAAATAATCCCTGAAGTCACTTAGCTAGACACACAGAAATAGCAGTAAATCACAATGTGCTGAAACCATAAGGACAAGTAATGGCACCACAGAAAACCCCTCTGTGTTGTGGAACTCCCTCTCCTGCCCAAGATTCCCATGTATGTTACAGGACACGTGGCACTGTTGCAAATTAGCAGAACTTAATCTCTTATTTCTTAGATGAAAGTGAATTATAAATAGAATTTTAATATTTTTCTTTCATGTCCTAATAGATCATCCTGTTAGCTTTGGGATTGAGGAGAGTGGGTAAGAAAAAGAATCTCTCCACGTGCTCTGGAAGAGGGTCAACAAAGTTTTTCCATAGGGGGCCAAAGAGTAAGTATTTTGGCGTTGCAAGCCATATAGTTTAGCACCCCTATATAATTTGGCACATTAATATGAAAGCAACCATAGGAAATACAGACACAAATGGGTGCGGTAGTGTTCTGATAAAACCTTATTGACAAAAACAAACGCTGGGCCAAATTTTGCCTGTGGGCAGTTGTTTGCCAACTACTGATCTTAGAGTTTGGCCTACATCTCCACCCACCTTCTGTTTCTGCTCATGTGGCAGCTACATTTAAAAGATGGGAATGGGAAATGTGAGAGTAACAACCATATCATAATTGCCCTCATTTACAGACTTTACTCTTGATCATACTATTTTTGAATCAACTTTATCTTTCCAGTATTCCTTTGGCATAGTAAGAGCACATATTCTGTCTTCACTTTACAGAGGGCGCAGAAAGTTTAAGTGGCTTATATCAGGTGTCACCCTGCATCTGTAATATCTATATTGGAATATAACTGTCAGCCCTGTGTTTTTTCAGTTGGACTATTCTTTCTAAAATGCATTCTTTAGAGAACAAAGGAAGATGGTGGGAGAAGTAACTGAGAAGCAATTTTCATTATCTAAATGAAAAACAAGTAGTTAAGTAATAGCTTAAACAGGGAGGCTTCCCTACTTTCTTATCCCATGGAGACACCATAGGGGATCCCGTTCTTTATTGCTTTTCATGTATTCTCCTGAGTTTTTTCCATGGTATATTTTTTGAAATGATACATTGTAGGCAAATGAATACAGGGAGTTTTGGCTTTGTGCAGTACTGTGTTAACGGAAGCTTGTGCATGTTGGAAACAAGTCCTCATTTTGCAAGGTTCCATGGTAACTGAGAGCAAATCAGTTATACAAGAACTGTGCAAAAAAGAGGACTTGGTTTCAATATGCATGACCTCTGGTTAACAAGCACGGAGCAAAATGAGGACTACCTTAAGTAAATAAATAAGAATCCCATTTCCAAATGTCTGCATTTGCCATATAATTCCCTCTTTTGTGGTCATTAGGGGGAAACAAAGAAATCGCTGATTACAGTCATTTCCATTATCTGACATGTCATCAGCAAGGTTTCCTCATTATGCAATGTTAACAGTGCTGAGGTTACTTGAAACCAGTTCCAGGTCCAATTAGGAGGTCATCCCTGCTATCTTCCGATTAAATGACATTGCCTGGAAATCAGAGAAGGAGTCTACTCTGTTTCCTTCCCTTGCTCAGAACTCATAAACACAGACTCAAAGAGTTTCCTTATCAGGTTTTTCTGGGTCATTTGGGTGAATTTATTAAACTCTTAAATCATGCTGAAAACTGGAAGACGGTGGCCCCGAGATCTTCAGTTGAATCCAGGACCAGATGTATAAGACTTGCTCTGATGTTTTAGATAGTCCAAAATATACAGAAGAGAAAGCAGCCAATGAGGGGTCAGGAATCAGGGGAGTTGGTGAAGTGTAAAGGGAGTCTCACCAAGTTAAGAATTGCAGACCAGAGATAGGAAATCATGCTATCATGTCAAGCTGTATTTTAGGTAAAAAGCAGAGCTTAGCCCAGGCCTTCATTTTTTTCAAACCTCAATTATTGAAATAATTTTGTAGTTGACCTTCAGGTCTCAGAGTGCCCTCTTTCCTATCCATACCCCATATTATTGCAAATTTGCTTTTCCTTAAATACTCTTCTCACTGTCCTATTCCCTTCCAACAAAAGGAGAAAAATCAAGTCCCTACAACACATCCCAGGAATCAATATAGAATTTCCATTTCTTTGGTCTATTTTTCATAGTCTGGTGCTATTTTACTTACACTACCTTATCCCACTGGTTTTCAGTATATATTCCTAGTGGAAATCAGGTCGTGCATCTCTTTGCCCTATGCTCATATTCAATGCCATACATTTCCCACTTACCACATGCCTGTTTCCAATAAACTATTTCCTCTCTCTCTCTCTCTCTCTCTCTCTCTCTCTCTCTCTCCCTCTCTCTCTCTCTCCTTCTCTCCCTCTCTGTCCCCCTCTCTCTCTCTCCCCTCTCTCTCTCCCTCTCCCTCTCTCCCTCTTTCTCCCTCTCTCTCCCTCCCTCTCTCTCTCTCTCTCCCTTTCTCTCTCCCTCTCTCTCTCTCTCTCCCTCTCCCTTCCCTCTCTCCCTCCCTCTCCCTCTCTCTCCCCCCGTCCCTCTCCCTTCCCTCTGTCTCTCCCTCTCTCTCTCTCTGTCTCTCTCTCTCTCCCTCTCTCTCTCTCTGTCCCCCCTCTCCCTCTCCACCCCTTCTCCCCCCTCCCCCCTCTCCTTCTGTCTCCCTCTCTCTCCCTCTCTCTCTCTCTGCTAGTATGTGTTTCCTATTACCTGCTCCTAAACCACACTGTGTATTCTTCCCTAGCACTTTCTGCTGTGTTATAGTTCCTTGTTTATTCACTTAAGAATCACACTAAACTTTAAGATTCTTGATGGGAGAACTTGGCCCTAAGTGTCAGGAATTGAGGACCCTGCTTGACACTCAGTAAGCACACAGCAAATATTACTGAAGGAATAAATGCCTATGTTTTTCTCTCTTGGAATGCCAGACCTTTTGCTTATCCAAATTCACATATCCTACTAAATCTCATGTCCACATAGCCTTCACTGACTGTTTAAACCTTATTGGTTCCCTCTGAACACCAGCCTCCTTGTAATTATCCACACAATCACATGCACGCTCAGGATACACACCGGCATTGGTTCTTGACTGTTGTTTATGTTAGGAATGTCTTAGCACAGTGTTTCAAATGATCAGTGACAGGCAGTTACAGAGTGGAAATAGTTCCCTCAGAGGTAAAGTTCACACAGTGCTGGTGAGCATACTTAGAATAATATATTATTAGAGCTAGAGCTAAAATTACATTAGAGATTCTTTTCCTCAGCATCCTACTATGAAATGAATCCCAGACATTTTTACATATATATATACATACATATATGTTTGTGTGTGTATATGTGTGTGTGTGAGAGATCACAGTCTAGGAAATTAAGGCTTTTCACTGTTTAATAATAGTGAAGAAAGTACTTGGTGAAATATTAGAAGGTGATTTAAAAATCTGAATGGCTTTGTATATGTGATATTTACTCTTTTCAGAATAAATAAATAAATTAATTAATAAACAAACAAATAAATAAATCTGCATGTCAATTTAAATTGCATTACAATTAATTGCAAAAATCCATATGCCTTTTGGGTGCTATTGTTGGTTTGTTTGTTTTCAACCTATAAAGGCAATGATCACCTTAGCACAGGGCATTTTCTAAGGATTCATGAGCAGTTGCGGGTTAATGGCTATCAACTCTTCCCAGCTAGTCATCAATCCAAAGGAAGCATGGGAAGCAAGGTCATTAACTGTATTAACAACTTTTGGATATCAAATCCTTCCCTCCCTACCTTGCCAAGGACTTATGTTTAAGATGGACCTGTTAGATTTTCAAAAGCTTCTTTAGTTACTTGCCCTTTCATTAACCTGGACATAAAATATATATAAATATTAATGTTAATATACAAACACATGTAGAAAGACAAAAGAATAAATATTAGCTTCTGTGGACCAACAGGAGAATGTCATGAGGAGAAAAATAAATTTTCATATTTTGACTGAGTATAATTGGAAATGTTCACCCTCTTTTATTTGTTTTCCTTTTTGTCCCTTTTTCAAACTGAAAGTCTAGAGAAAAACATCATATTGTGCATCTTGAGAGGCTACAAGATGTGTCTAGTTTTTGCAATTCAACCTCATTCAACATGTTTTTTTTTTTTTTTGGCAGTGGTGTATTCTTATTGGGGTTTGGTTGTATTTGTTTTAACAGAATATTATTTTTTCTCATTCATGTTATACAGTTGACTTTCACTAATAATAATAAGCATGATATTTTTTCCTTTGGCATCAGTCATGATTACCCCAAATATTCTAAGAGATAGATAAACACAGCAATTCACCTACACTATCTCCGTGTATTTTCCTTTGAGGAATAAACTATGGCAAAATTAAGGAAAGTTCTGGAGCAGAGAAGTTCCTGTTTCCTTTCTGTGGAGGAAGCTCTGGATCCCATTGCATCGTGCAGCATTCTGATTCTTACACTGACACAAATTCCTTAAAGAAATGACATGGAGGGACAAATTTTCACTGAGTACCAAGTTTAAGGTATGTGACAAGGCTCATCATCAAAAAAGAGACTGCATTCCAAGACCTTTCCCAATGTACATTTGTTTGGAAGAATTTATTCAAGACCTGGGTCTAGTCCTTAGTTTTCTAATCTTAGAAATTTGATTTTGGTAGCTCATCATGAGAAGCGTGTAGCCACACTTACTAAACACATACGAAACATAGAATATAGAACAGGATTCCAATTTGCTAAACTACAGCTAGAACTCTAACAAATCCTTCAAATACTTTAGTCTGTCAAATCTTTTTGTGTGAAATTTAAGCTTTTTTGGAATCATAAATCTCTTTGAATATGTGGTGACAAAACCAGTAAATAATCTTCTTATAGAAATACACAATCACATTTATACGAAAATGTGCATATGATTTCAAAAGATTTACAAATGGTTTGAAATCCATTCATGAATGTCTTAGGAACCCAGGGATTGAACTATGAATTTTCATGGAAAAGCAAATTATAATAAAATAAGGTGGCTGGTAAGAAATCAAACTAAGAAAACGTGATTGTATGATTCAAATTGCTTTAACATCAGATTATAATAGTCTGATTCATCAATCATTCTCCACAATTGGATTTCAACTGTCACCAGGACTAGACAAATAATAAGAAAAACAGCAACAAGCATTCATACAGTATTGACTGTGTACCAGGCACTGTTCTAAATCCTTCTTTATGTATTAACTCATGTATTCTCACAATAATAGAGTATATAAATCAAATTATCCAACCTATAGGCAGTTTTACAGACAAGTACTATACACATTTGAATCTTTGATTTTTAAAAAGTCTCTGTATTCCATTAGTGTTCACTTAGTTATGTAAGTAGTTGGTAATCTATACCAACCAACCTTTTCTTGAGCACATTTATTCTTCCTCCCTTCCTTCCTTCCTTCCTTCCTTCTTTTTTCCTCTCTCCTTCCTTCTTTCTCTCTCTTTCTCTCTCTCTCCCTCTCATTTAATACACAGATATTTAGTATATACCATGTGCCAGTTACTCTAATGTCATATTTACGATACAGTTTATTGCTGGTAAGGATATATTTTTACCCTAATCTATTGTTTTCAATCACCCATTTTCATGCCGATTTTTGATAATCTACTTCTTCTCAATGTTAATTTATTTATAAGTTCTTTTGGGGGGTTGGGAGGGCAAGAAGTTATTGTCGAGACCCCTCTTTACCATATATACTAAATTGTGTACTATTTTTATTCTTTTGGCTTACATATGGGTCTTATCACTAGACCTTGGTAAACTTAGCTAATCATCCTGCCTCCTGACTATGAATTGAAATGTGAACTACTTTTCAGTACTGCAACTCAGCAAATATTTACTGAGTGCCTAGACATCATCCAGTTCCTGTCTTTAAGAAGCTTATGATTAACTAGATTGAATGCATTCCCAAACATTTGCATTCAAACACAGATTTGATAAATGCTGTAATCTTGACATTACAGATCCTTAGGGGAAGGATGAATTAATACTGGCCAGTAAGACCAAAGAAAATCTAGTAGAAATGGTCATTGTAAAATTGTCTCTGAATGTGGGCACAATTTTGAAAGAAAAATCAGGGTAGGACATCCCAGGGCATAGGAAAAACAGGAGTAAGGCTTTGAAGAGGAAAAGTAGGGAGTATATTTTTAGAATCAGAAACAGACTGCAACCTAGACTGTACTATGGAGAACAGTGGGAGATAAGACTGGGAAAGCAGTATGGCTCAGCATCAGGGAGTGTCTTACATGTCGCACTAAGGCGGTAGTTTTCAAGAGGGCAAATTTGCCTCCCAGGGGACATTGGCAATATCTGGAGACACTGTAGATTGTCACAATTGGGGGTGTTACTGGCATCTAGTGGGTGGAGGATGAAAGAGATTTAAGCTTTATTCTGTAAGCACTAGGAAACCATTGTTGGGTTATGTTTTCTTGGACAGTTATTGTCTAGGTCCCTGTGTGTTGTTACACAAAGTGTGCAAAGTGTTACTTTGCAAATCTCCCTCAGGAATAGTATAAAAAGAAAACACCAATTTTGGAGATAAGGAAATGCATACATTAATCATTTGGTGGACCTTGAATCCAAGAAAAAAGAAAGAACAAAAAGAAAAGGGAGATAAGTGAAGTTTTCATGCATTGGGAGGGCTCCAGCCTTAAAAATATTAGTGTAAAAGAGAATGCAGGTATTGTTACAAACAGGCACGTTTCTGATCATTGGTACTGTCTGATTTCATTTCCTGAAGAGTGAAATATCAAGCAGTATATGGCACTTGAGGTTTTAAGCTTTTTTCCTTGGCTATGCATTTCACTAAACCAACACAGCAAGCAACTATCATAAAAATGCAAACATATCCCTGAACACCTCAAATCCCACCACTTAATTCCAGAAACAAGTAGTCAACTATATTTCATTTCTTCATAAATAATCAAGCTCAGAAAGTGAACATGATCAAAAGGATTCATAAACAGCCAAAACTATGTACTAGGTATGCTTATCTCTCCTGCATCATGCGAAGCTAAACAAGCAGGGAAAAAACAAATTAATTTTATTTTTAGCCTTGCCAAGTCTTTAGCTATATTTCTGGGTCTGCTTTCCTAACATGAAGTAGATTTGACTTTCTGTTGCTAAGACATAGTTGGAGCTCCCACTGCCTACTCCAATACCTTGCCTAATCCATGCTGTTCTTTTCGATTGTGAAAGAAGAATTAGACATTTTCACCCAAGAATTTTCTAATTAATGGTTCAAATGTGTTCTAGAAGCAGAAATGTGATGATCAAGAGACCCTTCCATTTTAAAGAAAATTTGAGGATGATTTGGCTTTCGGTCTATAAGAATTCTTGTTCTCTGCTCTAAGTGGTCTGACCTAATGGAGGGACTCAAAAGCTGAGTCAAGCCTCCTTAGTTCTGCAGTACATGTGGGTATCATGTGAAGCAAATCATGCACACAACTTAATGCATCATCTACTTGTAATTTTCAAGGCAATCATGTTATTTTGGGCACATACAGCAGAGGGCATTGTCTGGCCAAACTTAAAACAGGGCTGCTATTGACAAGAATAGATAAAGAGAAAGAAATAAGGAAGGATTTTCCTTCCAAAAAATAAAGAAACTTTTAAAACTAAAAATAAACAAAGAGAGCAAGAAGACAATGAAATGAACTTTATATTGCTTTGTTCTCTCCACCTTTTCTCTGTAGGAAGACTTCTATGAAAATAACTAAAAACTGGACAAGGATCATTCCAGAAATTAATGAAATTTCTATTATGTGAGTTGGACTCTACTAGATGCTAAGGATCAATTAGTAAATATATTATTTAGGTCCTCAGTGAGCATATAGCCTTAATTATCTACAAACTGCTTCCATCTGCTTGAACACTCATGCATTCATTTGTGCATTTAACAAATGTTTGATGAATATTTTTCTGGAAGAATATCACTAGAGTAGATAAGACACTCCTCCAAGGAACTTAACATTCCACTCAGGTGAGACAGGCAGTAAGAAAATAAACATTGAAATATATGAGGAAAGTATTAAATTAGAAGTACTCTGATGACAGTTAAAATGGTAATCTGGTTGATGGTGATGGAGGGTCTGCTTTAGGCTGGGTGATCAAGAAAGAATTTTCTGAGAAAGTAAAATTTAAAGGGAGTCTTGAATGACAAGGAATATCAACCATGCAAAAACCAAAGGACAGGTGTTTCAGGCAGAGGGAACCTTAGTGCAAAGGTCCTGAGGAAGGAAAAGGCTTGGAGCATTTGAGGAACAAAGAAAATTCAATATGGTTGAAGACAGAAGGCAAAATGAAGAGAAGTTGAAAGATAAAAGAGGTTAGGCAACTATCAGATAATCATATGTTGGAGGCCAAAACAGTTTACATTTTGCTCTAAAAGGGTATGAAGTCAATAGGAGCATTTTCAGCTGAAGAATGACATGAACATATTTATATTTGTAAACTTCATTCTAGATGCTGTATGAAGAATTAATTGTGGTGAAGCAATTGCAAAAGTAAAGAAACTGGTAAGAGGGTATTTCAGTGGTCCAAGTTAGAAATGAAGGTGATTTGGCTAGAAAGGGACAATGAGGAAAAGTAGATAGATCCACTTATATTTTAATAGTAAAGTCAGTATTTTAATGAATAGGGTTGTGCTGAATGTAAATAAAAAGAAAAGTCAAGGAAGATCCTTACATTTTTGCCTTGAGAAATTGGATGTGTGGTAATGGCATTTACAAAGATGCAGGGCAGGTTTGGGAATTTTCTTTCAGTATATGGTACACCATTTAATTCGTATAATCCTCTCAATATCTATTAATGTTATCATCACTCCCACTTAGGAAGGTGCAGTTCAGAGAAAGCTAATTTACCAAAGAATTGTTATGCCAAAGAATACTTGGCCAACCCTCTAACTCACCTCATTTTACTCTAAATCTGGTTTTTGTTCCACTAGGTTTTGCTGATATAGATTGGGTGTATTTCTATGCTTCAACATTGTTTCAAGTTGGAAAGTACAGTATGTCCTCAAGAAACCAAAACTGAATGTGTGTTTCATAGTCCTTTTTGTATAATTTACAATGTGGACATGAGCAGCATTAGAGATAAAAAATGCATCTTTCCTTACTTGTGCATCAGAGTTTCAAAAGTGATACCCTGCTCCCTCTGTGTAAACCAGTATTTTTTTAATGAGACTACATACAGAAGCTAATTTTGCCTTCACTGGCATTTCATGCTCTACAGGATTTCAACTAGGGATGATTAATTTGAAGCTATACATGTCTGAGTAGTCAGATAATCAGATTGAAGATCAGTTCTATTCTGTTCTAAAGTAATGCTAGGGATGTCGATTATTGAAGTCATCTTCCTTTTCCATCAACCATTCCTCTTTCCAATTTCTTTTATGCACAAGGATGGAGCCTTCTTAAAATAATGCTCTCACCAATGCCCTTCTTGCTTAAGAGCCTGGAGTGTCTTCCTAAGTTTCTTTATTGAAGCAAATCCAAACTCTCCTACCAGGAATTCAGTGACCCTCAGTTGGGCCAACTTAACTATCTAAATTCTGCTGTGTAAGTCTTCTGCTTCCATTAAGTTATTTTTCTTTGATTTCACACTCCTATTCCTCTTCTTTTACAAGTCATCTATGCCTTCCTCCACCATCTGCCTCAATGCAAGGTTATATCCCTTTAAGGACCTACATAAAATCCCAAACCCTCTTCTTAACATTTTTCTGATTATCTATGACATTTAAATGTTTTATGGCATTTAAATATCAAATGCACTGATTTACATTAGTACCTAGATACACATCTGTACACTTTTTATTCTTGATAGGTATCTATGCATTTGTATTACAGCTTCAATAAGTTTGTAAATTTCTAGAAGGCATGGTCACTTTAGCTCTTTTCTAGCCCTTCTTATAGTCTCCAGAACGTAGCAACATGTTAGCCACATGGGTTGTTATGTTTTTATTCTTCCATTAATACATAGTTCTCTACACTCACTGCTTTTTCTTATCTAATGGTATTGTAATTTTGTCACTTCTAAACATTAAACTCATGTATTCCTTTACTATAAGTTAGGTAAGTCTTCTAGAAAAGTGAAAATGCAGATCCAGGTGGTTTTCCTTTCCTTAAAGATCAATTTTTTAAAATCCCAACTTTTTCTAGAAACATTGCAAGGTCAGTGTATATAGCCAAGGAGCCTCCTGTTGACTTGACAGGTTCAGTACCCAGGGTAGAGCCATTTAAGCCTTGTATCACTTCCATTACATTTGCCTTGAGGGTCAGCCCTTGGTGTATTTACAAAAATTTTCTTTCTCTGTAAATGTGCAGAGCCATATATTCCTGCATGAGGGGAGGAAAGCTCAACAGACTTGCAAAACTGGGTTTCAAATGGGAAAAAATAATGAACTATATTAGGAAATAGTTGTAAAATAAATTTGATATGGGAGGTGAGCTATCTTTGATAATTATGTTATTTAATTTGTTGTTTTTCCTTTTCCTGTGTATTCTAGCACTCTTTAAAATTTAAAGAGCTATCCAGAGAAATGATTACAATAGAAAGCCTTCTTAGCAAGGTGGGGATGAGCCTCGCCTCCTTTCTTATAAGCAAATCATTCTGCCTCATCTTACTTTGTTCTCTTTGGTAGGTCTCAGGTATATAATGGTATAAGAAATCAGAATTTTTCTGTATTATTTGCCGTTTTTTTGCTCTTGGTTTGGGGAAGTGGGAGATAGTGAGAAATAGAGAGAGAGAGGAGAATGACTATGAAAGCTTCAGGTAGGTCTGGCTGTAAGTAAACAGAAAAATAATGAACTGTTTATACTGTAAGGAATTGATTATTGCACATAATAATAAAATACAGAGGAAAAACTGTTACAGGATTCATTTATTTAGCTGCTTGTCACAATATCAGAAATGCAAATTCTTCCCCTCTTTCCATGTTTTCCTTCATTAGCACATCAGCTTTGTCCTCAGGCTGCCTCCTCTCTTGGCCACAAGATGGCTGCAGCAACTTTCCGTATCTTATACCCACAACAATACCCAGAAACAGAACAAAGAACTACTCCTTCTCCTTGTCTTTCTTCATATTAGTGGGAGAAAAAAAAAATCCCAGAACCCCCTCAGCTGACCTCTCCTCACATCTCACTGGCCAAATTGTGTCACATGCCCAGACCTGATCAGTCTCTGGCAATAGGAATGGTACAATTAATGTTTATTTAGACAAGAACTCAGCAAACTATAGTCCAAAGGTTAGTCCACCATCTGTTTTTGAATGCCCTGTGAGCTGAGAATGTTTTAGAATTTTTAAATAGTTGAAAACAAATTTTTAAGAAAATGTTGAGACATATGAAAATTATATACAGTTCAAATTTCAGTGCCCATAAATAGTTTAACTGGAACATAAACATGGACATTCATTTACCTAGAACTACTTTCAAGCTACAATGGCAGAGTAGAGTAGCTGCTACTGGAGACCATATGGCCTATAAAGCCTCAACTATTTACTATCTGGCCCTTTACAGAAAAAGTTTGCCTAGTACTAGCTTAAACCAAATTCTATTAACTCATCAAGGTTGGGCCAGCCTCTTCCAAAGCAGATAATATAGTTTTGTGATTTTTTTTTTTTTTTTTTTTTTTTTTTTTAGGATGAAACTCAATCTTCCTGAACAAAATTTTCTAGGGAAAGAGTATGTGAGTAGGATGTTGGGTTGGCAACAAATTCAGAGAGAGAGAGACAGACAGAGAGCTTAGAGTTCAAGCATATTTTAGGTGAATAACTCATCTTTAGTTCTGTTTAAAAAGTTGATTCTGAAAATGTCACCAACACAAACTGTTGGTAAGACAGAGCTGAGTTTTTTGCTTACTAAGGAGAAGCACCATCCCACAGAGGTCCAGGAGATTCTATGGGTGGAGTGGTGAAGATTAAGCCAGAATTTATTGAGAACTGGAAGCTTGATTTTTAGGAGAATTGTTCAATGTAGGAACTTGATGAGGATTAGGTAAGAATTATGATAAAACAATCCAGGAGTGGAGAAAACATCGAGTTGAAGCAGAAGATTCAAAAAATCCTAGAGCACAGACTTCTGTTAATGCTTTCCCTGAAAGAATTGATAGATCTTTGGGCAAGTTTCTCTAAGGACAATGAAACTGCTTTGGCAGGAGAATTCAGAAGAGGATAGAGATGCTGATAGAGACCATGGCAGAGCTAAGTCAATTTGATGTTGATGGTGAGGTATGGTGTGGAGGTCTCAGTCTCCTTTCTAAATGTGGGGTTTTGCTTCTCAGTGATTAGGGAGGTTTGTTGCAGATACATATGATTGTGAGTATGTGGTCTGTTGAGATGGGACGGCTGATTGTGGTTAACTAAATGTATCTTTCTCCCACCTCGCTTGCAAACTAGTTCCATTGTCTACACAACAATCTATGCTGACTTAACAATGATACTGTGCTAAATAAAGCATCTCCATTAGCTACTCTCCCTCCTGCAGTTCCTTCTGTGTCTTTCAGTGCACTGAAGCATAGGTAAGGAAAGAAGAAAGGTCTGTTGACAAAAAGTCAGGATATCCTCTGGGACAAGGTTAAAAGTATTATAGTTTAATTCAAAACCCACACAGATCTATTTGTAAATAAATGCTATGAGATGACATCGTAATGGAAGTGTGTACCTTTAAATTCATTTCCTTTTGATGTGATAAAAACATCTTCTGAAAGAGATGTTGAAACCTGGCTTTTGATGGAAAGTAAGATAATTTAGATTTTAAAATAGAAAACCTTTTGTTGATAGTAACTTACTCGATTCAGCGCATGTACCAAGCTTTATTTGCTGCAGGTTATAAATTAACTTTGAACCAACTATAATTCATAAATTGTTACTTATGACTGATTTACAGGCAATCTCATTAATTGCAATAACAAAAAGACCTTGAAGTAAGCAAGAAATAGAAAATAAAACAATCCGGGGATTGAAAACGGGGAGACGCATATACTCTACGATTAAGAGCAATGTATCATATTTCGGTATATTTTACTGATAGTATGTTTCTGATAATTTACTGATAGTATGTTTCTGGTCATTCCAGTTCATCCTTACCACAACTTTGAATAATAAGTATTAGTGTTATTCCTATCTTATATAAGAGGAAGAAGCTCCCATCACTTTTTATTTTAAAATGTAGTAAATATGTATTACTTATTATGAGCCAGTAACTTTATCTGTATTATGTGACAGTGCTAACAAAAGCCTTTTGAGTAAGTAACTCTGTTGTTTCCCTTTTACAGATGCGGTAAGTAAGCTATAATAGACATGTGAAGTAACTTTCCTAATTGTAGGGTCATGGGGGTTCAAGCAGGCATATAAATTCAAAGTCTTCATGAGCCTTTTCTCTGACCACCAGACATGGCTGCCTTTGTTATTTCATATTTTAAAGGCATAAAGGTAGCAAATGGCAGAATAAGGACTTATCTTTTTCACTTTTGTGCTATTTCCAGTCAACCAGTTATTTTGACCTCTGTTGCCAGAGACCCTAGGATTCTAGAGAGAGTCATGGGGTGGGAGGTGGGAGAAGAATGGAGGAGTAGGGCCCTATGACCCCAATCCTAAAAGCGTCTATCAATTAATATATTAGAGATTTTATGTGTTGTTCTTTGTTCTTTCATTTTTAAAAAAATTTCTCACTTACCTTCAGAAGTGTGTTTTGGGGAAAGGGGAACATACGCAATGAAAATACTGAATCACATGAATGAAAAATTTTCAGTGGTCATGATTACTGGCAATTTAAATAAGATTCTACTTAAAATGGAAATCTACAAGGGTTTTTAAGGTTGTGTTTAAATTTACAATGAAGGATAACTCCTAATCTAACTCAGGGTGAGAAGCCTGCCAGCCACATTGTTGTGGTATGAATAATTTCAGTGGGTTCTGGAACACAGGAGCTATCCCAGTTGCCTGGTATCTAGCCCTGGGATGATGAGGGCAGAGGGATAGTGGCTCAAGTGTAAAGAGCCCTGTAAAAACTGATAAAGGAAATGGTTGGGGTACTGGCTTCATAATGGTTGATTTGAATATGAAAGGCATGCCTGTGAGCCCATCCTTTACTATCTCTAGGAATTAGTTAGCCCTTGGAGGGGCAGTCTCTCCAGGATAAGCAAAGCCCCATATCAAAACATCAGAAAATACAGAAAATAAAAGGCATAATTAATACATTGGTACACCTCACTATGTCAGGTACTGTGTTGTCAGGAGGCTAAGAAGAGACCATGAGACATGGCCTCTGTCCTCAGGGAGCTCACAAGATAGCGCAGGAAACAGACCCAGGGACAAATGATCATAGTACTGAATGGTGTGAAAAGTCAACCTAGAGCTGCAAGAGCCCGGAGAAAGGCAGCAAGTCAGTTTGCCACAGAAGGCTGGAAGAAAGAGTAACAGCTCAGCACTTAGTGGTCAAATTTCTTTGCTGCCATAGGGAAGGAGACCAAAACAAGCCTCTGAAGCCAGAAAGCATCGATGACTTTAAACCTCACCTTCTTGAGATTCAGGTCCTTTTCTGCAGTTCTGTGAATGTGGGTAGATATTTAAGGGCAGCTAATGGCAGATACATTTACTGAGTGAAGAATCTCTTTTTATAGGAAAAGAGCCTCTTCTCTGTCTTGTGTACTCTATGAAGATGTAGTTATTTACAAATGCTAATTAACATTGAGAATCTCACCACTGGTAGAAGGGTTATACTCCTAAAGAGGAGACAGACAGCCCTTCTCTCCTCAAGACCTTGGATGGTAGGCATGGAAGAGAAGACCAAAAAACTCCACTTGTCTCTGGAATTGACTTTTCTCTAAGGCTCACTTGGAGCAGCTGGAGGATCTTCCTAATTTTTCTCCTTGCTGTTGGTTTCTTCCAAAACTTTTCTGTCTCCCTGTTAATCTAATATTATCATTCTTAAAAACAAAGCTGATGATAACATTTCTTTGTATAAACAGAATATGTCACCTGTAGGATAAAACGGGGACTCTTAAGTTTGGCAAAACCAACTCTTCAGTCTGGACCCGATCTCATCCCAGCTTCTTTCCCATTCTCTTCCCCAGGCTTTCCATTCTCCCACCACAGAGGAAGTTTTATGGTTCTTTGGTTGTACTAGCATCCTTCATGTTTCCTTGTCTTAGCTCAGTCTGGCCCCTCTTCTCTTCTTTCTTTTCTTTATCAATTTCTTTTACAAAATCTAGATCAGATGACCCTCCTCTTTGAAAATCTCCTGATTTACCAGCACAGATTGAGTTACTCTGACTTCAGCGCCCTCCTATCAACGTGGCTTGGTCTCAGAGCAATGAACATATATTATTTTGTTTCATCTGTTCGCCTATCTGTCTTACCTTCTGAATTATAATTCCCTCAAGGATGAGGATTATATTCTTCACCTTTGTATGCTCAGTACTTAGCAAAATGTCTGGCTAAGGGACACAACAAAACAGTAGGAGTAATAATGATAATATCTAATATTTTTGAGCTCTTTCCATATGGAAGGCATTATTCTAAGCCCTTATGAACATTAACTAATTTTATTCTCACAATAACACTAAGGGTTATGTAATTATGTCACTCCCATTTTGCAAGTAAGATTGAGCCATGGAGAGGATAAGTAACCTGCTCAAGGTGACACATAATAAATACTAAATTATTGTCTTTGTTCCTTTTTGAATTGGATATGGTGAGCCTCCACACTTGTTTTTTCTTCCCAGGAGATTCACAGAAGAGGCACTGTTTATTGAGATGAGAAATTTGGGAGAAGTCATTACACAGGTGCCTAATCCATGATAAGCCAGTTGAGTGGGGTTTATACTGGGTAACACAAGCTTTGGAATTCCTCTTTGTGCCAGAAGAGCTGCAGAAAGTGAGTTGTTTTATTTCCTTCCCAGAAATCTACTTAAAATCAGTAAGAGTAGGGACATAATACATATATAATACAGTTATACTAAGATTTTTTCTGTGCATAAACATTATGTTTCATGGGGTGTGATTTAATTTGTGGTATATCTACCTATAGGTAGCAGTTGGCTCTGTTGTCATGAGTTTTTGTATATGAACATCTCTAGAAATTTATGTATATTTGTGCATGTCATTATTTCAGTACATTTTCACAGGTACCATATGATAAGTTGCCAGTGTTTACATCTCAAGTCACCCCCAAAGGAAAGGTATTTTAACAAAATTAATTGTGAAAAATATTTTGCTTTTTCCATCATTCTTGCAGAAACTTGTTCATGGAGTTCTTATTTATTTTTATTTTTATTTTTTTTGTGGTATGCGGGGCTCTCACTGTTGTGGCCTCTCCCGTTGTGGAGCACAGGCTCCAGTTGTGCAGGCTCAGTGGCCATGGCTCACGGGCTTAGCCGCTCCACTGCACGTGGGATCTTCCTGGTCCAGGGCACAAACCCGTGTACCCTGCATTGGCAGGCAGACTCTCAACCACTGCACCACCAGGGAAGCCCTTTCATGGAATTCTTGAGATCATATTCTCCTGGACCGATGAGCTGACCGTCTAAGCCCTGGCTCTGTACTTACTAACCATGTGACTGCATGCATGTTACTTCCCCTACTATTAAATTTCTTCATCTTGAAAATGGAGCCTATAACAGTTCCTTCCTCAGAGGAGTGCTGCAAGGATAAGAAAGGATCAGGGCATGCAGCCTGTGCAATTACAAAGGACCCCATACTCAGAAGGGTCCATGCTTGGCTTCATGCCCTACTTTAACTGATTTGAAATTCTTAATAATTTTTTTTTTTTTTTTTTTTTGGTATGCAGGCCTTTCACTGTTGTGGCCTCTCCCCTTGCGGAGCACAGGTTCCGGACACGCAGGCTCAGTGGCCATGGCTCACGGTCCCAGCCGCTCCGCAGCATGTGGGATCTTCCCGGACCGGGGCATGAACCCGTGTCCCCTGCATCGGCAGGTGGACTCTCAACCGCTGCGCCACCAGGGAAGCCCCAGAATTCTTAATAATTTTTAACAAGACATCCCACGTTTTCATTTCGCCTTGAGCCCTGCAAGTTATGTAGCCATTCTTGGATAGGATTGTTTGTGAAGTCCATAGCCTGTGGTGTCTGGTACATAGACTAATCCTCAATAAAATGCCAGCTATTAATAATTTTTGCAAGGGAATTTTTAGTTTATTGGTATGGTCCCCACCCCAATTTTATTTTCTGAACTTTTCCAATCTGGTCTGGACATTGAGCCTAATTGTGGGGTACATTGCATATGTCCTCATGCATTCAGGTCAGACTTGGTTGATAAACACCACAGTAAGGCCCTCTACCTCATTCTTCCATTTCTCTGTGATTGCACATCGGATGGAATATTGGCTGTGGATGGCTGCTAACTCAAAGTACGAAAACACTTCTCTATAAATATGAGCTACATCGCTTAATAAATGACACTACATACAGTGCCTCCAGAAAGACATCTGGAGGAAATCTAATACTCTTTTGTGCTCTCATTGTATTGCAGATTATTTGAACTCCAGAAGGACCAACACCAGATAAATTATGAATGTTGAACAAGATGACCTTACATCCACAGCAGATAATGATAGGTCCTAGGTTTAACAGGGCCTTATTTGACCCCCTGCTTGTGGTGCTGCTGGCTCTTCAACTTCTTGTGGTGGCTGGTCTGGTGCGGGCTCAAACCTGCCCTTCCGTCTGCTCCTGCAGCAACCAGTTCAGCAAGGTGATTTGCGTTCGGAAAAACCTACGTGAGGTTCCAGATGGCATCTCCACCAACACCCGGCTGCTGAACCTCCATGAGAACCAAATCCAGATCATCAAAGT
This sequence comes from Mesoplodon mirus, assembly GCF_964341445.2. Taxonomy (NCBI): domain Eukaryota; kingdom Metazoa; phylum Chordata; class Mammalia; order Artiodactyla; family Ziphiidae; genus Mesoplodon; species Mesoplodon mirus. The sequence goes on from NC_138983.1 coordinate 20,206,351, forward strand.
GAATAGCTTCAAACACTTGAGGCACCTGGAAATCCTACAGTTGAGTAGGAATCATATCAGAACAATTGAAATTGGGGCCTTCAATGGTCTGGCAAACCTCAACACCCTGGAACTCTTTGACAATCGTCTTACGACCATCCCAAATGGAGCTTTTGTATATTTGTCTAAACTGAAGGAACTCTGGTTGAGAAACAACCCCATCGAAAGCATCCCTTCTTATGCTTTTAACAGAATCCCTTCTTTGCGCCGGCTAGACTTAGGGGAATTAAAAAGGCTTTCATATATCTCAGAAGGTGCCTTTGAAGGTCTGTCCAACTTGAGGTATTTGAACCTTGCTATGTGCAACCTCCGAGAAATCCCTAACCTCACACCGCTCATAAAACTAGATGAGCTGGATCTTTCTGGGAATCATCTGTCTGCCATCAGGCCTGGTTCTTTCCAGGGGTTGATGCACCTTCAAAAACTGTGGATGATACAGTCCCAGATTCAAGTGATTGAACGGAATGCCTTTGATAACCTTCAGTCACTGGTGGAGATCAACCTGGCACACAACAATCTAACATTACTGCCTCATGACCTCTTCACACCCTTGCATCATCTAGAACGGATACACTTACATCACAACCCCTGGAACTGTAACTGTGACATACTGTGGCTCAGCTGGTGGATAAAAGACATGGCCCCCTCCAACACAGCTTGCTGTGCCCGGTGTAACACCCCTCCCAATCTGAAAGGGAGGTACATTGGGGAGCTTGACCAGAATTATTTCACATGCTATGCACCTGTCATTGTGGAGCCCCCAGCAGACCTCAATGTCACTGAAGGCATGGCAGCTGAGCTGAAGTGTCGGGCCTCCACGTCCCTGACTTCTGTATCTTGGATTACTCCAAATGGAACAGTCATGACACATGGGGCATACAAAGTGCGGATAGCCGTGCTCAGTGATGGCACGTTAAACTTCACGAATGTAACTGTGCAAGATACAGGCATGTACACATGTATGGTGAGTAATTCTGTTGGAAATACCACTGCTTCGGCCACCCTGAATGTTACTGCAGCAAACACTACTCCCTTCTCGTACTTTTCAACCGTCACAGTAGAGACTATGGAACCTTCTCAGGATGAGGCAAGGACCACAGATAACAATGTGGGTCCCACTCCGGTGATTGACTGGGAGACCACCAATGTGACCACTTATCTCACGCCACAGAGCACAAGGTCAACAGAAAAAACATTCACCATCCCTGTGACTGATATAAACAGTGGGATCCCAGGAATCGATGAAGTCATGAAGACTACCAAAATCATCATTGGCTGTTTTGTGGCCATCACACTCATGGCTGCAGTGATGCTGGTCATTTTCTACAAGATGAGGAAGCAGCACCATAGACAAAACCATCATGCCCCAACGAGGACTGTTGAAATTATTAATGTGGATGATGAGATTACAGGAGACACACCCATGGAAAGCCACCTGCCCATGCCTGCTATTGAGCATGAGCACCTAAACCACTACAACTCTTACAAATCTCCCTTCAACCACACCACAACAGTTAACACAATAAATTCAATACACAGTTCAGTGCATGAACCGTTATTGATCCGAATGAACTCTAAAGACAATGTCCAAGAGACTCAAATCTAAAACATTTACAGTTATGAAATACAAACAATCAAAAAAAAAGACAGTTTATTAAAAATGACACAACTGACTGGGCTAAATCTACTGTTTCAAAAAAGTGTCTTTACAAAAAAAAAACAAAAAAGAAAAGAAATTTATTTATTAAAAATTCTATTGTGATCTAAAGCAGACAAAATTATGTGTATTCCTCAGAACCCGTTTTTGCTGCACTTATTTACTATTTTCCCACATCTTGTCCCCGCCTTTCCCAATCATCATATTTTTCATAGGAGATCTCAATTCCCTAAAGAACTGGTCTAGGAAATTTTGTAAGAATTCTGTTACACTTTGAGATTTTTATGGTGAATTCTAGTGGTGAGATCCAGTCTATTTTGTCTTTCTTTTTTTCCTCTGTCTTTTCTTTTTCCCCTCTCATGCCCTTATGAAGTAGTCCAATGGGGAATGCAATATTAGAAATAGATTTTTAAGAGAGAACAAGGAAAAAATGCAAGATCTTATATTTTTCATGTAATGACCTGTTCTGTATTTATGAGGAGGACCATTCAATGGAAAACAAAAAGTAAGCAAACAACAGATTAATTTACATATGAGCATCTATAAAACCCATGATCTTTTAAACAAATCTAGAACCTGAATTTGTAGTTCAAAAGCTAAAAATAAGATTATAAATAAAATATTGTTGGTTTTTCTGTACCTGGACACAACTCATTTGTAGTATGACTCAAATGTGAGAAACTTGAAGGTAATTAGATTTCCTACTTTCTAAGAAAGATAATATTATAGTAATCTCCAGTCACAGCACCAATCTCTACAGGGTCCTGTTTTATTGGATGACTTGAGTTTTTGATCTATATTCAAGGATGCTGTGGTGTTTTTTCTTTCTCATTAGGGTCACCCTTTGTAGAATGCTCAGATTAAAAGATGATGATTTTTGTGAAGTAAATTCAATTCCACTTGAAAGAAAGTTTCAGTATAACTTATTCTCTGTCTCCTAAATAAAATTCTGCTGGCTAAATGAAGTGCAACCACAGAATGCAAAGGTACACTAAATTACCCAAGTTGAAAAATCATTTTTTGGTGCTGAGTGTCAGCAAACTCAGTTCAATTCAACAATAATTATTAAAGACCTACTATGTGTTAAACAGTGATGTTAGCGTGTGGACACACTATTAACAAGACCTGGTTTCTGATTTTGAATCACTCACAATCTATATAATATGATTAAAGAAATATAAGTTTATTACTGGGGGCTAGCTTTAATTTTACTGTCAGGTGAAAGGCTGAAAATCAGGACCTTAGAGTTTCAAAATATCAGGTTACTGTTATTACTAAAACCTCCTCATGGTTTCTTCCATCCTTCTGGAAGAGCTGACTCTCTTCTTCCAAATGCGGATTGTAAGGCTGTAAAGAAGTCTATGGATTTGTTGTGACAGATGAATGCTTACCAAGAGGTAGAAATGCTGATACACTGGTAATTCACTAAAGGTACTTCAAGGAACTGGAGGAATTTTTTCGTATGAAACACACTAGCTTCCAAGTTAAAAAGGAACTTTCTGGTTACTGGCACCTCAGCACTCTTCTGATATTTTAATATAGTATGTGTCTGACTTCTGTATTTATCTATGTGAAGCATAGTGAAAATATACACCTCTTATTACTGGCCCTTGAAAACTGCCACCTCATTGGTGAGACAAGAGTTGAGTAAGCTAGGGAAAACTTCAGCTCCTGATGAATGAGCAGCTTGGATACTCACACATAACTCCGCAGGCTGGACCTCACACCAGGGTTTTGTGATCTCCAGGTGTGAAAAACCAATCATTACTAGTAAAATAGGTCAGAGAACTGGGAGGAAAAGATAGCAAATGAATGAGACCACACAAGGATCTTGCCTCTATTTTATGATCACCATTCTTTAGGGTTTTTTTTCTCCCTCATTTCCTACTTCCGTTTGTTAAGAACACAGTTCACATTTGCTTTTATTCTGGAGAAGACTCAAGAAAAGGGAAAACCCATGCTAGTCATTTGTCAAGCTATTCATTATTGAATGTACTTAATATATTTCTAAGCTGTAGATCAGCTTAGAAACCAACCAATCAAACAACTCACCAAGGAATATCTAGTGCTAATGCAAAGAAGACTGGTATAAATCCATAAGGGAATGAATCCTGCCTTCTCTACTTGGTTTGTGCTCTCAAAGCTCTGTCTTTGCTGATTGTAAGCCTTCTTTCATTTGAACTTATAATTCTTAAGGAGTTAGCTCTAGCACACAATTCCTTTCAACTGTGAAGGGTGGCTGAGCAGTTAGATAAATTCTACCAGAATGAAAGGTGAACTTGAACTAAAAATTTAGGTAGGAAAGTCAAGCATACAATTGAGTCCCGTAAGAGATTATAGTTGCTCTAATGAATACATATTAGAAATTATTTTAAAAACTATACATACATTGATGAAAGATTGGTTAAGCCAAACCTGACTTTTACAGTCAATTTAGAAATCCTTTTGACAAAAGTTCCTCACTGCAGGTTTTGGGGATGAAAGGTATAGTGTTATAATTGTATCTTTTAAAGGACACTAAAACAAATTCTAAATGTGTATGATTAGCAGTGTCTGTATTTGCTCTGAATCATGTACTTGGCTTTGGGTGCCTCAATAAGATAGCTGCACTAATTAGAGTCCATCACACAAAGTGGACTTCCTCAGTACAGCAGAAAGCCCATGTGACTGTTTAAATATCTGGTCTATCCTTGTAGCAAAACACAATTCTATTTCTGTCACTCTTTTTATTCTAAACAAAGGCAACAAAGTGGCAGTATTATTAAATACTCATGTGCATCAAAAATATGCCATTTACAATTAACCAAGTTAAAATAACCTAATGACAATTTTAGTATATATATATATATATATATATATATATATATATATATATATATATATATATATATTTCCTACTAAAGTTATGCAGTTTACTTTGGGAAAACATCAAAGAATGCTTTAGAAAGAAGCTTCTCCAACAGTTTTTTCTATTCCAGAATCTTACTCTTTTATACCTGGCTATCACCTCAATCTCCTAAATTCTTTTGAATGTGCCCAAACACATTTGTGGTGACAAAATATTAGAAGAATTTGGTATAATTCATACACATAGGCCCTGATATAGCTTTAATCATTTTCTCTCATATTCTGAATATTCTGGAATCAAATATCATTTTTTCCAAAGATTGAAATAGGTAATTAGAACTTTAGATTGGAACATTGATCAATGCTTTTTTTTGAGGAAGAAAATGTTGCTAGTCCATGATTGGTTTTAGGCCTTATAAACAAAGAGTTAAAAATCAGGATATTATTTAAAACCTACATACCATGAAATTCTGAATATAGATCTGCTGGGAAATAACTTGACAATGGAAGGGTTATTTACATAGGAGAAAGAAAAGGAAAGAGACATTTAAAGAACAGGGTTTACTGAAACATGAAAAAAAAATAAGTGGATGGCGCCAAGTTATCCAACATCTCCAAGGTAAATATTGATCAAGGTAAACAACAACAACAAAAAAAACCCTGAATACTTTATCCTCTTGGGATAATCTTCAACATACTTACATAAATAAAAGATTCAGATGAGTGCTTATGAGCAGTGTGGTGCTTTGAAGCAATGTAATTTTAATTTTTTAAATTTATTTTTATTTATTTATTTATTTATTTTTACAGCAGGTTCTTATTAGTCATCAATTTTATACACATCAGTATATACATGTCAATCCCAATCACACAATTCATCCCACCCCCACCCCCACCCCACGCCGCTTCCCCCCTTGGTGTCCATACGTGTGTTCTCTACATCTGTGTCTCAATTTCTGCCCTGCAAACGGTTTCATCTGTACCATTTTTCTAGGTTCCACATATATGTGTTAATATACGATACTTGTTTTTCTCTTTCTGACGTCCTTCACTCTGTATGACAGTCTCTAGATTCATCTACGTCTCAACAAATGACCCAATTTCATTCCTTTTTATGGCTGAGTAATATTCCATTGTATATATGTACCACATCTTCTTTAGCCATTCGTCTGTTGATGGGTATTTAGGTTGCTTCCATGACCTGGCTATTGTATAATAGTGCTGCAAGGAACATTGGGGTGCATGTGTCTTTTTGAATTACGGTTTTCTCTGGGCATATGCCCAGCAGTGGGATTGCTGAGTCATAAGGTAATTCTATTTTTAGTTTTATAAGGGACCACCACACTGTTCTCCATAGTGGTTGTATCAATTTACATTCCCACCAACTGTGCAAGAGGGTTCCCTTTTCTCCACACCCTCTCCAGCATTTGTTGTTTGTAGATTTTCTGATGATGCCCATTCTAACTAGTGTGAGGTGATACCTCATTGTAGGTTTCATTTGTGTTTCTCTAATAATTAGTGATGTTGAGCAGCTTTTCATGTGCTTCTTGGCCATCTGTATGTCTTCTTTGGAGAAGTGTCTATTTAGGTCTTCTGCCCATTTTTGGATTGGGTTGTTTGTTTTTTTAATATTGAGCTGCATGAGCTGTTTATATATATTGGAGATCAATCCTTTCTCTGTTGATTCATTTGCAAATATTTTCTCCCATTCTGAGCATTGTCTTTTCGTCTTGTTTATGGTTTCCTTTGTGGTTCAAAAGTTTTTAAGTTTCATTAGGTCCCATTTGTTTACTTTTGTTTTTATTTCATTACTCTAGGAGGTGGATCAAAAAAGATCTTGCTGTGATTTATGTCAAAGAGTGTTCTTCCTATGTTTTCCTCTAAGGGTTTTATAGTGTCCAGTCTTACATTTAGGTCTCAAATCCATTTTGAGTTTATTTTTGTGTATGGTGTTAGGGAGTGTTCTAATTTTATTCTTTTACATGTAGCTGTCCAGTTTTCCCAGCACCACTTATTGAAGAGGGTGTCTTTTCACCATTGTATATCCTTGCCTCCTTTGTCATGGATTAGTTGACCATAGGTGCATAGGTTTATCTCTGGGCTTTCTATCTTGTTCCATTGATCTATGTTTTTGTTGTGCCAGTACCATATTGTCTTGATTACTGTAGCTTTGCAGTATAGTCTGAAGTCAGGGAGTCTGATTCGTCCAGCTCCTTTTTTTTCCCTCAAGACCACTTTAACTATTTGGGGTCTTTTGTGTCTCCATACAAATGTTAAGATTTTTTGTTCTAGTTCCGTAACAAATGCCATTGGTAATTTGATAGGGATTACACTGAATCTTTAGATTGCTTTGAGTAGTATAGTCATTTCCACAATATTGATCCTTCCAATCCAAGAACATGGTATATCTCTCCATCTGTTGGTATCATCTTTAATTTCTTTCATCAGTGTCTTATAGTTTTCTGCATACAGGTCTTTTGTCTCCCTAGGTAAGTTTATTCCTAAGTATTTTATTCTTTTTGTTGCAATGGTAAATGGGAGTGTTTCCTTAATTTCTCTTTCAGATTTTTCATCTTTAGTGTATAGGAATGCAAGAGATTTCTGTGTATTAATTTTGTATCCTGCAACTTTACCAAATTCATTGATTAGCTCTAGTAGTTTTCTGGTGGCATCTTTAGGATTCTCTATGTATACTATCATGTCATCTGCCAACAGTGATAGTTTTCCTTCTTTTCCAATTTGTATTCTTTTTATTTATTTTTCTTCTCTGATTGCCATGGCTAGGACTTCCAAAACTATGTTGGGGGCCTCCCTGGTGGCGCAGTGGTTGAGAGTCCGCCTGCCGATGCAGGGGATACGGGTTCGTGCCCCGGTCTGGGAGGATCCCATATGCCGCGGAGCGGCTGGGCCCGTGAGCCATGGCCGCTGGGCCTGCGCGTCCGGAGCCTGCGCTCCACAACGGGAGAGGCCACAACAGTGAGAGGCCCGCATACCGCAAAAAGAAAAAAAAAAAAAAAAAAAAAAAAAACTATGTTGGATAATAGTGGCGAGAGTGGACATCCTTGTCTTGTTCCTGATCTTAGAGGAAATGTTTTTAGTTTTTCACCATTGAGAATGTTGTTTGCTGTGGGTTTGTCATATATGGCCTTATTATGTTGAGGTAGGTTCCCTCTATGCCCACTTTCTGGAGAGTTTTTATCATAAATGGTGTTGAATTTTGTCAAAAGCTTTTTCTGCATCTATTGAGATGATCATATGTTTTTTATTCTTCAATTTGTTAATATGGTATATCACATTGATTGATTTTCATATATTGAAGTATCCTTGCATCCTTGGGATAAATCCCACTTGATCATGGTGTATAATCCTTTTAATGTGTTGTTGGATTCTCTTTGCTAGTATTTTGTGGAGGATTTTGCATCTATATTCATCAGTGATATTGGTCTGTAATTTTCTTTTTTTGTAGTATCTTTGTCTGGCTTTGGTGTCAGGGTGATGGTGACCTCATAGAATGAGTTTGGGAGTGTTCCTTTCTCTGCAATTTTTTGGAAGAGGTTGTGAAGAATGGGTGTTAGCTGTTTTCGAAATATTTGATAGAATTCACCTGTGAGGCCATCTTGTCCTGGACTTTTGTTTGTTGGAAGATTTTTAATCACAGTTTCAATTTCATTAGTTGTGATTTGTCTGTTCATGTTTTGTGTTTCTTCCTTGTTCAGTCTTGGAAGGTTGTACCTTGCTAAGAATTTGTCCATTTCTTCCAGGTTGTCCATTTTATTGGCATAGCATTGCTTGTAGTAGTCTCTTAGGATGCTTTGTATTTCTGTGGTGTCTGTTGTAACTTCTCCTTTTTCATTTCTAATTTTATTGACTTGAGTTCTCTCTCTCTTTTTCTTGATGAGTCTGGCTAATGGTTTATCTATTTTGTTTATCTTCTCAAAGAGCCAGCTTTTAGTTTTATTGATCTTTGCTATTGTTGTTTTTGTTTCTATTTCATTTATTTCTGCTGTAAACTTTATGATTTCTTTCCTTCTGCTAACTTTAGGTTTTGTTTGTTCTTCTTTCTCTAGTTCCTTCAGGTGTAAGGTTAGATTGCTTATTTGAGATTTTTCTTGTTTCTTGAGGTAGGCTTGTATAGCTGTAAACTTCCCTCTTAGAACCACTTTTGTTGCATCCCATAGGTTTTGGATCATCGTATTTTCATTGTCATTTGTCTCTAGGTATTTTTTGATTTCCTTTTTAATTTCATCAGTGATCTCTTAGTTATTTGGTAATGTATTGTTTAGACTCCATGTGTTTGTGTTTTTTTCCCTGTAATTCCTTTCTAATCTCATAGCGTTGTGGTCAGAAAAGATGCTTGATATGATTTCAATTTTCTTAAATTTACTGAGGGTTTCTTTGTGCCCAAAGATGTGATCTATCCTGGGGAATATTCCATGTGCACTTGAGAAGAAAGTGTAATCTGCTGTTTTTGGTTGGAATGTCCTATAAATATCAATTAAATCTATCTGGTCTATTGTGTCCTTTAAAGCTTCTGTTTCCTTATTTATTTTCATGTTGGATGATCTGCTCATTGGTGTAAGTGAGGTGTTAAAGTCCCTTACTATTATTGTGTTACTGTCAGTTTCCTCTTTTATAGCTGTTAGCCATTGCCTTATGTATTGAGATGCTCCTATGTTGGGTGCCATATATATTTAAAATTGTTCTACCTTCTTCTTGGATTGATCCCCTGATCATTATGTAGTGTCCTTCCTTGTCTCTTGTAACATTCTTTATTTCAAAGTCTATTTTATCTGATATGAGTATTGCTACTTCAGCTTTCTTTTGATTTCCATTTGCATGGAATATCTTTTTCCATCTCATCACTTTAAGTCTGTAGGCATCCCTAGGTCTGAAGTGGGTTTCTTTTAGACAGCATATATATAAATCTTGTTTTTGTATCCATTCAGTGAGCCTCTGTCTTTTGGTTGGAACATTTAATCCATTCACGTTTAAGGTAATTATCGGTATGTATGTTCCTGTTACCATTTTCTTAATTATTGTTTTGTTTTTTTTTTTTTGTAGGTCCTTTATTCTCTTCTGTTTCCCACTTAGAGCAGTTCCTTTAGCATTTGTTGTAGAGCTGGTTTGGTGGTGCTGAATTCTCTTAGCTTTTGTTTGTCTCTAAAGCTTTTGATTTCTCCATCAAATCTGAATGAGATCCATGCTGTGTAGAGTAATGTTGACTGTAGATTCTTCCCTTTCATCACTTTAAGTATATCATTCCACTCTCTTCTGGCTTGTAGAGTTTCTGCTGAGAAATCACCTGTTAACCTTATGGGAGTCCCCTTGTATGTTATTTGTCATTTTCCCCTTGCTGCCTTTAATAATTTTTATTTGTCTTTGATTTTTGCCAGTTTGATTACTATGTGTCTCGGCCTGTTTCTCCCTGGGTTTATGCTGTATGGGACTCTCTGCACTTCCTGGACTTGGGAGGCTATTTCCTTTCCCATGTTAGGGAAGTTTTCGACTATAATCTCTTCAAATATTTTCTCTGGTCCTTTCTCTCTCTCTTCTCCTCTGGAACCCCTATAATGCAAATGTTGTTGTGTTTAATGTATTTTCAGAGGTCTCTTAGGATGTCTTTGTTTCTTTTCATTTTTTTCTTTTCTTTATTCTTTTCTGCATCAGTGAATCCCACCATTCTGTCTTCCAGGTCACTTATCCGTTCTTCTGCCTCAATTATTTTGCTATTGATTCCTTCTACTGTAGTTTTCATTTCAATTACTGTATTGTTCATCTCTGTTTGTTTATTCTTTAATTCTCCTAGGTCTTTTTTAAACAATTCTTGCATCTTTTCGATCTTTGCCTCCATTATTTTCCCCAGGTCCTCGATCATCTTCATTGTCATTATTCTGAATTCTTTTTCTGGAAGGTTGCCTATCTCCACTTCATTTAGTTGTTTTTCTGGTTTTTTATCTTATTACTTCATCTGGTACATAACCCTCTGCCTTTTCATCTTGTCTCTCTTTCTGTGAATGTGGTTTTTGTTCCACAGGCTGCAGGATTGTAGTTCTTCTTGCTTCTGCTGTCTGTCCTCTGCAATGTAAGTTTTAAATAATGTGTTAAATTGTTTATTTGGTGCTTTGCCTTACTGGTTTTAATAAGAATATTGAAGATAATTATATTGTTAAATATCACAGATGTAATGTGAATGCCTGAGTGAGGAATCATAGTCTTTTAGGAAGCCATTTGTCATTTTCTCATAAAAAGGATTTTCATAGAGTCAAATCTCTTATAAAGATATCTCACCCCAAAAATATACACATTCTTATGTTTGATTAGGAAGTGATTTCTGTACAAAAGCTACTTCATATAAAAATGAGTCTAAACAGTTGCCTTACAACATCAAGGTATCTTGTATTTTTTCTCATCTGCCATAAGAAGAAATATGAATTCCTACAAACTCTGTTTTAGATAGAAATCAGCTGTGATTCTGTTGTCTTTCCAGGATATAAAATAAGATACATCTGGCTCTAGGAGAGGAAAAAATAAACTTCCTAGAATTACTGATAGTGCACTGTCAATTAAGATCCAAATTTAGATACTGAATGAAGCATTCTTACAACACATACAAGTTCCTGTCATTTTGTTTTTTTTAAGTGCTGCCAACAAAACTTCTGAAATTTCTGGGCTTCCCTGGTGGTGCATTTGTTAAGAATCTGCCTGCCAATGCAGGGGACACAGGTTTGAGCCCTGGTCCAGGATGATCCCACATGCCCCAGAGCAACTAAGCACTTGTGCCACAACTACTGAGCCTGCGCTCTAGAGCTCATGAGCCACAACTACTGAGCTCACGTGCCACAACCACTGATGCAGGTGTGCCTAGAGCCCATGCTCCACAACAAGCGAAGCCACCACAATGAGAAACCCACACACCACAACAAAGAGTAGTCCCCGCTCGCCGCAGCTAGAGAAAGTCTGCACACAGTTACAAAGACCCAACGTAGCCAAAAACAAATAAATAAATAAACTTATTAAAAAAAACTTCTGAAATTTCAACCTTTCTTAACATTGAGAAAATATACAAATTACATATAAAATTATATAATTAAATTGTATAATAATTGTTTAGCAGCAGTGAGAAAACTAGTGTTTTTTTTTGCTTCTGCCCAGAATAAATAAAAAGAAAAAAAGAAGGGGAGGGTGTTGCTACAGGACAGACAATGTATTAATCTATTTAAATGGAAGCAAATGATATTGGGAAATCTTTCCATTTCATAAATTTTGTTAATGCACACTAAATGAGGATACTCATATATGTTCTGGCCAAAATACAGAAGACAAACCTTCACAAAACTCCAGACCATGAAGACTTATCCTTCAGTATTTGGTCCAGTAATTTCATTTCATTTTTCAGGTTATTAATGTTACCTTTTATTAGATATTTGATGCTGAATTGCTGAATTTGAATTTGTCCAAATGGCATCAATCCCATCTTTATCTGGTTGGCAGAAGTAGTTAATATATGGCTTTTTACTTGGATCAAAGAGAGGATTCAATGCTGTTTGAAGGAGAGGTGCTGGTCTCTGTGGTGGCAACAAAACCCATTCTGATTTAAGTTCTGCAACCCTGGGAACTTAGCAGAATATCCACCCAGCTCAGCCCTAGGAGATCATGACCAAAGCCCATCCATTATGGGACTCCCTACCATCTATTATGTCTATATATCAGTAAGGCTTCTGAATGACAATTAGTAAATCTCCTTACTTTGCAGCCCTTAGTTCCACATTAAAAGTGGTAAAAATAGGGCTTCCCAGGTGGCACAGTGGTTGAGAGTCTGCCTGACGATGCAGGTGACACGGGTTCGTGCCCCGGTCTGGGAAGATCCCACATGCCACAGAGGGGCTGGGCCCGTGAGCCATGGCCACTGAACTTGTGTGTCCAGAGCCTGTGCTCTGCAATGGGAGAGGCCACAACAGTGAGAGGCCCGTGTACTGCAAAAAAAAAAAAAAAAAAAAAAAAAAAAGTGGTAAAAATAAACTGGATCTTAATTTCTCTCGCTATTTTTTTTTCTGGCCACACTGCATGGTAAGCAGGATCTTAGTTTCCTGACTAGGGATAGAACCCACGTCCCCTGCAGTGGAAGCATGGAGTCTTAACCACTGGACCACCAGGGAAGTCCCCCAAGTGGAACTTAATTTCTGTTTAAACACAGTTGCTAGTTCTGTACAGTGTATAATTCTCTGAGAAAAATAAATGAAGCCTCAATTGAACTAAATATATTAAAACATACACAAGAGTAATTATGTATTTTCTGGTATATACTTTTTTATGGTAGCTACTATAAAATTTTAAATCAAATAATTTGTAATACTATGGAAATCAAGGGTTTCTTTACTAATGGAATCGTTATGAATATAATTAACTTTAACAGAATTTGTAAAACGCCTCAAAAGTCAAATGTTGAATTGGACTTCCTCGTCCTATGGCTAGTTCTATTTTTTTAAAAAAATAAAGCTTTACAAAATGAAAGAGAGAAGTAATAAAGTTTCTCTTTCCAGCAGCTTTCAAGCAGACTAACTCATGCTCATAAAGATATTTCTTAACATAAGTGAACTTTTAAAAAAATGAACTTCTGTTAATTCTGACCATAAAAATGTCATGTAGCTATGTATTCTCACCTAAAAGTTTTTCAAGAGTCTTGCAAATAAGTCACTCTTAAAAAGTTAATGCTAGCCTTTATGAGCTCAATTGCACTTTGGTTTTTTAGAATAGAAAATAGAATACTCTATTAGAATATAGATATTCTAATAGAATAGAATATCTTTATTCTATGTGGAAGTATATTTTTTTCCTGGCTTTCTTTCCTCAGCATGTTTTCAAGTTTTCTAGAAGTACTATAAATGAGAATCTGTCACTTCTACAGAATATTTAGTTATGCAATCTGGAGTTCAACCCTATCAATATTGGGAGCAACTCATCTAGGTGAATAAATTATTTCCTAGGCATTGTAGGAGCCTCCTTTTATTTCTATTCTTGAACTCCACTTAAGAGATCTGATATTTTATTATGATTAATATAACTTCTACCTTGAAGAAAAAGGAAGAAAGCGGGAAATTCACAATATTGAAAAATGCTTAAAAAGATATAGAATATATATTTATATCTATATAATTTTATGAAAGTAAACTTGTTACCCAACTTCCTATGAAAGACAGATGCTTATATATATATATATATATATATATATATATATGTTATTCATCAGACAGTATATGCTAAAGAGATAAAAATCTCATTTATTGGCCAACATTGTTTCAATTTATTGACATTATCATTAAACTCTTATAAAATTCAATTTGTAATAAATACTGGAAGTGACTTTTGATAGTTATTTAAAAGCCATATTAGTAATCAGAGGAAGCACTGATGTTAAGGTTTAAAAATCTACAATTAGATTAATGTCAGAAATAAACTGGGCTTGTGGAAATTAGTGGGATGCCATTAGGTATTCATAAGATAATTCAAAAATAAAAAATCTGTGCTTTATAGCTCAGAAAGTGCTTTCACCTGTTTTCTTATGCGTTGAGCCTAGAAAGAATTGTATGTGACTGTATTTTAATTAATGAATTAAATATTCCCTGAATAGTTCACTTGTCTGTATGTAGAACTATTAATATTTTGAAGCCATAAACATAAAATAGAAAGAAAACTAATCACTGGGGAAAAATGTAAATGGTAAAAGTGTAAAACATAGATTATTTTTATGTTGGAATGGATTCATGCACATAGTGAATATCATTTGAGAAACCTACTTCATTCCAGGCTGTATTCAAGACTCTGTTTATACAACAGTGAACAAAACAAAGTTAAGCCCTATGTGATTCGATGACCAATTCACTTTGGTTTGCCCAGACTTTTCTGGTTTTAGCACTGGACATCCTGTATCCCAGAAACCATTTAATTCAAGGCAAACCAGAATGGTTGATCACCCTCCTACAAAACTTATCATCGGGTAATATCACCTTTTTTCCATGATTCATATTAATGTTCTTAGCTCATTGTTAATGGCAATGCCAGATAACATTGGCCATTAATAAGCAGTGGTCAGAACATTTTCTTCTAAGTTGGGCAAGGTCATAACAAGAACAAATGCTTGTAATGTCAAATTCCTTACAAAAGTTTCCAGATAGCACTCTGTAGAGTGCGACAGAAGTACAGAAGGCACAACTTGCCCTCCAGGAGGAATTATTGTCAGGGGATGACAATGATCATGTTACTATAGTTACCTTATCTACACTCATCATCTCCAGTCCTTACAAAGCCCTATAAAGTAAATATTATCTCCACTTTAGAGATGAAGAAATTAGAGTAAACTCTTTCCAGTGCACAAAAATTAGAAAACTAAGGGTGAAAGAAGAGAATTGTAGTTTTCAGGTGATTTAGCAATGACATGTATTATTCAGAATAGAAAATTGTTAACAGTGTCCTCAGAATATTTCACCTCTTATGTTCTAGTAGGTCATGGTCTGGAAAACAGGCTCCTCTTTGGGGATACAATTTGGTAATTGGGTGTTAGTCTTCTTTGTCCCTTCATGTGGACTAATGAAATGGGTAGGCCAATGCCTTTGAAGCACTGGATTGGTTAATATGGCAATGTTTGAATATTGACATATTGAATTTCACAGAGGCACTTCAACTGGAAAGCATTCTAGATCAGCTGGCATTCAAAGATGAAAATGAATCAATCAAACTAGTTTTATCGTAATCAATCAGGTTTAGGTATTTTATTTTTAAGGTTGCATTATGATTTACTTTTATATTCTAATCAAATGTCATTGATGGATATACTTATGAAAAACACATTAGCTAAAAAATCATGTTCCAATCCATTTCCCCTAAAAAAAAATCCCGTTTAACAATCTCAGTTGTTGTACTTACATGAAAAGGTATAAACTGCTTTCATGAAGTCACTTTTATCTTTCTTAGAATACACACACTAAACTGTTTACATGAAAACATATAAACTGTTTTCATGAAGTCAATATTTATCTTTCTTAGAATACAACACACTAAAGCTGTCTAAACTACTTAAGAGATAAACACTAGGCAATAATTTTTTGCTTGTGAAGTAGAAAAAGGAGAGAAAAAAACATAAGGCATACACCCAAAATCTAGAGGCTTAACTTTTGAAAATTGGAGACTCAAGTGAACAATCCTGAACTTTAAATTAATTAACCAACCAAGTACTCCTGTCAAATTTAAGCATCCATCCTTCAATTTTCATTAGGTATTTTTCATACTTAATAAAATCATTACCATTAATATACAATGAATGCAACCAAAGTGAAGATATCAGAAGAAAATAGATGGGTACATGAGAGAATTAATGGTTAATATGGACGAGCACTGAAATACAGTAGGGAAGTCGTCTTGCCACATAAAGGCATGAGTTATAAACTTGAGAATAGGGCCCTAGTTGTGGACTTTTTAACATGGCATGAGTGGTTAGTTTTAAATCTTTGACCCTTTTCAGAATCTTTTCATTCCTAAATACATTTATTTGTTTATTCATGAAACATTCATTGAGTGCTTGCTATCTGCCGACAATGAATAAAGTTGTCAGAAATATGAAGAATAAGAATGGTCTTTGCCTTCAAGGAGTACTGTATTACAGTATTGCAAATATAATATGATGTATTTAATGGAAGAGACAGTGCATACAATATAAGCAGAGATAAAGGCCATAGACTTGGGCTGTGTGGTTGAGGGAGGGGAAATCAGATTTGCTTCTTTTATGAAGTGAAGCCTGGGTTGAGCCCTAATAGATAAACAGGAGTTAGCCAGGTAGAAGGAGGGGATTCATCAGCTTTTCCATCACAATGTACAGCAAGGTCAAGGAACAAGCAACATCACATATGATGGAAATGCAAGTGGTTTGATGGTGCTGGAGCAAAACAGGAAATTTGGAGATTGCTAAAGACAAACTAAGACAATAATTAAAGACATTGTAGAGCTTGTTGACCTATTGAATTTAGCTTATAGATGATGATGAAATATTAACATTGTCAAGTAATTGAGTGGACTCAGATTTGAGCTTTGGATAGGTGCTTGCATGCCAGAAGAAGAAAAATTTAAGGAGGGTGCTTCATTACTGCAGTGAAGAGAGAATTAATGGAAATTATAGGTGGGATGTGTTGAAGGGTCCAATTAAAAAACAAAAAAAAAAATCAAGTTGAGTTATCTGGACTTGGTTTCTCACTGGATGGTGGGAGAGGAGAGGGAGTCAAGATTTCTTAGATTTGTTAACTAGTAGAAATATGGAGCTAGGTGAGGGTTAGAAAATAATGTTTATAGTTAGCAGCTGAGGTAGAACATGCTGTTCTGGGGGGGCGCAGCTAGGGGAGGAAGGTTATATCTTCACTAAGTGTTAGATATATGAAGTTTGAATACTGTCAAAACCAAAATCTGCACACTGAATAATGCAAAGGAGAAAGATGAGTTTATTGCAAGGCTTTCAAATTGCAAGCTGGGAAACTCAAGTTCTGAGTTGTTCACAGTCAGGGATTTTTATGGGGTAAATGCAAAACTTATCTGGCTTTTTTATCTGATTGGTTGCCTACTGTTCTTTTTATCTTTTGGGGTTAGGGTAATTGAGTCACGTGAACAAGTTCAGAGATGGTGTGAACAGACTTAGTGTTTGGAGATTGGCTGGTAATCTCTGCTGACTTCTTAGAATAGACCTATAAATTTCTGTAAGGTTAGGTTAAGTTTTTTTCATGTGCCTTGTGTTGGCTGTTTCCATTTTGTCCTTGACATAAGTGACTCCCTTTTAGTTTGGTTCTACAATATCGATGGGAAATCCAAGTAGAGTTCTCCAGGAGGAAGGATTTCTGGACTAGCAATATTTATCTTTCTGTAATCAACATAAAATTTAGAGTGAAAAGTGAGAGAGTGGGACCACCCAGTACTCAGTGGGTAAAGGATAGGACTGTGAGAAATAACAACATTTGATAGGTGTGGCAGTGAAGAGAAAATTATTTATTCAAAAATCCATTAAAGAAATATACCTAGAGTCTTTACTATGTGCCAGGCTCTATGCTAGACCCTGGTGTTATCACTTTGAAGATAAGTCTCAGGCTAAAAAGGGAAGACAAAGGACAAATAATTGTTTAGTTGCAGTTGTGATAAGTGCTATCAAGTAAAATTTCAGGATCAGATAATTGAGGGACTTTTTTCTAGACTGGGAGGCTTCTTTATAGTAGTAGCTTTTAAAGGGAGAAGAGAAGAATGAATTTCTACCATGCAAGGAGGGGTGAAGGCAGAGCCTTTGAAATAGAAATTGACATGGGTTAAGTTCCTGAGGTTTAAAGAAGCAGATGAACAAGAAGATAAAGAAAAAAAATGAAGAGGAGAACCAAGAGAAGATTTACAAGAGTCAGACAAATGAATTTTACAAAGGGCATAAATACAAATATAACCATCTAAGAAACTTAAAAATAGTCACTGAATTTGGGAATCGGGAAGTTAGTGATCGCTCTAGCAAGAACAGTTTTAGTGAATGATTGTATATGTTTGTGTGAGTGCAGTGAAAAGGGAAGAGGAGGCTGTATTACCATGGAGAGAGAAAATTAATCAGCAGGGCAGGAGGCAACGACATAGATTATTTTGAGGGAATTTGAAATGAAAAGTGGTAGTAGAGAGATTCATGGTGATTGATATTAACAAGAAAGAGAAGAAGACAGAGGACAAGGGAAGCTACTAAAGAATTTAGACTGTATTTCATAGGCAATAAGGAACCCATGGAAAAGAAAAATACATATGGACAGACATGCATATCAGAATGATTAATTTATGAGAATGAAATGGTAAGTCAGTGAAGTTATCAATCCCAATCTAGCTAGGCTTGAAGAAATGACAGGAAAATGTCTTAGATTTTAAAAAAATTAACTGTACTTTCTGATCTATATCACATGAGGGGACACTATTAGTGGGAGATAAAGAAAATTTCCTGAGGAATCATGGACTCATGATTTCTATATCCAGTCTTGTTTATAATTCACAAAATTTTGAGAGAACAAGAAACAGATACTTTTGATAAGTTTCCTGAATAACTAATTAATCCATTTTAGGAGGTTCTTTCATCTCTCGATATAAAATGAAGTAATAAAATTTGCATTTAATGGAAGAACAATGGAACATGAAATTCAAAATACTACGGAGTCCATTATGGGAATGAAATTAGGTTATCATCTAATAAATAACTTATTAATTGATGTCATAGTAGCTCAGAGCAAAAGAGCACAGTTGTCATTTTCCAATGTAGTAAGATAAGAATTGTGGTGAATGGGAGGGATGCAGGCTTTCATAGTTGTGAGTAGAATATAGGAGATAATTCCAAAAAAAGGAAGTGGAAGCTCCAATATGAAATGAATGAAACCTCCAGGGACCAGACTGCAGGTAACCATCTTGCTGTGAACACCAAGACAGACAAGAAGTACTATAATACACCTTTTCCACCTCAAGGGCCTCTCATTTAAAGTTTATTTTCATCACATGTATTATTAATCTAAAGATCTGAAAGCTTTTCAAAATTTGGGGTACTTGTTCCAAGAGAAATGATATTAAATTGGTAAGTAAATGAGAATGATTTCTAATTTATTTTCCAGTAAAACATTATCTACAAGCTATCTATTCATGCTGGCTTAGCAATATACAGTGAGATGTATTTATCACACAATAATAATTGACTTATGCGTTAATAAGTAACATTTAGAAAAGGAGATTCAGATTCTTTTTGCTGAGTCATGATGCCTGGATTTGCCATGCTTCGGGTGCAGATCAGAGTGAAATATTTCTGTGCTAACCATTAAACAATAAAAAAATCAAGAATCTTGAGCAGGTAACATCACCTGGATCAAGATGATAATTGTTAGTTAGAACTGGGGACACAGTAGAGGCAAAAAGGAAAAAGGAGTTTTTAATTAGACATAGGGTCTTTAGAAAAATTACAGTCCCAGTCTATAAACCTAATGCTAATGGTTTGAACTCTCCATTAGTTTCTTTATGGTTCTTTGGATGTTTACCAGCATGCATCCATGGAAGTCCATCATCATTTCATTTCATGCATTCTTAGTGTGTCACAAAATGGAAAAAATTAGTGTAGAATTTAGAGGGATTCCCTGCCTGGAGTTGATGATCTTTACTTTCCATATTTTAATTGATTAATTAAAGTTCATTAAGCTTTTAAACTCTGTGTCCAATGAAACAAATATATGTATTAAGTTTTTCTTTTTACCCTTTATCTTTTTATTAATTGATCCTAAAACATGACCACAAACATGTTTGCAAAACAAATGCTTTTTATGGTTCATTATCTTATTTGATACCTGGAAATTTTTGTCCAGCTATTCCATGGCTATGGAAAATGTCCTACATTTTAAAATATTTGTTTTTTAAGCTTCCTTTAAGCATTTGGCACAAGTATTATTATTTAGCCATACTTTCCTTGGCTCAAGTCACCTTGTATTAGATTTACCCATTTGTCCTTGAGTTCCAGTCAAGAAATTTTTGGAATAGAAATATCAGCCTAAAGGAAAAGGAAAGAATATCATCAAACCATTACATCTGTTCTAATTCCAACTATACAGGTCTTCAATTTCAAATATTTTTATTTTCTTAGTAGCCACCCAATCACTGGTTATAATATTTTAGCTTTTATTTTGGGGTTCCAAATTTCCATACATTTTTTACTTCTTTTCAATTGCAAGACGCTAATATTTGTGTCCGTGTGTATGTGTGAGTGTAAATTCATGTGCTGTTTTCCCATGCTCATATTCTTTTTTTGCTAAGGGACACAGATTTTTAGTGAATGCATAGAAGAGTTGTTTTCCTCTTCTAGCAGTTTCATAGCTTAAACTCCTCAAAGGAGAAAGCTGAATAGTGTGTTTTCACTTCTTTATCAATTAGTGTACTGGTTTCAGACAAATTCAAAATAGTGAAGATACAATGGTTTTGACTTTAAAACCACATTATTTTACATATATTTTCTTTTATTTTTCTTTTCCTTCTGAGAAAAACAGTTCTTTCCCAGTATATCATTTGTGTATCTACATTATTGATAATAATAATTAATATTATTATGCTTTTAATAAAAATTTTAATAGCTAACGTTTATTGAATTCTCAGTTCAGACCACTCAGGTTCACAAATTTGATTTTGTATTCCTCAACTTTCCCAATTGCCTCCATTAAGGTTAAGTGATATGTTTTATTGTTTGTTTGTTTTGAGAAAAATAAGGGATGAGTTTGAAGATTCCACCCCAGAAAGGGAAAACTAGAACCTGAATTGTGTATACTTTTTATTCCTCTTGTCCCAATTCCCATTCTTGGGGAATAGGAACTCTACCACTATATATGTTGCTTACATAAAAAAGACTGCTTTATTAAATCCTGTTTGATAAATAAGTTCCTCAAATAAAGAATTGAAGAAAGAGGTTAATAATATAATTTAATTTCACTCAGCCTCTCTTTTACAGGTCCATAAAAGGGAATATGCCCCACAAAAGTTAATCACACACAAAAACTCTGGTCCTAAACGATTTCTTTGTCTTGGAAATGTGTTTCAGCATTACAGAACACTTTCAGTGAAAGTTAGACTTTCAAAATGTGGCCCTGAAGAAATCCATTAGGGATGTAAAAGGAATAATTATAAAAAGCAGAGTTTATGATTTTGCAAGGTCTATGCCAAGTCCTTCTCTCTTCTTGATACTTCTAACGACTAGCTTACTCTACAGAGCTGAGTTAATCTGGGCTCTTGGGATCTCACTTCCTGGACTCAATCATATTTCTGTCAAGCAGTGTGTTTTCAGTCTGAAGACATTTAGAAAATGTCTAACACGATGCAGTTTTAGAATTTTGAGTTCACTTTGTTTTTCTCTAAATTCTGGGGACGTGGTCCTTGAGAAATGGAAAATTTGATTACATTATACTAAAACACAAAGTTGTCACAAATGAAAATGCAAAGCATTTTGAAGTACAAGGAGTGTGCCGGTTACCAAACACCATAGAAATGTGTCAGTTAATTTTAAAGGAAACTTTTGCAAAATTAGCTATTTTTGTTTTGTGGCTTCAAACTCATATATAATTTGTGGTTAGTGTTGCCCAAATAGTCTCCCTACTCTTTACTCAGTTTTTTTTTTTTTTTTTTTTCGGTATGTGGGCCCCTCATTGTTGTGGCCTCTCCTGCTGTGGAGCATAGGCTCCGGACGCGCAGGCTCAGTGGCCATGGATCACGGGCCAAGCCGCTCCACAGCATGTGGGATCCTCCTAGACCGGGGCACGGACCCGCGTCCCCTGCATCGTCAGGTGAACTCCCAACCACTGAGCCACCAGGGAAGCCCTTTACTCAGTTTTTAAGGGGTTAGAAGCGACCTTAAAAGCCCCACACTTATTTTAAATGTGGCCTCTTTTCTGCCAAATTTCCTGTTAGCATTATCCAATTCCTTGATTTTTCTAAAATATGCTAGCAGAAAATTTTGGAAATCTCAAATCAACTGACCAGAAAGCAACAGGTACATCAGAAATCTTGCCAACTGTGTAGAATCAATCTCCAGATCAGTGATGTGGGTCCAAGAGGCAGAATTTCACTTTCAAAAAAGTTTATTTGAATCAGGGGCAGTAAACTACTACCCACCTGCCAATGAACACTGCTAGCAAATAAAATTTAATGGAACACAGAGAAGCCCATCAATTTATGTATTTATTGTCTATGATTGCTCTCCCACTACAATGATAGAGTTTAATTGCTGGTGGGACCATATGGGACAAAAAGTCTAAAATAGTTGCCATTTGACCCTTCACAGATAGTTTGCCAACCCCTGGTGTAGAACATAGAAACTAGTCTCTGCAAGCATAAGCAATCACTTATGTGGTATTAAATAAATTGTAATAGTTTGACTCTGAAGTCCCATATCTGCATTCTTTAGAACTTTCTTTCACTATCTAATTTCTACACTGCCCATTAGTATATTACAGTTTGAAACATCATGCTTTTTATGCATAAGTAAAATTTTGCATTGGACACTTGCCCATGACTGAAAATAATGTCTTTTAGATGCCTTTAGTGCTTCACTGGTTGCAGAATTTATTACCACCTTCAATGTTTTTCACTGCATCAAAGTGAATTAACAAGAATCTCATTATCAAAAGAAAACAAGCAAATAGGTTTTGATCAAGGAGGCTTTCTTTTTCTAAAGAAAGGAATAAAGCCAATACCTCTTAAATGTGAGTATTCCCTAGAAACTTTCATACTATTCTTTGCTGAGCTTATGTGTTGATTAGATGCTTCAGTTAAATGCTATTTTCTTGAAGAAATATTTACTTTGCTGTGTTGATGATTCCTTTTCAACTAGAATTATTAGGGGGATATAGTTAGGACTAAAAATAAAAAATGACAGGTGTTCAGGCAACCATGACAAATTTAAATGGCTTGATTACTTCCCTGTGGTAGACTATTTGTTTTATTGTCTGAAATAACACAATTACATTGCATTCTACTTCCATCTATAGTTACATCAAAGAGAAGATAAAAGAATAAATTAATCTGGTTTCAAGTACATTTTGGATAATAATTGCAGAGCAATTGAAAGTTGGCAGGCCAGTTGAAATGTGCCCAAAATTCACTAAATCTAATATCTAACATTTTGAGGATTCTGACTTGACATATATTTCAACTTTCAATCTATCTTCCAAGTGCTTTGGAGCAAGTTCCAAATCTCCTTGTAGAATAATGAGCAATAAGGAAATTTTTCTTTGCCTAGTAATCCAAGATAAGAAAAGCTCCTATCCAGATCATTTTCCCATAAATATTCTATCCATAGTCTCTGCTTCCCACTTAACTGTCTAGCTCAGCCTTTCTCAATTCTGACTACATTAGAAGCACCTTGGAAGATTTTTTAAAATAGTGATATTCAAGCTCCATGTGTACTTCAGAGATTCTAATTGAACTGATCTAGGGTGGAGTCAAAGCAGCATTTTTTTAAAAGATCCCCTTATAGTTCTAATATACACTAGAGTTGGAAACTGCCAATCTAAATGCTTTAGTAACCACAGGCAGATTGATCCTATGTAATGGCAAACCCTACAGACTGTCAGTAGAAGCAAAGGATAAAGTTTCTGATGGAGGTTAAAATGGAATTGAAATGGCAAAACTTCATGGAAACTTTGTTTTTAACATAGCATGGCATCAGATGACTAGAACTTACTTCCCGGATTAATAATAATACCATACATATATATGGTACACCATTTGCCATGTGACTTCATTTTCGACCAATACTTGCTGACGGCTGAATGGATATAAATGTGTATCCATATAAACTGACTACTTGTGCAAGGCATAGTATTAGTTGTCAACTATGTACTTTTATCAAAAGAATGAGTTTAAATGTCCAACATAATCCCTGAGGCTCAAAGGAGTTAATACATTTCAAATTGTGAGTATAGATGTGACCTGAGATGTAGGAAAAAAGAAAGTTGTGGTTTCCTATCAGTGGACATTTTTAAGGATGTGGCAGTCACATGCCTTTTCTGGGATAAGAAAGAAGTTTCAGAGAAGACAGGAAGTTGAATTTCATGGATAACCAGTCAAGGGTTCCTCCTATCATATATCTCTCCTTGGACAGAGGAAGATAAGTGGAGGGGGCAGAATGAAGAGCTTCACCTCCAGCTTTAGCAAGATGGGGTAAGTTTGTGATTCTGCCCCTGAGTGTTTCTATTGAAACCTATGGTGGAAATAACATCTTAAGGTGATCACAGGCTAGAGGATGAAAATAGGAACACCTCAAAATAGCTTTATTCTTTTTCAAATGTAATTAAATATGTTCTAACACCTCAATACTTTTATTGTCCTTTTTTATTATAAAATCATTCAATCTATATCTCTTTTCAAAATGTTATATTTTATGTCACATATTTATTTCACTATCAGTGTTGACATTTCTTACATGCTTAATCCTGTTAGTATTCTTCTCTCCTTCCTTCCTTCTTCCTTTCTTCTTTTTCTTCTTTGTTTTCTTTTTCATCTCCTTTTCTTCTTTCTTCTTTATTTTTTAAACTACAAAATCAACATATACCCTTTTAATAGGAAAACCAGTACAATACAAAATTATGTGAAGATGACACTACTCATGTGTCCCAGGTAACCAACATAAAAGTCTGATATTTATTTTTCCCATGATTAGTCTGCTTAAGCTACTGCTATGAAATATATACCTATATAATAAATGATTTTACTATATAATATTATATAATATATATATGTTTTCTTCAGGAGAAAGAAAATTTCCTATAGCTGCAACTAAGTAAGCAGCTTTATAATGAAGTCCTTATAAGTTTAAGCCCCCAGATTTAAAAGGCCTGTGTGAATCTTGCCTCTACCAATCACTAGAAAGGAAACAATTTAAGCTCTGAAGCCTCAGTTTATTCATCTGTAAAATGAGAATAATAGGCTAACTACACCATGAAGTAGTTGTGGGGCTTTATGTGAGGTAATATATGTATGTAAAGTATTAGGATGGGGTCTGACAGCTAGACAATTACCAATAAAGTATGGTAATTATTATCTATTAGTGGTCAACTATTATACTGATCAACTTATACATTTTAGAAAAGAGAAAATCCGTAAGTTGTTTGCCTCCAATCTGTGCAAGAGATATTTTCCAGTGTCCTAAGATAGGACAGCCTACAGCAAGACCCCAACGAAGCCAAATGAGGCCAGAGCTGTGACAGATTTATTTTAGGGAATTGCTTCGCCTAAGTTGGGTGTGATTGGATATTTTAAAATCATTTCATAGAAAAGAATATTCAAACCAAAGATAGGTATTGGTGCCAATGGAATTACTCAATGATTATTTTTTGGATGTTTTGTTTACAGGGGAGGGGTTGTGTGTGGGTAGGTGAGGTCAGGCTTGTAGCTCACCTGAGTAAATAAGCAGATCCACTGAAAAGCAATAATTTTTCATTTTCTTAAGCCTTTCCTGAGAAAAGCTTATACTTTACCCTTTAGGAGAGAGAGGCACCTGTTGTTAAAGCACTAGTTAGTCTGTTTCATATGGCTAGGTGTGTATCTTATCCTCAATGCTAGATATAGAATAGGTTCTTAACAAACATGGAGGAATGGGTAGATGGACAGTAGGATGAATGGATGGATGAATAAAAGGCATGGTTCTCCCACTCCACTTCTGCTTTCTACTGGAAACAAACAAACAAAAATTCAAGAAAGCTCACAGAAGGTTGTGCTTAAAAAAGCATGTCTTTGGGGTCAGTCAGAATGCCTCTACAAAATTCTCATTCTTGTATTGACTCTATGTTTTCGCATCTCCTAATTGGAGCTTATATTCCCTCAATGATATGATGCATGGATTACTTGAGGAAATGTGTGTGTGGAAAAATATTTTCCCATATAATAATTATTATTAACTGGGTAGTTTTGTTAAAAAGAAATGGACAGGTATGATGCACTAAGATTGACCTTTACTCTGGGCTGGCACAATGAAGGAAACGAGATATTTGATGAATGAGTGAATGAATCAATGATTGGTCGAAAATATCTAGATACAATTAAATCAAGGCTGAGCTGCTAATTTACACCATGCCTTGAATTACTGGTGAAGGATGATTATTTATACACTATACAAGGAGTCATCAAACTACAGCTGTGGGTCAAATCCATCCCCACCACCCTGTTTTTTGGATGGCTCATGTCAATACCAAATTTAAGGAAGTTTGTTTTCTTGCTGAATGTCTGAGTGCCTTCATAGTAGCCTCTATTTTGCCTCTTGACCCACAAAGCCTAAAATACTTACTATTTAGTGTGTACAGAAAAATTTGCTGATCCTGTGCAGTACTAGAAGCTCCAAGAATGGTGGACCAAATGTGACATATATAGTATTACCTACTCAGTACCCTGCTCTCTGCCTGGTATGTGATAGACACTCACTCAATGACTATTTGATGGATGAATAAATAAATAATTGTGTGAACATATTCTTCACTTTACACCACAATCCCGCCTGTACCAATTTCCAATAGAGAAAACATCAAAAACAGATATTTAAAATTTTAACAATATAGTCAGTCCCCTACATATGAACCTTCAAATTGCAAACTTTCAAAGAGACAAACATGCATTCACATGTCCAATCACATAAGTTAATTCATGTGTCTGTCGTGCATTGGCGTGTACACATCCTCTACAAGTGGTTGTGCAGCCTGCCCTCCGTCTCCTATTACTGATGATCCTTCAGCTCTACCATCTCCCACCTCCTCTGCCTCCTCCAGTCAGTAACTCTTCTTGCCTGTTCACTCGATGCCAGCCCCTGTATGCCAGCTGTTGTACTGGACTACTGTACTTTTCAAGGTACTGTACTGTAAGATTAAAAGTGTTTTCTTTATTGTTTGTGTTTGCCTTTTATGTGCATGTTATTTGTGTGAAAAGTATCATAAACCTATTACAGTACAGCACATGTAGCCGATTGTGTTTGTTGGGTACCTAGGCTAACTTTGTTGGATTTCCAAAAAAATTGGACTTACAAATGATCTCTTGGAATGGAATGCGTTCATGTGTAGGGGAATTACTGTATAGGAAGAATAATCTTAAAAAGTGGCCAACTTTTGAAAATGCAAATTGTTCAAAAACATTTCAGAATCATAGTACAAGTAGTGATGGGAAATTATTTTTTTAAGCTGCCTCTAGGGGTAGAATGTCCTTCTCCATTTTGGGGTTGAGATTCCACCAGTGTGTATGTCCCCATGTGGATGCTGCATGAAAGATGATTTTAAAGAGCAGAAAAGCTTCTTAAGCATGAAGTTTACCTGGGAGCCTTTGTCTTTTGCCGGCTTTTCCTTTTGCTGTTGGAAAATTTCAGGTGGGGAGAATCGCATATCCAGCTATGCTAATGAGACCACAGAGGAAGCTCCCAGGCTTCACTCCGTGTAGTGTTCACAGCATGGAAAGATTTCCTCTTAGTACAGTTCTCTGGACACAAGAGCTGTGTGACTTGAAGCTGGCACTTTCCAGGTCCTCAGTGTAAATATGAGAGTCCATTTAATTTGATGTGCCCCTTTATTGTTATTTATAAAATCTATCAGCCTCCATTTTCATATTTCTTTCCCCCTTTGATTATGTGCTTGAAATTTTTCTACTTTGACTATTTGATTTCCTCTGGCCTTTTAATATAAATCACTTCAAATTGTTTTTTGAAGTAGGTAAGCTAATTGTAATTGCTAAATATGGACAAACTATGCTTATAATCTTGCTTCTGAGACATATCAGAGTTAAATAATGATTTTCCTCCCCTCAATGAAACAAGCAATATATATTTATTTACAGGTGCTCACACTACAACATTCATGGGGTTCTGGCTACAACTATGAAAGGAAGGCCACATACCATATATCTAAATTTGTTAAAAGTTATAAATTAAGCTAATAATTTGGAAAATAAAATACATAGATAAATCTGCCTTTATTCCAGCATGGAAGGCAGGTATGAATTTGACTTTCTTGGACTCCCAGAATGTGATGGCTTAGGGAGAGCCATGCTGAAGCTTCATGCCCTTCCCTTCTCTCTTCCCTGCTCCATCCAGCTCTTCCAGGGACCACGAAGGCAATAAACCTCCTAACTCCACCACTCTGGGTCTTGGGCTTCCCTAAGGCCTTGAGGCATGCCATATTATGCCTTAAGTTGGCCCAGGGATGTTTGGGTAGGGAAATCTGGGGTACTGGCTAACTGGAATATGGATTAGAATGTGGGTGCAGACTTTAATGGTCATGCTCTCTTGAATGTGTTCCCTGTGACTTCCTTACTCCATGGGAAAGCAGAGTCAGATGGCCAGAGTGAGCCCTCTAAATGCATGGAACCCTGGCATGTGCTCCTTTCGAGATTGGTACTGTGTAGTGCAATGGAAAGAATATTGGCATTGAAGTCAGGGGTAGGTTCCAGTCTCAATGTTGCCTCTCATTAACATTCTGACGCGAGTCAAGTTACCCAAACTCTCTGAATGTAGTTTTCTATCTGCCAAATTTCCTATGAGTTTGTTGTGAGTTGTAATGTGATAATGAATGCAAAGCATTAGCACAGTACTGTACATCCAGTAAACATTTTTAAAATGTGAGTTCCTTTTACTATTGTGCAATTATAAATATTTAATAAATACCTGTAAAATGCCCAGGCTTCTGTCAGGTGCAAAATAGTATACAAAGTATTATAAAGAAGTAGTTGTAGCTTTAAAAAAATAAAGAGTGTTTGACGTGTGCTGTGTTAAACATTTCACCTAAATGATGTCCAATCAACCCTATGAGTTAAGTGCATTTGTATTCATTTTACAGAGGAGCAGACTGTACGGACATATGGTTGAGTTAGAAAGTAATAGAGCTGGGACCAAAATCCAGGTCTAATTCCAAATTCTATGTTTCTAACCATTCATAACCTCAAGGAGTTTGGCATAGCAGGACTAACATAAAGCAAATCACCAAGAGAGCATTCAACAATTATGAAATTTCGTATAGCAAAACCCAGCTATCAATTATTAGCATGTGATGACAATAGAGGCTTATTAGAAGGCATTATTTTCCATTTAAAATATAGGTTTTCTGGAATGGATTCCATCCCCAATATAATTAGCTCATGGCTATTGTGAAGGCATTGCCAAACTCTATTAACCTTTTAAGTGTTGAATCTGGGCTTAGCTGTACACAGACACATTATGCAGGAGACTAAACCTAGCACTGCCATGTCAACATGAACGCTAACAATCACAACTTAGAGGGTACTTCTTTAAATGAAGATCCCAAGGCCCCACCTAAGTATAATGAATCAGGTTCTCTGGCTGTATGGCCCAGGAATCTGAATTTTAACAAGCAGTCCAGGATAGTTCTTAGACTTGCTTGTCTCTTACCCTTTAGTCTTTCTCTGATTTAATTGGTGTAGGGGATGAGCCAATTTGTTTTTCTTAAAGTGTTTCCTAGGTGATTTTAATTTTGCAGCCATGGTTGAGAACTCCTGGCTGGATAAATGTTTCTCTTTAGAATGGGAAGATCTCAGGTAGAATGAAGTTAAAGTAAAAGGTTGCCTGGATATAATCAGCGAGTCTATTCATTAAAGCTTAGATGTTTACTAAGCTCCAGGCCCTGTGCATGAAATTGGGCATCACGAAAAAGAAGCAGTCCATCTGCTTTCACATACTGTGAAGGTGATAGAAGAGGCTTGTGAATAACTAACAAGTGACAAAATGATACAAAATTGAATTAGCTACCTGTGTTCATAGAGGGAAGTCCTTATTTTTAAAAGGGGTGAGGGCAAGTTAGTTATGCCATTACAAATCCAAAGCCCTAGGGATAAAAGTTTAGGACACAGAAACAGTAGTGGTACTCTGACTTTCAATAGATTTGTCAATGGATTTATTAGTTCTTTACATTAATGACTTTAATTTTTTGTTGATTTTATTTTATTGACTACAAAACTTTACTCACACTCTCCTGCATGATTCCCCGTGGGCAGCTTAAATTAGGAGGCTTCTTCCATTTTTATGATGATATGAACAGAAAGTTCTTCAAGAACCTTAGCGTTCAAGGCTGAAAGTATATAAGCCCTGCATTTGACTGGTTTCATCTTCTTGCTTCTCACATTTTAATCAATCCATACCTAGTTTAGATTGGTATCTGGCTGAGTTGGGACATGTTTGATTTTAGAACCAGGGTCCAATAATAAATAAGTATCCCACGATGCCTTTTAGGTTTTATCTAGGTGAAAAAAATCTCTTTTATCATCAAGGATTCTTTGATGTAATTGACCCTCTTGTCTTTTAATGTACCAAGTGCTCAGAGTGGTAGATTGTCTTAACAATCTGCAAGTCCAGTTTTGGCTTTGTATGTGTACGTAGTTCCCTGTTGCCTCAGTTACTTTTAGGCAGCTGGGAACTACATACACATACAAATCAAGACTCCAGTTCCTTCCATTATATTCTCAAATTGCTGTCAGCACAAATCAGTTCATATGACATTGGTTCTAGATCTGTTCCTTGTAGTCTATTTTTTTTCTGTATCATACAACTCTCTTTTATACATTTTGTCATGGCTAACAAAATAATCACTTTTAATTTTCAGCAGTCCTTTATACATTTTTAACAATAATTACAAACATAACGAATATACACTATAGACTAGGGTATACAAGGTATACAGATACAGTTGTAAAAATATATAGAGATGTGGTCTAGTGGGGGGTGCTGCTGATGACCATATTAGGAAAAATATACAGGAAAGGCTTCTCATACTTAGGGGGAGAGACGAGACTGGAGAAAATACTTCAAGAATAATAGGTTGAGATAAGATGGTGGCCATTTAGAGCACTGGAGTGGGAATGGAAAGAAGTAGATGGATTCAAGAGAATGTTAGGTTTTCAACAAGATATAGTTTTGGATATATTTTAGGTATACAAGAGAAAGAAAAAAATGGTTAAACTTAATCTATAACTCGGGGATATTACTGCGATGTGGTTCCATTCCCTGATTTAGAGAACAAAGAAGAAGAAATAGGTTTGGGTGGTAGAGAAGGTGGAAATTCTTTGGGGTCTCTTTGAATTTGAAAAACGGTGAGACATTAAACTGAAGAAGACCAGTAAACATTTGAAAACATCGTCTGGAGCTCAGTTGGGAAAACTGGGTTAACAATAGGGTTGTGAAAGTCTCCAGCATAATGTTACTAATTGATGGCATCAGATTGGATGAAATTTCAGGTAGCAGAATCTGCCCCAAGAAGAGGCATGCCAGTGTAGAGTATTTTTACAACGTGGTAGGTAACCAGGGAGGAGACTGGAGAGGGACCAGGTTATGCAGAGCTTTGAAATCAGTATTAAGAGGTTTGAACCACTTTCCTTTATGAATTGGAAGCATCTACTTATTTGTTTGTTTTTAATTACACGTATATTGTAGATCTGTGATTTGTATGTGGTGTGTGTGTTATTGTGTGGTATTGTGGATTTCTGCTCTTGCTTACAAGGCAAAGAGGCAGATAATGGTAACATTTTAGGCAAGAGATATAAAAGACTAAATTTAGTGGTTATGGGACGTGGTGAGGAGACACTAGTACTGCAATCTCCTGCATTTGACTAAATGCCTATGTTTGTTTTGGATAGTAATAAGAGGGAAGGAAGAATCCTACTTAGCAGCTAAGTTATGTAGGTGGAACAAAGCAGTTGCAGTGAGGCATTCCTTCCCTTAGAAAGACTGGATCAAATTTGTGTTCTCTTTTGATGGTTCAAATGTCTGAATAAGCTCACTGAACATTGGTTTTCTAATTATTGACTGTTTCATCAAAAGTGGTCATTTTCAAAACAAAACCTGTCACTAGGTTTGAAGCAAACATTTGCAAATGTAGTGATTAAATGGCATCATAATAATGAATAATTACATTTTCCTTGAGCTCACGAAGACAAAATTGCATTTTAAATTATGTTGTAATGTACAAGATACATTTTTTTCTTTAGATACAATCTTCTTTTTTTTCCTTTAAGCAAATAAATTCCAGTAGTATATAAGTGAATTGTTCTAAATAGAAGTCTCAGAAATAGGGGTCATTTACCAGGGCAATTGCTAAGAAAACAAAGAGGTGGGGATAATCCAACAGAGCCAACCACAAAATATGCTTAGGGTCTTTAGATTTGGTAATACGGGAATGGTTACTACTTTGAATAAGTGAAAACTGTGATTCCAGGAGGACACTGATTTGGGCAAGAAAATTGAAAAAATTGGAAAAAAACCCTCTGCCCCAGGTTTTTGCTTCTCAAAATTATTGTGTTCTTCTTTTAAACTTTATTCTTTCATTTTAAACTTTTGATTTTGAAATAATTTCATATAAAATATCATAAAAAATAGAACAAGGGATTCTCATCTACCCTTTACCCAGTTTTCCCAAATGATAGTATTTTATGGAAACACAATGGTCAGAAACTTATGAAATTAACATTTCTGAAATACTATTTCAAATTTTGTCAAATATCTCAGTAATTTCTTCTTCTTTTTTTTTTTTTTTCCTTTTTAAAGTGGATCCAGTTCAGGATCCCACATTCCATTTAGTTTACACATCTCCTTAGTATCTCTTTTAATCTAGTTCCTCAGTCTCTCTTTGTCTTTCATAACCTGTATATTTTTAACTGGACAGAAATTTTGTAAAATGTTTCAGTTTGAGTCTGATGTCTTTTCATGAGTAAATTCAAATTATGAATATTTGGCAAAAATATACCACAGAATGATGTGTGCCCTTAAATGTTGGGGCTTCTGATGGATCCCATTTATTAATAATGATTAATTATTCTCCTCACTGTCAGTCTTTTTTTAAGTGGAGAAATAGAATTTGGAGTTACATAAGGATTAAAATATATGCTTTATTATTTATAAAGCTGGATTAGGTAATAGACCTTAAACTTGAGTCCTCTCTCTCCTAAATTGAGCTACTCACTCAGGCAAAAGCAGAGCCAGTAGACAAAACTATAGGATTCCCCTTGAAGATGTGGGGACTGTTTAGGCATCCTTATTCTATGAAGGAGAGAAAACTCACATTATACTTGCCCAATTAAGCCCATGGGTCAATACAAGTTACACCATGGTAGTCAGCAGGAATGTTCACCAAGTACATTTTTTTCTTATTTTTGCTTTTAGGCACATGGTAAAATTGAACTTTTCTGCCCCCATAGAGTTAGATATAGCTTTAGCCAACGGCATGTGAGAAAAAGTTCCATTTCTTAAAGGAAAATTCCTTATCCTCTGACACAGAGATAGTAACTACTGGGTCAGCTTGGGTTCCTGAATGGAGGGGGTATGGGAGAGAGCTGCCATCTGATCTGAAACAGTCATGTAGGATGAGTGAAACAGAAACGTTTGATGACTTAAACCTCTGAGGTTCAGGGTAAGGATGTGGATTACTAGTGTAATGTGGACTAGACTCTGATAAATAACAGAAATCTTCCCCATCTTCTCAACAAGATAAACCAATTTCCAGCCTATAGGAAGTAGTTTTCTCCCCAACTAAAGGAAGAAGAGCATTGATGGAAGTTCTAATTCTATGGGACAGAAGGAACTTTGAAAGAGAGGTGTTAATCCTTTCTCCAGGAGACAATAATGATACATAATAATAATTATAGTATAAAAAAATAACATCAATGCAGCTAGTGTTGTAGTGTGCCTATTATGTACCATTAACCGAGGAATTTTACATGCATTATCTCTTTCAATTCTCCCAAGAACCTTATGAGATAGCTCTTGTTATCTCTCGATTTTGTTAATAAAGAGCTGAGGTTTAAAGATGTTAACTCTCTTACCCAAAGACTCAGATAATAAGGGGTGAAACTGGAATTCAAATCCAGCTCTATTTGACTACACAGCCTAAGCTTTTATCCACTGTTCTGTACATTAAATATATATATATATATATATGTGTGTGTGTGTGTGTGTGTGTGTGGTTAGTCAGTTGGTGTGAAACATTTGC
This sequence comes from Mesoplodon mirus, assembly GCF_964341445.2. Lineage (NCBI taxonomy): Eukaryota > Metazoa > Chordata > Mammalia > Artiodactyla > Ziphiidae > Mesoplodon > Mesoplodon mirus. The sequence continues at coordinate 20,240,416 of NC_138983.1, forward strand.
ATTATTAACACCTGAGATGTTTTCTTTTAAGCTTTTCTTTAAAAATGTCATAGAAGAATTATATGATTGTCCATGACACTTGAAAATAGAATTTCTGTGAAACATTAGGTAATGTATTTATTTCCTAGGGCTACTGTAACATATTACCACAAAGCAAGTGGCCTAAAACAAGAGAAATTTATTCTTTCACATTTCTGGAAGCTAGAGGTTCAAAATCAAGATACCTCCAATGCCACACTCCCTTTGAGGAACATGGAAAATCCTTCCTTGACTCTTTTTAGCTTCTGGTTGTTTCCAACAGTCTTTGGTGTTCCTTGCCTGTAGCTGCCTTGCTCCAATTTCTGCCTCTGTCTTCACATGACGTTCTTCTCTCTGTGTGTCTTTGTATGTCTTTTCCTCTTTTTATAAGGACACCAGTGATCAGATTTAGGGCTCACCTAAAATAATACCAGCTATCATTATTCTTATTTTTACACTAGAGTCTGACTTCCCAAGCTTCTATTGGTGGCTACTTTAGGACAAAGTAGACCATGGGAAAAACTTTTGATTTATTAATTGTGGTCGGCTGAATAGTGTACTCTAAATAAAACTTAGGCTCACCCAGAACCTCAGAATGTGACCTTATTTGGAATATGGTCTTTGCAGCTGTAAGACAATTATTGTGGGGCTTCCCTAGTGGCACAGTGGTTGAAAATCCGCCTGCCAATGCAGGGGACATGGGCTCAATCCCTGATCTGGGAAAATCCCACATGCTGCAGAGCAACTAAGCCCTGTGCACTACAACTACTGAGCCTATGCTCTAGAGCCCGTGAGCCACAACTCCTGAGCCCGCGTGCTGCAACTGCTGAAGCCCACGGGCCTAGAGCCCGTGTTCAGCAACAAGAGAAGCCACCACAGTAAGAAAGCCACGCACCTCAACAAAGGGTAGCCCCTGCTCGCTACAACTAGAGAAAGCCTGCGTGCAGCAGCAAAGACATAACAGCCAAAAATAAACAAATAAAATAAATTTATTTTAAAAAGTTATTGTGGAATTCTCTTAGCAGTCAATATTTGTAGATATTGGATGTTGAGGCAAATCTATTGCTTTGAGACATTTTAGAATGACTTGGGCTGTCTCAGAGGGCATTGCAAAAAAATGCTAAGATTCTGTAAAATATGTAAATTTGCTTTGGGATGACGTCATATATAAATGCTATAATGGAGATGCAATGGCAATGTTAAAAGATGAGAAGACGGTGATTTTTTTTTTGTTAACTTTTAACTGAAACGTTATTTCTTTAATACTTTTTTGTTATCAATATAGGCAACGAACCTATTATTTATTATCTGTAACTTAGGTGATAAATCACAGAAGTATTAGTGACACAGGTCATTTGTAAACTATGTAACTAACAGATATCTTCATATACCATTACAGTAGTTGTAGATATCTCTCCAAAACATTTATACTCAACACTACTTCAAACTTAAGAGTTGTTTTGAGATCTAGGGCCAGATCTTGTTGTTTAAGGTGCTCATGAAGAAACTTAGATTTTTCTAGACCCTAAGAAACTTAAGTTGTTCCTGATATTTGATTAACTGAATTTCAATATATTTGGTCTCCTTGTGAAAAAAATGACATCATTCAGAATTTTCAGGATAAAAATTTTCAGGTAAAAAACATAGAAACTGAAATTGTAAAAAGATTGGAAACCTCTAACTAACTTTTAGAAATCTTTAGGCATATTCTTGTTCGTATTCCTGGTTTTAGTGTACTTTTTTCCATATACATGTAATGAGTGCTTATTCATTATGGTACTGTATGCAAGAAGCCAAGGAGGATACAAATACAGATGAAACAATCTTTCCTTAATTGGAGTGGCATGAGGATATAAAAAATACTAACAAAGGATCACACATATTCAACAGAGGTGGGATACAACATGTTAAGAAAAATAGTAATATGTTAACAAAGAAATTCATGTGTGAGATTCAAACACAGAATTTTCACAGGCAAAAGAGTTAAGGGAGGACTTTTTAGATAGAGAATATATTGTGAACAAAAGCACTAATGTTGGAATATTAAGGGGGTTTTGCCACAGTTTGGTCTCTGTGTTTGGCAGCATTTTGGAGATGCTGCTGGAAAGGTAGTTCAACAATATCTCAGAGGAACTGAATGCAAAGAGAAGAAATGCATCCTTAATTTAGTAGGTATTGAAGATTTATTAAGTATGTGAGAAGATTATAATCAGAGCTATAATTTAAGAAGATTAATCTGGTTGCAGGATGTTGTCTTGGAGAGAGACAAGGTAGTAGACCAGTGAGAAGGCTATTATAATGACAAAGTAGAGATGTTATAAAGTCCTGAATGAGTAATGTAGGTGAAAATGAACACAATATGAAGGGCTCTGAGAAAATACAGTGGTCCCTCCTTATTCAAAAGGGATATGTTCCATGACACCCAGTAGATGCCTGAAATTGTGGATAGTCCCAAACCTAGATATAATATTTTTTTTTCCTATACATACTTACCCATAATAAAATTTAATTTATAAGTTAGGCACAATGAGATAAATGACAATAATAATAAAATAGAACAATTATAGCAAGTCACTGTAATAAAAGTTATGTGAGTGTGTGTGTGTGTCTCTCTCTAAATATTCTACAAATGTAATGCCTTTTCCATCTAACTAAGTACTTATCACAGATGGTGGCCATAACATATACAGTTTGAAGGGCAACAGCAAAACTAGAATGAATGATTTTGCCTCACAATTTCATGAATAGAAGATTCATTCTTACCATAGACCTTAGCAACCTCAGCGTACAATTTTTTCTTCTTTATTAAATTGAGAACTTTTACCTTTTCACTTAAAGGAAGCACTTGACAGCTTCTCTTTGGAGTATCTGAGTTGCCAACATTACTGCCATTGTGGTTTGGGGACATTACTAAGTAAAATAAGAATTACTTGAATACAAGCACCACAATACCACAATAGTTAATCTGAAAACCAAGCCAGCTACTAAGTGACTAATGGGCAGGATATGCTGGACAAAGGGATGATTCCCGTCCTGAGCAGGTTGGATTAGGACAGTGCCAGATTTCATCATGTCACTCAGAATGGCACCCAATTTAAAACTTATGAATTGCTTATTTCTGGAAATCCCCATTTAATATTTTCAGACCGTGGTTGACCATGGGTAACTGAAAGTGCAGAAGCACAACTGCAGAAAAGCAGGGACCGCTGTAAAATTTTGTGATTTTTGTAAGTGATTAGATAGTGGAAGTGCAGGTGGGATCAAATCTGTGTGGCTGGTGCTATTAACAGGCATTTTAAGGGAAGGTGACAAATTCTATTTTGGACATGATAGGTTTATGGTGTCAGTGGCCTTTGGACAAGATTTCCAAATGGAGATATCAGTCTGTCAATTAGAAACGAGGTCTGAGTTTCCCAAGAGGGGATGATATCAAGAAAGAGAGATGCAAAAGTCCAGAGATGTAGACTTTGAATTAATAAACAGCCCCCATTCAGATCATCAGGCTTTCAACTTGATTAAAATGTTGTGAAGACTTGGTTTCTTTCAACTTGCTGTGCTTGCTAGTCATGTATATTTGTGGTCTCTTCAAAGTTTGGATGTGGTTTAATAAGGACCAACATTGCATTGTTCTAGTATGACCAGGGTTAGAAAGTATGTTCAGCAGATCTGTTCTTGGACAATTTTCCCATCCAATTTGCGAATCAATAAGTTCCTATTTCTTTTCTAAACTTTAGGTGTTCATCGTAGCAAACAGAAGTAGATATACTGCCTGTTAATCTTCATACTCCACTCAGCTGTTCTTTCTTCCTTAGAGCAAAATGATTTAGGGTAGTAATATGAAAGGAAATGAACTAACATGATATAAAAAATGGTGCATAACTTGGAACCTTAACTAAGTTCAGAGTTGCTCCTGATTACTTTCCGATCTCATTCTTTATTTGCAAATGCTACTGCCTCATGGCCACGGAGTTCTTATTATATTATTGCATCATTAATCATTATAGGAATCCCAATATAGCTCTAGGATAAACACAAGCATGCTCTATCTTTCACTTGTGTGTTGCAATGCTTCACCTTTCCTTCATTATCGTATTGGAGATTGCATTTAAATAGTCAATTGTTTCTGAAATATTTTTAAAGTGCTTTATGATCACTGATGTGAAACTCTCTGGGAAGAAAAGCAACAAATATTTGGAATTGCATTGGAAGGTTAGTTTCCAGTTAGGAATAGAAAACCTCATATCCATTTGAATGGGGGAAGATTCAGTACGTTAAATGAGATCAGGTCTGTGTTTAACAAAGCAGCGAAAAGAGTGTTATCCCAATGGAAAATAAAATTTATTATTAAATGAAGTCTTCTGGTCACTTATGCACTTCAAGTGTAAGAAAATTAATACTTTACAAATCTGACCTGGCCTATATATATATATATATATATATATATATATATATATATATATATATACACACACACACACACACACACAATATGCCACGGACAATATTTGGTAAACAAATACTTATTGAGAGTGTGTTATATACTAGGTACTATATTAGGCACGTGAGATAGATCAGCAAACAAACCTGGCAAAGATCATTTTTATTAGGGGAAAACAGGCACTAAACTATAGATAAAATGAATAAATATTTTATATATTAAAATCTAAGAAATACCTTAGAGGAAAAAAATACAGAACAGGGAAAATAGGATCTATCATGAGATAATGGCAGAAAAGTTGTCATTTTAAATGGTTTGATCCAGGTAAGTGTCACAGAGAAGATGGGATTTAATGATAAAGTGAAAGGAGAGAAGGAGTTAGTAGTGTAGATATGGGAGTTGGAGGGGAGCAAGGGCTGCATATCAGGAAAGGAATAACCAATGGGAAGTACTAGTATAAAGTCCAGTTCATTATGAGTTACACCTTCCATTGTCTTTACCTACACATAAAGAATAATCTCCATTCAGCTAAACAATTTCATAGATTTCCCTATACTTAAGCTCTTTTATTCTAGAGCCGTAGTTGGTAAACAATATGTATGGGCTAATTTTGGCCCACTGCTTATTTTTGTAATTTTTTATAAGTTTTATTGGGCTGCTTTCACGCTACAATGGAAGAATGGAGGATGAACAGAGAACATTTGGTGTGCAAAGCCTAAAACATTTACTGGGTGGCTACTTATAGAAAAGTTTGTCAATTCTTATTCTCTGGTATTCAATATATCATAAAATTAATGGATCAGAAGCCCTCTATGATCCTTGACTACAGTGTCTTAAATAGATCATAAACTTTTGAGCAATTTCTATGTGACTTTGAGCAATTTACTTAACTTCCTTAATAGTGGGTTTCCTTTAATACTACTTCATAGAATCAAAGGCATTAACTGAGATGGTATATTTAGTGTGCCAGCCCAGAGATTAGTTGAACCATGCAGTAAAACTCTTGAATCTAAATATAGTATAACCAAGAATATTCATTTTCTATTACTGCTATAACAAGTTACCACAAATATAATGATTTAAAACAATACCCTTGTGATCATATTTGGCCCACAAGGATTATACAGTATAACTCACCATCTCAAGGTCAGCTGATTAGCAGCCTTTATTCCATCTGCAGACTTAATTCCACTTTGCCATATTTACAGGTTCTGGGGATTAGGATCTGGAGGTATTTGGAGGGTGATTATTTTGCCCACATCCCTTTAAAGACCACAGTATATCTTATCCAAGCCCATTCAGCTAGTCACCTGTAGAGTCAAGAATAGGATGAATGTTTCCTGACATTTGCTGAATGTTAAATGTCCTTTCTATTTTTTTATGCTGCTTTCAATAGTAGAGGACATTTGCCTAATTTGACAGAAGGCACTGAAGCTGCACTACATTAATAGAAAATATTTTCTTTAAAATATCTGAGTATTTATTGTAAAGCTCTCATTCATCAGGACCTCATTAGCAGCTGGAGAGATGGCACAGTCAAAAAAGAAGAAATGTTTACTGATGCTATAGGCATCTGTTCTAATCTTTGCCATAAATAAGCTTTCCTTATTAAATTCTAAGCACAGATTAGGTGAACTAGGTCAAGAAACAGCATCAAGGTAGAAAAAATAGAACTGTACCTCTTCTAAACGCTCATAAATGTTTACCTACTAAACAATGTGGTTCTTCAAGATGGTGGCAGAGGCTGCCAGTTGCCTTCTCCTCCATTTTCTTCGTATATAGTAATATAAGTCCTACCTAAGTGCATGGTTGCACATCTAGCAGTACTGTACAGTCCCCCATGCACCTAGGTGTAGCCATGTGACTAGGTTCTTTCCAATGCCATAGGAGCAAAAGAGATGTGAGCAAATTTGGGGTCACGGCATTAAAAGAAAGAGGTGCACTTCTCCCTCCCTTTTTCTTTTCACATTGGCTTTACTGCAAGTCTGGGTAAGTGGTATCCTTAAACCATGATCTGTGCACCACATGTGGAGGAAGGCAAAGACCAAAAGATAGAAGAATCCTGGATGTTTGATCTCTTTTATCATCTGTAACAGCCCTGAATGACTATGTAAAATTTTAAAATATGTGTATTGCATAAACCACTCTGTTTTTGGGTCTCTTGCTGCAGAGGTGTGGTCTACATCCTTACTAATGCAAAGTTAAAAATTCCTCTTGGTAACTATAACTGACCTTTCACATATAATTCTAAGTCCATATCATCAATAGATCCATGTTCATGTCTGGAAACTAGAAAGTAAGTTAAAATGGAAGTCAGCAAATAAAGACCAAAAAAAAAAAAATGGTGCTTGGATGCATTAGATTCTTTTGGTGATAAGTGGCTTTCTAAAAGGAAAAGGGTATTTGCTGTTGTTCTTGTTTAGAAAGAAAAAAAAAGATAGAACGTCTTTGTGAATATTTCATAAATTTTAAAGTTTTCTAATTAGCTCTAAAATGTGTAGGTAATTCTAAAAGCTACAAATGTGTTGACACTATAAAAGGAACAGAGGGGGAATTGAGGGGAATCTATTCATAATTTCATACAGATTTGTAATTGGAAACACATTCCTTACCCGTTGCTCAAAACACAATCAGAAAAGAAGAATGTGCTCAAATGGTTTTAGTTGTTATGGAGCTACTGAACTCCACAGGAAAAAAATTAGAAGAGTTTCTGTACAGTGTTTTAGAATGGATAGTATAGTATACTGTTGAAGATTACTGGGTCAATTCTGGAGTCAGGAAGACCTAAGTTTCCAGGAAGACCTAGGTTTGGGTCCCAGCTTTGCCATCATCCCACTCTATCAATTTCAGGGAGTTACTTCACCTCTCTTCCTGTTTCCTAATTTGTCAAATGAGATTAACCTATAGCTCTTCCTTTCTATGGTGGTTACAAGAATGTGTCATATATCACACATAGCAAAATGCCAGGCAAACCATAAACACATAGTAAAAATTAGCTGTTAAAACTGGTGTTAATATCAGCAGTTTTAACGTGTGTTTATTCACTAAAATCCAAATTTGGCCAGCTATCAGAATTACCACGGGAATGTTAAAATAAATTCAGATTCATCTGCAGAAGTTTTAATTCAGTAGGTCTGGGTTAGACCCTCTGAATTGTATTTTTCCAACTTCACAATTTGAGTAGTTACTGTGATCATCTTTATGCCATTCATCTGGCATTTGGTGACCTCTTGTTTGACTACCAATCTAGATAGAGCTTTACATCAGTGATTATAATAATGGCATGCATTGCATTTCGGACAACACTTAACAATTTTTTTGGTTCACAATCACCCTTGAAGTGAATTAATATCATCCCCATTTCACAGATAAGAAAATTAGAAATGTTGCTTGCATATTCATACGGCTTATAAGCTATACACTTTTTTATATCCATGGTGTTTTTGAAGATATATATAACATTTAAATAGACCTAAAGGAAGAACCCACTTAAGTACTTTTAATTTTTTCTTTTTTAACTCTTCTTTTCATTGACATAAATCTTGAAGTTTTAAGAAAGTTAATTTTGTGTTTACTGCTCATCAGGAATCCTTTATGTCAATGTGATTTTTTCTTAAAGGAAAATGGAAGAATACATCTTTTATTGCAGTTTTCTGACTTCAGATCATTTTAAACATTGCCATTTGTGCTCACATATGTTTCTGTACATGTACATTTACAGGATTCTATCGATGGGTTTTTCTTTAAAGTTTCATCTGTAAAGAATATACATATAAGCATTCCATCTTTGAGAGGCACTTTCTTATAAACTCTTATATCCCTAACAAAAAATAACAGCTGTCCAGTCAAGCTCTGGCAAAGTGTTTCATTTTTCTCTCTCTGCTCTATTTGTTGGTGTAAACCTTAAATTTATTATCACAGATGAATGCAGTTGAAAAACTAGCTTTCATAGGCAAATATGGTCAACTCTATGGCAACCATTCTATAGAGCAGAAGGAATTCCCTCTGCATTTTTAATTTTTTTGAATTTTATTTTATTTTATTTTTTATACAGCAGGTTCTTATTAGTTATCTATTTTATACATAATAGAATATATATGGCAATCCCAATCTCCCAATTCATCCCACAACCACCAACCCACCACCTCCCCACTTTCCCCCCTTGGTGTCCATATGTTTGTTCTCTACATCTGTGTCTCTATTTCTGCCTTGCAAACCAGTTCATCTGTACCATATTTGTAGATTCCACATATATGCATTAATATATGATATTTTTCTCTTTCTTCACTCTTACTTCACTCTGTATGACAGTCTCTAGGTCCATCCACGTCTCCACAAATGAACCAATTTAGTTCCTTTTCATGGCTGAGTAATATTCCATTGTATATATGTGCAACATCTTCTTTATCCATTCGTCTGTTGATGGGCATTTAGGTTGTTTCCATGACCTGGCTATTGTAAATAGTGCTGCAATGAACATTGGGGTGCATGTGTTTTTTTTGAATTATGTTTTTTTCTGGGTATATGCCTAGTAGTGGGATTGCTGGGTCATATGATAATTCTATTTTAGTTTTTTAAGGAACCTCCATACTGTTCTCCATAGTGGCTGTATCAATTTACATTCCCACCAACAGTGCAACTGTGTTCCTTTTTCTCCACACCCTCTCCAGCATTTATTGTTTGTAGATTTTCTGATGAAGCCCATTCTAACCAGTGTGAGCTGATACTTCATTGTAGTTTTGATTTGCATTTCTCTAATAATTAGTGATGTTGAGCAGGTTTCATGTGTCTGTTGGCCATCTGTATGTCTTTCTTTGGAGAAATGTCTATTTAGGTCTTCTGCCCACTTTTTGATTGGGTCGTTTGTTTCTTAATATTGAGCAGCATGAGCTGTTTATATATTTTGGAGATTAATCCTTTGTCTGTTGATTCATTTGCAAATATTTTCTCCCATTCTGAGTGTTGTCTTTTCATCTTGCTTATAGTTATCTTTGCTGTGCAAAAAGCTTTTAAGTTTCATTAGGTCCCATTTGTTTATTTTTGTTTTTATTTGCATTACTCTAGGAGGTGGATCAAAAAAAGATCTTGCTGTGATTTATGTCAAAGAGTGTTCTGCCTATGTTTTCCTCTAAGAGTTTTATAGTGTTTGGTCTTACACTTAGGTCTTTAATCTATTTTGAGTTTATTTTTATGTATGGTGCTAAGGGAGTGTTTTAATTTCATTCTTTTACACGTAGCTGTCCAGTTTTCCCAGCACCACTTATTGAAGAGACTGTCTTTTCTCCATTGTATATCCTTGCCTCTGTTGTCATAGATTAATTGACCATAGGTGTGTGGGTTTATCTCTGGGCTTTCTATCCTGTTCCATTGATGCAAATTTCTGTTTTTGTGCCAGTACCATATTCTTCATTACTGTAGCTTTGTAGTATAGTCTGAAGTCAGGGACTCTGATTCCTCCAGCTCTGCTTTTTTCCCTCAAGATTGCTTTGGCTATTTGATGTCTTTTGTATCTCCATACAAATTTTAAGATTTTTTGTTCTAGTTCTGTAAAAAAAAAAAAAAAAAAAAAAAATGCCATCAGTATTTTGATAGGGATTGAATTTAATCTGTAGATTGCTTTGGGTAGTATAGTCATTTTCACAATATTGATTCTTCCAATCCAAGAACATGGTATATCTCTCCACTGGTTTGTGTCATCTTTGATTTCTTTCATCAGTGTTTTGTAGTTTTCTGAGTACTGATCTCTTACCTCCTTGGGTAGGTTTGTTCCTAGGTATTTTATTCTTTTCATTGCAATGGTGGATGGGATTGTTTCCTTAATTCTCTTTCTGATAGTTCATTGTTAGTATATAGGAATGCAAGAGATTTGTTTGCATTAATTTTATGTCCTGCAACTTTACCAAATTCATTATTAGCTTTAGTAGTTTTCTGGTGGCATATTTAGGATTATCTATGTATACTATCATGTCATCTGCAAACAGTGACAGTTTTACTTCTTTTCCAATTTGTATTCTTTTTATTTATTTTTCTTCTCTGATTGCTGTGGCTAGGACTTCCAAAACTGTGTTGAATAATAGTGGTGAGAGTGGATATCCTTGTCTTGTTCCTAATCTTAGAGGAAATGCTTTCAGTTTTTCACCATTGAGAATGATGTTTGCTGTGGGTTTGTCCTATTTGGCCTTTATTATGTTGAGGTACATTCCCTCTATGCCTGCTTTCTGGAGAGTTTTTGTCATAAATGGGTGTTGGATTTTGTCATAAGCTTTTTTGGCATCTATTGAGATGATCATATGTTTTTTATTCTTCGATTTGTTAATATGTTGTATCACATTGATTGATTTGCATATACTGAAGAATGCTTGCATCCCTGGGGTAAACCCCACTTGATCATGGTATATGATCCTTTAAATGTGTTGTTGGATTCTGTTTGCTAGTGTTTTGTTGAGCATTTTTGTGAAATACTCATCACTGAATTTTCATCAGTGATATTGGTCTGTAATTTTCTTTTTTGGTGATATCTTTGTCTGGTTCTGGTATCAGGGTGATGGTGGTCTAGTAGAATGAGTTTGGGAATGTTCTTTCCTCTGCAATTTTTGGGAAGAGTTTGAGAAGGAAGGGTGTTAGCTCTTCTCTAAATGTTTGATAGAATTCACCTCTGAAGTCATCTGGTCCTCGACTTTGTTTGTTGGAAGATTTTTAAACAAACTTTCATTTTCATTACTTGTGATTTGTCTGTTCATATTTTCTATTTCTTTCTGGTTCAGCCTTGGAAGGTTATACATTTTTAAGAATTTGTCCATTTCTTCCAGGTTGTCTGTCTTATTGGCATAGAGTTGTTGTAGTAGTCTCTTATGATTCTGTTTATTTCTGCATTGTCTGTTGAAGCTTCTCCTTTTTAGTTTCTAATTTTATTGATTTGAGTCCTCTCCCTCTTTTTCTTGATGAGTCTGGCTAAATGTTTATCAATTTGTTTATCTTCTCAAAGAACCAGCTTTTAAATTTATTGATCTTTGCTATTGTTTTCTTTGTTTTTATTTCATTCATTTCTGCTCTGATCTTTATGATTTCTTTCCTTCTACCAACTTTGGGTTTTGTTTGTCTTTTTTTCTCTAGTTCAATTAGGTGTAAGGTTAGATTGTTTACTGGAAATTTTTCTTGTTTCTTGAGGTAGGCTTGTATAGCTATAAACTTCCCTCTTAGAACTGCTTTTCCTGCATCCCGTAGGTTTTAGATCATCATATTTTCATTGTCATTTGTTTCTAAGTATTTTTGATTTCCTCTTTGATTTCTTGGTTATTTAGTAATGTATTGTTTAGCCTCCATGTTTTGTTTTTTCTTTTTAACATTTTTCCCCTGTAATTTACTTCTAATCTCATAGCACTGTGGTTGGAAAAGATGTTCGATATCATTTCAATTTTCTTAAATTTACCAAGGCTTGATTTGTGACCCAAGATATGTTCTATCCTGGAAAACGTTCCTTGTGTACTTGAGAAGAAAGTTTAATCTGCTGTTTTTGGATGGAATGTCCTAAAAACATCAATTAAATCTATCTGGTCTATTGTGTCATTTAAAGCTTGTGTTTCCTTATTAATTTTATGTCTGGATGATCTGTCCAATGGTGTAAGTGAAGTGTAAAAGTCCCCCACTACTATTGTGTTACTGTCGATTTCCTCTTTTATAGCTTTTAGCATTTGCCCTATGTATTGAGGTGGTTTTATGCTGGTTGCATATATGTTTATAATTGTTGTATCTTCTTCTTGGGTTGATCCTTTTATCACTATGTAGTGTGCTTCCTTGTCTCTTGTAACATTCTTATTGTAAAGTCTATTTTATCTGATGTGAGTATTGTTACTCCAGTTTTCTTTTGATTTCCATTTGCATGTAGTATCTTTTTCAATGCCCTCACTTTCAGTCTGTATGTGTCCCTAAGTCTGAAGTGGGTCTCTTGTAGACAGCATATATATGGGTCTTATTTGTGTATCTATTCAGCGAGCCTGTGTCTTTTAGTTGGAACATTTAATCCATTCTCATTTAATGTAATTATCAATATGTATGTTCCTATGACCATTTTCTTAATTGTTTTGGATTTGTTTTTGTAGGTCCTTTTTCTCTTGTGTTTCCCACTTAGAGAAGTTCCTTTAGCATTTGTTGTAGAGCTGGTTTGGTGGTGCTGAATTCTCTTAGTTTTGCTTGTCTGTAAAGCTTCTGATTTCTCTATTGAACCTGAATGAGATCCTTGCCAGGTAGAGTAATTTTGGTTGTAGCTTCTTCCCTTTCATCACTTTAAATATACTGTGCCACTTCCTTCTGCCTTGTAGAATTTCTGCTGAGAAATCAGCTGTTAATCTTATGGGAGTTCCCTTGTATGCTATTTGTTGTTTTTCCCTTGCTGCTTTTAATAATTTTTCTTTGTCTTTAATTTTTGTCAGTTTGATTACTATGTGTCTCGGCATGTTTCTCCTTGGGTTTATCCTGCCTGGGAGTCTCTGCACTTCATGGACTTAAGTGGCTATTTCCTTTCCCATGTTAGGGAAGTTTTTGACTATAATCTCTTCAAATATTTTCTTGGGTTCTTTCTCTCTCTCTTCTCCTTCTGGGACCCCTGTATTGCAAATGTTGTTGTGTTTAATGTTGTCCCAGAGGTCTCTTATGAGAAAGAGGCTGTCTTCTTTTCTGTTCATTCTTTTTGCTTTATTCTGTTATGTGGCAGTGAATTCTCTCATTCTGTCTTCCAGGTCACTTATCCATTCTTCTGCCTCACTTATTCTGCTATTGATTCCTTCTAGTGTATTTTTCATTTCAGTTATTATATTGTTCATCTCTGTTTTTTTGTTCTTTAATTCTTCTAAGTGTTTGTTCTTTATTCTTGCATCTTCTCTATCTTTGCCTCCATTCCTCTTTCAAAGTCATGGATCATCTTCATTATCATTATTCTGAATTCTTTTTCTGGAAGGTTGCCTATCTCCACTTCATTTAATTGTTTATCTGGGGTTTTATGTTGTTCCTTCATATAGTACATAGTCCTCTGCCTTTTCATTTTGTCTGCCTTTTTGTGAATGTGGTTTTCGTTCCACAGGCTGAAGGGCTGTAGTTCTTCTTGCTACTGCTGTCTGCCCTCTTGTGGATGAGGCTATCTAAGAGGCTTGTGCAAGTTACCTGATGGGAGGGACTGATGATGTGTAGAGCTGGGAGTTGCTCTGGTGGGCAGAGCTCAGTAAGACTTTAATCTGCTTGTCTGCTGATTAGTGGGCCTGAATTCCCTCCCTGTTGGTTTTATGGCCTGAGATGACCAAGCACTGGATACTACAGGCTCTTTGGTGAGGCTAATGGCAGACTCTGGAAAGGCTCATGCCAAAGCGTAAGTCCCAGAACTTCTGCTGCCAGTGTCCTTGTCCCCACGGTGAACCATAACCACCCCCACCTCTGCAGGAGACCCTCCAACACTAGCAGGTAGGTCTGTTTCAGTCTCCTATGGGGTCACTGCTCCTTCCTCTGGGTCCTGATGCACACACTACTTTGTGTGTGCCCTCCAAGAGTGTAGTCTCTGTTTACCCCAGTCTTGTCAAAGTCCTGCAATCAAATCCCACTAGCCTTCAGAATCTGATTATCTGGGAATTCCCCCTCCCATTGTGGGACCCCCAGGTTGGAAAGCCTGACATGGGGCTCAGAAGTTTTGCTCCAGTGGGTGGATTTCTGTGGTATAATTTTTCTCCAGTTTGTGAGTCACACACCCAGCAGTTATGGGTTTTGATTTTATTGTGATTGCACCCCTCTTACTATCTCATTGTGGCTTCTCCTTTGTCTTTGGATGTGGGGTATCTTTTTTGGTGAGTTCCAGTGTCTTCCTGTTGGTGATTGTTCAGCAGTTAGTTGTGACTCCAGTGCTCTCAAAAGAGGGAATGAGTTCACATCCTTCTACTCTGCCATCTTGAACACTTGATGTGAATTTCTTACTTTTATCCAGGCTGAACATAAATAAAAGAGGATGAACGTGAATATTCAGTGTGAGTTGGCAATGTGGAGGGAACCAGAGATATTTCTGAACTTAGATAGGGAAAATCACAGAGGGTGTGTGTGTTGGCTGTACCACAGCAAGTCTGTTTTAGTGTATTCTTACCATTTCTATTTTAATGAGAAAGTCAAATTCTAAAGAGGCATTTAGAAGAAGCAGAATGAGAGAGAGCCTTTTCAGACTAATTTGAAACTTGATAGGTTGACTAAAGAGCAGCATTTTGTTCTTAAGTTTTCAGGACCAAAGAATGTATATCCCAAATGGAAAACATCTCTTTAAAAATGGTCATAAATTTTAACATATATATTTATAACAACCCTACCTCCCTTAATAAACAAGTGAAAACTGTAGTTATTCTGAATGGTGCACCATAATCACTGTGGTGTTATATATCAAACCTACTCAAAACTAATCACAACTCTCAATATGCCTGGACTCAGATCTCCAGGGGACAATCTATAATTTTTTTAATCACTACTGTCAGATAGTGATAGATAGATAGATAAAAGAATATTTATTATGAAATTTGGCTCATCCAATTATGGAGGCTCAGATACACCACAATATGACATTTGCATGCTGGAGAACTAAGAAAATTGGTGGTATAATTCAGTCTGAAGTCAAACCAGGAGAACCAGGAACTCTAATGTTTGAGGAAAGGATAACGTTGGATAGCCCAGTTTAAGAAGAGAGAAAGATAATTTATCCTTCCTCCACCTTTTTGCTCTATTTGGGCCCCCAATAGTTGTGATGATGGTGCCCACCCATATTGATGAGTGCAAATCTTCTTTGCTCAGTCACTTACTGATTCAAATGGTAATGTCTTCTTAAAGTACCCTCACTGACATACCGGGAAGTAAAGTTTACCAGCTATCTGAGCATCACTTAGCCCATTCAAGTTGACACATAAAATTAACCATCACAAAGACAAAATTCCCTAAGTCTGGTTCCCCAACTAATCTATAGAAGATTCTGACTTGCCTCTCAGTTCTTCCTGAGAGGTAACCCCCATCCTACCTACCCCATATTCTAATATGCATGTTATCTGTGTGAATTTGGCCTTGAATGGAGAGTTGCTCAGTCTGGATCTTTCTGTATACCTACTGTCTTGTTGCTGCTTATATAGCTTGATCACCAAGAAAATTTTTAAGCTTGCTTACTCTGCCCCATGATTTTGCTGGTCTCTATAGTCAGTGTAGTTAACTCATTAGGCCCTATCTTTGCTCATTCTTCCTCCCCTACTTTCCCTTTATCTCGATCAAATTAAGTAGTATGATCTTTCTCTTCCTTTTTGCTCCCTTCTTTTTTGGATGTAAGAATGCAAAATGTAGAAATACAAAATCTAGGTGAATATGTTTGACTAAAGAAACTTCAAATCCAGATTTACACTCTAAATGAATTCTTTCTGAACACCTGGAATGCAGGTATTTGATTGAAGGTCATTTAAAACCACTTATATACATTTAAAAGCATGGAATAATTCACTATTACTCTAGATACTAAGATACAAAGAAAATGCATAATTTTATGAATTTCCTGGGTCATATGACTTTGGACCTAGCTCAACAATGAGTTTAACTAGTACATTAAGTTGTATAAAATTGCAAAGCTACTGGTTCTATCTTTAGTTTTCTTTTGAAAATTATATATGCTAACCTAGCAAGAACCCTACGTTTAATCTTCCTCCAATGTATAGAACAGGTTTACTGACAATGAATTGACCCAAGTGTGAAACTAAATGAGCAGTAAAGAGAGATAAATTGCTGTGTTTTTCGCTTACCAGCTATGTGGTCTTGGGTAAATCTCTCAGTCTCATCATCTACACAATGAGAATACTGAAAAATTTTAATATCTTACTAGTCTGAAAGCAAGATTTTAGGTAAAAATAAACATCTGATAGGTTTCATTAGGAAAACTAAATCATTTGACAATATTGTGAAAAGATATACAATGAATAATGAGCAAAATGTTTTATCTTTAGGAATATAGTTTAAAGTGTCTCACCCAACAGTAAGGAATATATCATTGAAACCATGGTGTGAAATACAACTGAAATAACAGCAACAATGAGGAGTCAGAGGATACTCTAGACCTATCTAAATCATCAGGAATTATACTCTTGCAGTCAGAATTAGAATTTATGACTGGCCCTATAGTTGTCTTCTCAGGCCAAACCCCACTGTGTTTTAAGAAATCCATCTTGCAACCACATCAATATATATTTGGAAAATACAAACTCGTCAACTTGGTTATTTTTAATTAGATGTTGAATGGACATGAGATATAAACTGAATCAGATTCCCTTCCTATTACAAAAAGATGATTTACTCTATGGGTAGCTGAATATACATCAAATTAAAAGGAAAGCTCACAGAGGACGTGCTTTCTACTGTATAGAGACAAAAAAGTAGTGGAGATCAGTTTCTAGAGTTGGAAAGGAGAAACAAAATCACACAGGCCCAGAGAGAAAAAGCAGAGATTGAAAAATAAAAGATACCCTTGAAAATATTCATACTACTATTTATAGTTTATTCCAGGGGCCCAGCTACATCCTTCACATGGACTGTCAAGAGACCCCTCCCTCCTGTATGTTAAAATGTAGAAAAGAAAAGAAAATATGTAAAGTAATAAAAGTTTGATTTTTCCCTTTTTAATATACCCATTGAGATAATCTTCCTTCTTTTTCCTCTTTTCCTTTGCTTTCTAAAGTTGGTTCCAAATTTTTCAGCAAAGTTCCTTGGCTTTGTAGAATTGATTCTGGGTGATTGGTAGATAGACCTGAAACATTAGAAAAACAGAGACTTTTACTTTACATTGGAAGGGGGATTAAAAACAGACAGGATTATGAGAATTTGGAGAAATGGAGGAGGGAAGAAACGGGGGAAGCTCTGATTAGGAATGAATGCTGAAGGAGTTGAAGGAGGGACTGTAAGCTGGCCTCAGTATGACAGAGCTGCCAAGAGAGGATTGACAGTGGAAGATTTTATGAAATACTGCTTTGAATTATAAATCGTATCTCTTTGAACTCATTTGAGAGACTTCAGTAAAGACAGGGGTTATTTTTTTAATCAATAATTAAATTAGATTGTGAGAGCACATTTCTTTGACTGTGACAGGTTGGGTCTACAGGATATTCCAGATTTTACTCAGGTCATAATTACAAAAAATTCTGCCTTGTTCTTGCATGAATTTAAATCATGTTTTATTACTCCAACCAGAAGAACCCTAATTGATACAGGGTCTGTCAATGCCTAGGTTATATAACTGGCTGAATGAACAGATAACATTTTATGTAGAGAAAGAGAAAGGAGAATGTTACATATATTTATTGAGAATATATTATTGTTATGGTAATTTTTGAGAAAGAGTAGAGATATTTCCAGACTCCTCATATTACATAATATTAGACTTGATAAAGCTGGCAAGACCGTATAAATTATTCTGTTCAATCCCAGGGAGGTAAATAGACATCTCTAAGCCTGTTTCATAGGTGAGATTAGAAACCAAGGTGATTGGTACCCAGTCTTAGTCTTTTTCCAATCACTCTATCATCTTTCCACAGCCTGCAAAGTTAAACTTTGTGATTGTCTTGGATTTATGCTAAGGCATTAACTTGGGAATGTTGGAGAGATAAACTCATCCTTTTTAGAAACATTTCAGACGTTTCAAAAGCAATGTGTTCAAGATATTGCACACTGAAGGAAGTTGCATATGGTACCCGGATGCAGGATGAGGCATTGTTTTCAGAAATGACCACAACAAGGGCTGCTTCATACCCTTTAAGAGTCACAGACTGCTACAAGCTAAAAACTAGAAATTGGAGTTCTAAAATTTTCCAAGAAAAACTGGATAAATATAGACGTTGAAATCTTCTCCACAACTGGTTAAGTATGTTCCAGTAATTATGCTGTTGGATAAGAACTTGAAGGTGAAGGTCAAGTTCCTTTTCAGAAGAGTGAAAATGAGTTTTTCCCTTAAACTCTCTTTAGCCAGGTTGAAATCTTGGAACCTATCCAGGAACCTTTCCTAAGCCCAGATGAGTGAGACATAAAAAGTCTGTCTTAGACCACTATTCCAGATTCTCCAGCAAATATTGATTCCCCTATTTACAAATATTGTCTCAACAGACCACTTCAGGATTTTTGGATACGGCAATCATAATCAATGCACCCATGACCCATTTAATCCAGAAGTAAATCCACTAGAGTTGAAGGATCAAATAAGGGAAGTTAGTTTCACAAATGTGATATTCTTTTTCTTATTTCTCCCCAAACCTAAAATAATTTTTCCTTAAAGATCATCCTTGGTAATTTTGAGTATAACTTTTTCTCACTTTAGAAAATTTGTAATAAATACAAAATATGGGTTTTGAATTCTTCTTAGATTCATCATACTCAACAACCATTGTAAAAACACTCAGCTTCTAAACAAATTATATGTGGTAACAATACTGGCTGACTCAAATATCCTTGTGTGACAAATATGGAATCCCTGGTAAATACATTAAGCATGATGACTCAGGTTTGAACTGAAATATTTAGCATCTTCTAAATGTGCAAAAATACTACATTCTGTTCTAGGTGGGCTGTAACAGAAGCTTCTTCAAGACAGTATGATCTAGTTTGGGAACATCAACTACATCAAAGTTTATACATGCTACTTGAGAATATAATCTGGTGCTAGGAGCAGGGAAGTATAGAATTGGACTGATATCTGGAGGCTTCCTGGAGGTGGTCAGCTAAAAGGGTACATGAGAGAGCCTCCACAAATGTGAGAGCTTTTACAGAATGACTGGCTTCATCAGATAGCTTCCATAGGCATTTCTCCAGAATGACAAAGAAACTTTGGGGAGTTTTCTGCCTTGGTTTAATCAAAGTATGAGTAGATTATATCCTCTTAGTTTATACTCTTTTCTTTTTTTGCAATATGAGTAAAGAGTTGGCAGGCATAAAATGTAGGGAGACACTTACAATGCTGTTTTTAATCTTTCTCTTTCAATATGCTTATAAATAACATGGTAAACTGTGAACCTCTTTCCTTAAAAATGCTGATGCCCTGAGAGCTTAGTCAGTTTCAAGTCTTTTGCAGGAAGCTGGGTTACTTGGGTTACTTGGGTTTCTTTGAAATGAATACAGTTATTAAAATAACAATGATTGTAGCTACTTGGTTAATTGACACTAATAATTGGTGTGCAGCCTGTGAGCTTTTTTCTAAAATTCACACTCACATGAACATGACCATGTAAAGATGTCAACAGGGTGTAGTTACAGCAGATGAAAACTGATCGGTTTTCTCTCACCTTATTAACTTTAGCTTGGCTTGATATTGCTCTAAAACAACAAATTTTTTAAATTAACAAAACAAAACAGCAACCTGCTTTTGTAGTGATGTTTAAGTAATAAAAATTTCAAAATGTGTTACTCTTTCTGAATTTTGAAAAATAATTTTATAATAATATGATGATTCCAATATTGTAATCCTTCTGGGTAGGATTTTGAATTCTGTTGAGTAGAGATTGTTTTCTTACACTGGATATGATACTTCTTCCATAGAAAGCAAGGAATGATGTCTTAAGAATAACCTTATTGTTTCCAACACTTCCTACACACCAGGATGAAAATATCATTAGAAGAGAGTTCCAGACTCAATCCTCAACCTTCTAGTTTTGTCTTTAGCTACAAAGCAGGGGGGAGTGCTGGGTATTGGGACATGTGAATGTGTTCACATACAGCTCATTTGTGTGTTTAACCACGCAATTCTGAGACCCTCATGGGGGGGGTCTTCATATTTATGAGTTCACATGTCCTCAACTAGCAGCCTCACAGCTTTATTAATGATCCTTTTGCTTTTTTTTTTTTTTTGTCTCTGAGTTTGCCTCCATCCACTCCCTATTTCTAGCTTATTTTATTTTATTTTATTTTTTCTGTTCTAACTTTTTGCCATTTTTCAATCTATACTTTCCCTTCTGGTCAATGTTTCTGCCTTATGGCTTCCCAACTGCATTTTTTTTTCTTTTTTCTTTTTTTTTTAATTTTATTAAGTTGTTGGTTATATTCAGCAAGTACTTTTGTTTTGTTTCCTTTGTAATAAAGCACTATTATTCTAACGAAGAACAATGTGGGGTATGCTATCTTCTGAAAGGTTTTCTCAGTATTAACAATAATCCTAAACTGTCACCATATTCCCTGTGTACTTAGTTTTGTTCGTGTCAGGATAGTAATTTTAATTTTATTTTTATGGTATACTCCTCATTTGTCATGACTAACATAATATAAGGCAAGCAATCTATCTCTTTCAGATATATACTAAGTTTCTAATTCATTGTTATATACTCAGTTGAAACTCATTATTAATATTAACATACATAAGTTGTCACTTAATTTTTGTAAAGAATGAAAATAATAGATATAGACTATGGATACAGAGGAGTTTATGTGACACGTGCTGGCTATCCACTTGTATCTTTTCATGTATTTAATTATAATAATGCTCCCTTTAAATGGCATTATACTTTTAGTGTTTGAAAATACAATTTCTAAATAAATAAGACTTTATCTGAACCAGGACCTCTCAAACTTTAGTCAGTATGCAAATTACATGGAGATCTGATTAAAACACAGATGCCTGGTCCCAACCCTGATGTATTCTGATTTTATGTGTCTGTATAGAACCCAAGTATATAAGTTTTAAAACAAATCCCAGTAATGTCAGTGTTGTTGGTCTGAGAGCCACATTCTGAGCAGAACTGACATAGACCATTAAATATCATGCATAACTTTTTTTTTTTTTTAATTTTAGCAGAGGACTAGTTTTGCGTGCCAAGTATGGTACTATGTGTGTCACTAGTGAATAAAATAGCCACAGTGTCTGATCTTGAAAACCTCAGATAATCAGTGTACAAATATTGTTGGTGGAGGAATATGATAGTGAGTTTAGCATGCAACTAATGGAATGTGACTTCAGAATGTTCTGAGCCATAAACAGAATTTGCTGGGAAACAGAAAAAGCCCTAACATTCCTGGAAGACATTCACAGAACACTTTTGATCTCATCAGAATCCTACAGCAATGTAAATGGATAGTATTTTTTTGAGGGGGGGAAGGAGAGGACAGATTTACAAACACCCACTGAAACTAAAGGAGGATTCTCCTTTTGGAGATTAGGGAACAAATTAATTAGAAAGGAAAAGGAGAAATTCATTCTTTGCCAAGGGATTCATGAAAGCTGCTATAAGAGAAAAGTGTTTGTCACGTACAAGGGAGCCCTCATAAGACGATTAGGATTTCTCAGTAGAAATTTTGCAGGCCTAGAGAAAGTGGAATGACATATTCAAAGTTCTGAAACGAAAAAAAGAAAACTGCCAACAAAGAAAACTGTACCTGAAAAATCTGTCCTTCAAAAATGAAAGAGATAAAGACTTTCCCAGACAACAAATACAAGCAGAGGAAGTTCATCACCACTAGAAATGACTTACAAGAAATGCTAAAGGGTTTTTTCAAGTTGAAAGGACACTAATTAGTAATGTGAAAACATGAAAGTATAAAACTCACTGTTAAGGTAAATACATAGTCAAATTCTGAATAATACTGTAATGGGCATGCATAAATCATTCTTAACCTTAGTATAAAAGGTAAAAGACCAAAGTGTTAAAAATAACTATAGCTAAAAATAATTAATTAATGGATTAAACAATATAAAAAGATGTAAATTGTGACATCAATAACACAAAATGTTGGGAGTGTAGTTAAAGTATAGAGTTTTTGTATGTGATTGAAGTTAAGTAGTCATCAGCTTAAAATAGACTGTTATAACTATAAAATGTTTCATGTAAATATCATGGCAACTGCAAAGAGAAAATCTCCAGTAAATATACAAAAGAGAAAGGAAAAGGAGTGAAATCACAAAGGAATCATAAAAACAATATCAAATCACTAAGGAATACAGCGATAAAGAGTCAGAAAATGATTAACAAAATGGCAAATGGCTTTGACTATTCAGTCAAAATGGCAAATGGTTTTGACTATTATTGCTAATACTGTCACAAAACAGTCAGAAAATGATTAACAAAATGGCAGTAGTAAGTCCTTATCTATTAATAATTACTTTAAATGTAAAAGGATTAAAATTTCAAATTAAAAGACATAGAATAGCTAAATGGATGAAAAATAAGCTCCAACAATATGCTGACTAAAAAAAAAAAAAAAAAAGGATTCACAAGATGTTTAAGGACACACATAGGTTAAGAGTGAATGAATGGAAAAATATAGTCCATGAAATGAAAACCAAACCCACAGCTAACATCATACTCAACAATGAAAACCTAAAAAGTTTTCCAATAAGATTAGGAACAAGACAGGAATCCTCACTCTTGCCGCTTCCATTCAACATAGTACTGGAAGTCCTTAGCCAAAGCAATTAGGCAAGAGAAAGAAATAAAAGGCATCCAAATCAGAAAGGAAGAAGTAAAGTTATCTCTGTTTGCAGATGACATGATCTTATGCACAGAAAACCCTAAAGACTCCACCAAGAACTTGTTAGAACTAATAAAAATATTCAGTAAAGTTGCAGGATACAAAATCAACATAAAAATGTGTTGCATTTCTATACACTAATAAAGAACTACTAAAAAAGAAATTAAGAAAATAATCTTATTTACAAGAGCATCATAAATAATAAATACTTAGAAATAAATTTAACCAATGATGTGAAAGTTCTGTACACTGTAAACTATACAATATTGAAAAGATATGGAAATAGAAATAGATGGAAGCATATCCTGTGTTCATTGATCAAAAGAATTAATATTGTTAAAATGTCCATACTACCCAAAGTGATCTCCAGAGTCACAGCAATCCCTATCAAAATTCTAGTGGCATTTTTTTATAGAAATAAAAGAAACAATTCAAAATTCACATGGGACCACAAAAGATCCTGAATAGTCAAAGCAATCTTGAGCAAGAAGCACAAAGCTGGAAGCATCACATTGCCTTATTTCAAAATAAACTGCAAAGTTACAGTGCAGTATCGACATATAAACAGACATGTAGACAAATGGAACAGAATAGAGAGCCCAGAAAGAAGCACACACATTTATAGTCGACTGATCTTTGATATAGTGTGTGTGTGTATATATATATATTCATAGATACTGAGAGTAGAATAGTGGTTGCCAGGGACAGAGGGGTTAGTGGGTACAAAGTTTCAGATATGCAGGATGAATAAGTTCTGGAGAAATAATGTATAGTATAGTAATTATAGTTAACACTGCATTATATACTTGAAATTTGCTAAGAGAATAGATCTTAAGTGTTCACACAAAAAACAAAAAGTTAAATATGTGAGGTGATGAATATGTTAATTAGTTTGATTATAGTGCTCATTTCACAATGTATATGTATATCAAGACATAACATTGTACACTTTAAATGTACATAATTTTACACGTCAGTCATACCTGGATAAAATGAGGGTTCGGGTAGGAAATGAAAGCTGTTGTGACTTTAGCCCTTTCTTGACTACCTTGAGTACAGGAGTTGGACCTCCATGTCTAGCAACTGAAGGATAACAAGGGAGTAGATCTTTAGAGCTGTCAAATGCTGAATAAGGGGTATAATATCTTAATGAACAAGCAGTTATTTTAAGACCATAAATGTTTGATCAGTATAGTATGTCACTGATAATTTATATCAGATCTTGTCTGACCTTGGAGTGATGTTTACTTAACACAACTCTAAGAAGTTTATGGGAATATATTCATTGCTGTTATTTTATAGATAAAGAAACAGAACCTAAGGAAGTTTAAGTGAATTGCCTGAGGTCACAAAGGTAATAATTGACAGATTTTTAAAACTAGAAATACTAAGTCTCTAACCAAGTCAGCACTTTCCACTTGACACTAAGCTTCCCGTAGAATATCATGCAGCTAAATTCAAGATCGTGGAGACTAACCTTGGACTCTGCACCTGTATAAAAGGGCATTTTGGATACACTCAACAGCAGAATAGGTTATGTTTTATTGCTGTTGTAATGCTTAGTCAATAAGATAAAATTACAGTGAATTCCCTCTAATTATGGTGTGTTTTATTATTTTATTTATGCTTCTATTAAGCATACAAAAAGCTGGATTTGCTTTGGGTTAATTGCTATAAATTGGGTTGATTTTTTTGAGCAAAGATTATGTGACTCTAGGCTGATATGCAATAGAACTCTTAATTTATTTTATGAGGCATGACAACATTTTGTCATTAAAGTTGTTCCTTTTATTTCTTCCATATCTTTCCTATCTCTTTCTCAAACTGCTCCCCACCTCCCACCGACCATTTTTGTTGTTCTTTTTGGTGTTAAAGGGATGTAGTCAACATGTGTCATGAAATGTATTGTTTGATGCATTTTGGTATTTAATTCCCAGAGAGGCATTTTACAGTTCACCCTATTACTTTTTATTATCTTTTGGAGAATTTAGTCAAAGGACTAGCCTTGTCCCTACTATTTACTACAGAGGATAATCACTAACAGCTTATGTTAGTAGAAAAACAGATAAACATTTTAAGAGTTAAGGTATGGCTCAAGCCTCAGAGAATTCATGTTCTGCCCTGCCAGTGTTATCCAATGTAGTAATACGATTCTGGAAGTTACTTTTATCCTATTCACCTTGGAGAAATGGTGGGATTTGGTCAGGATTCTTCAGCTTAGACAGTTTAGATAGTGATCTCTTAATAGGTCCTGAGCATAATGTCAAAACAGTGTTCCAGTGACCTTGAGTTTGGCACACACTGTTGACATAGCCTGATAGGCTGGAGATCCAGGGAAGAGTTGAAGTTGCAGCACCAGTCTGAAAGCAATCTGTATGCAAAATTCCCCCTTTCCTCCTCAAAAGACCTCAGTATTTTTCTCTTAAGGCTTTCAACTGATTGGTGAGACCCACCCACATTATGGAAGGTAATCTGATTTACTCAGTCTACCAGTTAAATGTTTATCTCATTAAAATACAACTTCACAATTACATCTAACTTAGTCTTTGACCAAATATTTGGATACCATAGCCTAGCCAAGTTGATGCATAAAATTAACCATCATACAGGATAACACAAAATTAGCTGCACACCCTTAGAAACAGAAATTATAGATCTATTTATCTGTATGAATCTACCACTACTAAATCCAGTTATAGCCATCTGACTCTGACCTCTTTCCTTGTGAAGTGGTGGTTAAGATGCGTTCTGAGATACCCCAGAACTAATATAGTACTGATCCAGGTCCTCAGCTCCACAGGACGGAAAACTCAATGGCCAGATTCTGCATCACTGATCTGTGTTATAGGAATAATTAGAATATTTAAAAGTGGGGGTTTTGATGATGAGTCTGGTGCAGACAAGGAATAGCACCTTGGAGAGGTGTATAAAAGTGAAATAAATTTATTATACCCTCAGGTCCTAAAGAAGGGAGGTACAGGACATCACTCAGGGGTATATATGGGAGGAGCTTCAAGGGAGCAGGCTCATTCAAGCAGGTAGAAAACAGAGCGACAGAGAGAGAGAGAGAGAGAGAGAGAGAGAGAGCGCTAGCATGTGGGAAGTGTCTTCACTGAGAGTCAGGGTAGAGTACACAAGCAGAAGGCATGAAAGGATTTCACTGGTGCATTTGAATGTCACTAGGTCACACTCAGGGGAGGTCAAAAAGCAGAACTTGTGACAGGGACCAGCCTTATCATGCTGATGCACCCGGTCACCTGAGCGGGGTGCTCACAGCCTGTTTGTGGTGACTTTGAGGAATCAGGAAAACATGAAGTTAGTTTTGAAAATTTATAATACTTGATCACAATATCTTCAAATAATAAAACTCACCAGAGAAAGCTTTATAGCTAAATGCCAATGTCATCACTTTAGGGATTACCAAACCAGAAGCAATTCATCAAACATCAACTATTTATTTGATTAGTCTACTTAATGCTATATGAAATGCAGATACTTTTTTTGTAAACTAATTTCAGCTCAGCAATATGATTGGTTGAATATGAATCAAGCAGAAGAATTAGATAATCTTAAAAAGTTATAGTAGTCTGGTAAATCACCCTGATCCAAACACTTGGAGATTATTATATCTGGTGTTCTAGCATCCTTTTCTTTGGCATCGTTGTCAGATCTATTTCATCATTACTTCCTCTTTTCCATAATTTACAGTGATCAAATGCCAGTAGCTTTTCTTGGATCCTATCCTTATGTCAACTTTCCTAATTTCAAAACATTTTCACAGCACAATATGGTTTCCAAATTTGTGCCCTTAAATTCTTTTCCCTGTGTGGGTACCATAGAAATATGTATATATGCTGGAATTTTCTGAAAGGCAGCTTGTGATTGGGGAACAATTAATGTGCATATTTGTAGAAAAAATTTTTAAAAGATCATTTGAATATATAAAAGTTAAAAAATTTTACACAAATAATTATACATATACTGACATTATTTAATTTCTTTTTCTATGCATAGGTTTAGGTATCTTTCTTTTTTGGTTAATTTTACTCATAAATTATATATTCTGCTATGTTTTCTTAATATTAAGGCATAAGAAATTCCCATTTTATCATTTTTCTATTTTAAAATTAATTTGAATGCTCAAAGAAAAAATGTGTTACCAATTGACTGAGAGCTTTTGAAAGATATTCAAAAGAGGTTGAGGTATCTATATCTATCATTAAAAAAATCTTGTCAAGGTAACAAATAATAATTATAACAGGAAAATATTACATGTTGTTCTCCATTATTTTATGATACTGCATATTTAATTGTGAATGTTACTTTACATTTATAAATATGTTTGCTATGTTGCTCTATAAACTTCATAATTACTTTAAAAACTGCATATTCTAGAGTGGATGTCATCAGTTAGACTAATCAGTTTTGTATTGTTGCTCACTCAATCACTTGACTCTTTTTAAATAACAGAAACAGTTGTGAGATGACAAAATTTTCACATAAAATATTTTATCTCTTTTATATCATTTCTTCAATTATGTTCACTGAAAATATATCAATTGTTCACTGATTATAAACAATTAAAAAAAAGTTAACCCACTGCGGTCAAACTAGACCTACACAACAATCTTTTAAAATATATGATCTCACCAGAAATATGTTTGTTGGTAGTAGATTGGTTTTAAAAAGCCCCAATTCTCCAATTCCCCTTGCAATACAATTTTGAAGCTCCTCCCAGCAAGAGGTAGGCTCTATTTCCACACCTATGGAAACTGAGCTTATCTTGTGACTTGCTATGGCCAACATAATGTAGAAGAAATGATAATTTGTTTGTTCTGACAAGAGGCTTTAAGCTTGCCACTGCCCTCTCTTAAAATTCTGTCTCCACCATGATAATCAGCTTGGTTGATTGGAGGACTATCGCCTTGACTTGCAGTTGAATGGAAGGGCTCAGATGTTATCCGAAGTTCCCAGATAACTCACAGATGGTGAGCAAAAATAAATGTTTCTTCTTGCATTCCACTGAAGTTTTGTGGGTACTTTTTTAAGGGGCAGCATTGTTGTAGCAATAAATGTGTCCAATTCATTATATTCTCATGATCAAAGAATATTTTATATATTAATTAGGAAAAAATGTTACTTATTCTTTAAAATTTTCAGTGTCCATTAGGTTAGATTTATAGTAATTCAAGTCCTCAGATATAAGTACACATTTGGAGCAACTGAACAAAGGTGTAGACCATGGAGGATACATTGTGTGTGTTTAAAATTCTTTATTTGTAGGACCTATATGATACACCTTATAAATAAATATAGTACCTGCAAAGGAGGAACTTTCAGCCACCCTTCATCTGAAAGATGTTAACTGTAACTCACCATTAATTGGTTGCTTGGGTTTTATAATGCAATGTCATTAGAGGTAAGAAGGTGATGCAAATATTCAAAAAATACACACATTAGTTGACATTGGTAAAATTTCAAATTAATATGGTTTGGATGATGATTCTGGATTTAGGTAATATCTGATACTTCCGTTTTTAAAAATTTTGTGGTAGAATATCACATAGACTTTGAGTGTTTAAAGAATGCAGTTATGTATTAAGACAAGGATATAAAAGAGAAAAATTAGACAATTTTTTCTCCTGAATTTTTGCATTATGAGAATGCAGAATACTTCAGTACTTAATGTAAATACAAGATGTGTCAGTGTCTATGCTCAGGAAAGTAACTAAAATAATGCTATACGTTTATTAATAGAATGCCAGCTGTGCTTCAAAGAGAGAGGTAGAGGTATCACAGCACAAGCTCATTTTTGTCAGGATGTAAATTTTAAATATATCTGCCATTTTAGCACCGGGGAATTAAAATTAAGTCACATTTGTGCTAAATGTGGTTTAGGTTCATATATTGGCAAATTAGTGAACAAAGAAGAAAAAATAGTCATTAAAAGTGATCTCCTAGCCATTAATGAAGAATGATAAGACAGGAGGATTGCAAAAAGCAGGGCATGTATAGTAAAGAAATATCCAGAAAAGAAGCCTCCAAATAATAACTATTAAGAAAATAGAAGTCCATAAATTGGTGAGAAGAAACACTTTTAGATTAATGGGAGTAAGAAATGAGGGTTTAGCTCATGTACCAAACACATTATTAGAGTTCTTTATATATTTTCAGAATCACCTCCTCCATTTATCCCATGGACCTCTGTGCTCTTAGAGGACTCTTCACATAACTCTATCATAGGTCTTCCCATAATGCATTTTAACTGCATATTTATGTACCTGTCTCCTTCACGAGAGCATAAAATCCCCGGAGGCAATAATCTACAAACTGATGCTGTATCCTCAATCCCTTACATAGAGCTTGGTTCATAGGAAGGTATCCAATGAATGTTTTTTTGAATCGATGGATGAATGTCTAAGCAGACAAACAGAAGTAGTGCACCTATGCACTAGGATTAGGGTTAGAGCAGAGAGAAAGGAAGGCACAATAATATATGAGGCTCCCCTGGTTACTGAAGTTTGAGATAAGGTGGGTTAGGTATCCAAGCATGGCAGAAAGAAAATATGAGACAGCAGCATTCAGGATATACTGAGGCACAATCTTAACATAGTAAATAACCTCTTTTTAATAATTATATGGTGTCAGGGGATCAACCACTTAGAAGTTAGAGAGAAGGAATAAAGATTGTACATGATGGAAAGGGGTGAATGAATAGAGCACATTCAGGTAATTTAATACTTAGGCATATTGATCTCTCTCTATCCATTTAAAAGTTTCATAAAAATGATGAATTTTACAGTGAAATATTTCAGTAAGTCATTGCCATCATATTTCCTTGACTGAGTATGTAAAGCTGCATACCATGTCAACTTAGCCTCTTCAACTTAGTACAATGTTATATTACTCACAGAGCTTATCTTGACTTCATTTAGGATGACAGTGAGTCACAGAAACACAACTTCCCATCTAGTTCTGAGGTCTCCTTCTGTCTTTGGCAAAACAACCTGGAAGGGTTGAACACAGATCTCCAGTCATCCCAAGGATGCTAACCTCCATTCCCTGAGCAACAGTGATTAAAGTTTTCTTTCTCAGACCCAATCTTTGTACTGTAGACTGAGTTTATCATTACGCAGATGAGTTTGATTTCTTCACCAGTTCCTGTTGAGATGGAAGTTGGAACTTGGCAAAAGAAGGTAGGAAGTCAAGCTGAGGACTGTGTTGACCCAACCCTCCCAAGATGCCATAGATGTTGTAGAACTTACCACCATTGAACATAATATATAATACACTTATTTAACACTTTTTTCAAATTTTCTTTCTCCCCTATATATATCAAGTAAATTCCATGAACCTAGATATATTTTAATCTGTTTGATTCACTAATATAACCCAAGCATCTAAAATCATGCCTAGGACACAGAACATACTCAGTATTTGTTGAGTGAATGAAGAATGAATAAATGGATGGATGGATGGATATACTGAAACTGTGAATGTTCATATGTTTTAATGCAGAAAGTTCAATTTTAGCAAGTTAAGAAAATCTTCAGATAAATGCATAGGAGTGTTTACAGAAATGTTTATTACAATGTTATTTATAATAAGAAGAAACAAACAAAAAAGTTAAATGTCCACTAATAAGAGATTGGTTTAAGAGATTAACATTACATACCAAGGATTGTAATAAAGCCATGAAAAATATCTACATACATTATTAACACAGATAGATGTTACAATAAACTATTATATTTGTTTAAATGCTCACTTACAAATTAACAGATATAATATAGTAATATTTGTTCAAAGGTCTAGAAGTGTACATATCAGCCATTAAAGTTAGTTAGCTCTTGTGTAAATGTGAATGTAATTTTACATTTTTCTTTACCTCCATATTTTTGAATATTTTTTCATAATAATCCCAAATAATAATAAGGAAAAACTTCAGTAAAGACATAAAATTTTTACATAAATTAAAATGCCCCAAAAAATATAGTTTTGGTGGGGAAGAAAACATTCTTGTTCTTCATTGTGTTTTGGACATAAAGTACAATTTCTCCAATGGGTGTAGCACACCTTTCAATTAATTTTGTAAATATCTGATCACACCAGTTTTAAAAATTACAAAATAAACAAAACTTTATGAGATAAAATTTTTACTAAT
The DNA here is from genome assembly GCF_964341445.2 of Mesoplodon mirus. Classification (NCBI taxonomy): domain Eukaryota; kingdom Metazoa; phylum Chordata; class Mammalia; order Artiodactyla; family Ziphiidae; genus Mesoplodon; species Mesoplodon mirus. The sequence continues at coordinate 20,271,519 of NC_138983.1, forward strand.
AAGCAGAGAAGTACATTTTCATCCCTCTGAACTTCAACCATTTGTAAAATGAACATAATAGTGACTTTATTAGAGATTGTGAGAATGAAAGGATACGTTTTAAAGAAATTTTCCTGAATGCTTGCTGTATGGTAGGCACCAAGGAACATAAATTCCTCTTCCACCTGCAACCCCTGTCCTCTTTTTTACAATCTGCCAACTGGGAAAATAAAATTTAGCATTGGAATTTTTCCCAGAATAGATTTCACACACTGCAACTAACCATATCAGGTGTCTGAGAATCACTTTTAGGTCAGGTACTGATCTAGTCAACAATTATTTATGTGTTCTTGAATGTGTCGTTGATCTGTGAAGCCATTGTGGATCATAACATCTGACTGCTCTAAAGGGTGAGAGCGAGGATAAACATTAACTTCACTTTAATAGACATCAAGTGTTAAAAGTAGGAAAGCATTTAATAGTATGGTTCTGCCCTTCAAATGGTAAATTAGAAGCCAGTTCACAAGTGAAACATGAAGACAGAGAGGGAATCATGAACCTGACTGGCAGGAACCGTGAATCCATTGGCATACACTTGCTGTTTTTATCCATTATCAGCTCAAGACACTCTCACACAAACTGCAAGGAGATAAAAGTCTGAATATCTTATTACCAGTTCCCTTGAGCCACGTGGCCAAATGTTTTTATGATTTGAACTTAATTACCTTGAAAGAGGTGCATCAGTTTTATGAGGTTACAAATAAAAAGAAGATTTAGATCTTCCCTTGTGTGAAACTAGTCTATAGATTGAACTGTAAACAATTGTCTCTGTTCCAGCTTTGTGAAAAGCAAGTAGATCATTTCTTTAAGGGAATATACAGTATCAAGTAATCCTAAGCCACCACTTGGTACTGAATAATGATGATGATGATGATGATGATAATGATGATAATAATAATGATATAAAATAAATTTCTTATTAATAAAATTCCAAAGAACTACTAGGACATGTGACCCTTAAGATGTTTATGACCTATTAATCACAATATCTTTTTTCTTTATTGCCCTTAGTAATTTCAACAGGTGAGTCCACTAACATTTAAGTTTTAAATCTTACAAATGTCATATTTCAGCATGAAATTTGACCACAGTGCTTAAATAACTTTAGGGCACACAATGCACCACATTTCTTAGAATCGATGTTACTTACCTTAGAGCAAATTTAAGAGCTAAAATTTATATGTCACTCACTGTGCTTAGCTGTGAGTTATAGTGAAATCCTGTGTATTATCTTTCTAGGGTCAAGCAATAGACTGGGTGGATTGCCTGTGTATATGAGGTATTTTCTTAAAACACTTTTCACCTTCACAAAGGGCAATTATGGTTTCCCTACCACAGTAGTGGAGCAGTCAAATAATTGCCTACTTATTGGTTTGATATGAATGTCTATTTAAGATATTTAGCAGTTAATTGTGCTCAAAAATTGGAAATGATTTAGTAGAGGAAGTTGAGAGCTTGCCATCTGAGTTAGGAGAATAATAACATTAATAATAATGTCAATGAAATATCTCAGCTGGTTTTCATGTTGTCTAAGTCATATACAATAACTTTTCAGTCAAACAGATGTTGGAAAATAGGGTGATTAATAAAATTTTCTCTTTATTCCATCAACTCACCTATGCTGTGATTGCCAAGACAAGGATGATCTTGTTATGAACAGACATATGGAGCTTTTAATCTTAATTGAATTCTTTGCTGTGTGCTCTCTGTTTTTGATTCTGTGTACACTTGTAGCATTTTTTTCTAGATGATTTCACATTTATCTGTCTATATCATAAATTTAACACTTTATATGGTCTTCCTCTATAATATTTTAGGAACTTACATGTGTGCCCATTTTTTAGAAGCACACTGACCATCCTTAAAATGTGAAAAACGAAAGAGTAAGAAGCAAATATAGAAAAAAAAAGTTCTGGAAACCTATTTGTAATCTAAGTTCATTGGGTTTTAGCTTATGCAAATACCCCTCTGAAACCACATGACTTTCTATCTTTCAACACAAAATAAAGGACAGTATCTTTCACATTTTTTATTAGGGTTCCATTAAACAGACATGTATCCACCCTCACTAGCCTCTCAATTTCTTGAAAGCAGGGATGTTGATTTTTTATTTGATACTCCCCCTGATTTCTAAATAGTATCATAATTGTTGCTTATTAAGAAAATGGTTAATTGAATATATGTAAATAAATGGTTAATTGAATATATGTAAATAAATACTTATTAAGAAAATGGTTAATTGAATATATATAAATAAATTTAATGTTTTTATGTTAGCTAGAGGAACAGAAGAAAAACCTAAATCTTTCCCTCCTTCATCAAATTTAGAGCAATGCTTGAAAATTATAGTGTTTTTGGAATAAAACATAAGTAACAAAAGAGGAGGCTGTCAAACCGATGATTAGAAAGTATTGTGTATACATTTTTTAATCCAAGTTAAAGTAATTAGTGGTAAAACGTAAGACTCAGATTGTCTCTAATTTAATGGCATAATTAAATACATTAAATAGCATAAATAATACGTTAAAGGAAGGCAGGTTGAATTTGAGTGAAGAGAATCCTAACAGATTATTCCTGATCCCTCAGCTTACCAAAACACTAGAGCTAGAAAGTAGAAGTTGTTATGTTTGTTTTTTCAATCAACAAATTTTATGGAGTACCTTTTTAGGTGCTGAAGTTGAAGTGCTGAGTAAGACAGACACAATCCTTCCCCTTAAGGAGTTAAAAATTTAGTGGAGAGACCAACATTACAAATATATAACAAGAGTAAATGTGTAATTATAATTATCATGAAGTAAAAGTACAGAAAGCTATGCATGAGTATGATGGTGTGAGCTAGCTTAGAGTGGGGCCCAGGAAATGTCTTTTGTGGTAGATCATTTTTGAAAACGGAGATGTGATGTGGCAAAAAGTCCTAGGGGAGAGAGTATGCGCTAGTCTAGGAATAAGCCAGCTATGTCTGAGGATGATTCAGTTGAGGTGTTGAACATCACTGTTATGGGAATGGCATAAAAAAGTGGAAAAAATCTATATCATATAAGATTTTAAGGGACATTCAAACTGTGTTATAAGTGAATTGAGGAGCAAATTAAGGTTTTATCTTTGCTTTTTTTTTCTGGGGAAATTGGCATGATCATCTTGTTGAAATTGTTTAAAAGTGATTCCTTTAGCTGCTATATGGAGAGTGCTTGGAGAAGGACAAGTGTTAGGGACTCTGGTAAGGAAACCGTTCCAATTGCTCAATCAAGAGACAGCTCTAGCTTGGACGATTGGCATTGCTAATGGAGAGAAAGCAATGAGTTTAGAGCTTTTTCTGAACTAGAATTGATATGAATTACTGATATACTGAATGTGAATTTGGAGAAAAGGAGTTATCTCAAGTCTATGTCCTGAGACTTAATGACTATTCTAAAATCTCAACTGGAATTTTAGAATAGTCATTAAATAAACCCTAGGAGACTGAGCAGTAACTTTTGTGGGTGGTGGAAACGATCCAATGCTCAAGTTTGGACATATTGGGAGAAGCCCATGAGACAACCAAATGAAATCAAGTGGGTGCTTAAATATGTGGGTCTGGAGCTCAAAAGAAATACCTGTGTTGACCATATGAATGTAGGATCTGTAGACAAATAGGATCTAAGCTCATGGAAATGAATAATATTGTCTATGAGGCATGCATAAAATAGTATAGTACAAAAATTTGCATCCATGGACAGTAAAATAGACATTCACTGAACATGCACACCATCAAATTTTGGTAAAACTTTATAGAAAAATTCATCAGAATTTAAAATAATAAAACAATATTTTAGGGGCTTCCCTGGTGGCGCAGTGGTTGAGAGTCCGTCTGCCAATGCAGGGGACATGGGTTTGTGCCCCTGTCCAGAAAAATCCCACATGCAGTGGAGCGGCTAGGCCCGTGAGCCATGGCTGCTGAGCCTGCACGTCTGGAGCCTGTGCTCTGCAACAGGAGAGACCACAACAGTGAGAGGCCCGCGTACCGCAAAACAAAACAAAACAAAACAAAAACACACAAAAAACACAATATTTTAAAGTAAAACAATAATGTAAAATAGTACTAATAATTATAAAAATAATAATATAATAGTACTTATTTCATTTATCTTAGAGAAATTGTATTGTTTACAATTATTTAGCAGCCTATTATGTTCAGTTAAATGATGGAATGCTTGAACCATAGGACTAATTTTACATCTAGACTTTTTTTTTGTTTCTTGGTTTTCAGTTCTACTAATTAGAAAATTCAATTTCAAAATAACAAATTATCAGGAATAACTACGTAGCACTGCTGGTTCATTCTGGAAAATTATGTAAAAATTAGTCTAAGAAATGATAGGTAGTTTCCTCCTTAAGACTGTTCACATCATTCTTTCAGCTACTAAGTCAAATAATACATCACACTCAAAAACTGGAATTGTGGATGTTTCAGTATTTTAAGTAACAGTGAATAGGTTCCTAATGCTCTCTAGTTCCAAATGTCAATATAACCTCAGATACCTAATCCCATCTTCATACTAATAGACCTTGTCATTATCAATAACTTCATTGTCATCATAATCTCAATCCCAAATTCATAGTTTACATTCTCTGACCACAACCTGTTACTTTCTAACTCACTCACTAAATAGTCTACCTCCAGTAGTCAACTGCCCTTTGATCACTTATCTAATAAATCAATCACCTTATCTCCAGACCCCAGTGATGTTCCTTCTCTTCTCCGTACCCATTTATAATTCCTTGGTCAAGCATTATACTCTTTCCCTTGCATATTCCCTCAACGTCTTTGCTCTTCTCTTGCTTTTGTGATTTTCCCTTAAAAAAGCCACAATGATGGCTACATTTATGTCTCTTATTCCTGCACCTCTACATTTGATTCTGTTGAGGGAAAACACATAATCATGCTGCTTGGCCATATTTTACAGGCATGAGCTCAAACCTCAAGTGGTACATTAATTCTGTCAGGCAGTCATACCTCCTTAGACCAGTCCTTCTCCCATTCTCCTATATGTGTTTCATACCTTCTCTTCAAACTTCCAACACCATCTCCCTCATCCTTATTCTCAGCTGATAACCTTATTTCTTAATATTTAAAAAGAAATGAAGCAGTACTAAGAGAACTTGCACTGTCTCCTACGATCTCATCTATCATCAATATCTGCACATTTGTACTCAGCTTACTCATCTGTTATGGTAAATGAATGGTCCATCCATCTACATAACATTAGCCCTTTCCATATTACAACATATCCCATGTTCTCTCTCCTCAAGAGCATACAAACTTACCCCTTTCTCTTTTAGATCATTACAATCAGTAGACAAACATGCTGTGATTTCCCTTAGCTAAAATGAATGAATAAATGAATGAATAAGTGAATGAATAAATAAATAATACTTTCATGATCACACTTCATCTGCTAACTATTGCCTCATTTCTTTCTTTTTTTTCTTTTTTGTAACAAAACATCTCAGAAAAAGTTACTCAACTTGCTGTTTCCAACTTGTGTTCTTCCATTTTCTCTCAAATTTACTCCACTAAGACCTTCATCCCTGCACATAGCCAAAATGGGTCTTGTCAATGTCTTCATTAACTTCTACCAGGTTAAACCCAAAGGGCAGCACCCAGTCCTCATCTTATCTGACCAATAAGCAGCTTCTGACATAGTTGATAATTTCTTGATGTTTTTTCTTCACTTGGCTTCCAAGATACTACTGTACCTTCCTGGCTTTCCTCCTGGTTATGCCTTTTACTACTGGTTGTTTCTTACCAGGATCATTTACTAACTCCTTTTTTATTCTTACCTCTTAATGTTCAGGGTCCTGGGGCTCATTTCTTCCCTCTCTTCTCTTGTCTCTCTACACTCACTTCCTTGTTGATTTCATCCAATCTCATAGCTTTAAATATGCCAAGCTTATATCTTCAGGCTTCTAAACTCATATATCAAGTTGCCAACTAATATCTCCCCTGGGATAGATAATAGGGATCTTAAATTCATTGTATTCAAAACCAAACTCCTAATTGTCTCCTCACTTAGCATTGTCAGATAAAATATGACACCTAGTAAAACTTGAATTTCAGAAAAAACAACAAATTGTTTTTTTAGTATCAATATAAGTATATTCCAAATATTGTCTGAAATTCAAATTTAACAAGGGGTCATCTATTTTTCTTTGTTGAATACGGCAGTCCCCCAAATCTGTTCTACCCACAGAACTAAACTGGTGACAACTCTATCCTTCCACTTGATTAGGCCCAAAAATCTTGGAGTGATCTCCAATTTCTCCTTTCCTGACCCCACATCCCAATCTAGCTGGAATGACAGAATATATTTAGAGTGTTATTACTTTTGACCATCAGTTTACTACAATTCAGAGTCATTTTACTTTTGACCATCAGTTTAATCATTTCTCACTGAATTACTGCAATAGTTTCCTAATGGCCTCCCTGATTTTACATCTCCCTCTTATTTCCAAATAATTCTCAACATAGCAACCAGAGCAACTCTTAAAATACAAGGCTGATCATGTTTCCTTTTTTGTACAAACTCTGTGATAGCTCCCTATTTCATGCAGTCCTTATAATGGCCCATAAGTCTCTACATGATCTGTCAGCCACCAGTTACCTTCCTGATCTTACCTTCTACTACTCTCCCTTTACTTGATATGTTTCAGCTGTATTGTTTTTACTTGTTCCCAAATATGTCAGAGATGCTCTCACTTTAGTGCCTTTGTCTTGACTATTTTCTCAGCATAGAACATTCTTATCCAGGTAACTACATGACTAAATCTTTCAAATATTTTTCCCCCTCAAATATCACCTTTTCAATGAGGTCTGTTCTAACAATTCTGTTTAAAATGGCACATATTCATAATCCTTTATGCTCAGTTACTATTAACTTGCTTGTCCTCCACTTTTTTTAACCACAACTCTGACTGCTTTTCAATTAACTACATAATATATGTATTTTATACTCATCCAAAACATTAGTTTTGCCATATGACAGGTGCTCAATGAATATTTGTTGAATGAATAAATGAAAAGTTGAATTTTATAGGACCTTGAGTCTTATGATCTTGACCCCCAAGTCATTTTCTAATTATAAAATTTTGTGAAATCGTGAGTAAAGTTTTCAAATTTAGATATAATTTTTAAACAAAACAGTGCACATCAATCAAGTTTTTAAGCAAAACTGAACATACATTTTTTCATTTAAAAATTTAAAATGAGAGGTTCATATTACTGATGAAGCTAAAGACAGATCATTCAAGTTACAATGCTCAAAACAAAAACAGGTAAAATTCATGTTAGTGCTGAGAAACATGTAAAGTAAACCAAAATATGAAGAAAACACCCACATGAGGTGAAAATATTTTAGCACAGTTCTTCTGCACTCTGTTAAATACATCTCAGGTGAGATGGTCTAACTAGTAAAGTCCTTGTCATATAAGAATAGCATTTAAAATTTGAAAATCATGAAAATTTTAATGGAACAGCTGGGGGAAAATCATTTAAAAATCTTTTATTTCAAATTTGTGAAATATGTTGGAAAATTATATACATGCATATATAGTATATACATAAAATCCATATATTATATTTATTATATTATAGTACAGTATACTATATATTATACAGGGTATATATATTATATACCACTTATATGATATATACATTTATATATTTTCACACACACACACAACAACCTGCAGACTACTTTATTACTTTCTGACCCATCGGTAACCACACTAGTGTTTTACAGATCACACTATGAGAAAACTTTTATTCTCACTGCTGTTCAAGACAAAACCTGATGAATATTTCACATGTAGAAACTTGGATTTGGTCATTGGTATAAATACCTAAAAAGGGGGCTGAAACCTTCTCCTCACTTAATTTTAAACACAGAGATGGGAAAGAATGGTTAAATCAAATTCAAATATATTTAGGAAATAAGAACAGAAGAAAAGTACACCCTGCTTTCTGACTAGAATGCTGAGATAGACTAAGCAACCAGAGATGAGAGTGGGGCTATGGATTTCAGCCGTAGACATCAGCCAGTAGACCCAGGCCAGGAAGGGCTGTCACAATGGATGTCAGGAAAGAAAAAAATGTTTCTATAGCAGACAAACTCTATATCCATCAGTTCCTAGGACATGCACGTATAAAAAAACCCTTTCATAAATTGCATAAATATTCAGTATGTACACTAGAATAAAATGCAGTAGAAATAAAGAGGACACATTTAAATTAATTTGGCCAAGTTTTGCTACATATTAAAACCATATTCTAAATCCACATTAAACTTACATGTTAGTTTTAGGTACCATTTACATTTAGCCTCTTTCTACTTTCTTTCACAAAATCCATTTAAAAAACTGCCAATTCGATGACAATCAATAAAAGAAAAAAGCAGAGAGTTTGATGAACTGTCCTTTAGATCACCTTTAAGACAAAGCTCCATCTGGCAATAAAAAAATCCAGTTTAATTTCCTTTAATAGAACTAAGTTTTTCCCTGAATGAATTTCTCTTCATTTGCTGATTGAGGAAGACAGCTCATTTTAATAGAGATTGTCCCTCCATGACTACCTACTTTTGCAGATTACTTAGGATATATGAATTTCAGGAGAAAGAAAGTCATTAGCAATAGAGGTATTTAGAAGAAGTAAAAGGGTAAATTGTACATTTAGCACAAAGCAGCAATCTCTTTACTCATAGCTCCAGGTTTATCAGGATGCCATTAACAGCTTTTCATTATATAAATGTTTTCAAACAAAATAAGCTAAATGAGTAACAAGGTGAATATGATTCATTCCAAAACACTTATTTAGTGTTCTTTGAAAATTGAAGGGAAAAAATGGTCCCATTCCAGCTCCTTTCCAAACATAGTAAACCCCAAAATCTTTCCACAGCATCAAATCAATTTGTGTTCTAATGTAATTTGAGTTTCATAGTATTTAGGTCAAACACTGTTTTCAGAACCCTGCAGAGTAACAAATGTTGTCACATATTTCTGTTTTATTTCTACCTAGCATGCTGAAGAGAAGTACCCTGTAAATTTTTACTTCAATGTAGTCTAAAACTCTCCAGTTTTACACTTGAAGAGATGAGCTCTTTTCCCACAAAATGGCCAGAGATTTGATCATAAAGGATCTAGGGATCAGGCAGGATTAATTTTTCTTACTTCAAAAGGGTAACTAGGAAGTTCTCAATAGTGTGGCCATTTAGAGGACACATATTTACTGAGTACTTCTCAGAACCAAGCCCTGAAGGAGGTTTTTGAATAAGATTCAAACCCTTTCTTTAAAATGCTCCCAGTCGAGTAGAGAGAATCCCAGTTCAATGGCCAGTCCATATCGTTGATTTAGAAAGTAAACAAAATAAAGAAAATAAACCTCACCGATTATCTTATGGCACAAATGTAATTACTGTTAATATGCTTGTGTATATCTTTTCATAATTTTTCTATGCAGTTTTGTATATATGTTTCCCCAAGTGGGAATATACTATCCAACATTTTTTATTATTTGCTTTTTAAACCTACTTTCCATTTATTAAATAGTGTGATTCTATGTCACCAGTTTTAATGGTATTCACACATATAGATATATTTGATTTATTTAAGCATCCTTGAACTATTAGACATTTTTATATTATTAAAGTCTTGCTATAATACAAAAATGGAATCATTTCCTTAGGATCAGTACCTAGAAATGGAATTTCTGGGACAAATGTTACACACAATTTTAAGTCCTCTGAAACATGGCCAAATTGTTCTTTTATACTGTTTTTTTTTTTTGACATCTTTATTGGAGTATAATTGCTTTACAATGGTGTGTTAGTTTCTGCTTTATAACAAAGTGAATCAGCTATACATATACATATATCCTCATATCTCCTCCCTCTTGTATCTCCCTCCCATTCTCCCTATCCCACCTCTCTAGATGGTCACAAAGCACAGAGCTGATCTCCCTGTGCTATGCAGCTACTTACAACTAGCTGTCTATTTTACACTTGGTAATGTATATATGTCCATGCCACTCTCTCACTTTGTCCCAGCTTACCCTTCCCTCGCCTCGTGTCTTCAAGTCCATTCTCTACATCTGCGTTTTTATTCCTGTCCTGCCCCTAGGTTCTTCATAACCTTTTTTTTTTCCCATATATATGTGTTAACATAACAGTATTTGTTTTTCTCTTTCTGACTTACTTCACTCTGTATGACAGTCTCTAGGTCCATCCACCTCACTACAAATAACTCAATTTAGTTTATTTTTATGACTGAGTAATATTGTATATTGTTCTCAATCTAACACTTATGAAATAAACCCTTTTTAAACCTCATACATTAATTCTTTATCTCAGTTATGAGTTATTTCATTAAAATTTTTATATCTATTTATAAGGAATATGGACATGTAATATTTTTCTTTCTTTTATTTTCTGCTCTTATTTTTCTCATTTAATTTTCAGGATTATGCCAGGATTATAACATGAATTATAACATGAATTGGAAAACCTTCCATCATTTTTACTTATATGAATTATTTGTTCTTAAATATTTGAAAGAAACCTTTGCTTATAAAATCATTTTGGACTGGAAACACTTAAGCAGTACTTTTAAAAATGTGTTTATTATTTACCAGAGTTATTAGTCTATTTACAATGCAATGTCAGGATTGAAGTATGTACAGGGGCACTAAATAAATCAGATAGTGGGAGGTAAGATGGGGATGGTTTTGATGAGGAGGTGATAGTGAACTTTTGAAGATCAGGAAGACTAGGCAAATAGGGTAGGAAAGGGAATTTCAGGAAGAAGAACAGCATTTATAAAACCACAGGAATATAAGAAAGCACATTGTTTGCCTACTGTATGCTTGTTATTTCATATTTGCTATATGCTTTGTTCCAAAAATGTAAAATAAATTTTTTGGTGCCCCACATAACCCACATGAATAATGAAGCTCAGAAAAGTTGATTCATTTGTGTAAAGTTACTAATAAATGAAAAAAAATAAAATTCAAACCCAGTTCCATCTAATTTATAAGTATATCTTTTTTTCTTCTATTGTATATTTACACTGGAAACATAATGAAATTTCAAGAATCTAAAGATAACCAAGAAGATTAAAAAATGTGAAAGTAGATATAATTTTGTTGCTTCACGTTCTACTTCTATATTATAATACTTTTGATTGTTATAGGATATTAACCTTATTAAATTTATATTAATACTTCTATTTGTGAAGAAATTTCTTATTTTTCATTTAATTCTACTAACAAATATATGATACATCCTCTACAATTCAGGTGTGTCTTTCTAAAGGACCTAGCATGCATCTCTTTAAAACGTAATCATAGGTAAAGATAGATGCCTGTCTTCTAGTCTCTAAGAGAGGATAGGAGGAGCCTAACTTTGATAAGGGACATTTGGCAAATACAGTTGGCATAATTACATTGACCAAGCTCTTCCCATAACTTCTCCAGTACTTTTTCATTTAACTCAATCCAGCATTTAAAAATTCTCCAGTCATTTTTTTCTGCTGAGTTGAGTTTAATCTCTCTCCCCCTTTGCAGTAGTCTTGAACTCTATTGCAATAGTCTTGAATAAACTCTTCTTTGCCATTGTTAACATGTCCGGCACAATTTTTTCTTTTACAATAGATGTTATAATTATACTTTGGTTATATAGTCCTTACATACCTCAGCTGGGATTCTAACTTTTCCACTACATCAAAATTCTTTGGAATGTTTAGGTATAGACGTATATCACTGGTAATAAGTATGTGAATGAATCAGACTTTCTTTTATTTCAAAATGTTATTGTGTTCAACAAACAAGCACTGAAAACTTGAAATGACTTCTGTAGCTGATCTTTAGTTCTGGTTTGAAATGTTACATGCACAGTATAGGTGGTTTAGATGACAGGTGATCTGAACCTTAATATATAGACATTATTATTTAAAACTTTTATAACTGTCAGTGCAGTTATTTCAATTACCCTAGCTGATTAGCATCTTTGTAAATAACTACAAGTGTCCCTTTATACTCCATGCTTCAGGATCATTGTAGTGAACACTCAGCTTGAAAATATAGACCCAAATTTTCCTTTTTGAGTGGCCATTTACCAGCTGTGCATCCTTATACAAGTCTGTTCTCACTATGGTAAAAATCACAAAAATGGTAAATGCTCCCTAGCCTTTTGATGAAGCTAAATTATATTTTAAAGCACTTTGAAATAGACATTGTTACATAAAAAGAAGTAGCTATAATTACTTGGTCAGTAGAAATCTGTAGAATTTTGAAATTTCTCCCATGGTGGTTAAGATAAAATTCAAAGTCAGAGTTTAAAACATAAATGTTGATACTTAATGTCAAAAATAATACATTTAACTTTTTTAAACAAAAAAAATTCTATTTTTTTCACAGATCTATTTAAAACCATAGTCTCAAACAAATAAAGCATTCTTAGTGTCATTTGGTTTTTGTCTCATATTCCAAGAACAATCCTTGTCTTGGGCTTTCTGAGTAACTGATATTTAAGAGATTGGACAAATAGAATGTTTGAGCAGCTATATTGTACCACAAGCTTAAGGAAGTCAATTGAAGCAGTGTTTTTATAAACAAAGACTGTTGAATGTGTGGATTTTGTAAATTTACAATAGCTTTGGAATATACATTTAGTAACATGTTAGGACTCATTTGGAGCCAAGTGACAGAAAACTAGTTCAATTATTTATAAGTGGAAAGGGTACATGAAGCAAACTTCAAAAAGAAATAGGGTGAAACTGGTTTCATTAACGACTGTATGCAAGAATGTGAAATTCATCAGGCCCCTTGTTTTTGGATTGGATCCTCTCTCATTCTTTTTTTTTTTTGTCTTTTGTCTTTATTTCTCTCTGTTTTGACTTCCTTCTCTTAATTATTCCTACAAATCCAAGAGCATGGCCACATGTTATTTCTGGTTTTTATCCGATAGAGACTCATGAACAGAAAGAGAACACTTTTCTGTCAGTTTTCATTATGAAAACTCCTAAGGAAGAACTCTGATTGATGTAGAATGGGTCATGTGTCTAACCCTTGTAAATCAATGCAAACAGAGGGGTGTTGTTTTGACTGTCACTTCTAGCATTCAGCAGAAGGAATAACATTGGAGGGCCTGCCCCAGCTGAATGGGAAGGAAGTACTGGACAAACAAAATTCCTGCTATGTGCTACAGATTTCCAGTCATGGATTTGTTAATTTGAAATCATCATATATCGATAAGCCAGTTATGGTCTAGTAGATGTGGATTTTCCATGTTTACAGTAACATTTTCAGAGTTGATTTTATTTAACCTATATAACCTAAGGTCTCTCTTCAGAAGAATATGTCCTTTTAAAGAGTAGTAACTGAGTGAGTACTATAGAAATAGATTATTCTAAAATACACATTCTATTTCAGACCTGCAAATGTGTTTTATATTGATATAATTCAAGAGAAGAATCTAGAGGAGGAGACATATATGTGTACATGCTTATTTCCAGTTAGAAATGGATACATTTTTTCTGATATAAAATGAAAAAAATTGTGTATGTTAACACTTTGGAAATATCCATTAATATTCATTTTCCTTTATCTTTATGTTAAAACATTTTAAGTGTATTCTACCTTTAAAAATATCATAGTCTACCCATTAAACATATTTGATAAGACCTGTTAAAGGACCATACAGCACTGACTATATCAGGAGCTTATAAAAATAAGAGCCAATGTCTTATTTATCTTTGTTTTCCAATCTCTATTAGAATAAATTGCAACTAGCAAGCTCTCTATCCATGCTCATGGAAAAGAATTAGTAGTGGGGATCAATACATTATTGAGTGATATATAAATATAAAATTTCTCAACTCAGGGAAAACCTCGTGATCAGAGAATTTGTGGCCCTTCATTTTCCAAAAAATAGGTGCCAAAAAGCTATATTTCTTGTACAATTGAAAAGATATCCCTGTATGTTATTTTTTTTTCTTTTCCTCTCATTCATACTTTCATTTTTTTAAAAAATATAGTCTATGTTTTCCTGTCTCTTGCCATCAATGGCTTTTGTGGCAACTTCTTCCCAGTTATTTCAGGAAGTCAATATATGTATCTCATGTCTGCTCAAGACCAAATTCAGGCAGCCACCCCCACTTTCTTCCTTTTCTACTTCCCTACTTCCAGCCCCTCCCGTGAAGTTCACTGCTGTTACCTTGAGCAGTGACAATGCATTGCTTCCACAGTTGAATCACATTAGGCACAAATTCTTCCCAAGCATCTCTGCAGCTTCCACTCATTATCACAGTAGACACTTACCATGGCTGATATGGTACAGAGTCGGCAGCCACAAAGCTTCCAGAGTCTTCAAGGTCCCAGAGGGACACTGTGTCGTATGGAGTCTTTTGCTGAAGGCACACTGCCTTCCAGGTAGATGTGGAAGAGGCTTTATTCCTTACCTTTAGCAGCATTCTGTTATCTGGCACCAATGTTGCTTTGTCACAGTCTCTTACAATATTTTTGGAAAAATTGTTGTTTAAGATTAGACTTTAGAACTCAAGTACTCCAAGCCAAATCTGGAGGACTCAATTTGAACTCAGAGTTTATAACCAGAAAAAGTTGTAACCATAAGGACAATACTACATTCAGAGCCATTAGGAGCTCTGGATTTTCTGCTACATCAACTTGAATATTTCCTTAGTCACAGGAGGAATGATCAAAGCCATGTTACTCTGATATTTTACTGTCTAAATTTGGATAATTCTTGCAATAGTGAGTGGCTTCTTTGCTACCACACTCTCTGGATTATCCCTCTTCTACACATATTGAAGGCTTCTTCTCTGGCTTTCTTCTACCTGACTTCAAAATATTGGCTTACCTGACCTCAAAGTGTCAGTTTGAGGTTGTTATGGCTGAATTGTGTCTCACCAAAATTTATATGATGGAGTCCTAACCCCCAGGACCTCAGAATGTGATGATATTTGGAGATAAGAACTTTAAAGTGGTAGTTAAGTTAAAATGAGGTCATCAGGATGGGTCCTAGTCCAATCTGACTGGGTGCCCTTATAAAAAAAGGAAATTAGGACACACACTCACAGAAGGAAGAATGTGTGAAGGCATAGGAAAAAGATTACAAGCCAAGAAGAGAGGCCTCAGAAGAAACCAATTCCTTCCACATCTTGATGTCAGACTTCTAGATTCCAAAATTGGAAGAAAACACATTTCTGTTGTTTATGCCACCATTTTGTGTTACTTTGTCATGGCAATCCTAGCAAACTAACACAAGGGCTGCTCTCTTCTCTAATTACAGACTCTCTTTAGGGGAATTTATCTGATCCCATGGCTTTAATATCATTATATTCCCAAGATGAAAGGCAGAAAACATATTTTCTGT
The DNA here is from genome assembly GCF_964341445.2 of Mesoplodon mirus. Lineage (NCBI taxonomy): Eukaryota > Metazoa > Chordata > Mammalia > Artiodactyla > Ziphiidae > Mesoplodon > Mesoplodon mirus. The sequence goes on from NC_138983.1 coordinate 20,286,977, forward strand.
GAACTTTTTAAAGAGCTAAATATAGTCTGTGAATCTCATAAATAAACAACATGATTTTGTTTAGACGCTTTAACTTCTTGGTATATTCATGAATGAACACTAAAATAGTTCTCAAGTATAGTCCAGGGCCAGCTGGTGAAGTTGTTAGAAATAAATATCTGAGACCCTACCTCAGACCTACTGAATCAGAAACTCTAGGTTTTAACAAGCCTTCTAGGAGCTTCTGATTCATGCTCAAGTTTGAGAATCATGGATTGTAATGGACTGGACCTGGAAAAGAATGTAAAGCTCACTTAGCCTTGTACTATGGATATAAAATGGTATCCTGGTAACGTCAGTAATTTCCCCAAAGTCACTAAACTCTATTTCCCAACTTTTCTCTCTTTGATTTGTACTTTTATGCCTTTTGGAGTTAGTTTGGAACAAAATAGCATTTGGTTCAATCATGATTTTTGCTGTTCTTTATTTTGTTTATTTGAGCATTTCTTCTTCAATAGCTTTACAACCCTATGTGTTCTCTTCCCATCATTCCCACATAACCAAGTACATGTTTTGTAATGCCCATATTTTTTACCCCTAAAAGAAATATTTTTAAAATGGCTTTTGTCCTGTGTTCTGATATGCTACTGAAATAGAATGCAACTTACAGTCTCACTAATTTGATATAGACTAAAATATATTAAGGGTCTTCTTATATGTAAGTCATTGAATGGAATAATATTGGTCAGTTTTTATTAAATAGATTGAAATCTATTGAATGATTTTTAATATTAAAAACAGCAATTATATCATTGACTATACCATATCAGTGCCTTATATTTCATACTAAATCCTCTCAGTTTGTTCAGAATGTTTAATATTGTATATATGCCCATTTTTTTTTCATTCAGAAGTCTGACTACTTTTTAGAACCCACAGATAAGCAACTTGAAATATGTATTTGTGTGTTTGTGTGTGCCTAATAGTTTGTACATAGGTTAAGTGGCTTACCCAATTAAATACCCACATGTGCCTACTTATAAACCAGAAGTTTGCATAGGTACAATTAACCTAAGTGTCACTTTAAGGTTTAAATTAAATTTACATTTTGATTTAAAGAGGAAGCCTGTCTCAGTGTTTATCTTTATGGCTCCCTAGGCTGGACAGTGTCTCCTGCGTGTGGTGGGGTTATATACTACAGACCAGGCTGTTTGGATCACTGATGTTTTTAGTTAATACACAAAAGGTCATGTGAATGCTCAGGAGCTGCCCGTGGCAGATTCTTTGCCTAATCATTATTGGATCCAATCACTATTAATCACTAAAGTTTCATTGGGGTTTGCAAGTGTTAAAAGGAAACAGCAGGTTTTTCTACATAGCCCATTGAAATTGTTCCTCTTGCCCATTAATTCTTATGAGGTCATGATGCTAATGCTTTCCCAGGAGGAACATGTATCTTTCTTTCCATGCACTATGTGCTTCTGGTTTGAATCCTAGAGCCTGGTTTGGACTGCAGCCTACATTGGTATATCACACTTTTCACTAATGGAAACATTCCCATTTTGTATGACAGAAAATACAAGGCAGTCCCAGGAGCAGGGAAATAAATAATGAGTTCAGTTTGACCATGACCATCAAAAAGCATTATTATTAAGAAGTACTTTATATGTGGCCCAGGACCAAACTGTCAACTTGCCTCTACAATGCAACTTCTTCAAAATATTACTAGAATTGTTGAGTTGGGATTAAGCATAAAGATTTCCCCCCTAGCTTTCATAAAATCTTGACAGAAGAGCTGTTTGAAATCACAGTTGGAGTTTTATATTATATAATATTATGAACATATTCATTTATTCCAGTAAAATATATAAGAAAGAGTCTGTAAGCAGATTTTGGAGAATGAAGGCCATTTTCCTCATTGACCCTGATCCTAAAATTTTGCATGATTGAAGAGAAGCAATGTCTGAGTCTCAATTTGTCTTAACTGGATTTTGAAGTAGATGGACATCACCAAGCGATCATACAATAGCTAACCTCATCTCTACTCTGTAGGTACAACCTAACCAAACTCATATTCAATAAACTATCAGTTGGCTACCAACTTCCAAACTAACACCTCTATTCTCTATTTTTTTCTTGTATATCTGTGCAGGTTGATGCAACTGAACAAATATTTCAAGATCACAGTAAGTTGGAAGGCCTTGCTGGGGCTATAGGTGATACCTAAACAACCATAAAAAATACAAATATTTTGCTTTCAGAATATTAACAAATAGAGATAAAATTTGAGCATTAACAAATATAATATAGGCAAAATGTGGTAAATATTGTGAGTTGCAAGCAAATTGGTATTCAAGTGTGAGGAGTCCCTTTGGATACAGATTAGTGCCTAAATGCTTTAGCACTCCATTCAAAGTCATTGTAATATACTTCTCAGCACACTTGTTGGGCTTTACCTTTCAGTGGGTCCACACAATAAGTACTCAGGTCCTGCTTAACCAGATTATTTGTTGTTCCCACATCAAATCTCCATTATATTTTCCTAGATTTTTTGTTCTTCCTATTTCTTTTCACTTGGAAGACCTTTACCTTTAATACTAGTAGTCACAAAATACATTTTAAAAGATCAGTTAGAAGGACAAAGCACTGATAGAATTTTAAGGGAGATGGGTCAAAGATCACTTTAATGATATCATTAATCAAAAATAAGAAAAAAAAGGGTACAAGAAGGAGGTGAGAGATGTTAGCTTAAAAGTTTGGCTAATAGAAAAAGTAATCCACTAATTTTCTGATATGCTGACATTGAGATATTAACCTGTCATTCATGTAGAAATATCTAGATGTAAATTGAAAATGTATATCTGAGGCTACAGGGGAAAATGTCGGATCTGAAAACTTAGATATAAAAGGCATTGCCTTAAAAATTCCATTTGAAACAAAAGAGGTGATCAAAGGGAAGCATATAAGGAGAAGCACAGAAAGGTTGTCTCATAACCTAGGAGTTCCTACAATTAATGGGCAATTGGAGGAATACAAAGTTGTAAAGAAGATAAATATTAACTCATCTGGGAACTCTGAGAAAGAAAGAGAGATGTAAGCTCTGCTGTCAACTACTAGAGAAAAGTCAAAGATTGGAGCATTGAGAAAAGGGCATTGGCATGGATGATGAAACTGGTCACTGACCTGGACCAAAGAGGTTTAGTAGAAAGTCAGGGTAATAATTTCCAAGGCATTGGGATTGAGCAGATGGCTAAATAAGGCAGAATTTTCTTTCAAGAGAATCAAGATAAAGTCAGAGAAATTAGCCAGTAACAAGTCATTTACTCTAAATTTCTCATCTGTAAACTGAGATTACTGTAACCTATGTTAACAAATTTTTGTTAGGATTGGATAAAATACTAAATTCGATACTAAGAACAGAAGTACTTTCTAAGTCCTATTCTCTATTACTATTTTAATTTTTATAGAAGTCAATCACTTTTATTGTCTTTGGTCTCCACTAATTTCTTTCTTTTTTCATCGTGTTCAGTCTCACGTTTTGGTAAGTGTCACTTCAGCTGGTTTCTGCTGTGTCTGCTGGAACTTGGTGCCTCAATTGACTTTCCTTTTCACTGCTAATGTGTACTTCTTATGTTTGAGACCCTGATTCTTGGGTCTCATCCATGAGATGGATGTTACTGATAAGACTGGTAGGAACATGTGCATTTTTCAAGAAATTCATTTTGGATAAGTATTGCCACTCCTTTCTGCTACATTTTTGAGCCTGCCTACTTATTCTTCTGGATACTGCTATTGGTATACAGATATTAAAGTTTTCAGTCTCAAAGCTAAGTCATGACTATGACGAGGTTTCAGAAAGAAGGCCCCTTTCACTTTCATGGACCACTTTGTTAGAGGGAGGTGAAAGTGAAACCACCTTGAAGACTAATGAATCCAGAGGTTTTGTTGCAAGCTCAGGAGTCTCTGGGAGGTAAGTCAGTGGCAGTTCTGAGTGACACCTTCCTGTGCTAGGAATCATAAGCCTTTTTTTTTTTTTTCAGTAAAGGTGGATTTTTTTTGCAGTTTCCTCACTTCCTTAGATGAACTGGATAAGGTAGTCCTTCCCTGCCAGTTTGTCAGACAGAACCAAATAATCTGAATTTCAATCAAGTTTAGACCCATATGGTACCCCTCTGCTACACAGACAAATCCCTATTGCCTACTGTTAGAACATAATTCTTCATAACTCTTCACATTGGCAGGCAATGCAATGACTGCCATTGGTTCCCAGCCATCTTTTTAAGGATGTCTGTATAATAACCACCTTGGAAGACAGAGACAGTGTCCTTCTCTGGAGCAAGTAGAAGGCATGCTTACTGCCCATTATAAAAGATTCAGTTTCCCTAAATTCAGAAATCCTTTGCTGCAGTACAAGCCACTGACTGTGCTAGTGTCACCTGACCTTCTTTTTGTCATCGTGTGGGAATTGGGACTTGGGGATCAGGCACAATAAAGGGTTGATGCTCTGACAGTGCTAGTTTTATGAGTAATAAAGTCTTTTGTTTCTGACCTTAAGTCTTCTGCCAGCATCCACATAACTGGCAAGCTAACTTGTTAGCTTTTGAGCAGGGAAAAATCTCAGACTTTTCACTGCTCTTCACACTTGCCTCACAGTAAACATTCTAAATATGGCAGCTATTATGAGGATTCAATGCCTTATCACTAAAATAAATCTCTGAGTTGGAATAAATGGTGTCTAACATGTCAATCTTCAAGAAGTCTGACTGATACTTTTAAAATGTATTATGGAAGAAAGAATTTTGTTCTTGGAACTCGATGTTCTTTGGAAAGTGATTTTAAGATTTTTATTGATCTGCCTGTTTCATAAGACTGTGGTACAAATCAAATAAAAAAAGTAGGTAACATGGCTTTGCAAACTGTGATGTTTATACAGTGGAAGATTGTACCTTTTGTGCATGTGGAATGGAATATTAGGGTCTACAAATGATTCCAAAAGTCTTAAAGAAATTTATATGAAAGTCACATTAAAAAAAAACACTCAAATCAGGGTGTAACAAGACAATGAAAAAACACTTGAATATAAAGCTGGGGCCAACCGCTTGGTTTGATATCAAATATATTTAACTTATCTGTTCTTAGCTTTCTTGCCTGTAAAATGCCTTAGGGCAATAGGGTGTTCTGGGCAGTATATTAAATTCCTGTTACTGCTATAACAAATTTCCACAAACTTGGAGGCTTAAAACAACACAAATTTATTATACTATCATTCTGTAATATAGGTGTGACAACTAGGCTAATATAGACTGTGACAACTAGGCTAAAATAAGAGTGTCTTCAGGACTGCATTCTTCTGTAGACGCTCTTTGGAAGAATCTCTTTCCTTCCCTTTCACAGTTTCTAGAGGCTGCTCACGTGCCTTTGTTTGTGGGTGGTCCGCCTTTCACCTTTAAAACCAGAAACATTACATTTTCTGACTATTTTCCCACAGCCACATCTTCCTATGACCACACCCAAGAACAGTTCTCCACTGTGTGATGAGATCAGGCCCACCTTGCTAGTCTAGGATAACCACTGAAGGATAATTATTTGTGTGCAGGGGACAGTCCCTCACATAATATGTGAATACTCCTCACTTTCACAGGTTAAATGCCTCTCCGAAGCCCAAGTCATTGTCCCTCTAGTTTTGTGCACACTCCTTAGAGAGGCACTATGGGTGAAGAGGTTAGGTCATAGCTTCAGTCTCTTTCCGTTTAAAGCTCTTAGTACACTTCTATTTTTTAACACATGTGTCTTCTCTGTAAATACTAACAATGAATTTTTAAACAATTACCTCATCCCATTCTTCCAACATTACAATATGCTTAGATTTCCTAGAATACCTCGAGTGTAGGAAGTCACATGTTGAAAGAAAGTACCGCTTTTATTATAAAAGGTAAATGAAAAATGGAGATTATAACTAGATATATTTTTCTGGATCTTTTAATGCTTAATACCTCTGAAAATAGGCAAACTTTCCACACTTTTCCAATGGCTTAATCATTTTACATTTGAATACTACTTACTATTATCTAAGCTACCTTCTTGGGAAGTATGAAATCTAATACAACAGGGAGATTTTGAGAATGAACTCTTATCCATTGGTATGAAATGATGCACTATAACTGCAAGTGAAATTCCTATAACAAATATAGAAATAAATTTAGAAACACAATTCATTTTTTATCTTCAGAAAATCATTTGTCACTCACTCTCCCTTGTCATGTACAATATACTTTTATTGCTTTTTCAGTCTTAAATAAGAATTGTTAGCAGGATGTGGTGAGATATCATTAGATGATCCATTTCTACTGCAGTCACCATATGGGGTTTGTCATCCAAGTGTGGGTTGAAAAGGATGGTGATGGAAAAATAAGTGACTCTTTTCATCTAACCTACAAGGACCCTGATAAGATATTTCTCTCCTTTACCACTTTAATCTGCCTTGTATGTCTCTAATACATAGTGAATTGAATAATACTTAAATTTGTGGCAAAACAGCTAGTGATATGAAGCTATAGGAAAAAGTGACAATGAGGCTGCCTCTTATTTTAGTTTTCACTGGGCCTGCTTGGGCCATGGATTTATTATAAGCAAGGTGAAGGGACAAATTTACTCAGTGAGCTGAACTGAAAGAAGTTCTTCATATTACTTTAATCTCCTTTCCACAGGAGGAGAATGTATGTTTTAAACATGTGATGAAAGAAACTATTTTTAATCATCTACCAACCACTTCCAATGATTAAAAACAGAAGAAAACGTTTTACCTGTATCTTTTGTGGGCATTACATATTTTTTAGAAATACATATTAGTATGGTTAGTATCCGTGTGGTTATTTACAAATTGGAGAAAAATAAGGAGAAAGAGGCAGAAGTGATGACAAATTTAATAATAAAATATCATTTTAATATACAACCTCGGTTAGTGCAGGGTTTCTGAACCTTATGACAATTGATATTTGGACCGATGGAATTTTTCTGTGGGAGCTGTCATGTTCATTGTAGGTGTTTAGTAGCATCCCTGCCTCTTACCCACCAGGGGTCAGTAGCAACCTCCTCCACCAACTGTGACTATCATAAACATAAGCAGACATTACAAAATGTTCTCTGGAGGGTAAAATCACCCAGAGCTGAGAACCACTGGTTTAGAGCTTGACAGTTTTTCTGAGTATTTCTCTATCCTTTATTTCATTCTGACTTCACATGAACCCTAAAAATAGGTGATGTATTTTAGAAATGAGATAAATGACTCTTAGGAAAGTTAAGTAAATTACTGAAGGTAGCACAGCTACTGAATGGTACAATTAAGATTGCAGTTCGGGCTTCCCTGGTGGCGCAGTGGTTGAGGGTCTGCCTGCCGATGCAGGGGACACGGGTTCGTGCCCCGGTTTGGGAAGATCCCACATGCCATGGAGCAGCTGGGCCTGTGAGCCATGGATACTGGGCCTGCACATCCAGAGCTTGTGCTCCGCAACGGGAGAGGCCACAACAGTGAAAGGCCCATGAACCGCAAAAAAAAAAAAAAAAAAAAGAAAAAAGAAAACATTGCAGTCCATGCCTTTTATCTTCCATAGAGTGGTTTTTCCCCCTTGATCAGTGGTTTTCAAACCTTTTTGTACACCAGAAGCAACTGAAGGGTTTTATACAACACTTCATGCTGGGTCCCATCCCTGGACTATTTGTTCACAAGGTCTAGATTAGAACTCAACAAAATACATTTCTAACTAGCTCTCAGGTGATGCCGATGCTACTTTTCCAGGGACCACACTTTGAGACTTAACAGACTAGATTCTATTTAATTGTAGCTTGCTTCACATTTTACAGTGTCCAATACACTGTAAAAGTGTCCAATACACTGTACAGTGTCCAATACACTTCCCCAAAGCACAGTCTCTTCCGTAAGAGTAATTTGCAGAATTCAAATCTCCTCTAAGTGTGTGTTGAAGACTGTGACAATAGGTGATGAGCTTGTGACATCAGGCAATCAGAATGACTGAAAGATTTCACTTGGAGGTCCAGACTTAAGTTTCTATTCCATTAGAGTGCCTCTCTCAAGCTATATTTTTACAAAAGTAAAAAGTTAAATTGGATCACCATTAATGATGTGGCCAGTTCATGATATAACTTTGGAAAAGTTACTTCAGCTCTAATTATCTTATCTCTAACATAAGGGCTTTTTAACGTAGATGATCACCTGAAACAGTTTATGTTCCATTATTATGTTCCATTATTACTGTAACTTTTTTTAATTGAAATATAGTCAATTTATACAATGTTGCAGTAGTTTCACATGTACAGAAAGGTGATTCAATTATACATGTATACTGTCACATTTTTAGTGTATTTAAATGAAGATGAAAAGATCGGTGACATTTCTTATTTTTTTTCATGGATATCTGAATATCCATGTCTTTATATAACATTCTCTGTCAATAAACTTCAGGTGTTGCCAATGGGATCTCAAAACCTTGTGCCTTTCTTTATTGTCTGGCTGAGAAATCTAATTTCTCATTTCTTTGTACTAGCATAATTTGACTGATATTGTTATTTCCCAATCTCTTCTTCAGTATTAAATGTCTTCAGATTTTGTTCTGAAGTTCTTACTATATTTCAAAACTTATCCCGAGTTTCATGTTGTGTCAATCAAAAAATGTCTAAAATGAATTACAGAGTAATTTGATAAAGATCAGGAGATTTTTCTTTTTTTCTTAATTGACATAAAATGAATGTGTAGTTTAGCTGAAGAAAATAGCTTCATCCTTTGGTAACATAAAAACATTATTCCCTCTGATCATTTCATTTGGAGAACATTTTTGTCACTTGTGAATAACATTGGAAACATTTTTGTTGGTCAAGTAAATCCCTATCAGCTTTTGTGAGTCACTTAGCTATAGCAAGAGGAGATAAATCATTTAAATGGGGAATGAAGAAATGGCAATAAAAGGGAGAGATTTTCATGGTTTTGTGTTTGCTTTTGCTGTGACTCATTTTCTTTTCTTTTCTTTTTTTTTTTTTTTTTCCGGCAAAGACTATATCTGAGCAAGGAGTCTCTGAGCAGTGAGGTGACAGAAACTGCATTAAGATCATTGTTATAATTTTCCTTAAGATAAATACAAATTGTTAGCTACTTATCTAAATTATCCTTTATCTCTCTAATGCAGAAACTGCCACAGTTAGCCAGGATGCTTCTCAATTTCAGAAAAGCATTACCTAGGAAAATTGCAAATTGCACAAGTGTGAAAATAGAAAAATGATAAAATCCTCTATTGAGTTCTTTATAGTCATTGGAACTGCATTCAGGAACAATCTTATCATATCAACATTGAGATAAATGCAATGCAAAAGCACTGGGGGACATTGGAGATGTAATACAAGGAGACTGGCTACCCTGGATTAGAGCCCTTGCTTTGTCATCTACAGGTTGCATGACCTGGAACAAGTTATTCAACTTCTCAGTCTTTTAATTTTCTCATCTATACAATGTGGATATCTCATAATGATTGTGTTATATATGAGGAAGTTTTATATTACCTTGTAAGTCACATATATAGTTTCAACAAATATACATTTTTTTATGATTCAAGCAGCAATTTTTATCAAATTTGTTTTGGCCTGTTTCCTTGTTGTAGAGAAATCATAATTCATCAATGATAAAAATAAAGTTGGATTCAAAGATCTATCACTCTATCAGATAAATTATTTTTTGTACCAAGATTTAATTTAATTCAACAAATCTTTCTCAAATGCATACTGTTTGCCTGTCACAAAGCTGTAAGGATTCAAAAACAGAAAAAAAGCTGGGGCTATGATGACAAAATTGTTCAATGTATTTAGGTTTAAAAAATATTCTTATCTGTAGAATGGTAATCATAAAACTTGTTTTATTCATTTTACAGTCATATTGTGGACAGTAATATAAGGTGACTCATTCAAGATCAAATTTCCAGTGACAAAATAATGGATATGGATATCATCACATAATATAAAGTGCAATACCAAAACCAAAGATTTAAATCTAAAAGGATGTTATTGAAAATGTGTAGAAATTATCTCAGAAAACCCACTCAAAAGGTAATTTTTAACTACATGACAGATGATTTTTGGATACTACATCAAGCTTAGTCAAAGTTGAGCATCACCTTTAAATAAGGTGGCTACTCAACAGACTAGCAGCTTTTAACATGTATGCCATGAAGTATTTTGATTCCAGATGCTATTGATAATTAACAAGGAGTATTGGAAAGGAAGAACTGGGCAGTAAGAATGTGTAAGTGGGTCTGAAATATCACTCAGGAGCAAGGAGTTTGGTTTTAATAACCAATGTCAATTTCCTATCAGAGTCTTATATTCAAGTGCTTTCATTTGTTGCTGTTTTAGACAGATGAAGTATAAAAGATGTATAAGATTAGAAATGAGGAAGGGATAAATTTCCTATCTAGAATTATTTAAATTCAAAATTATTTAATAGCATATGGGCCAAACAAAATGTTTTTAATGGACAGATTGGATTCTTTGGCTAAAGAATAGAGACAGGGAAAGATGGAAGGATAGGAAGCACCAGGGATCTGTCTCCCCACCTAGACAACAGTTGCACTGGCAGAATCTGTCTGATATAACTATTTTGGAATTCTGAAGTCTGTGGAAGGCTTGCAATTTCCAGGGGAAGACTTAGATGGTAAATTGTGATTAATTTTGGTCAATTATATTTTTTAGCTCAGTAGCAGTCACCCCTCCTCCCACTCCAGCCACTTGGGGGCAGTTGTGCATGTGTTCATGGAGCAGCCTGCACAGAGCTTGCAGGAAGCAGGGTTGGCAAAAAAGGACCCTCCAAATATCAAGGATCTGTCCTCTGATTACTGATTGCTGCTTTTGATCTCTTAGGTGCAAAGAAGCAGGTGGCCATTACTGTTGCACCTCCCCCCTTTTGTTATTAGCCCCTTCCCCTCTGGCTGAAGGAATTGCAAGGAGATTTAAAGGGCCAACACCCTTCACCTCTTCATTTTGCTTTTTCCCCTTTTGGAAGCCAGACATTAATGAGTAGGACATTTAAAATCAACTGAATATATGGGGAAAATTAGAAAGTGACAGCCCATCCCCAAGTTAAAGCACAAGCTCATAAAAGACCTCCTTGACACAGAGACAGTCACAGAATCAAAAAATGAAAAATAATAAACTATGTTAACAGCAACAAAACAACAACAAAAACAGCAAACCCTGGGGAAGGGAGAAAAATCTGATTTCCAGAGTTAATGTATTGTTAGATTCAAATGTTCAGTTTTCAACAACAAGAGCAACACCTAATTACAAGGCATACAAAGAAAATGGAAAAATAGCCCATTCAAAGGAATAAAATAAACTGATAGAAATTTTCTCTGAAAAAAGACCTGATGGCAGATCTGCTAAACAAAGATTTATAAACAGTTGTCTTAAAGATGCTAAAAGAACTAAAGGAAAATGTGGAGAAAGCCAATGGGAGAAAAGTATGAACACAATGGAAATACCAGTTAAGAGAGAGAAAACCTTAAAAGAAACCAATGAGAAATTCTGGGACTGAAAAATACAATAACTGAAATGAAAAATACACTGGAGGGATTCAAAGAAGATTTGATCAGGCAGAAGAAAGAATAGTAAATTTGAAGACAGGACAATGGAAATTATCAAGTCTGAGGAGCAGAAAGAAAAAAGATTAAATAAAAGCAACCAGAGTCTAAGGGACCTATGGGACACCATCAAATACATATACACCTTGTGGGAGCCCCAGAAGGAGAATAGAAAAAGAAGGACAAAGATAATATTTGAAAAAAAATAATGACTGAAAACTTTCCAAATTTGATGAGAGAGTTGAATATAACCATCCAAGAAGGTCAGCAAACCCCAAGTAAGATGAACTCAAAGAGACTCACATTAAGACACATTATAATCAAATGTTTGAATGCCAAAAACAGGAGAATCTTAAAAGCAGCAATAGAGAAGTGACTCATCAAATGCAAAGGCTCCTCAACAATATTATCAGTAGATTTCTTAACAGAAACATTGAGGGTTGGAAGGCAGTGGACTAATATATTCAAAATGCTAAAATAAAAAAAGTCCTGTTAACCAAGAATCTTATATCTGACAAAAGAGTCCTTTAAAAATGAGGGAGAAATCAAGACATTACCAGATAGACAAAAACTGTTTAAGTTCTTCACTTCCAGGTTTGTCCTGCAATAAATGCTCAAGAGAGTCCTACAGGATGAAATAAAAGGACACCAGACCGTAACTTGAAGCAGTATGAAGAAATAAAGATCTCAATAAAGTAAATACGTGGATTATTATAAAATATAATATTATTGCAACAACAGTTTGTGACTCCACTTTTTATTTTCTACACAATTTAAGAGACTAACACATTAAAAAAAAACAATTATTCGTCTAAAACCTAGTATTATTGTAACTGGTTTGTAACTCTACATATTGCTTTCTACATAATTTAAGAGAATTATTAATTTATGTGTTTTGAGTACAAAAGGAATAACGATTTTTTATATATATTAAGAACCAAAAAGGGTGGTAATGAAGCTATTAAGGAACCAAATTTTTGTAGATTATTGAAGTTAAGCAGGAGTAAATTCAGTGCTGAGTGTTATAACTTTAGGGCGTTAAATGTAACCCTTGTGGTAAACATAAAGAAAAGAGCTATAGATATACACAGAGTGAAATGAGAAAAAAAAGTTAAATATTTACCTACAAATAATCAACTAAACATAAAAGATAGTAGTACAGGAAATAAGGTACAGAAAAGCTATAAGATATATAGGATTTTGTTCCTCATTACCTGAATTACTGTCTCATTTTGTCTTAATCCCTCCTTATGAGTAATCATGTTAAGTGTAAATAGATTAAACCCTTCAATCAAAAGAAAAAGATTGGGCCTCCCTGGTGGCGCAGTGGTTGAGAGTCCGCCTGCCGATGCAGGGGATACGGGTTCGTGCCCCGGTCTGGGAGGATCCCATGTGCCGCGGAGCGGCTGGGCCCGTGAGCCATGGCCGCTGGGCCTGTGCGTCCGGAGCCTGTGCTCCGCAAGGGGAGAGGCCACAGCAGTGAGAGGCCCGCGTACAGCAAAAAAAAAAAAAAAAAGAAAAAAAAAAAAAAAGAAAAAGATTAAAAGAATGAATAAAAACACATGATCCAATTATATTCTGTGTACAGAAGACTTGCACAGATAACTTGTATAAATATTGCTCCAAAGATGACATACAAATGGCCAATAGGCACATGAAAAGATGCTCAGCATCACTTTGAGAAATGCAAGTCAAAATTACAATGAGGTACTACCTCACAACCATCAGGATGGCTGCATCAAAAAAAACAGAAAATAACAAGTGTTGGCAAGGATGTGTAGAAATTTGAATCCTTGTGCATTGTTGTTGATATAAAATTGTACAGGCACTCTGGAAAATATTATGGTGATTCCTCAACAAATTAAAAATAGAATTACCATATGATTGAGCAATTCTGCTGAGTATATATCAAAAAAAGTTGAAAGAGATATTTATACACCCATGTTCTTTACAACATTACTTACAATAGCTAAAACATGGAAGGAACCCAAGTGCCCACTGATAGACAAATAGATAAAATATAGTATACACATGGAATGGAATATTATTCCTTCTTGAAAGGAAAATGATTCTTCAATATGCTACAACATGGATGGACCTTGAGGACATTATGCTAAGTGAAACAAGCCAATCATAAAAAGATAAATATTTTATAATTTCACTTATATGAGGTACTTAGTTAAAATAATAGAGACAGAAAGTGGAATGATGGTTGCTGGACTTGCGGGAGGGAGGGCTGGGGAGTTATTGTTTAATGGGTATAAAGGGTTAGTTTTACAAGATGAAAAGAGTTATGAAGATGGATGGTGGTGATAGCTGCACAACATTATGAATTTACTTAATACCACTAAACTGTAGACTTTGAAATTATTAGGATGGTAAATTTTATGTTATGAGTATTTTACCACAATAAAAAAATTGGGAAAAATTATGGAAAATGAGATTAAAGTCCCAGACATATTCCTAGAGCAGGAAAGAGCATACAAATTTAGACCCACAGGTTACATGGAACACATAAGTTACAAAAAAATCATAATTCTCTTTCTTGAGAGTTTACAGTAAAATCTTTCAATATTTGGCCCAGTAATTTAATTTCATGTTCTAAGTTCCACCAAAGAACTATTATCTACTGTTGGTCTATATATTGGACTTGGATATTGTTTAATAAAGTGTTTTGTTGCTAAAATAATTTGAAAACCACTGTTTTAAGGCAAACACATTTCGAGATACAAATGGGTATAATCATTCCTTTTTTTTTCTTTAACAGATTCACATTCTTTTTTTCTTCTCTTTAACAGAGTCAATTGGTAATCTTAAAAAGCAACCTCAAAATTACCTTGCTCTGAAAAACTTTTTCTTAGCTTCTTCTGAGTCTTCTTAGATTCAGGCTAGGCTGTGATGAAAGCCCATCCTCCAAATTCACTTTGAGTGTATTATTCAAGGTCATTATTTCTGTGATTGCCATTTTAATAGCTTGATTCTGGAGTCATTTTCCTAAGTATTTTGATTCTTCACATCGATCTCATACTGAAACTTCTTATCCTTTAAAGAGAGGTGTACTGGAGGAGGAGAAGACAAACTAGTTACATTTTCCTAAAATTATAGGTCCATCTCAGTCAAAGAAAACCTATTCTTTCTTTGATGGGGAGTGGGCTTGGTGACAAGGTTAGGGAATGGAACTGCTCTTGTCACTTCTTTGCCCTGGTGACTGGTGCTGGGGCCTTCCTCTAACAATTTATTCTCTATCTTTTATTGATTTGCCCCCAACAGTGCTTTTAAGTGCAACTACAACAACATTCCTTGAGGTCAAGGACCTTGTCTCTTTCATTTTTTGTGTTACCTTCCTTTTACCAACACTACCCCCAGACTAGTAAATTTCAAAAAGAAGACATTTAAAAATATTTAGAGGAATGAGTGCAGAAAGGAAAGTTCATCATGAAAGGATCTAATGAGATTAGATTTATCTGTGGTTAAAACTAATATTGTAATTACTTTGCAAATGCTTGTGTATGTGATATTCGAATAATGCCTAGCTCTGCTACACACACACACACACACACACACACTGAGAGTATGTGAAGATAAAGTTATGTATGGGTCTATCTGTCTAACCACTGTGGTCTCTTGACCCAAGAACATATGATAAATAAATAAACTAATTTACACTGAATTCAATCTTTTCTCTTTCTGACTTACTTCACTCTGTATTACAATCTCTAGGTCCATCCACATCTCTGCAATGGCACTATTTCATTCCTTTTTATGGCTGAGTAATATTCCATTGTATATATCATATAATATCATTTATATGTGGAATCTAGAAAAATGGTACAGGTGAACTTATTTGCAAAGTAGAAATAAAGTCACAGATGTAGAGAACAAATGTATGGTTACCAAGGGGAGGGTGGGATGAACTGGAAGACTGGGATTAACATAAATACACTATTATGTATGAAATAGATAACTAATGAGAACCTATTGTATAGCACAGGGAACTCTACTTAATGCTCTCTGGTGACCTGAATGGGAAGGAAATCTAAAAAAGAGTAGATATATGTATACATATAACTGATTCACTTTGCTGCACAGCAGAAACAAAACATTGTAAAGCAACTATACTCCAATAAAAATTAATAAAACAATAAAAATTAAAAATGATTTTCAATAGAAAATAAAATAAATTCAATCTTTGTATTATATACAGCATTGGAAGGGACTATGTCTATTGCAAAGCAACTTTTGTCTAAGTTTAACATGTTGCTCACTGACTTGTAGTTTTACTGCAAATTAATTCATTTTGGCACTGAAGTTCTGTACATATTTATGACTTGAGACATTAGGCCACTTCAGAGTGGAGGTAGAGAAAGTCACTTATAATTTGGGACTCATAAAGAAATGTTTTTATGAGGACAGTGATACCTTGGAGGGGTTTTGTATAAATTTATTGCATTCTCCTCGTGGAAGAGCTTAATGTAAGAAGTTGTAAAATATGCCCAAATGCACAGCCATCACTCATTTGAGAAAAGAAATCTCTATGGATAAATAAATGATCAATGATTTGTTTTATGCCTACAGTAACTTAACCACAACGTTTTATAATATTTCAGCACAAAGATGTTTATGAAGAGGCAGTAATATCTCAGCACACACCTAAATAGTAATGCTGAAATGCCTGTAGTATATGTTCAAGCTATTTTTATTTGGAAATAACAAATTATCAGGTAACATTTACAGCCAAATCTATTTTATCTTGAAATAAAAATGATTTAAGACCATAGTACCAATTTTAATTGATTGAGGGACCTATATATTTAGAAATGACTGTAATTGATGATGAATATTTCACAGAGTGTTTGTCTCTAAGAAACACAGAAAAATTATTGCTCTCTGAGATGACAAAATAGTTCAAAAATTTTTTAACATAACTGAAATTCAACTACCATAATACTTAAGGGCCATTACTATCTATATGCAGATTAACTGATTTGAGTTCATTTCTCAAGTAATTTAAGTTTTAAAAACATTCAATTTCATGAAATGCTTCTTTATACAGTACCTTGAATGAGCCATGGCAGGACAAAAGATTAATACATACTTGTTAAAAAAATCCATAGTTGTTATTTTTGCCTAAGTGTCACCAAACAACTGGTTATCAGTTTTCTTTGTTTCAAAAGTCCTTTTAACATGATTTAGAAGCAAACATAACAGCATAGAGAGACCATGTTTTATATAACATGATCTAAAGGTTTCTTTTTCCTGTAGTGATATAAATTTCCTTAATAACATCTTAAACAAACCCCCATTTTTTGAAAAAAAAAGCAGCTATACAAGGACAAACAAATCTAATCTTATTTTCTTTCTTAAGCTCTCATGTCTGATGTTCCCTTAAAGCCAAAAAAAATTATGTGAAGGAACTTGTACTGTGTGAAATTTCTGGTATACTTTATGACTATGATTGAATACTGAATAAACTTAAGCAACTCTACTTACCACCAAGGGGACTAAGAATGGAAAATCAAATATGTTATTGAATAGTTGAAGAATATAGCTATCCCTTTGTCCTTGATTTGTTCAACTCTTTATTTTATCTACCTTATATAGATGGAGAGCAAAAGAAGTCTTTTGAGTTGAATTAGTTAATAGCACTATGAAATACCATAATTATTCTAGAAAGTAAGAGAATTAATATAAGCAGTAGTTAACATGTTTATGATATGTACCAAAATATCAGAGAGTTTTTCTAATGTCTTATTTGGCGAGGAAGAGTTTCTTTAATTACCAACAAAAGAATTACTTTAATGCCATGATTTTATGAGTCTGCTAGCACAATTGCCATTTAAAAGATAATAAAGAGAGATGAGATCTATTTTTTTCCCCAAGGATATGCAACTTAAAAATCTGTGGCTTGAATTTAGGTTTACTGACCCCTCAGATGCCTAGTATTCTAAATTATGGTTCACAAAGTGATATAACAATGCTTTGTATTTAGCAATATAGTTATTTCTATTTCCAAGCAATACATAATTATACTACTACCATATTGAATGATAAGGAATCTAAAGCAGCTTATATCTGGCTCTGGAATCCCTCACAAACTCAGAAGTTCTGAAACAAGTCATGAGTTTATAGCTGCACTCTAATATTAAGCTGCATTATTTTAATGTTTAATTATCTGTGTCCTTTACAATCTAGGCTACACTAGGGTAAGGATTTTGCCTGGTTCACTCACAATTGTATCCTAAAACAGTTCAATAGGATAAGAACATAGTAGATGTTCAATAAGTATTCATTTATCAAATGAATAAATAAATGAACTCTAGGGGAGAAGCATGCATGCTGCATTTCATTAAACAAAGATATTCTAAGAGATTAGAAGAAAATCGAGGGAACAAATTGGACAGTCCCTCAAAGGTTTCAGTTTAAGGTTTTTTCCAGCATTATTAATAAAAATTTTATATATTTAGTTTGTACAATATGTTGTGATACATGTATACATTGTAAAATAATTACCACAATCAAACTAATTAAATATTCATCACTTCACAATACCCCCTTCTGCTTGCAGTGAAAACACTTGAAATGTACTCTCAGCAAATTTTATATATATAATACATTATAATTAACTATAGTCAACACACTGTTTATTAGGTCTACAGAACTTATCTTATTTGAAAGCTTTTACTATTTGACCAACATATCCCCTTTTCCTCCAACCCCCCAATCCCTACTAACCATCATTCTACTCTCTGTTGCTATGAGTTCGGGTTTTTTTAGCTTCCACATAAAGTGAGATCATGCAGTATTTTTCTTTCTGTGTCTGGCCTATTTTGCTTAGTCTAATATCCTCTAGGTTCATCCACTTTGTAGCAAGTGGCAGGATTTCCTTCCTTCTAAAGGCTGAAAAATATCCCATTATATATAAATATATACATATATATAAAATTTCATTTGTCAGTGGACACTGAGGTTGTTTCCATATCTTGGCTGCTGTGAATAATGCTGCAGTAAACATGTGGGTGTAGATATCTCTTTAAGATAATGATTTATTTTTGAATTTTATTTTTTTAATACAGCAGATTCTTATTAGTTACCTATTTTATACATATTAGTGTAAATGTCAACCTCAATCTCCCAATTCAGCCCACCACTACTAACCCTCCACCCCCCACTTTCCTCCCTCAGTGTCCATGGGTTTGTTCTCTACATCTGTATTTCTATTTCTACCTTGCAAACCGGTTCGTCTGTACCATTTTTCTATATTCCACATATATGCGTTAATATACGATATTTGTTTTTCTTTTTCTGACTTACTTCACTCTATGACAGTCTCTAGGTCCACCCATGTCTCTACAAATGAACCAATTTCATTCCTTTTTATGGCTGAATAATATTCCATTGTATATATGTACCACATCTTCTTTATCCATCTGTCTGTCAATGGGCATTTAGGTTGCTTCCATGACTTGGCTATTGTACCTAACACTGCAATGAACATTGTGGTACATGACTCTTTTTGAATTATGGTTTTCTGAGGGTATATGTCCAGAAGTGGGATTGCTGGGTCATATGGTAGTTCTATTTTCAGTTTTTGAAGAAACCTTCATACAGTTCATTATAGTGGCTGTACGAATTTACATTCCTATGAACAGCGCAGGAAGGTTCCCTTTTCTCCACACCCTCTCCAGCATTTACTGTTTTGAGATTTTCTGATGATGGCCATTCTGATTGTCGTGAGGTGATAACTCATTGTGGTTTTGATTTGCTCTAATAATTAGTGATGTTGAGAATCTTTTCATGTGTTTGTTGACCATGTGTATATCTTCTTTGTGGAAATGTCTATTTAGGTCTTCTGCCCACTTTTTTGATTGGGTTGTTTGTTTTTTTAAATATTGAGCTGCATCAGCTGCTTGTATATTTTGGAGATTAATCCCTTGTCAGTTGCTTCATTTGCAAATATTTTCTCCCATTCTTAGAGTTGTCCATTCATCTTGTTTACGGTTTCCATTGCTGTGCAAAAGCTTTTAAGTTACATTAGATCCCATTTGTTTATTTTGGTTTTTATTTCCATTACTCTAGAAGGTAGGTTAAAAAGTGTCTTGCTGTGATTTACGTCAAAGGGTGTTCTCCCTATGTTTTCCACTAAGAGTTTTATAATGTCTGGCCTTACATTTAGATCTTTAATCCATTTTGAGTTTATTTTTGTGTATGGCGTTAGGGAGTGTTCTAATTCCATTCTTTCACATGTAGCTGTCCAGTTTTCCCAGCACCACTTATTGAAGAGACTGTCTTTTTCCATTGCATATCCTTGCCTCCTTTATCAAAGATAAGGTGACCGTATGTGTGTGGATTTATCTCTGAGCTTTCTATGCTGTTCCATTGATCTATAGTTCTGTTTTTGTGCCAGTACCATACTGTCTTGATTATTGTAGATTTGTAGTATAGTCTGAAGTCAGAGAGTCTGATTCCTCCAGCTCCGTTTTTCTTTCTCAAGATTGCTTTGGCTATTCGGGGTCTTTTGTGTTTCCATACAAATTGTGAAAATTTTATTCTAGTATTCTGATAAATGTCATTGGTAGTTTGATAGGTATTGCATTGAATATATAGATTTGCTTGGGGTAGTATAATCATTTTCACAATGTTGATTCTTCCAATCCAAGAACATAGTATAACTCTCCTTCTGTTTTTGTCATATTTATTTCTTTCATCAGTTTCTTATAGTTTTCTGCATACAGGTCTTTTGTCTCCTTAGGTATGTTTATTCCTAGGTATTTTATTCTTTTTGTTGAAATGGTAAATGGGACTGTTTCCTCAATTTCTCTTTCAGATTTTTCATCATTAGTGTATAGGAATACAAGAGATTTCTGTGCATTAATTTTGTATCCTGCTACTTTACCGAATTTGTTAATTAGCTCTAGTAGTTTTCTGGTAGCATCTGTAGGACTCTCTATGTATAGTATCATGTAATCTGCATACAGTGACTGTTTTACATCTTCTTTTCTGATTTTGATTCCTTTTATTTCTTTTTATTCTCAGATTGCTGTGGCTAAAACTTCCAAAACTATGTTGAATAATAGTGGTGAGAGTGGGCAACCTTGTCTTGTTCCTGATCTTAGTGAAAATGGTCTCAGTTTTTCACCATTGAGGACAATGTTGGCTGTGGGTTTGTCATATTTGGCCTTTATTATGTTGAGGTAAGTTCCCTCTATGCCTACTTTCTGCAGGGTTTTTATCATAAATGGGTGTTGAATTTTGTTGAAAGCTTTTTCTGCATCTATTTAGATGATCATATGTTTTTTCTCCTTCAGTTTACCACATTGATTGATTTGTGTATATTGAAGAATCCTTCCATTCCTGGGATAAACCCCACTTGATCATGGTGTATGATCCTTTTAATGTGCTGTTGGATTCTGTTTGCTAGTATTTTGTTGAGGATTATTGCATTTATTTAATCAGTGGTATTGGCCTGTAGTTTTCTTGCTTTGTGACATCATTCTCTGGTTTTGATATCAGGGTGATAGTGTCCTCATAGAAGAGTTTGGGAGTGTTCCTCCCTCTGCTGAATTTGGAAGAGTTTGAGAAGTATAGGTGTTAGCTCTTCTCTAAATATTTGATAGAATTCACCTGTGAAGACATCTGATCCTAGGCTTTTGTTTGTTGGAAGATTTTTAATCACAGTTTCAATTTCTGTGCCTGTGACTGGTTGTTTATATTTTCTATTTCTTCCTGGTTCAGTCTCGAAAGGTTGTGTTTTTCTAAGAATTTGTCCATTTCCTCCAGGTTGTCCATTTTGTTGGCATATAGTTGCTTGTAGTAATCGTTCATGATCTTTTGTATTTCTGCAGTGCCAGTTGTTACTTCTCCTTTTTCATTTCTATTTATGTTGATTTGAGTCTTCTCCCTCTTATTCTTGATGTGTCTGGTTAATGGTTTATCAATTTTGTTTATCATCTCAAAGAACCAGGTTTAGTTTTATTGATCTTTGCTATTGTTTTCTTCATTTCTTTTTCATTTATTTCTGATCCGATCTTCATGATTTCTTTCCTTCTGCTAACTTTGGGGATTTTTTTGTCCTTCTTTCTCTAATTGCTTTAGGTGTAAGGTTAGATTGTTTATTTGAGATGTTTCTTGTTTTTGAGGTAGGATTGTATTCCTATAAATGTCCTTCTTAGAACTGCTTTTGCTGCATCCCATAGTTTTGGGTCATCCTATTTTCATTGTCATTTGTTTCTAGGTATTTTTTGATTTCCTCTTTGATTTCTTAAGTGATCTCTTAGTTATTTAGTAGTGTATTGTTTAGCCTCCATATATTTGTATTTTTTTACAGATTTTTCCTGTAATTCATATCTAGTCTTATAGCATTGTGGTTGGAAAAGATACTGATATGATTTCAATTTTTTAAAATTTACCAAGGCTTGATTTGTGACCCAACATATGATCTAACCTGGAGAATGTTCCATGGACACTTGAGAAGAAAGTGTATTCTGATATTTGTTTTTGGATGGGATGTCCTATAAATACCAAGTAAGTCCATCTTGTTTAATGTGTCATTTAAACCTTTTGTTTCCTTCTTTATTTTTATTTTGGATGGTCTGTCCATTTGTGAAAGTGGGGTGTTAAAGTCTCCAACTCTTATTGTGTTCATGCTGATTTCCCCTTTTATGGCTCTTAGCATATGCCTTATGTATTGAGGTGCTCCCATATTTGGTGCATAAATATTTACAATTGTTATAACATCTTCTTGGATTGGTCCCTTGATCATTATTTAGTGCCCTTCTTTGTGTCTTGTAATAGTCTTTATTTTAAAGTCTCTTTGGTCTGATATGGGTATTGCTACTTCAGCTTTCTTTTATTGCCATTTGCATGGAATATCTTTTTCCATCCCCTCACTTTCAGTCTGTTTGTGTCCCTACATTTGGAATAGTTTTCTTGTTGACAGCATGTATATGGATCTTGTTTTTGACCCATTTATGGAGTCTGTGTCTTTTGTTTGGAGCAGTTAATCCATTCACATTTAAGGTAATTTTGATATGTATGTTCCTATTATCATTTTTGCAATAGTTTTGGGTTTGTTTTTGTAGGTCTTTTTCTTCTCTTGTGTTTCCCACTTAGAGAACTTCCTTTAGCATGTGTTGTAGAGCTGGTTTGGTGGTGCTGAATTCTCTTAGCTTTTGCTTGTCTGTGAATCTTTTCATTTCTCCATCAAATCTGAATGAGATCCTTGCTGGGTAGAGTCATCTTGGTTGTACGTTCTTCCCTTTCATCACTTTAAATGTATCATGCCACTCCCTTCTGGCTTGTAGAGTTTCTCCTGGGATATCACCTGTTAACCTTATGGGAGTTCCCTTGTATGTTATTTGTCATTGTTCCCTTGTTGCTTTTAATAATTTTTCTTTGTCTTTAATTTTTGTCAATTTGATTACTATGTGTCTCAGCATATTTCTCTTTGGGTTTATCCTGCCTGGGACTCTCTGCACTTCCTGGACTTGGGTGGCTATTTCCTTTCCCATGTTAAGGAAATTTTCAACTATAATCTCTTCAAATATTTTCATGTTTTTTTTCTCTCTCTCTTCTCCTTCTGGGACCCCTATAATGCAAATGTTGCTGAGGTTAATGTTGTCCCAGAGATTTCTTAGGCTGACTTCATTTCTTTTCATTTGTTTTTCTGTTCCACTGCAGTGAATTCTACCATTCTGTCTTCCAGGTCTCTTATCTTTTCTTCTGCCTCAGTTATTCTGCTATTGATTCCTTCTAGTGTATTTTTCATTTCAGTTATTGTATTCTTCATCTCTGTTGCTTCATTCTTTAATTCTTCTAGGTGTTTTTCTTTAATTCTTCTAGGTCTTAATTAAACATTTCTTTCATCCTCTCGATCTTTGCCTCCATTCTTTTTCTGACGTCATGGATCATCTTCACTATCATTATTCTGAATTCTTTTTTTTGGAAAGTTGCCTATCTCAACTTCATTTAGTTGTTTTTCTGTGGTTTTATGTTGTTCCTTCTTCTGGTACATAGCTCTCTGCCTTTTCATTTTGTCTATCTTTCTGTGAATGGGTTTTTGTTTCACAGGCTCCAAGATTGTAGTTCTTCTTGCTTCTGCTGTCTGCCCTCTGGCTGATGAGGCTATCTAAGAGGCTTGTTCAGGTTTCCTGATGGGAGGGACTGATGGTGGGTAGAGCTGGGTGTTGCTCTGGTGAACAGAGCTCAGTAAAACTTTAATCTGCTTGTCTGCTGATGTATGGGGCTGAGTTCCCTCCATGTTGGTTGTTTCATCTGAGATGAGACAACACTGGAGGCTACAGCCTCTTTTGTGGGGCTAATGGTGGACTCGGAGGGCTCATGCCAAGTAGTACTTCCCAGAACTTCTGCTATCAGTGTTCTTGTCCTCACAGTGAGCCACAGCCACCCCCCACCTCTGCAGGAGACCCTCCAACACTAACAGGTAAGTCTGGTTCAGTCCCCTATGTGGTCACTTCTCCGTCCCCTGTGTCCTGAAGCGTACACTATTTTGTGTGTGCCCTCCAAGAATGGAGTCTCTCTTTTCCCCAGTCCTGTTGAAGTCCTGCAATCAAATCCCACTAGCCTTCAGAGTCTGATTCTCTGCGAATTCTTCCTTCTGTTGCCAGACCCCCAGGTTGGGAAGCCTGACATTGGTCTCAGAAGCTTCACTCCACTGTGTGTACTTCTGTGGTATAATTGTTCTCCAGTTTGTGTCACCCACTCAGCAGTTATCGGATTTGATTTTATCGTGATTGCGCCCCTCCTACCATCTCTTTGTAGCCTCTCCTTTGTCTTTAGATGTGGGGTAACTTTTTTGGTGAGTTCCAGTGTCTTTCTGCTGATGATTGTTCAGCAGTTAGTTGTGATTCCGGTGCTCTCACAGGAGGGATTCCTTATGATAGTGATTTTTTTCCCTTGGTTATATACCTAGAAGTGAGATTGCTGGGTCATATGGTAATTCTATTTTTAATTTTTTGCAGAACTTCCATACTGTTTTGTAGAATGGCCAGACCATCTAGTGTACAAGAGTTACCTTTTCTCCACATCCTTGTCAACACTTAACTATCTTTTTGCTTTTTGATTATTGCCTATTACTAACAGATATAAAGTGACAACTCATTGTGGTTTTGATTTGTATTTATTTGATGATTAGTGATGTTGTGCATACTTTTGTATACTTGTTGAACATTTATATGTCTTCTTCGGGAAAATAATTCTTCAGGACCTTACCCCATTTTTAACTGGGTTATAATTATCATTATCATTTGTTGCTATTGAGTTACATGAGTTTCTTTAAAAGCTATAGTAATCAAAACAGTATGGCACTGGCATAAAAACAGATACAAAACCCATGGAACAGAATAATGAGCCCAGAATTAAACACAGGCATATGTGGTCAATTCATCTTTAGTGAAGGTGCCAAGAACACACAATGAGGATAGGATCTTTTTTCAATAAGCAGTGCTGGTAAAACTGGATATCCACATGCAAAAGAATAAAAGTGGCCTTTATCTTACATCATACACAAAAACCAATTTGAAATGGATTAAACATATAACCTGAAGCTGTACAACTCCTAAAGGAAAAAAAGGGGGACATCTCTTTGCCATTGGTCTTTGCAATGATATTTTTTACTTGTTTTTTGTATTTGACAACAAATGCACAAGAAACAAAAATCAAAATAAATAAGTGGGACTACAATCAATCTAAAAATTTCTTCAGCATAAAGGAAATAACCAACAAAATGAAAAGACAACCTATGGAATGGGAGAAATATTTGCAAACCCTAAGTCCAATAAGGGGTTAATATTCAGCTTGACTTCTTTAGTTGGTTATTTTTGTGATGTTGGCAATGTCCCAAAGATTCCAATAAAATGAAGCAAGTCAGAGATCAAACCCAGTGACCTGCTGGGCAAAATGAAATTGGCAAATATATGAGCAGATGCATTTTGGCATAGAACATTGCAATAACAAAGTTGTTCTGACCATTTGAGCAATGAGTTATTAATAAAGTTCTCCAAGCAATTATACTGCTCTCTTCCTGTGCATTTATCCTAAAGTACAAGTTATACTTTTATCTCTGGGATTAACATTGTACAGTTTTATTTATGAGATTTGTTCCTTATTTCCTCTGATACAGGTGACAACCTGATAAATATTAGTCATCAACAAATGCACACTGTTATTGTATCTCAATAATATGTACAATTTAAATCCCTTGGCTATTAAATTTAGTTTGGACATCAAAAGATAACTAAAATTAGAGGTGAACTCATTGAATGGAATTGACATAACCTACAGCTAATATCTGTAGCTCATCAATGGTGTCTGTCTTTCTTAATCTCAAAATTTTTGCATTAAAATTCCAATCAAAACATATGACTCAGTATCAAGAAATCTGGTGAAATATACATATATAAAGTCTCCTATATTTTCTAGGCTTACCTGACTTCAGGTAGACTCAAATATTTAACAAC
Organism: Mesoplodon mirus; assembly: GCF_964341445.2. Lineage (NCBI taxonomy): Eukaryota > Metazoa > Chordata > Mammalia > Artiodactyla > Ziphiidae > Mesoplodon > Mesoplodon mirus. The sequence goes on from NC_138983.1 coordinate 20,313,066, forward strand.
TTTATATAATATTCTACTACAATTCTAGTTTAAACTTCAGCTAATGAGAGTGTAGCTTGAAATCTTCCATATTTTAAAGTCATTTAGAATTTGGTTCTTAAGCTTATATTTTATATTCATTAGCTGTTTTAACAGTAATAACAAAAAAGATTGTCAGATTAAATTACCTAACCACGAAATATTTACTCTGTGACATTCATTGGCTTTGTATCTAATAATAATGTCTTTTGATTAATAACCAATTACTGATGTTAAATAAATAATCGTGCTCAGGTAGTAGAAAAGATATCATGCAAGAAAGATTATACCCGGCTTTGCTGCTGTTGGTTTTCTTAGGTCTTGAGCCTCAGTTTTTGCATTTATTAAAAAAAAATTGTAACAGGTAATTTCTGAGAATTATAATATTACTATTATTATTAAATTAAATGATCTTGATATTTCTCTTTAGTTATTAGCCTGGTTTTTCACCTCTCAAGTGAATATATTGCTATACATTTGTGCTAAGCACATTCAACTGAGCATGTCTTGTATTCAATTCATATTTCCTGATTGTCTCCAAAAAAACTGTTCAAACTGCTCTTTTCCTAGTCTTCATCTTGGTTAATGTTAACACCCTCCACCTGCTTTTCCAAAGCTAGAATCTTGGAGCTATCCTGAATATTTCCTTACTCTTTACCACTGGCTTCTTATTCATTACTAAATGTTATCAGTTTTCTTTCTTAAATATCACTCAAATCCATCCATCTCTCCTTTTCTACTGCCTTATAGTGGGTGTTTAATATCTCTTGGAAGGATTACTGCAATGCAATTTTTCTTCTAATTTTACTCACCCCTAGCCCACCCTTCCCATCTTCTGGCAGAGACAATGTTATGTGTCCTCCCACTATTCTTTCTGGGGAGAGAGGTAGGTAGACTGGGGCCAAAACAATCAGTTTGGTCAGTGGAACATGACCAGAAGTGAAATAGGCTGTCTTTAAAACACATTCTGCCTTATCTTACTGCCTTCTCTTCTTCTTGGTGATCTTGGAAACTTCATGGTCCTGACGGCAAAGCTATCATGGGCAAAGCACAGAGGCAGCAGAGCCAATTCTATCCCACTGAATGTATTTTCTACAATAGAAATTTGCTCCTAGTTTTATAATACTGATGGTTCCCCTTTATCAGCAGGATAAGAATTAAATTTCTTTTTTTGAAATGTGAGTGCCTTTAAAAATATGGCCCCAGTTTACTTTTCTAGTCTGTTGTTTCCTGCTTTGAATTCTGTAATCCATGGACCTCTTTTCTAAATATACTACCCTCTGCCTTTGCACAAGTTATTCTTTCTGTCTGAAATGACCTTGTCTCTTCTGTCCTACTCATCACTCAAGATTTACTTCTAACACAACTAGGTATTCTGCACAAAGGTATAAACTTCTTTCTTTGGGGCTTACCCATTTGTCCTCTCTCACCTCTTTTCAGCTCTGGACATATTGTCTCAATATTCTCTGCTGAACTATTTCTTTTCCCCTTTAGACTGTTAGGTGTCTGATGTCAGGGACTGGATTCTGTCTTCTCTCATTCCAAAGTGCCTAGCTGGCATGCAGCTGGCATTTAATAAATATTTGTTGAATGAATGTTGAATGAGTAAGAGATTATGTCAACACGAAAAGCCTGAAGAGGATGTTCGAAACTGGTGAATAGTCTGCTGATGACCTTCAGATGTCCTTTTCCTGGGTTATTCAATATTCTGTATTTCTTGACACAGTCACTGGGCAGCTTGTGTATTTTAATTAACTGTTGGCTCCCCTGAGATATTTAGAAGCGAGCAGTTACTTTGGTAAATACCATCAGTATGGAGCATCTGGTTCTCTGAAGTTTAAGTCTCATGTTCAAGTCCTGTGTAATTGTTTAGTCTAGAAGTCCATCCCCTGGCAATGGCAGGGGCGACTTAATCTTAAGAATGCCTCCTGCTGCTTTGCATTTTCATGCTCCCCCAGACAATGGCCTTTCTTTAGACTTTCAATAACACTCTTCAAAACCAAGTGAACAGTCAGGGACTGCTTGTCACTAGTTTACCTGTTTTCTCCATTGTTTCATTAGCATACTTAGGTGCCTGTCAAGAGAGCTGAGACTGTTTATCAGAAGAGAAGCAGGAATATGAACACTCCTCAGTCATTCAGAAGTATTTACTGTCCCAGAAAAGCCCAGAAGTCATCAAACGTTCGAACCAAAGCTGAGAGTGATAAAAGATTATCCTGCCTAGAGAGGTAAAGCCACCAAGGTCAAAAAGAAACTATGGGTGAAAATATTTTTGAGGTGAAAGAATAGAGCAGAAAATGTGGTGGAGAGGAAGAAAGGGTTTCTTTTATTATCATTATTTTTCAAGACTACAGTAGGGTTGTATGACATATTAATGTCCCTCAACTGTACAAGATTCTTGAGTAGCTCTGGGAATTGGGAAGTCTGCAATTTACAACCTCTCTCCTCTGTTCTTATAAACAATTTAACCAAGTTCCTGTTAGACAGGGACACTTAAGCAACAAAAATCCTAGAGGAGATTTTTAAGCCCATACTGAAGATAATACAATCCTTCTGCAACAAAACAAAGGATTATTAATGCAATGCTGCTGGTGAAGTCTCATTTCACAACCAATGTAACTCTCTGTATTCAATCAGCCCCACCAGTGCTGGAAGGAGCCAATCTTGGGTGTCATTTATCAATAGCCATTTTGGGTGCACCAACCATAGAGCCAGCCCTCAGTCTGACCCTTCCAAATGCTCGTCCCCTGTGTGCACAGAAGTAGACATGCTGATCTTTTCCAGGATTCAAATTTATTTTCCTGACATGGTTCATGGCTCTGGTCTCCAGGTGCTTGTCTTCCAGAGTGACACCCTGCTCTGCAAAGCACCTCCCACAGAAGGTCATATCCCTTTGGCAATGTGTAGCACTGGCTCCTTTTCAACTCTTAAATTTCAGTTTATGACCCATTTACAAGAATAATTCATAATCAATTGAGTTGCTAATTTTGCCTTTTACTGAATCACCCGGGGATGTCTGTCATAAGAAGGTACTATTGAATTGAAGGGTGATCTGTTGATGGATAGATTTTGGTTTTAGTTTTTGTTTTGTTTTTAGAGGTTACTTTTACAGATCTGAGAAAAATACAATCCTTCTCCTTTTCCAGATGAAAGCCCATATTGAAACAGGCCACATTATTTTACATTTCTTTCTTCCCTTTTTCTTCTTTTATTTTTCTTTTTCTTTTAAAAATAAATCACCTTGTGGAAAGCAGCAGAATAATGACTGTGGAGAGGCAAGTCCTTTGCTCACACCTAGACTGGATGGTTCACTAGAGATTTTTCCCATCATTGTATTTCTCCTCTATTCTCAAGACATTAAATAGGTGGTGAATTACAGTCATACATTATATATGAGGTCATGCCAGTGTGGCTGTAAATGCCAATGTTATTCAATTTATTCATTTCTTAAATAATGTTTATTGAGTACCTACTATACACTTGTAGGTACTTACTGGTAGGTGTTAGGAAAACAGAATAAACAAGAAAGATAGCGTTTTTTCTTTCCTTGAGCTTGAATTTTATATTCCTTTGGCTCCCATGGTAGGATGACATCACTAAAAGATTGCAGACTTTAAGATCAATGAACCTGAACTTAAGTTTCTCCAAATGTTAGCACTGTGATGTTACAATATATGAGAAAGGATAGTATAATGGTTTTTACACGGCCTTTGGAAACAGGTTCTCCTTCTGACCTTGTGATCTTAGCCAGATTATATAACTTATCTGAGTCCCAGGTTTTTTCACTTGTACAGAGATGTTATTAATATTCCATCCCATCCTATCCCAGACAATTCCATGTCCAAGATCAAGAATATATATGAAGTCCATCATACCATATGTCTAAATGTTTAAAAGATATAAGCAAGTGAACATACTGTTAAATATGTGTTCCTTACTCTTACCTTGACATTGTCTTGTTAACTCCAATCTTAAATTTCAAATTCTTGGATTCCTCAAAGTTTTGAACATGGGAATCTGGTGCCTGGTCTGCAGTCTCCAACCCATAGTTCATGCTTTCTTCTGTTCCCACTGCCAGCTCACTCTCTCACCATAAGAGACCTCAGACACACAAGTGTGCAAGCCTTAGCTCATCCAAGTTCCATATATAACCCCCCAAACATCTGTCCCTTGACCACCCCATGGCCTAAGAGTGCTTCCACCAAGGTTATAATCTGCCTGCAGGAAATAGGCCTCCAAACTATGCACTTGCACGCTCTGAAGGTTTGTTTAGAAGGAGGACAAGAAATTCCATAATCTTAGGTACCCAGAGCATTATCCATGGTAAAAGATAAACGGAGGCATATTAAATATTTTAAGAGTTTATTAGAACAAAAATCAATTTGAATTGGATAACATTCAAACTAACAGATAGAAAGGAGCTCCAAAGAGCTGTACAAAGTGAGACTTTTATGAGTAGAAGAGAGTGGGGATAAGGAAGTTACACTGGAAAAAAAGCAGCTTGGTTATTGCAAAGTTACTTTCCTTTAGGGGATGGCAGGTGTCTATCAGACAGATGACCTAACTAGTGCTGATCATGTGATTCCTGATTGACTGATTTAAAATTCCATTTCCAGAAGATCTGAAACTGTAATAAAGTCTCATTTAGTGATGTGGGGCTTAGCATAAGTGACTCCATTTTGGGACTGTTTTCTCATTTTTTAACATCCAGGATTGAAGGAAGGTTTCAGGGTTTTGGTAGGAATGTTCTTTTTTAATCCATGGACTCCTTTTCCCATAAGAAGAGTATGGTAGGAATAGGGCCAGAGTGGGACCATACTTAGTTAATAACTAAGGTAATTGTGCATCTTGAATGTGGTAACAAAAATTCTTAGTTCTGTGCTGGAATTATGGTAAATACTCTATGGGGAGTAGTTAATTTATATCAATAGTAGAATAACAACAATTTTATCAACTTCAAAGGGGTAATAGCATATTTATAGATACCCTTTCAGTGACTGGTATTTAGAAAGATTTTAAAATATATTTAGGCCATTTATTCTTCATGAGGCAACAAAAGGTTAGCTGATGCCAGTGCCAAGGTGGACTCAGGGTCTTCAGAGTTCTCAAGGGATCTGCTTCAGCTCTGGGTCATGCCAAGCTCTGGATATATTTGAAGTCAATTTCTCCTTTTGGTAATATATTTTTGGGAGGGATGGATAGTTTTCTAGTGAGAACAAGGGAGAAGACAAGAGTGTATTTACATCAAACACCAAGCTACCATGAAATTGCTCATCTTTTTATTTTAATTTCATGCCCCTACAGAGGTGCACTCATAGGAAAACTAGTTTATTCCACTTATCAAAATGAGATGAATGGGTGAGATTTAATGGCAGCAGCTTGATGAATGAATGAACATATTTTTGTGACATTAACACAGTTAATACTCACTATGTGTCCCCATGATCTCCCACATCTCCTGATGGCTTGTGGCATAAGAGGTATATTTTAATCTTGAGAACAGCCACAAAAATAAATAAAATAAATACACCTGAAGAGTACATGGAAAACTATCTATTTAACAAACATATACAAAAAGAAAAGAGGAAATGAGAAACAAAGAATCATGAGACAGAAAATAAATAGCAAAATGGTAAACATCTAGTAAAAGGCTGAGTGACTCTCCTCTAAAATCAGGACAAAGTAGAGAGGTCTGCTCTTTGCCATTAGTATTCAATACTGTTTAGACAATGCAATGAGGGAAAGAAAAATCTCATCCATATTGGGAAGGAAGAAGCAAAATTGTCTTTAATATTTGAAAGCATGGTTCTTTATGTAGAAAATCCTAAGGAATACGCAGGAATACACACATAAAGTGCATACACACACTCATACATACACCTAGCTCTAATAAAGTAGTTCAACAAGGTCATCGGATAAAATATCAATATGTTTCTACATAACAACAAACATACCAAAAATTAAATTAAGAAAAATTATAGCATTCACAATTGCACCAAAAATAATGAAATACTTTAAAATGACATTTTTAAAATGCTTTAAAAATGACAAAAATACAAGACATGCTGAAATCTATAAAACATTGCAGAAAAAAATTAAAGATCTAAATAGGTAAAGAGATAAGCTATGTTTACGGATTTGAATATTGCATATTGTTAAGGTAGCAATTCTCTCCAGATCGTGGTTGCCCGGAGCTGGTGTGGGAGTACAGACTGCCTGCAAATGGACACAAGGGATCTTCTGGGAATGACGGAGATGTTCTAAACGTGGGCTGTGATAATGGTTGAATAGCTCTATGTATTTAGACTTTAGATTAGAAAATAACTTAGTTCAACTGATCTCTTACTTCCAAATAATAGTGTACAAGGATATAAAATAGCATTTGTTGTGGGTCTTCTATGTGATGTCATTTATGAATTTAAGTTATTAAATTCTCAAAATGTATATCCCTATTTTGTTAGGTTATGAATCTGGACCCTGAGAGGTGAAATATCATACCCAATGTAATACAGCCAGTAAATGGTGAAGATAATATATTAGCCTGGATATCTGTAGCTTGAAAGTCTGTGTGTGTGTGTGTGTGTGTGTGTGTGTGTGTGTATGAGTGCAATTCCAGTTATGCTTTCTTCTATATGACATATGCATCAGTAATAGTGCCATACATCTGATATGCTACTCAATTTTAATTGTTGCAGTTTATCTTCTCTTTGACCTACTTGTGTTTCCTAAATCTTTTGGCCAGCTAAGGAGAACGTTTTCTTTCTTTAAACTATGCATTTTGTAATTGTTAAAACTTCAGTTCACAGTGTCCTGGTGGAAAAAGCTTATGCCCTGAATGATGGACTGTAGATCCAGATTTAAAATAAAATGTAAGATTATAATCTTAGATTCCACAGTTTCTAGCACTGTAGAATTTACAGGCTTGTTAGTTAAGTTCTCTGAATCTCAGTTTTATTTGGTAAAAAAATGAGAAAAATAGTATGTCTCACTTTGGAGTTAAGAATTAGTCATGTGGAGGTGATAAATACAGTGCCCATGAGCACCCACTAATTTTGAGTCTATTTTCTTTCCTTTCTACATTGGCTTATAAGGAAGCTTATGAGAAACTATGGTCCTCATATAACTTCACATAAGAAATTGTTTTAATTGTGAACTTCATTAATTGGCTTTTCTTTAAATTTAATAAACCTCTCTTTTCAGCTGCTCTGATATTTGAAAGTTCAGTTATTACCATGGATTCAGTGAATTGATTGTCTTGATTATTCCCTGGCATTCCATATGGTTCTCTCTCAAGTGTATAAAGTGATTCCTAATTGGATAATCTATCCATAGTCACTTCAAAGGGACACATTAATGGTCTTCACCTCTCCTTGACAATTCAAGAATCTGATACATTTTCAAGGGACTAGAAGGAAAATAGCAATTGATATGAAACGCTAAATTTTAACCAATAGTTCTCACCTCTACTCACCCATACATGAACATACCCTCATAAATCATAGTGCATAGTAACCAGGGGTTGAAAAGCTTACCAGACTGTTTAAAAGCCACCACTTTATCTTCTAAAGTAGGTCTTTTGGTAATCATTTGGTAACCATTTGTCTGACATTTTCTCTCTCCTCACTTTCCAATGTTGGAGTCTTTCCTTGTCAATATATTGTATCCCCTAAGTCACAGAATGTGGCTGAATATTTTCAAAGACTCTATTAATCTTCTTTATACTATGTTTCAGATAATTTCATTCTTTATTCCCATAGCTCTACATTCCAAACTTTATTTCCCTAATAAATTGTTGGGTATCCTCTTTCCCACACATATTGGACTGTCTTGTTCTAATAACAGGTCTCCTCTTACTTATCTGCTCTCTTCCTCTCCCCTCTTCTTCCTGCTTGCCACACAGAGCCCTCCTGTTCTGCATTCTCTTGTACCCTCAAGCCCTACTGTACTTGATATAAAATAGATCATTTTCATCTTGACACCCCACTACTCTATTGATTCTCCAATGAACAGAGTCTAAATATCAGCCTGACATTCAGTTACCTGCTATCTCACTCTAAAATTAACCACCCCTCTTACCACTAAAGCCCTTTATTCCAGGCCAGTCAGTATTTATACCTAGGTACGTTCATCTCTATGCTATTCCCATATATCCTCTTTGTACTGGCTTTCTACTGATGTAATAGCAAATTATCACAAACTCAGCAACTTAAAGCAACACATCGATTATCTATTTCCTATGGATCATGAGTCTGGGCACAGTTAGCAGGACCCTCTTTTTAGATCCCACAGACTGAATCAAGGTGTTGTCAATGTTGAAATCCTCATCTGAGGGTCTGGATATTCTTCCAATCTCAACAGTTATTGGAAGATTGAATTGCCTTGCAGATGTATGACCTTTTTTTTTTTTTTGCTGACTTTATTTATTTATTTATTTATTTATTTATTTATTTTGCTGTACGCGGGCCTCTCACTGTTGTGGCCTCTCCCGTTGCAGAGCACAGGCTCTGGGCTCACAGGCTCAGCGGCCATGGCTCACGGGCCTAGCCGCTCCACAGCATATGGGATCTTCCCGGACTGGGGCATGAACCCGCATCCCCTGCATCAGCAGGCGGACTCCCAACCACTGCGCCACCAGGGAAGCCCTTTTGCTGACTTTTGATGGGGGGCTGCACAGAGCTTCTAGTGACTGCTCCTCAGAAGTTCGTAGCTATTTGCTTTCTTCCTCAAGGCCACAGGGGAGTATATCTCTCTCTGACTTCTGCCCTCAGAAAAAGAAAACTCTGCTTGTAACGAGTTCATTTGATTAGATCAGGACCACTCAGAAAATCTGCAGTAGTGTGAGGTCATTTGAGGGACTTCAGTTACATCTGCAAAATCCTTCCATAGCAGTACCTTGCTGAATATTAGATTGAGCAGAGAGTGAGAATATTGAGAAAACATCTTTAGAACTCTGCCCTCTACACTCCTCATTACCCACGTAACTTCTGCACAATCCTCAAGGATCATTTCAAGCTTCTTATACCCTTTGTTTCTTTCTCCAAATTCCTTCTCTGTTATAAACTCCTGGATGTATATATTATTGTTTTAAATTTATGTTAATATTTATCCATATACATAAAATGTGTTTTTATTTGTCTGGAGGTGTGTGACCCACCCAACAATCCATCCACAACTGCAACCACACACACATGTACATATATGCTCTCCAAATTTTGATTTCAGTGTACTTGAAGGTACAGAAAATTTTTATAAAATTTCTTTTACATAAAAAAAATTCCTTGAATATTATACACTAAACATCCTGACAAGAAGAACTTACAGTGTCTAAAATAGTGTTAGACTTAAAAGGGTGAGATGCTAACCTTTTCTTGCAAAGGAGGAGGAGCACTGAGCTACTATTGTACTTAGGCTGAAAACTCATTGTAATTCCCCCCAATTCACAAGCAGCAGAACTTGAAGCCACCATCATAGGATATTAACGAAGCTCAGTTATGAACTGAATTGGGTTGGAAACAATCAGGCAGCACATTCTAATTGTCTTTTTTCCAAATATTGCCACAGATCCAAATCATAAAGCATTTTACTTGGTAAGTACACATTCAGAAGATGTCCATGTAAGAAATAATCTTCTGAAAAGGTTGAGAGGTCCCATGCTCATTCTTACTTGTTTCTGAACTAATACGTGAAAGCAAATGCATTTACAAATTATTTCTTCACATTGGAAGTTAGGATGAGGAAAGTTTTTAATAGAAATTTTTTTCTGTATTTTGGAGTGTCAAAATCCATAAGCTGTATATTATGTCCATATTGATAGACTACTGAAACAAACAAATTTAGTTTCACAGTGAAGGGAAACATATTTTCTAACACTCTCATTATATTACATAATAGCAAAAACTGGGATTTAATACTCAATAGGGAATAAACATTTTTATACATGTGTCTTGTTAAACACATGCACATGTAAGGTTCCCCTCAATTTTAAATGTTCAGAATTCTCTTTTTTGAAAGATTAAATTATTTCAGTGCAGCTATGGTTATGATGGAATAATGCCTGGCATTACTGTGATTACCCTGGGTACATTAAAGTAAGTATTGATGAATCAAAAGCACAGTAGAATTCTTGGTGGGTGTGAACTGATGAGTAATCTTAATTAAAGGTAAAATGGGCACATTATTTTTGTACTATAAATAAACTTTCATATTATGAATTACAGAGACAAAGACAATGTGTGGTGCAGTGACACAGTCAAAGACTCAGCATATGTGAACTAGGTACAGTTATTTCTTCTGGAAAAGAAGAAGGAGAAGGAGGAGGAAGGGGAGGAGGAGAGAAGGAGCAGAAAAATAAGATTAAGCCATCAACAACTAATTACCTCAATTTACCTAAATATGAATAATTCATACATTTTTGAGTTGGTGATATCTTATTATAGTTCATGACTTGGATTTACATTGTAATTTTGCTATGGTTAAAATGCAGTTATAAGTGGATATTCAGTTTGATATTCAATTTAAGCTAAAATATTAGAAAACTGCTCATACTAACCCAGTCATAGAACAAAGGTAAATTAAGAAAATATACATTGACTAGCTCTTTCTCTGGTGAGTGTTGCATATTAGTCAATTATTGGAAAATAAATTCACTGTTTCTTGAGGTAAAACACCTATTTGTTCAAGTAAGTGGAGGCAGGGTGTAGAGGGATCAGTAATCATAATTTGTTATATGTGATAACTTCATCGTTGAGCTGTATTCCATTTTGCTTTAATTGTTTGACATGAAGTGCATTAGTCAGAGAAAAATGACCTTGCAGAATGTCCTGTGCTGTGATCTGAGCATACTTTAAGAGAAGGATACTCACTAGACTCTTAGTATGTACATATGTTCAAGATATAGAACAATTTTAAAATGTAAAATGATTTGCTTCAAAATATTACATTTATTAACTCATATAACACTCCAACCCCTTCAACAACATTTGATAAAGAGGAAACTAATGCTCAATTAAGGACCTAAGTCTTCACATATCAAATATCAAATAGGTAGTAGAAGACTCTGGTTCCAAAAAGCTTGTGCTTTTCAGTATATCACAAAGAGGTCTTCTTAAACATCCTGATGATAAACCACATAGGTGTGTGGTTTCCTTTTACATTATCTTGGTAAACCAAGAAGAAAAAGAGAATAGTATTTTTCCGTCCAAGGACCCTGTTTTCTTTTGATACCTGAATGAACTTTTAGAACTGAAACACTCTTTGAGGTCTTCCCTGGGGGCATTTGTAATCACATAAACTATGGGAAACAATTCTTGCAAAAATTTACATTGCACACACTTTAACTGATCTTTATATACCATGACTAGTCAGACTTCCTTTTTTTTTTCTTTTTTTAAAATTATGTACAAAATCACTTTAATTTTGGACCCTTTACATAGTGTTTGGATATTTTCTTCCCTTAGTATTTTTCCTATACATTAAAAAAATTAACTGAGTAGATAGTTAATATAAGATAAATTGTTATTAATTTGTTTTTTTAACTTTTAAATTTAATTTTATTTATTTATTTAAAAGCAGGTTCTTATTAGTCATCAGTTTTATACACATCAGTGTATACATGTCAGTCCCAACAGCCCAATTCATCACATCACCAACCCCACCCCCTCACCACTTTCCACCCTTGATGTCCATATATTTGTTCTCTGCATCTGTGTCTCGATTTCTGCCCTGCAAACCGGTTGATCTGTACCATTTTTCTAGGTTCCACATACATGCGTTAATATACAATATTTGTTTTTCTCTTTCTGACTTACTTCACTCTGTATGACAGTCTCTAGATACATCCACGTCTCTACAAATGACCCAATTATGTCACTTTTTATGGCTGAGTAATATTCCATTGTATATATGTACCACATCTTCTTTATCCATTTGTCTGTTGATGGGCATTTAGGTTGTTTCCATGACTTGGCTATTGTAAATAGTGTTGTGATGAACATTGGGGTGCATGTGTCTTTTTGAATTATGGTTTTCTCTAGATATATGCCCAGTAGTGGGATTGCGGGATCATATGGTAATTCTAGTTTTAGTTTTTTAAGGAACCTCCATACTGTTCTCCATAGTGGCTGTTTCAATTTACATTCCCACCAACAGTGCAAGAGGGTTCCCTTTTCTCCACACCCTCTCCAGCATTTTTTGTTTGTAGATTTTCTGATGATGCTCATTCTAACTGGTGTGAGGTGATATCTCATTGTAGTTTTGATTTGCATTTCTCTAATAATTAGTGATGTTGAGCAGCTTTTCATATGCTTCTTGGCCATCCGTATATCTTCCTTGAAGAAGTGTCTATTTAGGTCTTCTGCCCATTTTTGGATTGGATTTTTTGTTTTTTTAATATTGAGCTGCTTATATATATTGGAGATTAATCCTTTGTCTGTTGATTCATTAGCAAATATTTTCTCCCATTCTGAGGGTTGTCTTTTCGTCTTGTTTATGGTTTCCCTTGTTGTGCAAAAGCTTTGAAGTTTCATTAGTTCCCATTTTTTAATTTTTGTTTTTATTTCCATTACTCTAGGAGGTGGATCAAAAAAAAATCTTGCTGTGATTTATATCAAAGAGTGTTCTTCCTATGTTTTCCTCTAAGAGTATTATAGTGTCCGGTCTTACATTTAGGTCTCTAATCCATTTTGAGTATAGATTTTTGTATGGTGTTAGGGAGTGTTGTAATTTCATTCTTTTACATGTAGCTGTCCAGTTTTCCCAGCACCACTTAATGAAGAAACTGTCTTTTCTCCATTGTATATCCTTGTATCCTTTGTCATAGATTAGTTGACCATAGGCGTGTGGGTATATCTCTGGGCTTTGTATCTTGTTCCATTGATCTATCTTCCTGTTTTTGTGCCAGTAACATATTGTCTTGATTACTGTAGCTTTGTAGTATAGTCTGAAGTCAGGGAGTCTGATTCCTCTAGCTCAGTTTCTTTTCCCTCAAGACTGCTTTGTCTTTTCGGGGTCTTTTGTTTCTCCACACAAAATTTAAGATTTTTTGTTCTAGTCCCATAAAAAATGCCATTGGTAACTTTATAGGGATTGCATTAAATCTGTAGATTGCTTTGGGTATTATAGTCATTTTCACAATATTGATTATTCCAATCAAAGAACATGGTATATCTCTCCATCTGTTGGTATCATATTTAATTTCTTTCATCAGTGTCTTACAGTTTTCTGCATACAGGTCTTTTTTCTCCCTAGGTAGGTTTATTCCTAAGCATTTTATTCTTTTTGTTGCAGTGGTAAATGAGAGTGCTTCCTTAATTTCTCTTTCAGATTTTTCATCATTAGTGTATAGGAATGCAAGAGATTTCTGTGCATTAATTTTGTATCCTGCAACTTTACCAAATTCATTGACTAGCTCTAGTAGTTTTCTGGGGGCATTGTTAGGATTCTCTATGTATAGTATCATGTCATCTGTAAACAGTGACAGTTTTACTTCTTCTTTTCCAATTTGTATTCCTTTTATTTCTTTTTCTTCTCTGATTTCCATGGCTAGGACTTCCAAAACTATGTTGAATAATAATGGTGAGATTGGATATCCTTGTCTTGTTCCACTTTTGTGTTTCTATAGCCCTTTGTACATGTGTTTCTTGTAATACTTATACCCCTGTGTTGTAAGCCAATAATAAAAATATCTAACTACGTTTTAAAAACTATTTATATGATCCAAACATTTTACATCTTTGTTTATTTAAGCCTCACAAAAAACATATGAATTAGGTATGATTATCCCACTTTTACACACACACGGTGAGGTAAACGTGTCTAAGTTCACCCAGCTCGGCCATCTTATGCTTCCTCTTTTCATGTTATATCTTTTCCCACCCACTTGCTTTCACTCTGCTTATTTTATATTTAAAGTTTGTCATTTGTCAACAGCAGATAGTTGTGTTTGGCTTATTGATCCATTCTGGATATCTCTGTCTTTTAATTGGAATTCTCATTAAAAAAAGATGCTGTTGCTGCTGTGATGATTGTTGTTTATGGAACAAATTGCCATGTGAGCACAGAAACTAGAGGCAGAGAAAGCATCACAAAAGAGAGAATATTTTATTTCACCCTTGCAGACCAAAGGAAGAAGGTTGTATGTGCATAATGGCTGTAGCATCACTGAAAAAGGAAATAGCATATGCAAAGATGTAAAAGCCAGGCAGTAGCAAAAGTGTAGTGTAAAAGAGATATTTAGCCCATGCATCTTTTTATACATTTTCTTCAGGGGCACCTTATGCTCTCCACTGAAGGCTTGAGTGTTGTCATATTTATACCAGATGAACCTTAGGTACTATTAACCTCCTGGCAGAGCTTTGATTAATTGGGCCACCTTTGAACAAGTTAGTGAAGTTAGATTCACCAAATCTCCCTCTTGAGGATTAGAACTAGGAAATATGGGAATTAATATTGGAAAATGGTGACACACCACAAAACATATGTGATGAAGAAAAAAAAGAACTACAGTTTTATGCAGTCATTTTGTCTTCATTTACAGAGAACAGTATATTCCTTCCAACATCATTTCCATTTAGTAACATGGGATTGACTATTCATTCTGGCCATATAGCTCTATTAGGTTTACTGCAGAGATGTTTTCAAGATCCCTATGGTAACTTTTTGGCTATCTTAGGAGGATAGTGAAAATGATAGCCTATATAATCATGGCAAAAATAGCGTGAGTGAATAAAAAAATCAACTCAGTCCTTTCCATTTTCTCTGCACTATCTTAGTGTCCTGCCTTGAATATTTATAATACCTCACTGGTGCCGGGAACTAGCAGGGTGATACAAACTAGGATGAAAATAGATACTAAGGTGATGGGAGATGATTATGTTTTTATGTGCTTTATAAAGTTCCATAAACAGTTATGAAATTCATAAACAATGTCAATACTGGCTTGACATATTCAGTAAGTGCTATTCCATTTGAGGCTGGGATTGACCATGTTTTCATATTAGAGAGAAGCAATACTAATCTAAAACAGTTCAACAGGAATGGAAAACAGTACAAAACAAAGTTGTGAAGAAATGATAGGCCATTTTCTTTATATTAAAAAAAAAGTGAAGAGTGATGTTATGGCAGAGATTTGAATGGGCCGTAATGAATCTCAGTGGCTGAAAGCTGATTCAGAATAAATGGAGATAATTAACAGACTGGAGATCTGCAAGCAACAGGTAATTGGATTACCAATGGATAATTTGTTTTCACGGACGTTTTGACTATCTGCACATCTGCAATATTTCATTCTTGTCGTTTTGTTCTCTGAAAGAATGTCCTCAAAACTCAGTTAATCCCTGTATGATCTCTGTAATTAAGTTATTTTGAAGAGTTGGGTACTGCATTTTTATCTTCAAACAACATCCAAAGCCCTAATTTTAATTACAGTTGACACTTGATTTCCGTTGCTTTTTGACCCTTTGAGAAGATTGAAGCTTTTTCATTCTCCGAGGAGGACAAAGCTAAGTTTAATACCCTTGATCTTTTAAAATATTGACCATTAATCTGGGTCTTTTGCTCCACAGCAACTCAAATTTGAAACTTGAAAATTTCAAATTGAAAGTTTTGCCATAACTTTGAAAGTTACGATTGTGCAATGATAGCCTCCGTGTTACCTGTTTTACCATTTGTAGTCTGTCGAGTTGATGACAGTCAAGTTTCTCCCTCTCTAAGGAAGAGGGAAAACCACTTCCACTTCTGTGGAAGAGAAGTTGACAGTTTTCAATATTGTTGTGAAAATTTTTGCACAATTCATCCAAGGCATGTAGCAAAATTTCAAACATAGAAAAAGCACACAATAAAACTAATACTACTAACCTATCAAGCCCAAAGTTATGGAAATGAGAAACAAGCATTTTGTGAGAGGGCTTTAGAAACACCATTTACAGAGGGAAACACCTTTTACAATTCTAAGCTTTGATTCCCAGACACAAGTGTTCTGTGAAGAACACATTCTGGAGCCAGACACCCTGGCTTCTTATCCCACTTCATCTCTTATTGGCTGTATAATATTGTATAAGTTACTAAACACATTGATTCAGTGTCTTAATCTTTGAGTGGGGTTTAACAGTAATCCTGAAATGCTAGATTTGTAGAAATGATTAAAAGAATAAAGTCTTAGAGCAGTGTCTCCTCTCGATTATCACTGTGTTAGCATTTATTATTGTTATTACAGTCAATGGAGTGACCATGGAATGTGTGAACTCATAGTCAAATTAAGTTGTGAAAGCCATCCAGCATTCAATCAATGTTGTTGTGATATTGTTGCATTCCTATAAGACTGGTAAAATATAAAAAGAATGAATACTTTCATCAAGTTTAATGGTCCTTGGGACTAAACCAAAGACATTAAAATATCATACAATTGACACTTTATTTAAATATCACATAGTTTTTTTTCAAAATTATGATTTTAAGAAGAATCATACTAAGTTTTAAAATATAGCATAGAACACTTTAAAATAACTTGATACCATATTTGTTAATCTACATTTTTAGGTTCATGAAATTTAAATTTTCCAGAAGGTTTAATTGTTAGAAAACTGAAATAGTTGAAAAGGAAGTTGAACATATTACACTTATAACAATCATTTGAGCCATTTGAATATATAAGGAAATTTGATTACTTAATCAGTGAAAGTCCCCCTAAAATAATTGTCAACATTTTCTGGTTTTAGCAAAACATAAGATAGTAAACTAAAGTACCAGCTTTTAAAATTTGTTTAATATTTAAAATTTAAGAAACTTCTGGATAATCTTCTCCTGGGGGAAAGACATTTTCAAGGGAATATTTGTGTGTGTATGTGTGTACCATATTTAACAATCATTATCATCTTCAAACTACTTGGATTACTTACTATCATTAATGTCTTTCCACTCTTAGATTACAAATTTTTTTCTGAAAATTTGAAACTAATTTGAAGATCTATCTGTGTTTAGGTTATTGTTCTGGGAATCATGAATTGGATGTTAAAAAGGCTTAATTGGTTGAGTTTTGGGGGGAAGGGATAATATACATATGTGTAGTTATACTCTGGAGTCACAGAAGACAAATTTTATAGTTGGAGGTCAAGAGAACCATTGGTGTCTGGACCCTTATTGCTCACGCAGGATCCCAGGAATGTAGAAGGTTAATAAGTATACAGTTACATTGTACTTTTAATAAAAAACAATTGTTACATGAGAATGAGGAAATTTAGACTATGCTAAACTTTCTGCCACGTGTGTTTGTGTTTTTCAACACAAAAGGCATTTCTTCAGAACCTTGGGTGTTTGTACATCTTATATGATTCTGTCATTGTTTTTTTCTTTGCTCTTCTCTAGATTTTTAATAAAATGCCTTCGTAATTGGGATTTTCATAGATTCTGGCCTCAGTTATTGACTAGGTGAAATCCAGGACGGGATTTCTATACACATTTAGAAAATTATTTTGTAGGGGTCAGTGGTTCCCAGGGGAGGACAATAGAAGAAAGAGGAAGAGACACAGCTAACATTTATTGAGAGCATAGCAAGTGCTTTAATTTCTTCACTTTGTGATCCCTCAATAACTCAGTTATTTTGTCATACTTATCCCCATTTTAAAGATTAAAAATAAAACAACCAAGAATCTGAGATGGTGACTAAGGTCACACAGTTAGTAATTAGGCTGGGTATCATACCCGGGTGTTATGCCTAAGTCCTTACTCTTTCTAAAAATGGCAAAGGGAAATAAAACCTAAGGATAAAGTCAGATTTGTTTCCCACCAAAAGATAGGCATTTCAGACTTTTTGAGCCTCTATTTTAACTTTCTAAAAGAATACCTTCATGTGACTTTTACAATTGAATTTATCACGAGAAATCTATTTGCTTATCCCTAAATGTATGTTATCATGTTCAAAGTCTACCAGGTTTAATATCTCATTCATTTACAGAAGTAACTTTTTATTCTTAATTTACTTTTTGTGTATGTTATTCCTCATTTTGTTTTTGCCATGTATTAAATAGTGCAAGAACATTTCTTAATGATTTTCAAAAATATATAGAATCCGTGCCCATGGCCAGATTTGTTTGGTTTCACTGGAAGAGTAATGTTAATGTAAAGTGTATGTGTTTTTTTTCCCTTAGGATTTGTTTTAAGGACTCTATCTTAGGTAATCCATGGCTTTTGAATGCAAACCACAGACAACTGCTTTGCCTCACACCACTGTAACAATACTTTCAGCCAGAAGAGGCCAATGGGAGAACCCAAATTAATATGTTTTCATCGACTGGATGTGAGTCTAAATTACTGTAATGGAAATGTCTACACTGTCTTGAATTTTTTTTTCCTACTGGAATTTAAGAAGTAGTACAACTGTTTTCTCAATGTATTAACATGTGTTTTAGGGAGGAGAGGATATTATAGCTACCTGTTCCTATTGTTTACCCAGTACCAGATATTTTGCTAAATATATTATGAGCATTTTATCAATAGGCCTCGGGTTTTAATTAGTTTGAGGGTATTTATTTGTGTTTTCTTTTTTTTTTAATTCTTTTTAATATAATTTTTTTTAAATCCGGGTATAGTTGCTTTACAATGTTGTGTTAGTTTCTACTATACAGCAAAGTGGAGTTCCCTGTGATATACAGCAGTTTCTTACTAGTTATCTATTTTATACATATTAGTGTATATATGTCAATCCCAATCTCCCAATTCATCACACACACACACACACACACACACACACACACTTACACTTTTCCCCCTTGGTTTGTTCTCTACATCTGTGTCTCTATTTCTGCCTTGCAAACCAGTTCATCTGTTCCATTTTTCTAGATTCTGCATATATGCATAATATATGATATTTGTTTTTTCTTTTAAGTGAAAATTTTAACTTAACGCTAAGAAGACCTATCAAATGAAAAAAAAGACGCGTCTGATGGTGGTTCTCTTAAATAGGTTATCTTATTTCCACTATTACTTCAGTAGAATTCCTGAGAATAAGAGGAGAAGAATCAGAGAGAGAGTGGATGTTTTCAATGACAGGAAGAGGCTTGGGTAGCGCTTGGGACCCTCAGGTAGTTTGGGGATTGGAAAATTGTCAATAGAGTGACCATTTATTGCAAGTATCTTTCTAGAAAGACTACCTCCTGTGGGTGCAGCAAGAGTTCTGAGGGTGTGTTCAGGCTTTGCAGCAAGGATGGAACTGTTAAAAATCTCTATAGGGGATAATAATTAGTCACAAAGCTGACCAGGGACCACTCACAGCAATCTAATGATTTGTACAAGCTTTTCTCCCTATTTTAGCCCTGACCATGGTTAAAATGAGGGGCTCTGACAGCCATGTGTTATGATGGATTCACTGTATTCTGCATGGAGACAGTCTGCCCATCATTTTTGCATTCTTTCTCCCTCTGGCATTCATTCTTTTATTTCAAAACAATTCATTTAGTGACTACTCTATGTCAAACACACTGACATCTTTATAGACCCTGCTCAACTTACTACAAATCATTTCTCCATGTGTTACCTTAGACACAAAAATTAACATTAAAACATATTTACTTCTAAGATTTGTGCAATAGAAACAGAATGTTTTGTTGGGGCCATTTCTATAAGCAGTTTCTGTATGTTTGCAAAGTGGAAAAGGCTTAAGAATTGACCCTAGAATTTTTTATTGAGACAGGGCTCAGTAAATAGAAATTTACTATTAAGATCCCTCTTTCACAGATGAAGAAATCTGCTCAATATTTTGTAACAACCCAAATGGGAAAATAATTTGAAAAAGAATCGATACATGTATATGTATAACTGAATAATTTTGCTGTACACCTGAAACTAACACAACATTGTTAATCAACTCTACTCCAATATAAAATAAAAATGAAAAAAAATAAGGAAATTGGCTTCCTGAGCTGATATGGCTACTACATGTTAGAGATGAAAATAGTTCCATCAAATATCTGGGCTTTTAATAACTAAATATTTAAGCTTTCAGTGAGAGAGAGATTATGCAAATGATTTGATTCTAAAATATTAGTTTCTCTGTTCCTTAAATTTTATGAAGGCTGATGTCTTAAAGCTGTGAAGATTTCTTCAGTTGTAAATGGCTTAAACACAGTTTCTAATGAGGGCTGTGAAACCAGTTGAAACTGAGTGTTGTTTTGGAATTAAGAGGTAGAGTTTCTTTTTCTAGGAATGCACAATTTACAACACTCAATTGACTTTTCTCTGAGTGAATTCAAGTCTTTCCTCTCACAAGGGTACTATTTATTCTTTGGTAAATGTTTAATAAAGCAATTGAACAGTTATCTAAGTCTTTTGCAGTGTGTCTGCATGTTTTCGTGCCTTGTAACCAGCCATAGTTTGTAAACTGGTAGAGCTTAAGTTAAAAATGTGCTATGAATGTATTTATATCTATCTTTATATTTTTATATAGTTTACCAATTTTTCAGAAAAGGAGTTATTTCAACTTATAATCTGGCTGATTAGTGCAATGAAAGAAACATTTAGGTTGTGAAAATCAGCTGAACTATTTGTACATGAGAAAAGGTAAGCAATTTATAACCCTGGTCTTGATTTGTTAAAATAATGAAGACAAGAGGATGCAAAGCATACTCCATCCCTGTTTTCTTCATAGCAGCACATGGAGTTTTGTAGAAAGTAAACTACCCATTCACACAGCCTGCTTTTATTTTTTTCCCCTCCCTCTCTTACCACGTGTCCCTTTCCTGCTCAGTTGCTTTGAGTTCAGCCTTCCAGAAGTATCTGCCAAAATATTTAATAATTTTTGATGGCACCAATGGCTTACTTGAGTTCCTGTATAGGGGTAAGATGTCGACTTCAAGTTTGAAAAACATTATTGGACTCTTAAGTGATAACTCAGAATTTGATAAACACATAGAACCCATAAGAGAAAAATAAATCTATTTGTTGTAATTTTCTCTACTACCAAAAGATATTGTTTTTGCAGGAAGAAAGGGAGGGAAATTCTGCTACAGGTATTGGAATGAGTTATTAAATAGATCAGTACTAAGAAAAAATTTTCTCTTGTCTGTCAAAGCCCTCTGGTGTTGCCAAATCATTTTGTATCTGATGTTCAAGAGAGACAGGGCCACCTTCTTCAAAGGTTCATGAGAAAAGAATCAACATCGCAACATCGAAAAAACAGAGGAAGGAGGTAATGATGAGAAAATACTTGTGTTGCTCCTCAAATCAAAGAGAAATTTAAAAGTATTAATAAAAAGTCTCCCTGGGAAACTGAACCTTATTAATACTAACAGGTTGACAGCATGATTAAGTGTTCTTATTCTATGTCTTTTGAAAATATGGAAAGGAAAATATTTTAAGAGTTAAGGTGATCTAGTTTATGTTTTTTAGTCTTTTTGTGTGTGAGTTTACTTGCATATCTAACTTATTACAAAGATGTATCAATTCACTTCTGTCTTATACAACAGGTGCAGAGATCATTAGAATATGTGTAACCTGCCTGAATCATATGGGGAGATTACTGAGACATTTTTTCACAGCAAAGAGTGTCTTTCATCTCAGTAGTATATTTTTAGACATTCAGCCTACAGGAAGATATACATTATCACCTGTCTTCTATAAATCCAGAGAAAATAATTTGTTCCTTTGCATTCTCTTGACACTACCCAAGAGTGTGTATATCACATTCCTTAAAGAATAATTTTCAGGAAAAGGTATAATTATGCATCTCATACAGAGATAGAATAAACATGTGATAAACATTGAATTTAACTCATTATTAATGAGGAAACTGAAAGATGTTACAACTAGTTCAAAAGAGAATGCCAAGAACAGATACATTTATAAACCAGGAATATTAAAGTTAAGGTGCAAATGAAGGTAAACTGGCTTCTAACATAGTGGGGGAAGGGAAGGCAATTGAATTTTACCAGACAAAGTTAATTTTCATGTCTATAAATAAGAATCACTTTGCATTGCCATGAATTACCTATAACTTAAAGAGTTATCCATAATTTAAAGATATGTTATATATAGATAATGGAATACTACTCAGCCATAAAAAAGAATGAGATAATGTCATTTCCAGCATCATGGATGAAACTAGAGATTATCATACTAAGTGAAGTAAGTCAGAGAGAGAAAGACAAACACCATAGCTATATCACTTATATGTGGAATCTAAAATATGACACAAATGAACTTACCTATAAAACAGAAACAGATTCATAGACATAGAAAACACACTTATGGTTACCAAAGGGGAAAAGGGGATGGGGATAAATTTGATGCTTGGGATCAGCACATACAGTATTACATACAAAATAAATAAACAGCAAGGTCCTACTGTATAGCACAGGGAAGTATATTCAATATCTTATAATTAATGGAAAAGAATCTGAAAAATAATATACATATACATGTATAACTGAATCACTTTGCTGTGAATCAGAAACAAACAATATTGTAAATCAACTCTACTTCAATAAAAAAAAATTTAAAAAGAGTTAGCCATAACGTAAATAGTTCAGAGTCAGTGAAAGACTAGAATCAGATAAGCAAGAAAGGTATGCGGTTAAAAAATATGCAGTTTTCCACTTGTAAATATCCAGTAGTCTTTTATACTTATTCCAAATCGTCTTACACACTAAAATGTTCTGGTTGATATGTTGGCTACTACTCTGATGATTTTCTGCATATATGTACATCTTTTTTGTTCTAGCTAGTTACTGAGCTTTTCAATTATAAGAACTGTGCTGTGAATTATTTTTTGTCTCCTTGTTATTCCAAATATAGGAATGGTGGAAAAACAACTACTTCTTAAATAGCTGGTGGAATTAAATTATAACGTTGGGTATGATTGGTCAACCAGAATGAAAATTTGATCTTCTTGGCATATTGTCCAATAACGTACAATAAAAGATGTTCTTGGAAGTCTAGAGAAGAATGATGCTTGTTTTGTTGGGCATAACTGTTCAGTTAATAGTAGCACTCTCAGCATTGTTTTATGTCTTTAATTTATGCTCTTATAGATTTTTATTGGTGAGCGCTCTTTTGAAACTAGCTTAGCCTAAGCATCCAAAAAACCATGGGTAGGATTAGCTTATAAGACTACTTTTAACTTAAAGATTTAACATGTATTTTAAGGTTTGGATAACTTTAAAAACCAATCCTTAGCTCCCTAATGATTAGAAAAAGTCTACTTTATTAAAGGGCTTCCTCTTTTTTCCACTGTTAGAAGACAAAAATGTCAGACTGTTTGTGGAATGCAAATATTTACTCTCCCATCCCATTCATTTTCTCTGTTTGTCCCTGTCTGTCTGTCTCCCTCTCTCTTTTAATTAGGGGAATTTCCATCATCCAATTAAGAAAGCAGATTAGCTATTACATTTACATTCCAGAACAGAACATATCAGCATTCAGACTGAGCATTCAGTATATATACAAAGTTGATCTAACACTCATATTCCTTTCATACATGAAAATAGAAACTTAAAATTAGTCTCTTTGAAGGCTTAACTACATGGAAAGAAGTAGTATATGATATTTTCTTTGCCAACAAAATGGGCAGATATACATTCCCATTTATATGCTCTCTCTTCATGTATAGTTTAGAGTGGGCCTTTCATCTACCACAGCAAAAAGGCTGCATAAGAGCTGCACACTTTAATATAATTTTAAACCATGTTTATTTTCTCAGAAATATAGAGAAACAGCAACAAATTTTGCCCTCTTTGTTTGCTGGTATTTTTATGGTAGCTACACTATTACTCTTTTTCCCTAAAAACAACAACAACAACAACAACAAAAACTGCATCTGCTGGAGAATGAAAGCACTTGGAGCAATTTTAGTTAATGCACTATTAATTTGTCAATTATTTGTCAGAACAATTGTCACTTTATGACCTCCTAGACATTGCCTACTATCTAGAAACAAACACAAGATAAACAAAAATAAACAAATATACCATGTCTTCTGAAAAGTGTCTGAATAATGAGAAACTAAATGCTGAAATCCCCATCAATGTATGTAGAGATATCTGGGCTTCTGGGGAGATTTTAAGGCACCTGTGAGATCTCATCTCACCTGTGAGATCACTGTACATGAGTCTTCAGTGCAGGATTTTCAGAGTCTCAAAAATTCCCTCTAAGATCCATTCACGGGAAAAAAATAATCTTCAAATTCTATTGTCGCTGATTCTAATCCTTCAGGGTTTGGAGCCCAGAATGCAGTAGACTGTATCACGAGTACTTCTGCGTTTAGAAAACTTTCCTAGACAAGTAGCCACATCCTGGAGAGAGCTGTTGACAGTCACATGACCTGCCTTCACAATGATTTATGGGCGGCTCAGGTGTAAACCAAATCCTCCTTCCAACTCATTAGTGATAATTAACAATTAATAGAGCAGAAGTCAATCTTACAAGATTCCTTTCTCTCCTAAGAGATCTGCATATAAGTCGTGTTTTCCGTTTACAAAATTTACTCACACTAAAATTGTGTTTAATACAAAAAAAAATGACTACTTTTCTGAATTAGTTACATCACTTATCAGTAAAACCTCAAAAATGTTGACTAATTTCAGGGAAAGGGTATTTTAGAATGGAGAAAACTTTGCATTATCTAAATTTTAAAACGATGAAATATAGTCTGGGTACATTGTGATTAAGAACAAAAAATCAGGGCATGGGATGAACATGGGTTTGGACTGTGAGTCCAGGTGTAGGGCCTGGTTTGTCTAAAACTGACCCTTTCATTCTGACCATTTCTTGCCTCCTACTTCAGTGTTTTTTGTTTGTTTGTTTGTTTGTTTTTTATGCTAAGTAAAAGTTATTGCCCCTAGTTGCTCAGATCAGATATTGTGAAGTTTTCATAATACCTTCCACATTGTTTTTAGCGTAACAGCCACAAAGTCTATTGATTTCACCTCCTAACTATTGTTAGAATTTGTTTACTTCTTTTTTCTCCTTATTCACCACTCAGGTCTAAACTACCAGCATTTCTAGGTGTGCCCTGCAGAAACAGCTTGTAACTGGCCTCTCTACCCTAGGGTTTTGTTGTTCTTTTAATTATTTCTCAACCATGTAGCCAAAGTGGTCCTCAAAATCTGATTATGTCAATCCAACTCACTCTACCTCTCTCCTCCCTGGCAAAAAACAACTACAAACACACACACACACACACACACACACACACACACACACTCGTCTTAAGGAATTTATCTTAAAAATCCTCAACTTTGTTGCATGGCTTATGGTTTCCTAAATATTCTAGTCTCTTGTGTCTCTCTCCAGACTCTGAAATCACTGTATTTAAGCCCCCATACCCACACTTTAACCAACTGGTATTAAAGAATAAAATTTTATGCCAACATTCCCAGAAAAATGCAGAGACTCACTCTGATGAGATGTATAGTTTAGTTTACTGTGGACTGTGTAGCTAGGTATGGAGCTACCTTTGCTGGAACTTTCCAAATCAAAATTATGAACATTTGGGAAAAAGATGGAATGGACACTAAGAAGAGAACCCACCAGTATACATTAGAATAATATTTCTAGAATTTTAATGTGCATGTGAATCACCTGGGACATATTAAAAAGCAGATCTGATATAAGGTGGGCCTGAGATTCTGCACTTCTACCAAGTTCTCAGGTGATAGTGGTGATATTGCTGATCCACAGATCTCTGAGTAGTAAGGCATTAGAGTGTTTTATTCATATGTGTATCAGAAAAAGTAGAGTCATTAGAATCTGGGTTTGGCAGTCAGAGAGGTCAGAATCCAAATCCTGAATCCAATTCATTTTGGCTGATTTAGGGCAGTTCCTTAAAATATCTAAGCCTCAGTTTTCACATCTATTAAATACAATATACCCACCTGAAAAGGATGTTATGAGTATTAACTGAGATGATATATTCATATCACTTCCTATAGACTTTCAAGCCATTAAATATAACCTGCACATAGTAAGTGTTCAATATTGTATCATTAATATTGATTTATGAGATAAAACATAACACAATAGTGAAGATCATTACTCTCAAAGAAGTTACTGTATTCAGAGAAAGAACAAACATGGCTATGTGAAGTCTCACTCAACTCAAAAATTCCATTAACAGTGATATAAAAATATAATTATTAGTAAAATCTGTAAAACATAAAATTTTTATAATTCATATAAATGGCGACTGAGTAAATGAAGTTTTCTCTAGGCTGAATTTCTTTTTAAAATCTATTAGGAAAAGAAAATTTGGAATAAAATTACAATTCTTTCCAAAAGATCGAAAAGGATTTAGTCTCAATTTGTTTATCTGCTTACAGAATCAACATAAAATTTTAAAAAGAAACTAAAATTTATATATTGGCCAGATTAAAGAAATATTTTTTTCAGATTATGCTTAGAATTCCCCTAAATAATGTACATTTACATAAATCTAAATTGCACTTAAACGCCAAATTATAACTTACTTTGGAAATATTAGTTCTTTTCTTGAATTTTATGGGAGTAGCAGCCTATGTTACTTTTGCCTTGCTTGTCCAGTTGGAGCAAGAAACTGACAAATAGATTAGAATGCAAGTGTTTTCTTTTCCCTGTGATTACTATTTCTGGTTGAAAGAAAATGACTTAGGTATTTACTGTATGAGTTCATTTGCATTTGGCTGCAAATTGAGGATAAAATCAAGAGTGGGGAGTGGGTGAGGAATGATTTTAGCCAAATTTGAGATAAGTTGGAGGGAAAGAGAAGAAGAAAATGCCACGAGACCTTCTAACTGTCTTCTTTGGGTTAAATTAGGAGCATACACTACGATATTAAGGTTTTTGAAAATTACAATATTTGCATACAAATTATTGTGCAATAAGCAATAAAATCCCATCTCCATGTTAAAATTCAGTGCTAAATTTACAAAACATACAAGTAGAGTGGGAAATAGAGGTATATTATAAATTCAGATGCATATTTTTAAAATGCAATATCTGGAGTAATATTCCTTAATTTCCCATTGAAAGGAGTTAATACTTTATGTAAAGTGGATGTAATAGATATGGCTTGAAGTTCAACCCCAAACTTAGTTTCAAAAAGAAGATAAAGTAGTTCATCTAATGAAGATCTGACGGTATTTGCTTCCTGAACTTCACTTAAGTTTGATTTTCATGAAACTTAGTTTGGGAAGAATATGGGAGATAGTTTGAAGGCAGTAGGATGTCTCTGGACCAATCCTGTTGCTCCTAGTTGTGAGTTGTCCTCATCAATTGAGCTATAGAAACAGATTGGAAAAGAGCAATAGAAGTTTTATGCACAGCTTGAAGGATGGAGGATGAGAGTGAGAGCAGTGTGTATATTGTGGGGATGAGGGTGGGGGAACCCCCCAAATCATTCTGCATCATAGCAGAAAGAAAAGGGAAGTTAGATCTACCTATGTGTCTATGAGAAGCAAATATTTCTAATCAGGTTTTCTCCCTTGTTTCAAAGGTTGTTTCCATATTATGTTGTTTATCTATAAGCACATGAGAAATACTTTTATAAAGAAAAAGATGATAAATATAAGGTAGGGCTTTAAGGTAAGATTACTTGCTTTTACTTTTGGATAGGGATTCTGCCTCCATGGGACACTTAGCAATGTCTTAGAGACATTTTCAATTGTCACAGCTCCAGGAAGGGTGCTCTTGGCATCTAGTGGAGAGAGGAGAGGGATGCTGCTAGATATCCTATAGTGCACAGGACAATACCCCACAAAAAGGAATTATTGCACCCAAAATGTGCCAATGTTGAGAAATCCTACTCGAGGAAACACTCAGAGCTTGCTTGCTTGCTTACTTGCTTGCTCTGTCTATCTATCTATCTATCTATCTATCTATCTATCTATCTATCTATCATCTATCTATTCATTTTAACAGGAATAAAAGGTCTCTTTACTAACTGTGAATATCCCATCCATGTTTTGTTGTCTTTTTAATTTCCCACCAAGTCAAGACATCCAACTATGATTTTTTTTTTTCTTTCTGTACCTAATTGTCTTCTAAAACGTCAATTTGCTTATTATAAGTAGACCAAGTTGAGAAAATTAGGTTGAATTTTCTCAGGAACTATTCGAAACAGGTATTTAGATTTGATGTTTTCTAGAGAAGATTGATGTATCCTTGGTTCTAGAGTCAGAATACCTGAATGTTGATCCTGACTTTAAGTTTCTCGTCTGTGAAATGAACTTATACTTCAAACTTCTTCATAGGAGAATTGTACAGATTAATTGAAATACTTCATATTAAACACTCAGAATAGTACCTAGCATAAGTGCTAAATAAATTTTAGCTATTTTTAAGGAAAACTACTCCAAAATGATGACCCATGACAACCTTGATCATAAGCTTGATTGTACATCCTCAAGCTCCACACTATATGAATGCCACTAGATGAATGTAAATGCCATTATGTGAATATATGTGCCAATAAGTTGAGTTCTTTTATCCTCTCATAGGGGACACTAGCTGCATATCATAAACTAATAGTGGATTATATAACTATAAATTCAACCAACAAATTTGCTAGATTGCCTGGAATTTTACATAGCTGAGGATTGTTGAAGATTCTTTGCCAAGTTGTAATAATAAAAATTAGAATGTATTCTGTGTAATTTTCCTTATTGGACTAGCTCCTATTGCTGCTATTGTAGAATATGCTTAATCCTCCTCCCACTTGGCAGCATTTTTAGATATTTTACTGAGTTGCAGTTGTGCCCTTTGTATCTATATTTCATAATACATGAATACATGAATACAAAAACCAGTGTTGTTTGTGTACAAAAATCATCATTTATTCAACTAGTGGCATTGTGCTAGGTGCTTGGAATACAGATACAAATAAGATAAGCTCCAGCTGTGAAGCAGACAGACATACTCTAGTTTCAGAGAGAGACACTTAAAGAGAAGTCGCAGCACAGCATGGTAGGTGATATACTAGACACATGAGATAAGTGTGCTGAAACGCACCATTTGTAAACTACGTTTAAGTCAATGGATATAACAGGCAACAATTTCAAGCATCAGAAACAGAACTGATAAACAACAAGGTCTTACTGTATTACACAGAAGACTATATTCAATATCTTATAATAAACCATAATGGAAAAGAATATTAAAAAAGAATGTATATATTTGTATAACTGAATCACTTTGCAGTACAGCAATAATTAACACATTTTAAATGAACTATACTTCGATAATAAATAAATAAATAAACAAACAAACAGAAGAAAACTATGGAAGTAAACTCCTGCTGCACTTTTGTTTACTTATCTGTAAATTTAGGCAATGCTGGTCAGGAGTAATAGAGATGGGAGTTGATTTACTTAAATGTATCCATTTTACATTTTATTCTCCATATTGGAAGTTTCAAGGACAAAAGATGTCAACTATAGAAATGTGCTGTAACATTACCCACCACTAGAAAAAAAAATTAGTTTGCATACAAGAAAGTATAAATATATCTGCAACAGAATATTGAAGCTCTGGTCTTCCTTTGTCCCATAGACACAACTCTAAAGGTATTAGATGCAATTGGAGGCACCTCATCTTAAAGGTTACAAACACATAGATGGGAGAGAGAGTAATCAAGGTAATACAGTGAACGCAAATAGTGTAATATGGAAAAAAAAGTTAAAAAACTGGGCATAAATAGACCAGCTATAAGGAGTCTTGTGGGGCAATATAATAATTGTTTTCCAATATTACAAAAGGGATTAAACCATGTTGTGAAATAAAGTGTAGAAGTAGAATTGTTGGGTAAAGTATTCATTTCAGCCTATAAAGAAATGTTAAAGTAAAGTTTTAAAAAATATGAAATGAACTGTCTTAAGGATGCAGAGAATTCTTTCTCATTCGAGTTGTTTGTCCACAGGAGTGAACACAGGTGGTGGGAATACCATAGAGGAATTCAAACATCATATGGGTCATAATGAATTACTGCTCTTTCCAACATTGAGAAATTCTGATTTTAAAATGGAACACAATTAATTTGTACTTGACTAAATTTGCTAATGAAACTAGAAATGGATTAAATGTTGAATACTATTCTGGGCTGCAGTCAAGTACAGAGAAATAAAATTACATCACTCGAACCCTTGGGTCTGCCACAGAAATGAGATATCTATCTCATGAGTCTATTACAGTCAGCAAAAAAATATTTTTAAATGACAATTAGAGGGTGACTATCTTCCCTAACTAATGAAAGTGCAATATCTTCTAATTATATCGGTGGCACAGTATGGTTGCAAAATGTGACTTAGTAGCTCTAATTCAGTACTGTAATGAGTCTTCTCATTTTGGCTCTATGCTGTATGCTTTTAAATCTCTTGGGCCTATGAAATAGGCCATTATCAGAGGACAAGGAACTCAATGCTTAATGTTTTTGATATGGTATGGGAAAGTGGCTGCTTAGGGAACAACAAAATATTTAAAAAGTTAAATTTATTTCAGCAATCATTTATTACCATTTACCCTGTACCATTCTGCTTGTTAGATGCTAAAAATAATACAAAGATCAATAACGTATGCATATTCCCTCAAGGTGATCACTATTTAGTGGGAGAGTAAAACATGTTAAAAATATCTGTTACAGAGTGGGGAAAGTGTGTTAATGAAGCTGTGATAAAACACCATGGAGGGGTCTTCCCTGGTGACACAGTGGCTAAGAATCTGTCTGCCAATACAGGGGACACAGGTTCAAGCCCTGGTCCGGGATGATCCCCCATGCTGCGGAGCAACTAAACCCGTGCACTGCAACTACTGAACCTACACTCTAGAGCCCGCAAGTCACAACCACTGAGCCTGTGTGCCACAACTACTGAAGCCTGTGTGCTCAGAGCTTATGCTCTGCAACAAGGGAAGCCACCGCAGTGAGAAGCCCATGCACCACAATGAAGAATAGCCGTCAGTGGCCGCAAGTAGAGAAAGCCCTCATGCAGCAACGAAGACCCAATGTTCCCAAAAATAAATAAATAAACAAATAAATAAACATCTGCTTTTGCAGATGACATGATGGTACAGTTATAACTTATTGACTTTGCTGTCAACAAACCATTGGTGAACCATTTAAACAAGGAATACGAGTCCTGGATATTGTCTCAAAACCTTGTGTTGAAAGTGTCTGTAGGAAAAGTTACAGAATAGGTGCAGTGGCTTGAGAGGCAGTCTAAGTGATAATATTGGAACACACTTTAAGAAATGCCACATTATCAAAACTCTTCTTAGAACAAAGGAGGATACCTTGTAGGAAAATATGGAAACTAATAGCTCTGAGTTGAAAAGTGATTCACAAGAGTAGAGCCCTGAATGAGATGATGTTTTAGGAAAACCACAATCAATGTATTCTGATTATATTTTTCTTTTCGTGTTTGTACAACACATTTGTACAAACGTGATATATGACAGAATATTTTTAAATAGGATTAAATAAAAAATTCTAGCCATCATCAAAAAATCTACAAACAATAAATGCTGGAGAGGGTACAGAGAAAAGGGAACCCTCTTACACTGTTAGTGGGAATGTAAACTGGTACAGCCACTATGGAGAACACTATGGAGGTTCCTTAAAAAACTAGAAATAGAGCTACCATATGATCCAGCAATCCCACTACTGGGTATATATCCAGAGGAAACCATAATTTGAAAAGATACATGCACCCCAAAGTTTATTGCAGCACTATTTACAATAGCCAGGACATGGAAGCAACCTAAATGTCCATCAACAGAGGAGTGGATAAAGAAGATGTGGTACATATATACAATGGAATATTACTCAACCCTGAAGAAGAACAAAATAATGCAATTTGAAACAACATGGGTGGACCATACTGAGTGAAGTAAGTTAAACAGAGAAACACAAATATCTTATGATATCACTTATATGTGGAATCTGAAAAAAAAGGGTACAAATGAACTTATCTACAAAACAGAGTTACAGATGTAGTAAACACACTTATGGTTACCAAGGGGTAAGGGGGAGAGGGATAAATTGGAAGATTGGGATTGACATATACACACTACTGTATATAAAAGAGATAACTAATAAGGACCTACTTATAGCACAAGGAACTCTACTCAGTACTGTGTAATGGCCTATATGGGAAAAGAATATAAGAAAGAGTGGATATATGTATGTGAATAACAGATTCACTGTACTGTACACCTGAAACTAGCACAACATGTAAATCAACTCTACTCCAATAAATTTTTTTAAAAATTCTAAGTGATAAAACATTGTATTGATATCATAGTTTATGTAATAGTATTTATTGTTTCTTGGAGGTTAATAAAATACTGACACAATGGGATCTTTAATAAAATTTATTAATATCCACTATTTTAGAAAGTTCAGGGTATTTCATAGATTTGTTTTTATTAGAAAAAGTCATAGAATCATAGATATTCAGATGGGATATTAGGTTTTCCCAAATCGACACAACAAATCTTAAATGATGATGAAAAAGAGTTACTTTACTATTTTCTTTTTTTTTATTAGTTTCTGCTTTATAACAAAGTGAATCAGTCATACATATACATCTGTTCCCACATCCCTTCCCTCATACATCTCCCTCCCTCCCAGCCTCCCCATCCCACCCCTCCAGGCGGTCACAAAGCACCGAGCTGATCTCCCTGTGCTCTGCGGCTGCTTCCCACTAGCTATCTACCTTACGTTTGGTAGTGTATATATGTCCATGCCTCTCTTTCGTTTTGTCACAGCTTACCCTTCCCCCTCCCCATATCCTCAAGTCCATTCTCAAGTAGGTCTGTGTCTTTGTTCCCGTTTTACCCCTAGGTTCTTCATGACATTTTTTTTTTAAATTCCATATATATGTGTTAGCATACGGTATTTGTCTTTCTCTTTCTGACTTAGTTCACTCTGTATGACAGACTCTAGGTCTATCCACCTCATTACAAATAGCTCAGTTTCGTTTCTTTTTATGGCTGAGTAATATTCCATTGTATATTTGTGCCACATCTTCTTTATCCATTCATCTGATGATGGACACTTAGGTTGTTTCCAGCTCCGGGCTATTGTGAATAGAGCTGCAATGAACATTTTGGTACATGTCTCTTTTTGAATTATGGTTTTCTCAGGGTATATGCCTAGTAGTGGGATTGCTGGATCATATGGTAGTTCTATTTTTAGTTTTTTAAGGAACCTCTATACTGTTCTCCATAGTGGCTGTACCAATTCACATTCCCACCAGCAGTGCAAGAGTGTTCCCTTTTGTCCACACCCTCTCCATCATTTATTGTTTCTAGATTTCTTGATGATGGCCATTCTGACTGGTGTAAGATGATATCTCATTGTAGTTTTGATTTGCATTTCTCTAATGATTAATGATGTTGAGCATTCTTTCATGTGTTTGTTGGCAGTCTGTATATCTTCTTTGGAGAAATGCCTATTTAAGTCTTCTGCCCAATTTTGGATTGGGTTGTTTGTTTTTTTGCTATTGAGCTGCATGAGCTGTTTATAAATTTTGGAGATTAATCCTTTGTCCGTTGCTTCACTTGGAAATATTTTCTCCCATTCTGAGGGTTGTCTTTTGGTCTTGTTTATGGTTTCCTTTGCTGTGCAAAAGCTTTGAAGTTTCATTAGGTCCCATTTGTTTATCTTCGTTTTTATTTCCATTTCTCTAGGAGGTGGGTCAAAAAGGATCTTGCTGTGATTTATGTCAGAGAGTGTTCTGCCTATGTTTTCCTCTAAGAGTTTGATAGTTTCTGGCCTTACATTTAAGTCTTTAATCCACTTTGAGCTTATTTTTGTGTATGGTTTTAGGGAGTGATCTAATCTCATACGTTTACATGTCCCTGTCCAGTTTTCCCAGCACCAATTATTGAAGAGGCTGTCCTTTCTCCACTGTACATTCCTGTCTCCTTTATCAAAGATAAGGTGACCATATGTGCGTGGGTTTATCTCTGGGCT
The DNA here is from genome assembly GCF_964341445.2 of Mesoplodon mirus. Classification (NCBI taxonomy): domain Eukaryota; kingdom Metazoa; phylum Chordata; class Mammalia; order Artiodactyla; family Ziphiidae; genus Mesoplodon; species Mesoplodon mirus. The sequence goes on from NC_138983.1 coordinate 20,347,009, forward strand.
TTCTATCCTGTTCCATTGATCTGTCTTTCTGTTTTTGTGCCAGTACCACACTGTCTTGATTACTGTAGCTTTGTAGTATAGTCTGAAGTCAGGGAGCCTGATTCCTCTAGCTCCGTTTTTCGTTCTCAGGATTGCTTTGGATATTCGGGGTCTTTTGTTTTTCCAAACAAATTTTGAAATTTTTTGTTCTACTTCTGTGAAAAATGCCAGTGATAGTTTGATAGGGATTGCATTGAATCTGTAGATTGCTTTGGGTAGTAGAGTCATTTTCACAATATTGATTCTTCCAATCCAGGAGCATGGTATATCTCTCCATCTATTTGTATCATCTTTAATTTCTTTCATCAGTGTCTTATAATTTTCTGCATACAGGTCTTTTGTCTCCTTAGGTAGGTTTATTCCTAGATATTTTATTCTTTTTGTTGCAATGGTAAATGGGAGTGTTTTCTTGATTTCATTTTCAGATTTTTCATCATTAGTGTACAGGAATGCCAGAAATTTCTGTGCATTAATTTTGCATCCTGCTACTTTACCAAATTCATTGATTAGCTCTAGTAGTTTTCTGGTAGCATCTTTAGGATTCTCTAGGTATAGTATCATGTCATCTGCAAACAGTACCAGCTTTACTTCTTCTTTTCCAATTTGGATTCCTTTTATTTCCTTTTCTTCTCTGATTGCTGTGGCTAAAACTTCCAAAACTATGTTGAATAAGAGTGGTGAGAGTGGGCAGCCTTGTCTTGTTCCTGATCTTAGTGGAAATGGTTTCAGTTTTTCACCATTGAGGACAATGTTGGCTGTGGGTTTGTCATATATGGCATTTATTATGTTGAGGAAAGTTCCCTCTATGCCTACTTTCTGCAGGGTTTTTATCATAAATGGGTGTTGAATTTTGTCGAAAGCTTTCTCTGCATTTATTGAGATGATCATATGGTTTTTCTCCTTCAACTTGTTAATATGGTGTATCACATTGATTGATTTGCATATATTGAAGAATCCTTGCATTCCTGGAATAAACCCCACTTGATCATGGTGTATGATCCTTTTAATGTGCTGTTGGATTCTGTTTGCTAGTATTTTGTTGAGGATTTTTGCATCTATGTTCATCAGTGATATTGGCCTGTAGTTTTCTTTCTTTGTGACATCCTTGCCTGGTTTTGGTATCAAGGTGATGGTGGCCACATAGAATGAGTTTGGGAGTGTTCCTTCCTCTGAAATTGTTTGGAAGAGTTTGAGAAGGATGGGTGTTAGCTCTTCTCTAAATGTTTGATAGAATTCGCCTGTGAAGCCATCTGGTCCTGGGCTTTTGTTTGTTGGAAGATTTTTAATCACAGTTTCAATTTCAGTGCTTCTGATTGGTCTATTCATATTTTCTATTTCTTCCTGATTCAGTCTTGGCAGGTTGTGCATTTCTAAGAATTTGTCCATTTCTGCCAGGTTGTCCATTTCATTGGCATATACTTGCTTGTAGTAATCTCTCATGATCTTTTGTATTTCTGCAGTGTCAGTTGTTACTTCTCCTTTTTCATTTCTAATTCTATTGATTTGAGTCTTCTCCCTTTTTTTCTTGTTGAGTCTGGCTAATGGTTTGTCTATTTTGTTTATCTTCTCAAAGAACCAGCTTTTAGTTTTATTGATCTTTGCTATCGTTTCCTTCATTTCTTTTTCATTTATTTCTGATCTGATTTTTATGATTTCTTTCCTTCGGCTAGCTTTGGGGGTTTTTTGTTCTTCTTTCTCTAATTGCTTTAGGTGCAGGGTCAGGTTGTTTGCTCGAGGTGTTTCCTGTTTCTTAAGGTGGGATTGTATTGCTATAAACTTCCCTCTTAGAACTGCTTTTGCTGCATCCCATAGGTTTTGGTTTGTCGTGTCTCCATTGTCATTTCTTTCTAGGTATTTTTAAATTTCCTCTTTGATTTCTTCAGTGATCACTTCGTTATTGAGTAGTGTATTGTTTAGCCTCCATGTGTTTGTATTTTTTACAGATCTTTTCCTATAATTGATGTCTAGTCTCATAGCATTGTTGTCGGAAAAGATACTTGATACAATTTCAATTTTCTTAAATTTACCAAGGCTTCATTTGTGACTCAAGATATGATCTATCCTGGAGAATGTTGCATGAGCACTTGAGAAAAATGTGTATTCTGTTGTTTTTGGATGGAATGTCCTATAAATATCAATTAAGTCCATCTTGTTTAATGTATCATTTAAAGCTTGTGTTTCCTTATTTATTTTCATTTTGGATGATCTGTCCATTGGTGAAAGTGGGGTGTTAAAGTCCCCTACTATGATTGTGTTACTGTCGATTTCCCCTTTTATGGCTGTTAGTATTTGCCTTATGTATTGAGGTGCTCCTATGTTGGGTGCATAAATATTTACAATTGTTATATCTTCTTCTTGGATCGATCCCTTTATCGTTATGTAGTGTCCTTCTTTGTCTCTTCTAATAGTCTTTATTTTAAAGTCTATTTTGTCTGATACAAGAATTGCTACTCCAGCTTTCTTTTAATTTCCATTTGCATGGAATATCTTTTTCCATCCCCTTACCTTCAATCTGTATGTGTCTCTAGGTCTGAAGTGGGTCTCTTATACACAGCATATATATGGGTCTTGTTTTTCTATTTATTCAGCTAACCTGTGTCTTTTGGTGGGAGCATTTAGTCCATTTACATTTAAGGTAATTATTGGTATGTATGTTCCTATTCCCATTTCCTTAATTGCTTTGGGTTCATTATTGTAGGTCTTTTCCTTCTGTTGTGTTTCTTGCCTAGAGAAGTTCCTTTAGCATTTGTTGTAAAGCTGGTTTGGTGGTGCTGAACTCTCTCAGCTTTTGCTTGTCTGTAAATGTTTTAATTTCTCCATCAAATCTGAATGAGGTCCTTGCTGGGTAGAGTAATCTTGGTTGTAGGTTTCACTCCTTCATCACTTTAATTATGTCCTGCCACTCCCTTCTGGCTTGTAGAGTTTCTGCTGAGAGATCAGCTGTTAACCTGATGGGGATTCCCTTGTGTGTTATTTGTTTTTTTTCCCTTGCTGCTTTTAATATGATTTCTTTGTGTTTAATTTTTGACAGTTTGATTAATATGTATCTTGGCATATTTCTCCTTGGATTTATTCTGTATGGGACTCTCTGTGCCTCCTGGACTTGATTAACTATTTCCTTTCCCATAGTAGGGAAGTTTTCAACTATAATCTCTTCAACTATTTTCTCAGTCCCTTTCTTTTTCTCTTCTTCTTCTGGAACCCCTATAATTCGAATGTTGGTGCATTTAATGTTGTCCCAGAGGTCTCTGAGACTGTCCTCTGTTCTTTTCATTCTTTTTTCTTTATTTTGCTCTGCAGCAGTTATTTCCACTATTTTATCTTCCACCTCACTTATCCGTTCCTCTGCCTCAGTTATTCTGCTATTGATCCCATCTAGAGTATTTTTAATTTCATTTATTGTCTTTTTAATCGATGCTTGATTCATCTTTAGTTCTTCTAGGTCCTTGTTAACTGTTTCTTGCATTTTGTCTATTCTATTTCCAAGATTTTGGATCTTGGAAATAGAATCTTGGATCATCTTTATTATCATTATTATGAGTTCTTTTTTAGGTAGACTGCCTATTACCTCTTCATTTGTTAGGTCTGGTAGGTTTTTATCTTGCTCCTTCACCTGCTGTGTGTTTTTCTGTCTTCTCATTTTGCTTATGTTTCTGTGTTTGTGGTCTCCGTTTTGCAGGCTACAGATTCGTAGTTCCCATTGTTTTTGGTGTCTGTCCCCAGTGGCTAAGGTTGTTTCAGTAGGTTGTGTAGTCTTCCTGGTGGGGGGGACTAGTGCCTGTGTTCTGGTGGTTGAGGCTCGATCTTGTGTTTCTGGTGGACAGGTCCACGTCTGGTGGTGTGTTTTGGGGTGCCTGTGGCCTTATTATGTTTTTAGGCATCCTCTCTGTTAATGGCTGGGGTTGTGTTCCTGCCTTGTAGTTGCTTGGCATAGGGTGACCAGCACTGTAGTTTGCTGGCCGTTGACTGAAGCTGGGTGCTGGTGTTGAGATGGAGATCTCTGGGAGATTTTCGCTGCTTGATATTATGTGGAGCTGGGAGGTCTCTTGTGGACCCGTGTCCTGAAGTTGGCTCTCCCACTTCAGAGGCACAGCACTGACTCCTGGCTGCAGCACCAAGAGCCTTTCATCTACCCGGCTCAGAATAAAAGGGAGAAAAAGTAGAAAGAAATTATTAGTAGTAGAAAGAAAGAGAGAGAGAAAGAAAGGAAGAAGGAAAGAAAGGAAGGAAGGAAGAAAGAAAGAAAGAGAGAAAGGAGGGAGGGACGCAGGAAGGATGGAAAGAAAGAAAGGAGGGAGAGAGGGAGGAATGAAAGAAAATGGAATAATGAATGGAAGAAAGGAGGGAGGGAGGGAGGGAGGAATGAAAGAGAGAAAGAAGGAAAGGAGGGGCGGAGGGAGGGAGGGAGGAAGGGAAGGTAGGAAAAAAAGAAACAGCAGGTAAAGTAAAATAGAATAAAGTATGAATTATAGTAGCGTTATTAAAATTAAAAAGTAATCATTGAAAAAACAAAAACGGACAGATAGAACCCTGGGACATATGGTGGAAGCAAAGCTATACAGAGAGAATCTTACACAGAAGAATACACATACACATTCACAAAAAGAGAGCAGGGGGAAAAATCAAAAATCTTGCTCTCCAAGTCCACCTCCTCAATTTGGGATACTTCGTTGCAAAAAGAGGAGAAGGGCGAGAAGTCTGAAATCTTGCTCTCAAAGTCCACCTCCTTAATTTGGGATAATTCGTTGTAAAAAGAGGAAAAGGGGGGAAAGTCTTAAATCTTGTCCTCAAAGTCCACTTCCTCAATTTCGGATGATTCGCTGTCCATTCATGCACTCCACAGACGCAGGGCACATCAAGTGGACCGTGGAGCTTTAATCCGCTGCCTCCGAGGCTGCACAGAGAGATTTCCCTGTTTCTTCTCTGCTCTCACAGCTCCCGGGTCTCAGCCTTGGACCTGGCCCCGCCTCTGCGCGTAGGTCGCTGGAGGGCGTCCGTTCTTCGCTCAGACAGGACGGGTTTAAAGGAGCCGCTGATTCGGGGGCTCTGGTTCACTCAGGCAGAGGGGAGGGAGGGGCGTGCAGTGTGGGGCGGGCCTGCGGCAGCAGAGGCCGGGGTGACGTTGCAGCAGCCCGAGGCGCTCCGTGCGCTTTCCCGGGAAAGCCGTCCCCGGGCCCCGGAACCCCGGCAGTGGCGGGGTGCACAGGCCCCCCGGAAGGCGGGGCGGACAGTGACCCGTGCTCGCACACAGGCCCCGCGGTGGCGGCATCAGCAGCTGCCCCAGCGTCCCACGCCCATCTCCGGGGTCCGCGCCTTTAGCCGTGGCTCGCGCCTGTCTCTGGCCCTTCCCAAAGCAGCCCTCTTAATGCCCTCTCCTCGCGCACCAGGACCCTTTCCCCGGACTCCCTCCGGGCTAGCCGTGGTGCACTAACCCCTTCAGGCTCTCTTCCTGCCGCCAACCCCAGTCCTCTCCCTGCGCTCCGACTGAAAGCCGATACCCGAGCCTCAGCTCCCAGCCCCGCCCGCCCCGGCGGCCGAGCAGACAAAGCCTCTCGGGCTGGTGTGTGCCTGAGGGCACCGATCCTCTGTGCCAGAATCTCTCCGCTTTGCCCTCCACACCCCTGTTGCTGTGCTCTCCTCCGCTACTCCGAAGCTTTCCCCCTCCGCCACCTGCAGTCTCCACCCGCGAAGGGGCTTGTAGTGTGTGGAAACCTTTCCTCCTTCACGGCTCCCTCCCACTGGTGCAGGTCCCGTCGCTATCCTTTTGTCTCTGTTTATTCTTTTTTCTTTTGTCCTAACCAGGTATGTGGGGAGTTTCTTGCCTTTTGGGGGGTCTGAGGTCTTCTGTCAGCGTTCAGTAGGTGTTCTGTAGGAGTTGTTCCACGTGTAGATGAATTTCTGATGTATCTGTGGGGAGGAAGTTGATCTCCGTGTCTTACTCTTCCGCCATCTTCCCCACTTTACTGTTTTCAAGTAGCTAGTTACTGACCCCATAAATTCAGTGATTTTTTTTTTCTTTTCTTTTGGATCCATATTGAGTCATTTCTCTCTCTCAATATTATATGGAAGAACTGTATCTCAGCAATCTGGTTTTGTACTAGAAAGAGCTGGATTCCCAAGCAGATGGTTCTAAAAGCATACCAAGATGGTAAGAAATTCCTGAAGCCTATTTTATCATTTCTGTTCTTCATAATTTGCCTACCTGCCATGTGCTATGAGGCCTATGATTCAAATGAGCTCTCTGCAAAAATCTGGATACCAAAAATACACCTTGCTTCAGAAAAACCTCAACATCCACTCCCACCACCAAAAGGAGGAAGACAAAAATTGCCATGGTTAGCAGTCTTTCCACAAGGAATATTTTACACTTCATATTAATTCACTCTGAGTTTCTCAAAAGCAATAGGAACCACTGATACACTAAGAAGGTTTTGATTTTCCATGATTCAAGTTAGAGTCAACTTGTTATTTTAGCTTTATTATAGTCATTTCACAGGAATTCAGATTTAGGTTGGCAACTTGAGAAGTACTCAAGAAAATGTACTTTTTTCCTCTACTCTTTTTTTAAAATGTATTTTTATTTTATTTTTAAAAATTTATTTATTTATGACTGTGTTTGGTCTTTGTTGCTGCACATGGGCTTTCTCTAGTTGTGGTGAGTGGGGGCTACTCTTCGTTGCGGTGTGCGGGCTTCTCATTGTGGTGGCTTTTCTTGTTGCAGAGCATGGGCTCTAGGTGCACAGGCTTCAGTAGTTGTGGCTCACGGGCTCTAGAGCACAGGCTCAGTAGTTGTGGTGCACAGGCTTAGTTGCTCCGTGGCATGTGAGATCTTCCCGGACCAGGGCTTGAACACGTATCCCCTGCATTCACAGGCAGATTCTTACTGTGTCACCAAGGAAGTCCCTATTTTTATTTTTTTAATTGTTATTTTATATTGGAGTAGAGTTGATTAACAATGTTGTGTTAGTTTCAGGCTCCATCTTTAGGATGAAAGCTGACAAGCCTGGTGATCGGACAATAGCTGACATTTAATCAGCATCTGCTAAAATGAAAATAGAATGAAAAAGAAAAAGGATTATTTTCATTCAGTCTGAGGCTGAAAGTGAGCTTAATAGTCACTGCAGAGCCAAACATTAGCACCAAAGTGAGTCCTGCAAAAGGGCTTTGCTGGGAACTTTGTTTCTGGTGTCAGATTTCTTTAATGGCACTGCTGTGTCTCCTGGACCACTGACTCAGTGGGTTTGATGGGAAGAAAAACCTACTGTGTCAAGGAGCTCAGAAAAGCTGACTCTAACTATTTCTAACAAGCTAGATATGGGCAGTAATACAGAGCAATTTCTATGTTTTTTCTCTCTTTTTGTCTCTCCCTGTCATTTTTCTTTCTTCACAGCAAAAATACTTTAAAAAAAATCTATCAGTTTGCATTTGCATTTCTCTTCTGAATGACTCTAGAGCTCCTGCTTGGAGTTTCAGAATAAAAATGAAACTGAAGTCCTTATTGTTGTGTTTGTGTAGCATGAACCTAGCATAGCTGACTATGGTAGGAGAGAGATGGATTCTTGAGACCCATAAATTATCTAAACAGGAAGCTATGCAGATCATAGAGTCCTTTTCTAAGAAAGGACTTATTGCCCCCCACCCATGTCACCCAGTTAAGAGGACAAAGTAGTATTTGGGTCTTGTACTCAGTGGTAGGAATTATTCAAGACCAATCTATTCTGTTATCTTAAATTAGAGAAACTACTAACACTGAACCTAGATAGAGTAGTATAAGTAACAACCCAGAAGGAAGGGAGTCATTGGGTTTTATTTTTATTCTTTCAGGGAATCGTGTAATGACAAAATCTGGAAAGTTGAGTGCTGAATATACACATAATTTTTGGATAAGTCGGCCAGTCTAAGGGATTTTTGTTAGACCATGGCAATACTCAGCTGATTCCTTATTTGACCTCATTGATTGTTTTGTAGAAGTATACTAAGTACAATCAGTGTTTCCCATATGAACAATGTTAGTGGAATAGAATTATATTTGACATTTTCTGCTACATGTTCTCTTTCATTGTTAAGTACATACATGCTTTTCTTCCCAGTGTCAATTTCTTCTTCTCTTCGTTATTTCTCTGCTGTTATTCAGATGTCCACATCTCCCCTGAGGAGTCCCTATGCTTTGAGAAAAGTGGCTTCACCATTGGTTTACTGTGGAGCCTGTGGCTGATGCCTAAGCTAATCAGGGAAATACTATCTTTTGTATTATTGATTCAAAGATAAACGACTACCCCAATGGAAGCCAGTGAGATGCAAGTTGTTTCTGGGGAATTCCTTAGAAGGAATCTTCCTCACTTTTCAAACTCTCCCTCTTTCTATGGACTTAAAGGCAGAGCAGGTAGCCAGGGATTTATGGCAGTCATCTTGTGACAAGGGGGGATGCTTTTCTTAGAATGGTGTTGATACCCCAGGGCAGAGCAGAGGGCTGAAAATTGAGAACTTGAATGCTGGGTCAGTGAATCAAACAAATTGTGACAACTGCTCTTCTTCTGGCCTCTGAAATTGTAAGGGATAATAAATCATTTTTATTAAGTGGGTTTGAGTTGAGTTTTTTTGTTACAGGCACCATCAAATCCTAACTGCTAGATTATATATTTAAAATAATTGACATAACTAAATAGAAATGAGGCTTATTAATAGAAGATTCTTCAAAAGCTACTACTTACATTTTTTTGTGAATTTAAGAATCATAATCTGAGCTTCATTGTTTAGTTTGTATCTTCACAACCTGTATATCTATTTTGAATGAACACAAAAGTCTTTGAACTCAACAACAATATTCTTTGGGAGTGATGATTTACAATAAAGAATGAAAATGATATGAATTCTATTACATCATCAGACATAGTATGGAAATATGAATATTAAATTTTTAAGACACACTTTAGAAATTCCATGGATGAGAGTGTCCCCTTGACCTGCAAACACGAGCTACTTCCAATTATGGGAAAAAGTTTTGTATGTTTTTCCATAACATTTCAGCTTTGTATCTCTCTCAGTTCTCTGATGTAATATTGTGACCTAGAAAGTCTCTCAAACTTCTTTAGGCAGGAAGAGTCATTAGGGTTTGGGTCATTTCATAAGAACATGGTGCAGGTCCTAAAGGAAGGACACTAGCTGGCACTGTGTGGAGACAACTTGTCATGTGTGCTCCAGACACTGTCAATATCTGAGTCAGTCTGCTCAGGGACACACTTCAGATTATCTTTAATAGATGCCAGCTAATCCATTTACCCCCAAATGAAAACTCAGCAAGATTCACCATTCCCAGATTGTCTGAAGTGTTATTCCCCTCCTTTCTCTACCCTGTCTTATCAATCTGCTTCTTTGTTTCATGAAAATAGTCAAAAGACATTCTCTCACATCTGTGTATACACTTTGCACAACAGCCCAATAATATTGCTGACCAGTATATCCAAGTTATTTATTTATTTATTTATTTATTTATTTATTTATTTATTTATTTATTTATTGCGGTACGCGGGCCTCTCACTGTTGTGGCCTCTCCCGTCGTGAAGCACAGGCTCCGGATGCACAGGCTCAGCGGCCATGGCTCACGGGCCCAGCCGCTCTTGGCATGTGGGATCTTCCCGGACCTGGGCATGAACCCATGTCCCCTGAATCAGCAGGCAGACTCTCAACCACTGCACTACCAGGGAAGCCCAAGAGCCACTTACTTTTAATTATTTCTTCTTTCCTAGCCCAGAACAAAAGATATTTTTTAATAATAATTTCTTCCTACCTAGAACATAAGGCATATATATATTTTAAAGTGAATAACAGTATTCAACTTTTAGGGGGGCTTTCCCCCCCAACCAATGCAAAGGAAGTATTGAAATTACAGAATAATAATACAGGTAAGTTTCAATGATAATAGTAATTTAGGAAATGCGTTCAAATAGAATCAAATCAATAATACTGAATCTCCTGTGAACACAGTTTTAGATATTGCTCTCTGTCCCTTCTAGAGTTAGGTTATGGATTACAAAAATTGCTCACAAACCTCCCTTTGGAATAATTATACTCTTACTTGATTATCTTTTCCCCCCAGTGCCGTGAAAATTACAGCATTCTGATCAATAATGATACAAAATGAGAGAAACAGAAACAGTGATTTCTGCCTTTCCCAGGCACTTCACATTTTTGTAAACACAAATATTTGTCTGCAATTACTTTTCTTTGAGGCTTATGCTTTCTGAAACCTTTTCAAATGAGAAATACTGGATAAGTTTTCATTTTGTTTTGTTCATTTTTCTTTTCACATTCCATTGGATTGTCAGCTAGTTTAATTTGTTTACATATGCCTCAAAATATAATGGTGAGAAATACGAACATATGTTTCAGCTGTAGTTAAAAAATGCTACAAATGCATTTAAAATCAGTACAAGCACTTAAAATCAATACAAGCACTTAAAATCAGTAAGCACTCATACTATTGATTCAGATTTGTTGAGCTTAGTTTTATTTTCTTATTGCTAATGTGCTAATCCGATCTTAATTGGGTTGGGTATTAGAAAACCAAGGATACATTAAACCATATTCTCTTTAGCTAAAAGTAGGATTGACATAGTTTTAGTGATTCCTAAAAATAATGTAAAAGAAACTATGTCACTGCTTCTTGATGATAGGTAGAGGCATATCAAAACAGATTAAGTGGAAATTCTGCTTCAGTTTGAGGTTTTCTAAATTGTTAAAGGAAAAACAAACAAAAACAAAAAAACAAGAAGCATTCACCTCACCCAAAAGAGGTCCTTTAAAACCCAACATCCCTGGGACTTCCTTTGTGGTGCAGTGGCTAAGAATCTGCCTGCTAATGCAGAGGACACTGGTTTGAGCCCTGGTCCAGGAGGATCCCACATGCCATAGAACAACTAAGCCCGTGCACCACAACTACTGAGCCTGTGCTCTAGAGCCCAACAGCCACAACTACTGACTCCAACTGCCACAACTATTGAAGCCCATGCCCCGAGAACCCGTGCTCCACAACAAGAAAAGCCACCACAATGAGAAGCCTGCACACCACAGGGAAGAGTAGCCCCCCGCTGGCTGCAATAGATAATGCCCAGAAGCAACGATGACCCAAAGCAGCCAAAAACAACATAATTAATTAATTAATTTTAAAAAACCACTCCCCCCAAAAAAATTGACACACAAAATTGTCTACCAGAACTTTATTATAAGTATGTTTTCTAGAACCAGTTGCACATGGATTTGAATCTTATCCCCACTGCTTTTTGGTTGTGTAACTTTGGCCAATGTTTAAACCTCTCCAAGATTTGGTCTCATTCTTTGTACGCTGTGGTAACATTAATGCTTATGATGTCATTGCTGAAATAATTAGATAATTTGTTTCTTATAAAGTGCTTGACAGAGTATAAGGCAAGTAGTAAGTATTCAGTAAATACTATTAATTTTATAACTTTATTATGATTATGATTATGATTAAATAGTCCATGGTAGCTGTTAGCTACTTCAATCAGGGACTACTCTAACTCTCTCTCTATTGAACTTCCTGCAATACCTGGTAGATAACAGATTTTTTAGAATGAATGAGCAATGATGATTAAATGAAAAGAAATAACGAGGAAAATGGGAGTTAGTAGTACTACAGCCTGTGTCCTTTGCCTGACATATCTCCTTTGCCTTACTTTTCTTTTCTTTAAAATTAATTAATTAATTGTTTATTTATATTTTTGGCTGTGCTGGGTCTTCGTTGCTGTGCCGGGTCTTCTTCATTTCTGCGCCAGCTTTCCCTATTTGCAGCGAGCAGGGGATACTCTTTGTTGTGGTGCGCAGGCTTCTCATTGTAGTGACTTCTCTTGTTTTGGAGCATGGGCTCTAGGCATGAAGGCTTCAGTAGTTGTGACACGTAGGCTCAGTAGTTGTGGCCCACGGGCTTCGTTGCTCTGTGGCATGTGGGATCTTCCCTGGCCAGGGCTTGAACCTGTGTCCCCTGCATTGGCAGGCAGATTCTTAACCACTGCACCACCAGGGATGCCCCTCCTTTGCCTTTCTAAACTAAGAAAAGTCTACATGACTTAGCATAAAAATATATCTTTAGTTTTTAAGTATTGATTACCCATCCTGATGCTGCCGCATCCTAGTTTGTTACTGATTATATTAAAATCCATGGTTGCCGACTCATAACCTTTCATGAAGCTGCCATGTCCCTAAGGACCTTTCTCCATACATTTTTGATCCCATGGACTGCATTCATTTGGTAATGAGATGTAGTTACACTTGCTTGATGACTCCTCAAGTTCTTCTGAGAAAGAACAGTGTGTGATTCCAGTGGAGTGTGGAGGTCAGAAGAAGGAGAGAAAAAGGCAATGCACTAAGTTCCCAGAAATTCAGCTCCTTTCCAAATTGCTTTTTCTTTGAATGCCCTGTCTATTGTCTAACTTTCTTTTTGTCACACCAGTCTAGTTAACTTTGAGGTAGAGATGGAGTGTTGGGGATCAAGAAAATTCTATTAGTTCAAAATAGTAGCATATTTTCCATATTATAGAATTTCCTGCATCCCAAACTCTGCTCTCCTTTTAGAAGAGCAGAAGGCACCTTCAGGGAGTTTTTTATAAGTTTGTGATGTTATTTAGTGATCTCTCAGTTGTTTTATCTTGAATAACAAAGTTCTGCTTGGGGAACATGTATTAGTGGGAAATGATCTCAATCAATGCTTGTTCATGATGCTTATAAAAGTCAGTTGACACAGTCAAAGTAACAAGGAAAAAAATTGGAGGGGAATAAGTTTAAGTCAGACTGAGTGATAATTCCTGGGAATTGATCTCTTAGTAGCAAGGAGGAACAGCAATTGTAAATAGGTCTTTTCAAAATCACCTTATTAATAGCAATAGAGTAAGTGGTTACATTGTAGAGCTCATAAGCATAACTTTGTATGAGAAGCAAAAGGCAAACTAGTTCTAATTCATATGAATGGGTCCCAGTGGCTTGGATAAAAGTTTCAGTGATGGAAACATACATTATGCATAATTTCACAGAACTCTTGATGAAAGTGAAAATTGTATATTCTAAAAACCTAGGTGATTTAAAATGTGAAACCAATAATGACCCATACACTAACACTGAAGAAGGACAGGGAGAGTTTTAACAAGTTGCTATAAAATACCAGTACAAAAATAGCAATATTTCTAAATTGCTACAGTACTTTCTGTGATAATTTCATGCATTATTATAATGAAGTTAATGAACTAAGTATCTTCAGGAAGTATTGTACCAACATGTCAACCAATAAAACATTGAATGCTCACTGTGTATATGGAAGTTTGCCTCACATTCTGTTTTTTATTACATTCAGGCATATGGCGTAATTTATATTTATTATTACTTGCATCTTTGAACTTTCTGCCGAGTAACCCAATCACTTTAATTTTGGTGAGTGTGTGTGTGTGTGTCTGTATGTGTCAGGGGGGATCTAGGGGTGGAAAGGACAGTTTGAAATGACAGTGACAGGGAAAGTGACCTTATATTACCAGATAAATTATGGATTCTTTTATTCCCCTGTTTTTTAAAATTATTATTACTTTCTTTGCTTTTTCCATTTCTATTTCTCCATATGAAGCTCCATCCATGGCTTACTAAGAAGGATTTATAAATTCAGGTGTGTGTGTGTGTGTATGTGTGTGTGTGTGTGTGTGTGCATGTCTGTAAGTTTTGGGGTGGAAGAGGACTAGAAACATTTAATAACCAACATTTTTCTTGCCCGCAAAAATTGTGAGAAGCCAAAGAACGTGTTGTGAAATGAAACAAATATAGGAGTTTAACAAATATCAAAAGGAGAAAAATAAATCCCTTTTCTCAACGATGGTCTAAGTGCTCAAGAATAAAGAACAATTTTTGTTAGAGCTGTAAAACAGTGCTTGCTGTGGTGAAGGGCCATGGTGGATTTAGATGTTGAATGAGTTTTTAGCAGGCGCCTTACATTAAAATACTTTTATTTCTAGTTTTGAAAGAATATTTTTTGCTCATTTGGAAAATCCTGTATCAGAGTAGTTCACAAAGCTGCAAATCTGAAACATATTATTTTAAATAACTAGACAACTTTGAGTATTCAAAACAAAGTGCATTCAAATTGAGGTAGAATGTATAGAATATGCTGACAACAAGGATTCCATTCCGTTCACACTACTTTAAATAGACTTTATTTTAAATGACTTACTCCACATAACTGTGTACTTTGAGTGGTAATTACATTTAAGTCTTTGATGCCTCTTCTGATAAAATTTTTATTGAGCAATGAGCCATACTGCATAATCATCAAAAGGCAAAGGAATAGACACTTCTCTTGTTAGTTAGACCTGGTGCCTTCGCAATACAACTGAGAATGTTATATTTTTATCTGATATTATGTCTGATTTTCTTCTGTGGCCATTAGAATGAAGTAATGGAGTCAGATAAGTTAGTTGAACGCTGAGCCACTCAACGAATTGCTGGTTATTACATGTAAGAAACATTAGATAACATACCTTGTTACTCAATAAAACTCAGCAGTTTTGCATTTTCTGTCACTTAAGTATGTGATTTATCACATTTTAATTACTTAAACAAATAGATATCTTGCATTATGTCATTTCCAAATAAAAATGTTAACTCTTAGGTTATCTTTGAAACAACTGGTAACCATACAGGTACATACTTGGATCCTGTCCAAATCAAAAGATAAAACAATTGTCCTTTAGTATATTTATCCTCCTCCCAAATATACATGAACCATCATGATAACTTTTTAGTGATTCTAGACAGACATTTGAATAAATAGCTATTCACATTGGATATTAAAGTACAAAAGTATTTCCATGGAAACCTCATAATGATTATTTTAGATAGAAAAATAAAAACTGTGGGCCAAACCCCATTTTAATTACATTTCTGATGTAATGAACAGGCTCAGCAGCCATGGCTCACGGGCCGAGCCACTCCACGGCATGTGGGATCTTCCTGGACCAGGGCACAAACCTGTGTCCCCTGCATCGGCAGGCGGACTCTCAACCACTGTGCCACCAGGGAAGCCCCGATGTAATGAACTTTTAACTGATGATTCAATTGATATGTGTGAAATAAAAAGTGAATCTTTTCTTTGTTCTTAGAAAACTCATTAAATCATGTGATTTTATAAATAGAGGTATTTTTTGGTAAAACTCCGTCTTTAAAAGGAAGTTGGCATTTCAGCATCTACCTTAAAAAGGAACAATGACTCAATGAGAATGCCAAATAAGTAATTTTTTAGAGTTCTGTTTTTAGAAATAAAATATATGGTACTTTTCACAAGAGGTTTTGGGAAAGATATTATAGATTGAATATTTTCATTCTGCGGGAAAAACATGCCCCTTTCATGTGGTAGCAAAAGAGAGTATCAACATAATCTATGATTCTAAAATCATCTTTGATTATGTGCATATAATTTTATGTTCAGGAATTTTGATGAGATCACATCATACACAGAAAAAAACACGCTTTGGAAAATTGGGCATAGAGTTTTTTAAAAAATAGGTAAAGATGGTAGATATGAAGAGTTGACGTGTTCATTGTTTGGAATGTACAAATACTGTTAATTTTTTAGAATTTACTTTAAAATTTATCTATTCTCTTCTTCTTTGTATTACTCCTGTATATGTTCATTTTGTTAATCACTCTATTAATTACTCCCTCACCCTTCTTCTTTTCCAACACATATTTACAATCTCTGGAATTAGGAAAACCATGTTTGTTGGACAAATTCTGTGCCAATCATGACTAGCTATGAAATGGTAGCAACTGGTTTCCTTCCAGTGAGGGGAGATGAGAAGTAAAGTACATAAGTAGAATTTATAGCAGGTAAGATACTGACAAGTGCTAAGGAGAAACTTTAGGCAGTAAAAGAGGATAGGAAGTATGTACATATACATATGTTGGGGTGGGGAAGTTAACATTGTCATTTTTAACAGAACAGCCAAGGAAGACATCAACAAGAATATGAGTAAATATGTGACAGAAGAAAGGAAGGTATCCATGAAGATATTTACAGAACTATCCATTTGGACAGAAGAACTACAACAGTCCAAGGGAACAAAAACTCCAGTCCTTATGGTGGGGCATGCCTGGGATGTTTGAAGACCATCAGAGAGACTGGAAAGAGTGGAGGGGACAAGAGAGAGAGATACTGTCAGAAAGATCACAGCAGCCAGCCTTACCATCTAGACCTCATGACTATATTAAAGACTTTGGTATTTCTCCTCTGTGAAATGGGAGACTGGGGAAATTTTGAGCAGAAAAGTGGCATGCTGTAATGTCTGGTTTTTGTGTTCAGAATAGTCACAACAAGGCTGAGGACAGAGAACAATAAGAAGGAAACAAATCATCTGACAGATGACTCTGGCTTGGAAAAGCAGGATAACAGTAGGAGTGGTGAGAAGAGATCAGATTTAGATATTTTTTGACCATAGAACAGATAAGATTTGCCAATGAATTTGATGTGGGTTATAAAAGAAAAAGTGGATTAAAATACAGTTTACCCTTGAACAATGCAGGGGTTAGGAGCATGGGGTCTCCCTCCTCCCCTTCAAAATTCCTGTTATAACTTTATAGTTGGCTCTTCTTATCCATGGTTCTGCATCTGTGGATTTAACCAACCAGGCATCCTCTAGTACTGGAGTACAGATTTATTTTTTAAAGTCCACATATAAGTGGACCAGTGCATTTCACACCCATATTGTTCAAGGGTCAAGTGTATTCCTTTACTGTTTTTACCTAAGAAATGAGAAGAATTGAGAAGCTGTTAACTGAGGTAGGAAAGACAGTGGAAAGAACTGAGTTGAGGGGAGGGTAGGCCTATTGGAAGCCCAGTTTTGGACAAGTTGACATTGGGATGCATATGACACATTCAACTAGAGAGGTAAAATAGTTAATTGAGTTTATGAGTCTGAAATAGGGATCCTCAGCAAATAGGTGATATTTATATATTCCATTATTCTTTTATCTGTTTTGCCTTTACTTTAGTGAAGCACTGAGGATCAAGATTGGGTTTGAATATTAGCTTAGGTGTAGCAGGATGTAAACTTAGACATGAAAGTTAGACATTAATCTGTGGTCATTGTTCACTTATACAATCTTAGCTAGAAGTTAAGAATTTGTTTTTGTTTTCTATTTTTATGGAAATTTGTAATAGTGATTGTTTTCAAATAAATATAACAACAATTATGTATCTTTCTGACATTTTTTTTCACAGTTCCAATGGTTAACACTTATGAGTGTGGGGCTTGGAAAAAATGATGACCAAGGAAGCTACTGATCTTGATGTTAGTTTAGACATCTGGCTAGAGATGCCACAGTACTCATTCACTATTGGCAAATTCACCAAGAAATTATCCTGAACTTTGGATCAAAACTCTGGTTAGTGGTATTTTCCTCTGCACATATATCTCTCTCAAAGGTGATTGTAGTAGGAACAGGATTTAGAGTTTCTAATCCTGCCCACACTCTGACACCATTAACAGGGACACCGTGGTTAGTTGGGTAATTCTCAGAAGACCTCTTTCCCCTCTTTCCTTCACAATGTTCTTTCCCTGAGGCAGCTCAATCCATGAAAGACACAAAGCAAGATGCATGAGGCAGTTACCCAGATTCTTTACTCTCTAAGGATGGTTCTTGCCTACACTTGACCTACATCTAGCACCAGAAGCTTCATCTTTTTCTCTTATGATGAAATTTTCTTATTAATTGGCACAAGTGCTCTACATAGGGATAAGAAATTGTTGGGTTAGCATTATTGGGAATAATTATTTCCCTCCAATCTACTAGCTGTCAGTTCTGTAAAAATAAAAGGACATATAAATATTATGCAAATAAATACTCTAGAGGGATATTTAGATGCCATACTCTTTAATTTCTAATTGAAAGGATCGGAGAGTGGACAAGGTGTTACCTATGGTAGAGGGTGTGGAAGCATAAAGAAAAAAATACATTTGTTCCCACCCCGGGTTATGTGACAGGCTTTGCAATCAGAATCTGTCATTTGTTGTGGCTGGATTTCAAAGATGTAAACTCAGTAGCTCAAAACTTAGTGAGAAATGCTGCAGGAATGACATTTTCAAGGTGATAGCTTGTTAATTGAGAATACTGGTGGTTTTCTTCAGTTCTGTATAGATATTTATTGTTCCCCTGCAAAGATAGTTCTGCTGACAAAATTCCTATTTGTGAGTGCAAGGACAATAGTCCCTTGACATTGAGGAGAGAGTCTGAGCAGTTTTTATTGAGATGCAAATAATACAAGGTCACCTGACTCTTTGCCTCGCTACCTGATTCTGCCTGCTTAGGGGCAGTAGAATAGCAAGTGTAATTCAAAATCACGCTTGACAAGTGTTGTCTTATTTAATCTTAACTACTCTGAGATATAGAAAGTATATTTTCATTACAAATAACTACATGTCATGGGTGTTGGTGCTCCTTGCTAAAATGCCAAACCTCAGCTGTTAAGCATATAAATGCATGTGGATTAATACACTCACTTCTGTATATGACAGATAACCAACATGGACCTACTGTATGGCACAGGGAACTCTACTCAATATTCTGTTATAACCTATATGAGAAAAGAATATTAAAAAATGAATATATGTATGTGTATAACTGAATCACTTTGCTGTACACCTGAGACTAACACAACATTGTAAATCAGCTATACTCCAATAAAATTTTAAAAATGTAAGCGGTTTACTCTATGTATGTATATATGACAAAGGCACTGGGTTATAGAATTTTATTCAGGTGCATATTTTTCATAAGCTTTTTTTTGAGGCATCCTCTCTTTAGACTATTTTTTTAGAAGACCCAGTGTTTCTTTAGGTTCCTTCTTTCTTTATGATTGTTTACTCATTTGTCCAAAATGATACATTTCATAAAAATGTCTATAGTGAGCTTGGATTTCTGGAATCTTTCTTGTTTTCATCGTTGAAGTTTCCACAAATCCTGTTGCAGAATAAAGCAAGATGAAGTAAGGTTTTTCCCTTGGCATTCTTAAAGCATATATTTATTCTGTAGCCATCCAGGAAGTGAGAGCTAGTCCTTGACAGCTTGCTCAAGTAGCTATACATAGTTGCCTTAGATACTTCTCACTGAGCTTTTAATTCTGTAAGTTGAATTTCCCAATTTCTAAAGATTGGCTAATTAAGGTATGCTGACATTCTTCTTCACAAAGCATACAAAGTTATTCTTGAGTTTTACCATTTAAGATGGTTTATATGAGTCCTCCAGTTTCTTTATTGCCAGAAACCTTCTTAGCTTGTAGGTATTAACAGAAATTACTTAATGGCAATTGCAGATTGGGTTCAAAAAAATACACTGTGTTAGCCAATGTTAAAGAAAATAAAGTAAAACACAAGTAAACCTAAAAAAAAGATATTAAGGTAACATCAGCTTATTTGCCCATCACTTAGTAGTTTCATTCAATCTATCATCATGGATTTCTTATATTACTGTTACACTAAAACATTTCTGCAGATTATTTTATGAAAACACATTCCAGGGATTTTGCAAGTGCATGTAAGTGGATGAAGAATTTATTTGACATTAATTAATGTCTAACTACTTTATTAATGTCTATGTGTTTTTAAATGTCCAATATGATGAAACAAAGAGAATTGTTGATCGTTTTCAGTGTTTTTGCTTGCTACTCCTGCATCAAGATGCCTGATGTGGTGCCGGAAGTCTGCACCAACAATGTTTTCTTAGAAATGTTGGGGGTGAACCTGGGGCAAAAATGTACCATACTCCAGTGACACCATAGCATGACATATTAGGAATTACTGAAGTACAGGGAACATCCAATCATAGAACATATAAACCTACCAAAATACGTTTCTATTGCAACTTGAAGAATGCACAAAATGGTCAGTATGACTTACCATATGCATACTTTGAACATAATAATAATATGAAGTAAGAATACTTTTGCTTCAGATTTACTGCCTAGATATTCAACTGGTTCTGAACTGTATAAAACTATTAAGGATTATATTGTCAATGAATAAATTTGGTATGGAAGTATGTTCTGATGATACAGCTGTAATGATGGGACAACATTCTGAGTAATTATCCAAATTAAGGATCTTTCTCCACAATGTAAATCAACTCACTGCTTTCTTCACAGAGAAAGTTTTATGATGGAAGAAAAAGGCAACTGATATAACCACTGTACTTAGCAATGTAGTAAGATTTGTGAATTATATAAAGACTATTAGAGTCTATTTTCTTTAGCATCTGATAATATAAATGTTGATTATTAAGAATTACATTCATATGTATGATGGTTATTGAGAGGAAAATTTCTGTTGATCGTATTTGAACTATGCAACAAGTTCTTTGTGTTCCTGCAAGACAAGAAAACAATTTGGTCCAACTTTTAGTATAAATCAGCAGCAAACATGCTTATTTTTCTGATTTTTTTCTTGTTTTTGTTTTTAATGACTTTACAACTTTCCTATAAGTCATGTCATATATATATATGTGTATATATATATATATATATATATTTTCCCCCCCAATGCCAGATGACATCAAAGGAAAAAACAAAAGTTAAAGCTTGGAAGAACAAAGTGTCTACACATCATTATGGCTTGCTCCATAATTTAAAGACAATCATCAATCTATATCACACATATGGAAAAGTACTCACTGAGCATTTTCCACATTTGATAGAATGATTTTAATTTTATTTTTCACCAAAAGAAGATTCAAATGTAGAAAATTCATGGACTTGATACTCATTTTTAAAATGAAAATGTAATTTAAATTTAACTATATTTTTATGGCATAAGTTGCTGGAATTGGCTACTTATGAATGACTAACATTAACTTTTGAAATGATGATATTCTTCACTTTATTTTGGATGAAATAAAATTAATATCCTGAGCTTGCTTTAAAATATCTTTTTTATTCCTATCAATATATCTATTTTCATCTGTTTTTTCTACTCTGAGTGTTATTAAAACACTCATTATAAAATTTAAGATATACATTATGGCCCATGAGTAGTGTTGTAAGGGTATGTGTACTGCCTGGAGCAGAGTGGGCAGATTTCCATGAGGTCCTTTCTAATTTTCAGAAGTCACTGTTGACTACTTCTTAAATTCTGTCTACATTCTGCCTTCCCCTGACTTCTAGTGCCTTTGTACACAATATTCGTATATCGCATGATGTATACCTGAATAAAACCTAACTGTAGGAACTTTACGTATAATATCACTATAAATTCCACAAGATTGGAGCATACAAAGCAAAGTCTTGCTGTCAGGTTTTTGCTTTACACAAGAACTACTATACTTTTGCCCTAATTTGAATGTGATAAAATAGTTCATTGTGTCAGTTCTTACAAGGAAGTGATTGTTACCCAACATATTTAGGTATAGTAATTTTGGATAATCATCTGCCATTTTTTACTCATTTGCTGTATTATCCACTCTCTGTTTGTTTGTTTGTTTGTTTTTTCTTAATGACTTTACAATACCTTCCTCTTGAGTGAGTGGACCATATTTCTTTCTTTCTTGTTTTCCCCCCATAGATACTGGCTTGGCCCCATGACCAATGAGAGGTCAGTGGATTTGATATGAACAGAAGCTTGAAATGTGCTTATGTGGTTTGACTAGCTCACATTTGCTTTTGTGATCTGTTGCAAAAAGAATATGGCTCCAATACCTGGTGGCTCAGGGATAATGTGGACACATTTGAAGTGGACTGGAACACAATCCAGAACCTGAAACTAAGTCCAGATGAGCCCAGCTGACCCAGCAGAGCTACGGCAAACTCACAGACTAGTGCGTTGGAACCACAGAAATGTTGATGGTCACGGATATTTTGAAGCAGATAAGTAATATGTAGATCCCTAAAATTAAAAAAAAAAAAACAGTTTTAATTTCTGGCATTTCTTGGGCTCCTATGACTATCACTTTAAATCTTTTCTTCTAGAAATCTTCTCTGTCATCAGGGTAAGATGAAGGAATTATTACAGCTCTTCCACATGAGTTTACATGTTATGTAATCTGGTGTATTACAAAAAATATACAAAAATGGGACAAAAATGATGGGTCTTCTGTCATCCATTCCCTGACAAAGTAGATGAGGATCAAAAGTAACAGTGGTGTTTTTGTAGCAAGATTTGTTTGGAATGGATTCTATTGTGTATAGCTAAGAATCCTGGCATTGGCCACTAGAAAACAATATCCCTCTGCCTTTCTCCCTCCTTCTCTTTCTCCCTTTCCACTTATAGATTCTGTGTGAGATGGTAGAGTCATTTTCTTAAGCCTCATAATGACCCTTTCTAGATGGCCTTCATTTTGTCCCAGTTATCAGTGATTTTAGCACAAAGTACTATATGCAGTAACATGTCCTCCTTCAATAACTGCTGTACCATCAGGATTTGACACGAGCAATTTCATGTAAACATACACCTCTTTCCTTTTGCTACACTGTTTGTATCATGAAACATCTTTGCTACATTTACATAGATCTTTCATTCTACAAGGCTGTGCTTCACAAATATCACCATTGAGGGATTATTGAAAAAGTTTTTCATAGTCCATTGTGACATTTTGCAAAATATAATAAGAATGAATTGCTAGAAAAATAAAACAGAATTTAAAAAAATAGACATTCATAACAGAAGCTCATTTACCTTTATTACAGATTCAACAGGAATATAATTACATTTCAGTAAATATAATAAAAATAAGTAGGGTCAAAAACATAATTTTAAAACTGTACACATTGTTTATTGAAAGTGTGCACATAGGTGAGTAATCTAGAGAATTTCTATTATGTGTGTAAATTTGCATGTTATACAATACTAACTAAAAATTATGAGTAAAATGGAAAAATTTTTATATCAAATGCCTATTCACACACTGAATGAATACCACATATATTGATATTTAAACTCTGACTGTGACAAATGAGCTTGCTTCTTGCTTGTTAACTTATACAGTCTCAGGTGGATCTGGATTATGAGTGAAATTTTTCCTCTGATAACCTATGACATATAAGTTTATTATTCTGATAGTATAAGTGAATTGATCATTAGAGAAGACGAAATTTGACTTACAGCAATTTTGTTTTCTACACGTCTGCAGATATGTTGTGGTTCTACTGATTAAGCTGGAATCAGTTTGCCTTAGTGAGATGGGCTGGGACCTGGGAACCTTTGCTGTAGTGCTGCTATGCTTCTACCTGGACACACCTCTCCTCAAGCGATAAAATATAAAGAAACTATATGGGACTAAAAATAACTGTGTGCATGCACAGTTGGGGCAAATTATTGACAAAAAGATACAAAAGACCAAAAAACTCAACTGCCACTTCCAAAGAGTCAGGAGCAAAAGCAGGGGGTCAGTATCAAAGGTAGGGTACTGCCCATGCCCCCTGCACACAACACCACCAAAGGGGTGGGCAGACCACCTAAGCCACTCCTGAAGCCCGAACCCTGGACACACCCCTACCCTCACTCCATAAAAGGAACAAACTCGCCCCCCCCCAGGGAGCAAGTGAGCAAGGGAACTTGTTGTTTGTTCTTGCTCCCAACTGCTGCAGCAGGGGCCCCAGTTAAGCCTTGCCTGAATTTCTTCTCTGGCCTCTAGTCAATTTCTATTGATTGGGGAAGGTCAAGAACCCTGGTCGGTATCATTACTGCCAGATGTGCTTTGTTTTCAGGTCCTCCCCATATGCCTTCATGTCCTTGGACTGACAGCTACTTGGAGGAAGTATGCTCTTCTTGTAGTGCATAGGATCACAACAGAGCAATGCAAATGATGCACAATTAAAGCCTCTACTCAGATCAGGAGCACTGACATCCCATGGTTTGAAGCAAGTTCCATGGGCAAATCCAAGATTAATAAAGCATGTCTACTTACTCTAGAGAAAGAATTGAAAAGTTACATTGAAAAGCTGTTGATGCCAGAAGTGACTGACAACAATTATCCAACCTACCACATCTATTTTCACTAGAATCCATTTACCAAATTCAGTGCTACTGCTAAGACATGATTATTGATTAAGCCAGCACAAAGCAGGTTAAAAGTGTAATGATTCTTGGCCAAAGTCACAATCCTAGTGGCAAGACTTCACATTGTAACCACAAATCCTCTGGTATTCTTGGTGATATTTAATGGAAAGTTCCCACATTATGGTTCTGTTTTATACACTATATGTAATATACTACTATGATATAACAACTAGGAGGCACAAGAGAGCAAACTGTAGATAGAAATTGAGAGGAAGTCAAATGGCAGGTGAGAAATAACCGTAGGGAAATGTGACCACTCTCCTGCAAGACAGGCCATATATCCATCACTGGTTTCAGAAAAAATTATCCTGACCCTCTTTATGAATCTCACAGAGAAAGGAAACATATAATATCACATTATATCATAAAAGACCACATTATTTTAGTACATTTAGAAAAATGCACAACCATTACAAGGCCACTATTAGCAATGAGCTATAGTAGAACTATTGCTACATTTTATTTATAGTACCTGAACCGTTAGTAGTAATACAGCAATGTGAACTTCCTGAATTTTGATGGCTTGCACAGTATTATGACTATATAAAATATGTCTTTGTAGAAAATACACAATAATGTATTTGGGTATAGGGGACATTGTGTCAGCAACTTACTCTCAGTAGATTCAGGAAAAAATAAAAAATTTCCTTGAACAGCTTTTGCAAACTCTCCATAAGTTTGAGAATTGTGTCAAATTATTTTTTAAAAGCTACACCAGTGACAAAAATGTAATATAGTTAGTAATAAATGTAACAAAAGACATTAAAGCTTTTGTGTAGAGATAATAAACTTGTATCAAAAGATATTAAAAAGTAGGGACCTTTAAGATGGCAGAGGAATAAGACGTGGAGATAACCTTCCTCCCCACAAATACATCATAAATACATCTGCATGTCGAACTCCTACAGAACACCTACTGACGCTGACAGAAGATCTCAGACCTCCCAAAAGGCAAGAAACTCCCCACGTACCTGGGTAGGGTAAAAGAAAAAAAGAAAAAACAGAGACAAAAGACTAGGGATGGGACCTGCACATCTGGGAGGGATCTGTGAAGGAGGAAATGTTTCCACGCACTAGGAAGCCCCTTCACTGGAGGAGATGGGGGATGGCAGGTGGCGGCGAAGCTTCGGAACCACAGAGGAGTGCGCAGCAACAGGGGTGCGGAGGGCAAAGCAGAGAGATTCCCGCACAGAAGATCAGTGCCAACCGGCACTCACCAGACCGAGAGGCTTGTCTGCTCACCCGCCAGGGCGAGCGGGGCTGGGAGCTGAGGCTCGGGCTTCAGTCGGAGCGCAGGGAGAGGACTGGGGTTGGAGGCATGAACACAGCCTGAAGGGGTTAGTGCACCACAGCCAGCCGGGAGGGAGGCCGGGAAAAAGTCTGGAACTGCCTAAGAGGCAAGAGACCACTGTTTCAGGGTGCGCGAGGAGAGGGGATTCAGAGCACCACCTAAATGAGCTCCAGAGACTGGCACGAGCCACAGCTATCAGCACAGACGCCAGAGATAGGCATGAGACGCTAAGGCTGCTGCTGCAGGCACCAGGAAACCTGTGTGCAAGCACAGGTCACTATCCACAACTCCCCTCCCGGGAGCTTGTACAGCCCGCCACTGTCAGGGTCCCACGATCCAGGGACAACTTTCCCGGGAGAATGCACAGCATGCCTCAAGCTGGTGCAACGTCACGCCAGCCTCTGCTACTGCAGGCTCGCCCCACATCCATACTCCTTCCCCTCCACGGGCCTGAGTGAACCAGAGCCACTTAATCATCTGATACTTTAACCCCATCCTTTCTGAGCAAAAAACAGACACGCTCAGGCAACTCACACACAGAGGTGGGGCCAAATCCAAAGCTGAACCCCGAGAGCTGTGCAAACAAAGAAAAGAAAGGGAAATCTCTCTGTGCAGCCTCAGGTGGAGCAGAGTAAATCTCCACAATCAACTTGATGTACCCTGCATCACTGGAATACCTGAATAGAAAACAAGTCAACCTAAAATTGAGGAGGCGGACTTTGGGAGCAACTGTAGAAATCGGGTTTGCTTTTGGCATCTACTTTCTTTCTGGTTTAATGTTTATCTTAGATTAGTATTTAGAGTTTATTATCATTGGTAGATTTGTTTATTGATTTGATTGCTCACTCCCTTTTTTAAAATGTAGATATATATATATATGTTTTCCTTTTTCTCTTTTTGTGAGTGTGTATGTGTACACTTCTTTGTGTGATTTTGTCTCTTTAGCTTTGCTTTTACCATTTATCCTAGGGTTCTGTCGGTCCTTTTTTGTTGTTTTTTTGGTTTATTTTTTTTTAGTATAGTTTTTAGTGCTTGTTATCATTGGTGGATTTGTGTTTTTATTTGGTTGCTCTCTTTCTTTCTTTCTTTATTACATTTTAACTTTTCTATTTTTAATATTTTTTTTATTTTAATAACTTTATTTATTTATTTATTTATTTATTCTTGCTTGCTTTTTTAATCCCTTTCTTCTGAGCTGACAGGGTCTTGTTGCTGCAGGCCAGTTGTCAGGTCTGTGCAACTGAGGTGGGAGAGCTGAGGTCAGGACATTGGTACACCAGTGACCTCCTAGCCCCACGTACTATCAAATGGTGGAAGATTCCCAAAGACTTCCATCTCAACTATAAGACCAGGCTCCATGACCAGCAAGTTCCAGTGCTGGATACCCCATATCAAACAACTTCCAAGACAGGAACACAACCCCACCCATTAACAGAGAGACTGCTTAAAATAATAAGTTCACAGACACCCTAAAACATACCACCCAATGCGGTCCTGCCCACCAGAAAGAAAAGATCCAGCCTCATTCTCCAGTACACAGGCAGGTAGCAGTCCCCTCCACCAGGAACCCTACACAACCCACTGAACCAACCTTAACCAGTGGAGGCAGACACGAAAAACAACAGGAACTATGAACCTACAGTCTGTGAAAAGGAGACCTCAAACAGAGTAGTTTAAGCAAAATGAGAAGATAGAGAAACACACAGCAGATGAAGGAACAAGGCAAAAACCAACCAGACCAAAAAAATAAAGAGGAAATAGGCAGTATACCTGAAAAAGAATTCAGAAAAATGATAGTAAAGATGATCCAAAATCTTGGAAATAGAATGGAGAAAATACAAGAGACCATTAAGAAGGACCTACAAGAACTAAACAATAAACAAACAATTAATGAAATTAAAAATTCTCTAGAAGGAATCAATAGCAGAATAACTGAGGCAGAAGAACGGATAAGTGACTTAGAAGATAAAATATTGGAAATGACTACTACAGAGCACAATAAAGAAAAAAGAATGAAAAGAATTGAGGACAGCCTCAGAGATTTCTGGGACAATATTAAATGCACCAATATTCAAATTATGGGGGTCACAGAGAAAAAGAGAAAAAGAAAGGGACTGAGAAAATATTCGAAGAGATTTTAATTGAAAACTTCCCTAATATGGGAAAGAAAAAAGTCAGTCAAGTCCAAGAAACACAGAGTCCCATACAGGATAAATCCAAGGAGAAACACACCAAGACACATAAAAATTACACTATCAAAAATTAAACACAAAGAAATAATATTAAAAGCAGCAAGGGAAAAACAACAAATAGCATACAAGGGAATCCCCATAAGGTTAACAGCTAGCCTGTCAGCAAAAACTCTGCAAGCCAGAAGGGAGTAGCACAACATGTTTAAAGTGATGAAAGGGAAAACACTACAACCAAGATTACTCTACCAGCAAGAATCTCATTCAGATTCAATGGAGAAATTAAAAACATTTACACACAAGCAGAAGAAAAGAGAATTCAGCAGCACCAAACCAACTTTACAACAAATGCTAAAGAAACTTCTCTAGGCAGGAAACACAAGAGAAGGAAAAGACCTACAATAACAAACCCAAAACAATTAAGAAAATGGTAATAACAACATACATATCAATAACTATCTTAAATGTAAATACATTCAATACACCAACCAAAAGATATAGACTGGTTGAATGGATACAAAAACAAGATGCGTATATATGGTGTCTACAAGAGACCCACTTCAGACCTAGCGACACATACAGGCTGAAAGTGAGGGGATGGAAAAAGATATTCCATGCAAATGGAAATCAAAAGAAAGCTGATGTAGCAATTCTCATATCAGACATAATAGACTTTAAACGACTATTTACAAGAGACAAAGAAGGACACTACATAATGAACAAGGGATCAGTCCAAGAAGAAGATAGAACAATTGTAAATATTTATGCACCCAACATAGGAGCATCTCAATATATAAGAAAAATGCTATCAGCCATAAAAGGGGAAATCGACAGTAACACAATCATAGTAGGGGACATTAACACCCCACTTTCACCAAAAGATAGATCATCCAAAATGAAATTAAATAAGGAAACACAAGCTTTAAATGATACACTAAACAAGATGTACTTAATTGATATTTATAAGACACTCTACCCCCCAAAAAAACAGAATACACTTTCTTCTCAAGTGCTCATGAAACACTCTCCAAGATAGATAATAGCTTGGGTCACAAATCAAGCCTTGGTAAATTTAAGAAAATTGCAATTGTGTCAAGTGTCTTTTCAGAACATGATGCTATGAGACTAGATATCAGTTACAGGAAAAAATCTGTAAAAAATACAAACACATGGATGGTAAACAACACACTAGTTAATAACCAAGAGATCACTGAAGAAATCAAAGAGGAAATTAAAAAATACCTAGAAACAAATGACAATGAAAACATGATGACCCAAAACCTGTGGGATGCAGCAAAAGCAGTTCTAAGAAGGAAGTTTATAGCAATACAATCCTAACTCAAGAAACAAGAAACATGTCAAATAAACAACCTAACCTTACACCTAAGGCCATTAGAGAAAGAAGACCCAAAATTCCCAAAGTTAGCAGAGGGAAAGAAATCATAAGATCATATCAGAAATAAATGAAAAAGAAATGAAGGAAACAAGAGTAAATATCAATAAAACTAAAAGCTGGTTCTTTGAGAAGTTAAACAAAATTGATAAACCTTTCGCCAGACTCATAAAGAAAAAAAGGAAGAAGACTCAAATCAATAGAATTAGAAATGAAAAAGGAGGGCCTCCCTGGTGGCGCAGTGGTTGAGAGTCCGCCTGCCGATGCAGGGGATGCGGGTTCGTGCCCCGGTCTGGGAGGATCCCATATGCCGCGGAGCGGCTGGGCCCGTGAGCCATGGCCGCTGGGCCTGCGCGTCCGGAGCCTGTGCTCCGCAACGGGAGAGGCCACAACAGTGAGAGGCCCGCCTACCGCAAAAAGAAAAAAAAAAAAAAAAAAGAAATGAAAAAGGAGAAGTAACAACTGACACTGCAGAAATACAAAAGATCATGAGAGATTACTACAAGCAACTCTATGCCAATAAAATGGACAACCTGGAAGAAATGGACAAATTCTTAGAAAAGCACACACTTCTGAGACTAAACCAGGAAGAAATAGAAACTATAAATAGACAAATCACAAGCACTGAAACTGAAACTGTGATTAAAAATCTTCCAACAAACAAAAGCCCAGGACCAGATGGCTTCACAGGCAAATTTTATCAAGCATTTAGAGAAGAGTTAACACATATCCTTCTCAAGCTCTTCCAAAATAGAGCAGAGGGAGGAACAC
Source organism: Mesoplodon mirus (assembly GCF_964341445.2). Lineage (NCBI taxonomy): Eukaryota > Metazoa > Chordata > Mammalia > Artiodactyla > Ziphiidae > Mesoplodon > Mesoplodon mirus. The sequence goes on from NC_138983.1 coordinate 20,376,781, forward strand.
TCCCAAACTCATTCTAAGAGGCCACCATCACCCTGATACCAAAACCAGACAAAGATGTCACAAAGAAAGAAAACTACAGGCCAATATCACAGATGAATATAGATGCAAAAGTCCTCAACAAAATACTAGCAAACAGAATCTAACAGCACATTAAAAGGATTATACACCATGATCAAGTGGGATTTATCCCAGGAATGAAAGGATTCTTCAATAGATGCAAATCAATCAATGTGATAAACCATATTAACAAACTGAAGGAGAAAAACCATATGATCATCTCAATAGATGCAGAAAAAGCTTTCATCAAAATTTAACACCCGTTTATGAAAAAAAACCCTCCAGAAAAAAGGCATAGAGGGAACTTACCTCAACATAGTATAGGCCATATATGACAAACACACAGCCAACATCATTCTCAGTGGTGAAAAACTGAAACCATTTCCACAACAAGACAAGGTTGTCCACTCTCACCACTATTATTTAACATAGTTTTGGAAGTTGTAGCCAAAGCAATCAGAGAAGAAAAAGAAATAAAAAGAATCCAAATCAGAAAAAAATAAATAAAGTTGTCACTCTTTGCAGATGACATGATACTATACAGAGATAATCCTAAAGTTGCTACCAGAAAACTGCTAGAGCTAATCAATGAATTTGGTAAAGTAGCAGGATACAAAATTAATGCACAGAAATCTCTTGCATTCCTATACACTAATGATGAAAAATCTGAAAGTGAAATTAAGGAAACACTCCCATTTACCATTGCAACAAGAAAATAAAATATCTAGGAATAAATCCACTTAAGGAGACTAAAGACCTGTATGCAGAAGCCATAAGACACTGATGAAAGAAATTAAAGATGATACAAAGAGATGGAGAGATTATACCATGTTCTTGGATTGGAAGAATCAACACTGTGAAAATGACAATACTACCCAAAGCAATCTACATATTCAGTGCAATCCCTATCAAACTACCAATGGTTTTTTTCACAGAACTAGAATAAAAAATTTTACAATTTGTTTGGAAACACAAAATACCCAAATCAATCTTGAGAAAGGAAAATGCAGCTGGAGGAATCAGGCTCCCAGACTTCATACTATACTACAAAGCTACAGTTATCAAGACAGAATGATACAGACACAAAAACTGAAATATAATCAATGGAATAGGATAGAAAGCCCAGAGATAAACCCACGTACTTATGGTCACCTTATTTTTGATAAAGGAGGCAAGAATATACAATGTTGAAAAGACCACCTCTTCAATAAGTGGTTCTGGGAAAACTGGGCAGCTACATGTAAAAGAATGAAATGAGAACACTCCCTAACACCATACACAAAAATAAACTCAGAATAGATTAAAGACCTATATGTAATACCAGACACTATAAAACTCTTAGAGGAAAACATGGGCAGAACATGTTTTGACATAAATCACAGCAATAAGCTTTTGACTTATTTTTGAAATAAAAACAAAAATAAATGAATATAACCTAATGAAACTTAAAAGCTTTTGCACAACAAAGAAAAACGTAAACAAGACAAAGAGACAACCCTCAAAATGGGAGAAAATATTTGCAAATGAAGCAACTGACAGAGTATTAATCTCCAAAATTTACAAGCAGCTTATGCAGCTCAATATCAAAAAAACAACCTAATCCAAAATTGGGCAGAAGACCGAAATAAATAGACATTTCTCTAAGAAGACATACAAATTGCCAACAAACACATGAAAGGATGCTCGACATCACTAATCATTAGAGAAATGCAAATCAAAACTACAGTGAGGTATAACCTCACACCAGTCAGAATGGCCATCATCAAAATATCTACAAACCATAAATGCTGGGCAGGGTGTGGAGAAAAGGGAACCCCCCTGCACTGTACGTGGGAAAGTAAATTGATACAGCCATTATGGAGAACACTATGAAAGTTTCTTAAAAAACTAAAAATAGAACTACCACACAACTCAGCAATCCCACTATTGGGCCCATACCCTGAGAAAACCATAATGCAAAAAGTGTCATGTACCACAGTGTTCATTGCAGCTCAATTTACAATAGTCAGGACATGGAAGCAACCTAAGTGTCCATCGACAGATGAATGGATAAAGATGTGGTACATATACAGGCTTCCTTGGTGGCGCAGTGGTAGAGAGTCTGCCTGCCAATGCAGGGGACACGGGTTCGTGCCCCGGTCCAGGAAGATCCCACATGCCATGGAGCAGCTGGGCCCATAAGCCATGGCCGCTGAGCCTGCATGTCCGGAGCCTGTGCTCCACAATGGGAGAGGCCACAACAGTGGGAGGCCCACATACCCCCTCCCCCCCCCAAAAAAAAAGATGTGGTACATATATACAATGGAATATTACTCAGCCATAAAAAGAAATGAAATTAAGTTATTTGTAGTGAGGTGGGTGGACCTAGGGTCTGTCATACAGAGTGAAGTAAGTCAGAAAGAGAAAAATAAATACCATATGCTAACACATATATCTGGAATAAAAAAAAATGTTCTGAAGAACCTAAGGGCAGGACAGGAATAAAGACACAGATGTAGAGAATGGACCTGAGGACACAGGAATGGGGAAGGGTAAGCTGGGACCAAGTGATAGTATCGCATAGACATATATACACTACAAAGTGTAAAATAGATAGCTAGTGGGAACCAGCCACATAGCACAGGGAGATCAGCTCAGTGCTTTGTGTCCACCTAGAGGGGTGGGATTGGGAGGGTGGGAGACAGATGCAAGAGGGAGGAGATATTGGGATATATGTATATGTATAGCTGATTCACTTTTTTTCTCAAACAGAAACTAACACACCATTGTAAAGCAATTATACTCCAATAAAGGTGTTAAAAAACAAAAGATATTAAAAATTAAATAAGTACCTATACCATGTTCATGGATAGGACATTGTCATATTTAAAGATGTCAATTATCCTAAATTAAGCAATTTGTTAAATAGATTCCCTTATAATTAGTAATGGAGTATTTCATGGAAGTTGGCAAGTCGATGCAAAACTTTACATGGAAGCACAAAGGGCTGGGAATAGCAAAAATTCTTTATAAGAAAAATAATAACAACAACAAAAACACAAAAAAAGGTAAATTTAGTTGTATAAAAATCAGGGAACTTTTCTATGATATAACAAGTCTTATTATAGTGCTTCAAATACAGAGTTCAGAAATAGATTTATATACATATGGAAATTTAGTTCAAAGCAGATTTGGCACTTAGATCAGTGAGAATAGGATACCTTTTTCAAAATACAATTATGATTACCAGTCATACAATTAGATTAATGTTTCTCACTGGAAAATTTTAGTGTCTTTTCAATTCTCTTATTGCTTTGAAAATCAAGAGTATGTCCCTTTGTGTAGATTATTTTTATTAACTATGCAGGAAGCATCGTAAATATTTTAAATATGAAAACTAATGCAATTCATTTAGTCTAAATAATTTTCTTGAATTATTTTTTTGGTAATTTCCTAAATTTTATTTATTATTTTTTTTTCTGATTTTCTTGCAGGCACTCTCATTATTCACATATTGGTCCTTTTGTACTGATCTTCTAATATTGTTTTATTTTCTCCTATTTTATACCTATTTTTTAGTATACTTAATGGAAAGTTTCCACAATTTTATTTCCTTACCCCTATATTTAGTTTTAATTTCTCATATATTTTTAAATTTCAAGGGCTGGTTTTGTTCTTTAAATATTCCTTTTCATAGCAGGCTGTTCCTTCATATGTGTGATGTGTTCTTTCTTTTTTTTTGGAAAAAATTAATTATAGATCCTTTTTACAATTTTATCCTCCCCACATTGTTTCCAATTATTCCAAAAGCTTTTTGGAAATTTGTTTTCTATATGTTCTGATAGGTAATTTCCTTAAATAGCTATTGGTATTTGGCTGTTGCATAAAAATAAGAAAGACACCTCTCCAAAACTGATTGGAAGCTCTATGAGTTGGTGAGGTCATTTCCCTGGTGGGTTTTACTCTACATGATCTGACTGGGATATTTCATTTGAGAACTGTATGTGTATGTTTGTGAATATATATGTTTATGTGTGTATATATATTCACATATACATATTTTTTCCCTCTGTGAAGAATCTTCCATTTTCTGCCTGTAGAGTATAAATTCCTCTATCATTATTCTGGATCCTGAGTAGGGGGATAATAAGAGTAGTTAGCACATATGTAGTACTTATTTTTTTACCCAGCACTAAAATATATGCTTTAAATGTATTCACCCATTTAAACTTTGCATCAATCTAATAATTGTGTACCCATTTTTCAGTTAAAGAAATTGAGGCACAAAGAAGAACACTAACTTAGCCAAGGTCATAGAACATGTTACATGCAAAGCTGGGATTCCAACTCAAGAGGCTATACTCCTAAATGGGATATACCTGGTTTCCTATCTGGATATACATTTAATCCCCCACCCCTGCTTTCTTTTTTGATGAAATCACCCTCTTGTCTGCCTAGTGTTCCTCCTGTTCAAACTATTTATTGCTGACTCTTTGTAGATGATATACCTTCAGTATCTTTCTAGTGCAGGAAACGGGTCATTGCCAGTCTGAGTCAGGTCAGTGAAGATCAAAGTGTCCAACAGCTTCCTAAATAGATTTTCAAACTATCCCCTGCATTTAGCTCCCTCTAACCCCATTTACAGAGGTCTAGAATTCAGCAAATTCTTGCACATTTCTAGGATAATGCAATGCAAAGCAGGCCATTCTCTGTCTTTCTCTCAGGCTATCTTAAGTTTCTGCTTTCTCTGGTCTTCTAAATTTGTTACCACTAGCCATCTGTTTTACATTTCCTTATATTTTCTTTGCCACTTTAATTGTCCTTATATACTATTTCTTCTTTGAAAAAAAAAAACTTTACACTTGTTTCAATGAGAAATTAAGAGGAAATTATGTTGGTTGTATTTATGCTCTTATGTTTAATACAAACCCACATTTATCTATTTTTCTTGATACAAATTTACTTGCTAATCACCTCATATTTGTAGGTGGCAGACTCCATAGCTGAGAATGATGTACTGGATAAAGAAAATTCTCTTTTATTATCTAAGTGTTTTAATTTCAGTTTGTCGAGGAGATAGAAAATCAGATCCCTGATCCTAGAGATTAGCTGGAAATAATGATTCTATCACATCAGTTAGGGGGTTTCTAGTGTACAGGGTATGCGAGTCTTAAATCTAAGTTTAAGATGCAGGGAATAAGAATGACACTTTCAGGCTCTACTCAAAAGAGCAGGAACTAGAAACTTTAGGGAGATGAATATTGATGCAGCATTTCTCTTTGCCTATTTAAAGTTCCTCCGTCTTTAAGTTACTACAGCCTTAAGGCTACACAAATTGTCTGTTTAAAAAGCAGACAAAATAACTGCTACAAAGAGGAAACTGTGATGAAATTTAACTGTGTAGTGCAGGAGTCTTTAGCCTCTGCTTCATATAAAAATTACCTGTGGAGTTTTTAAAAGTCCCAATTCAAAGTCTGCCTACAAGCCCAATTAAATCTGAATCTCTTGGGGTTGGATCCAAGTAACAGTATTTTTTAAAGCTCCATAAGTGATTTCAATATGCAGCCTTGTGTATTGGTCTTGTGCATGATTTGAGCAAACCTGGCTCTAACAATGAGTATTTTAAAGGTACCTAGTTTTCAGTTTCTCTTCAGCCATCCGTGGCTCTTTTGGTATGAGACTAATTCAATTACAGAGCAAAACTGAAGATAATTGATCTGCAGTTGAGTGTTTGGCTAGTCCTTCTCATTGGTATTCCTTTCAGAACTCACTCCAAGCATTTCTTCTTTTATGAGAAGTTATTTTTTCTAAGAACTCTTAAACTCCTGCTATAGGCTTGTTAAAAAAAAAAATATATATATATATATATATATATATATATAATTTTTTTTTTCTTTCTAACAAACTTTTTAGCAATTAGAGACAACTCTTACAACAAGGTGACTTGGAAGGCTGAATATAAATAACTCGATCCTGAGCTGCTGCATTAATTGGTAGAGATGGGAAGTGGGAAAGTGAATTTCAGGCCTGTTAGATTTTGTTATGAAGCCACCTCTCTCCACAACAGCCATCTTAATTTAATTACCACTTTATCCATTATTGGCTGAATTTGTGACAATGGCAGCTTTATGTGTCTCTTTTAATAGGAACTGAGCTCAGGTTCCACTTAAAGTGTCAGGGTCAGAGGAGCAGTTGTTGAAGTGCTTCGGTATATCACCTGAGTGGAAGAGCTTTCCAGTTAACATACTTAGGGGAAGTATGAACCGCTCCACTCCCTCCCCTTCAGCCCTTTGGAAAAGCATCCTGCTGAATCCTAACTGTGTTGGGAAATACTAAAGCACATTTAAGGAAACAGGTTGTATGGCATATAAGGAGAGAGTAAGGGCACCGAATCTTTAAAGATGTTGAAGAAGAGAACAGTGTTAAGCTCCTTGCCATATGGGGGACATACATTCAATCGGAAGTTGGAAATAGTCATTATGGGAAGGATAATATCCCCTCTGAAATAAATGAAAACTTCACAGTGCAAACACATGCTTATGTTTAGGTCTGGGGAAGTGAACTGCTTGAGGAATACGAATGCAAAGCACTCTTTCTCATTTTTATCACCTGTTATGACCAGAGATTTACATGACATTTGTCTCAGGCCAGTGTGGAATCTGAAACCCGTTTCAACAGTGCAGATTCAACAGATAAATGACCATGTAAGATCTTATTTATTTCACATTTCATCCCAACTTTGACCCTAAAATTTCTCCATTGGATAGTTAGAAATAATGGTAATCATTTTGTAGTGCTTGATTTTTATTAAAACTGAGGATTCTTTTATTTGCCCTTGAAATAAAATTCCTGTAATTAATTGACAATACATGTAAACATTGTATGAACCAAACACAGCACCCTAAGAGATTTCCATTGGCCAGCTCAGGATAGAAGTTGGGTGAGCAATCGGGGGATGAATGGTAAAAAAAGACTAAAGTTAGGAAGCAAAAAGCAAAGATAATATACTTATGCTTGCAAAAACTTTGCCAACCAAATTCCTGAACCACTTTATTAAAGAACTGATGACATTATAAAACAATTTTGAGACAGTCAAAGAAAAAGAGTGAAAAACTTAAAATTGTGTTAAAATATATATCAAACAGCACGCTATTGAAGTTTGTTTTATTTTAGAAAAGTGGAGGATGGATGCCATTTTCCAAACCTACATATAAATAACTTTGGAAATTACATGTTAAAAGGATGCAGGAAAATTAGCATGATACCTGCCACATAATGGGTACTTTCACTGGTCAGAATTATTTTGGCTACAATTAACAGAAAGCTCAAAATTTTAAGAAAAAAATAAGAAATGTATTACTCTATATAATTAAAAGTCCAATGTTCATCAATGAGCAATTTGGAATTAAACACTTGACCAAAATAAATGAAATATGCTGATTGGAGAAGTAAAATCAAATGCACACCACCAAAGGAAGGAGGTCGGATCTTGGCCTTCTGAAAACTGTGTTGGAAGTAAAAGGAGGGGTGATTTTTTCCAAAAGAAAATCAAGATGCTGTCATCAGTAAAATGGGATAGATAATGGGAAAAGAAAAATAGTCAGTGTTACCATCAGCAATCAAGTCATACTAACTGAATGAATGACTATGTCATGAATGGGGTAAAAAGAAAATAGTAAGAACAAGTACATGAACGAATTTAGAAGACTGAGGCAAAATTAACATTCTGCAGTGCCTCAGAAGTGTACTGTGGTGTCCTGTTTACTTTTATCATTTGGATTAAAAAGATCTTCTTTTCTCCATTTAGGTACATACAATTTTACACTAGAGATAAAAATGTGTAATAATTTCTGATGTTTTTGTTTTGTTTTGTTTTGTTTTGTGGTACACGGGCCTCTCACTGTTGTGGCCTCTCCCATTGTGGTGCACAGGCTCCGGACGCACAGGCTCAGCAGTCATGGCTCACGGGCCCAGCCGTTCCACGGTATGTGGGATGTTCCCATACTGGGGCATGAACCCGCGTCCCCTGCATCAGCAGGCGGACTCTCAACATTTGCCCCACCAGGGAAGCCCCTGGTGTTTTTAATGTATGAAGATATTCTGTTTCCATTACTGCTTAGGTCTGGGGCTATCAAAATCAAATAGTTTCTGAATCAAACCAGAGTTTTTTTTGTTTGTATGTTTTTGTTTTTACTCTCTTCTTTTCCCTCTTTTTCTCCTCCATATAACAGGATCTCCTCACCCTTACACACTTTTTTTTTTGATTAGGGTTTATGGGAAAGGGAATAGAAAATAATCTAACTTTGTAACAAGAGCATGCAACACTGATAACGATGTTTCTTTAGGACCTCCTATGATTAGGTGAAGAGCAAATCAGCTGTGACCTGAAATGGCCATTCCCTGCTAGATCTCAGGATTCCCAGTGAGGGCAGCCATGTGAAATTTCAGTAACAGTTCTATTTCCAGTGTTTCTTAGGGGCCCACAGAAAGATTATACTCATTCTTAGTGGATCTTGCTAAACTTGATAATGAAACAAGTTCAAATAAAATAATACTAAGAGACTAAGAAAATAAAATCTTCTCGAAAAAGTACTTACATAAATGAGAAAAACTTCTAGAGCTTCTAGAACTATTGTTTTAATAAAATTTGAGATTTAAAGTATTTTAAGTAAATATCTTAAATAAGGACAACATGGGATGCCCAAGAGCAAGATGGAGGCTTTAAAAATGTGACTGTGTCATTTGAATTTCCTGTAGCACTGAAAAGAGCATGCAAATCAGCTGTCCAGGAGAAATACTCAAGGAGAAATGTAGTGAAAGTTAGGAGATTCTTTGATGAATTGTTTTATTCATTTGCATGTTTATATAGTTTTAAACTGTATGTGTATGTATTTGAATATATATCTCTACATCTACATCTATTTCTATATCTATATTTATATCTACTTCTATATCTATATCTACATCTACTTTTATATCTACATCTACATCTACTTCTATATCTACCTATATCTATATCTATACCACTGGAATGTAAGTTCCTTATGTGCTAGAATACTGTCTGTCTTGTTCACTTCAATATTCTTAGCATTTGAGATAGTGGCAGGCATATAACCATCATTTCAAATAAATATTTGGAAATGAATAAATAAATGAATTCTCAGGTAAAGAGTTTGGAAACCAAGTTGGAACATAACAAAGAATGATTGGAAAAAAGTGATTTTGTACTTTTTGCTCAACCAACTGAATATATCAGAAAAGGAGACTATGGAAGGATGGATTTAAAAGCAAAAAGCAGAGATTACATGTAAACATTTAAAAGTACCCCTAAAATGAATATATTGATAGCTTAATTTGGAGTGCAGAGAAATTTCAGACTTTGCTGCATGCTCCACTCTTCAATATTTAAGGTGGGATGGAAGGAATTGACATGATGTTGACTAAAACAGTTTATGCTTATTATCTGCATGCTCTGTTATACTTGTCCACACAACAGGGAAAAATATCAACCATCATCAGCTAGTGTGGGATGGTACCTTAACTCTTAGGCTAAGACTTCTATATACCCTTTAGCAGACAGAACTTCTTTGGGGTGTGGGGAACACAATCAGTTCATTCCCACCCTTGAAGCAAGGTTTACCTTGCATACTCATACATACAAATACACACATTCACACATACACACACATATTTAGACACATAAACATACATCTTAGTCCTTCACATTGGGCCAGGAGTGAGATTTCGGAGTGATCTGATTTCTAGGCTCTTTCTTAAAAGGTAGAAGAAAGAAAGGGCTCCAGTAGGAAAACTTAAAAAAAAAATGTTATTAAATTCTCACTAAAGTCCTGTCCAGCTGTAAAGTATCATATAAATGTATGTAACGTTACCGAATATTCCATATTCTTATACTTCACAATCCCCATGCAGCTTGGTGAAATCAAATGCCTGTCCCTCAGCTTTCATTGTCTGACCTCACCACTAAAGGGACTAAACAGTGAGAGTGAGACCACAGAGAGTAGACCTTCTATCATTCTGAATCTCAGAATTGCTCTATGAACATTGGCAGACATTTAGTGTAAGTGATGACAAAGACACTCTTCTTCATGTAACTTAAATCAGGCTCCTTTGAGCCCCCTGCTGGACCCGGGTGGACATTGGGTTCCCTCTCTGCCCTTGAGAAGAATCCTTCTAAGTCAGTTTAGCAAAAATCCCCATCCACCCTCAGTGTCCGACCACCCTCAATATCTCATCACCTTGGCCTCTCTTCAGAAAGAATTCTGTTGAGTTAGTCTAACAAGACTCCCACTTACTCCTGATGTTTTCTCAGTAATTTTCCATTCACTGACCCCCACCCTGCTCCTTAGTTATAAATTCCCACTTATCTTAGTTGAAGTCAGAGCTGAATCTCATCTCTCTTCCCCCAGGGCTAGGCCCCGTTGCAGTGGCTCCTACACCCATCTCAATGTCTACCTCCCTTGAATAAGGGCTGCCTTACAATTCTTAAACAAGGGTCATTAAATATTTTTTTCTTTAAGCATGGGCGATACATTTTATTCATTTAAATCTTGATTTACTGAGATTTTGTGGTTTATTTTATTATTACAATAGAAATTAATCTTTTCTATACTTGTGGAATATTGCATGGAAAGTAATAAGGTTGAGAACAATAAGTATAGATGGATGTGTCAAGCACTTCTTGGGCTGATTTCTTGGTTATGTGATCTTAGCTTAAGACTAAGTTGAACTCAGTTTTCTCATTTTTCTGATAACTATTTCCTAGAAGAGTTAGGATAATTAAACTAGATAAAGTGATTAGCACTTCACCTGTCACCTGGTGGTTATCAGAACAAGGATAGTACCCTTCATTTTTAGATTACATAATTTATCAATCAATCTTAGATTTCTAGAATGTGATTTAAGAAATCTTTTTCTGGAATGTCATTTTTTTTTTTTGTCATAGGGAATAATGAAGTAAATAGTATGTTCTATTTAATTTTTGAGGAAATGTGTTGTTCAGTTTAATTTCTCTTTATTGTAAACACATTATTAATTTTTAAAATGAAATTATAGATTCAATTTAAGAAATGCCAATTTCTAAACAAACAATGTTTTATCTAGAACCTGCTTTAACAGGAAATAAATTATTCCTAACTTCATGCTATTTTGATCTAGAAATCAAGCTAGAATTCAATACGATGTGATTTGAACCTCACTATGACAAAGCTCAGATTTCTCTAGCAACACAAAGTATTTGCATACTTGAGAGATACGTTAATTTTAAAGACAACAATGCAAAGAACAAAGGGGTATAATAGTTCAATGCTTCCAATGTTCTCCACGTAAAAACAGAGCAATTAAAAAATAACCACATCACCAATCTAAATTATACTCCTTTATTCTGTCAATAATTGTGACAGCCTCAAAAGTGATTATTGATGAAAGGCTTTGTCACTTTTCTATTAAAATTTATTTAATGACATGCATCCTACCTTGGATCTGAGTCATAGTTACTTATTTTTTGAGACTTTTTAGTGAAAATTTTATGGAGATGAGGAGGTGGGGTAATCAGAAAAAAATATATTGCCACGTAGTGTTTTTCTGTTTTTGTAGTGTAAGACTGGCAGTATCTTACCCTTATTCATTATTATTTTATCTCTAGAATATTTGTTTCTCCTTTTTGTTGTTATTTGTTATTATTTTCAGATCACTGAATAATAATCTTAGATTTCATCAATAATTTTAATTTCTAATACAACTTTACCTATTATAGAGTGAAAAAAAATAATCCTTTAATCTTTATCCATTAAACACTCCTGAAAATACAGAAGCTGGTATTAATGCAAGATGTTTTGGGCGAGAAGAAAAATATTATGCAGTAGGCTTTTGCTTGTCTGAGAGAACACTATTCTCATGCATGAGTCTATATTTTCTTATAATCAGCATCTACAATCCAACTCCAAAGCAGCAATGGCTATGAATGAAAAATGGCCATTCCCCAATGACTCATTCATACTTTGTCCTTCTGATCAGAAACATCAGAAAACATGCTAATACATGTCCAAATATGTCACTTCTTAGGTATGCCAGGTTTTCCTTGGTTCCTTGAATAAATGGGCAATTTTGACTTTTTGTGGTTCTTTGGTGCTTATTATGTTCCTTTTATGTGCCAGCTACTTCATTAAATGAACACAGCCAAATTTATTTTTCAGATTTAACCAGTATTAACATTTTGCCATATCTACATATACATATTTGAGGTTATATATATATATATATATATATATATATAGTTTTATGTTAGGTTTTTTTTTTAAAGAAATAAAATATTACCTCTAAAGTTTCTCTCCTTCCCCACCCACTCACTGTCAGCCATCCCCAGAGGTAACTGTTATCTTGAGGTTGGTTGTTAGTCCTCCCATGCATAATTTAGTACTATAATTCCCTATGTCAGTGTCCAGTCATAACATAGTATTGTTTTGTGAATTTTTAGATAATTGAAGACTGTGTAATACTTTCATATCCATTTGCAATTTGCTTTTATGCACATTATATTTTTATGACACATATGTGAGGCTATGCCTAGCTCTAGATCATTTAACAACTGGATGGTATCCTATCCTATGAATGTAACATGGTGTATTTGTTCATTCTTCTGTTGGTAGCCAAAATAAATAATAAATAATTTTTAAAAATAATTAGAAATAAGTAAAATTGAACACAGCCAAATTTTATACAACACATAAAAATATCAATGTAAATGATAAATATGACAGGAAATACTGGAACTAAATCCAGATCCTGGTTCTACCATGTAGCAGTTTTATAATTTCTGTGCCTAGGTTCCTTCATCTGTAAGACCTAAGGTTGCTGTGGGTATAAATTATACTCTATATAGTATAAAATAGTTATACTATTTATAAACTATAATATAGTTTATAGTATATATAAACCACATACTATTTATATACTATATAAATAGTTTATAGTATAAGATAATTATCCATATTTTTTTAATTTCTCTCTATCTACCTTAGAACACTGCCTGGAATATAATACTTTTTACATAGGTATTTTTATTCATCGAAAACCACATACTGGGCTTCCCTGGTGGCGTAGTGGTTGAGAGTCTGTCTGCCGATGCAGGGGATGCGGGTTCGTGCCCCGGTCCAGGAAGATCCCACATGCCGTGGAGCAGCTGGGCCCGTGAGCCATGGCCGCTGAGCCTGCGCATCCAGAGCCTGTGCTCTGCAACGGGAGAGGCCACAACAGTGAGAGGCCCACGTACCATAAAAAAATAATAATAATAAATAAATAAAATAAAATAAAACCACACACTTATTTTGTTTTAATTTGTTTTTGTTGTTGATTATTGTTATAAATGTATCCACCATTGGACTTGAAATTGTTTGAATATGCTTCACGGGGTCATAATCAAATGTCAAATTTATACCACTGCTACATTATCTAGTACAAGTACTGGAGACATAAGCTGAATAAATATTGACTTAAATTGCTAGAAATCCAATCTAGACTTAGACAGGCTAGTTTCAAAAGCAATTGGAAACTAAATGATGAAGTAAATGATGAAAAATAGACAGTTATAGGTAATGGTTTACTGCATGTTAACTTTCATCAAAATTGCCTGATGTTCAGTATCTTGATAAGCCATGTTTCATGTATTTCATGGAGATTTTTTGTTTGTTTTAGGCCAGAGCATAAATTCTGTGTTTGTTACTTGATATTGGGTGGAGTATCTGTGTTTCTTAAGAAAAGAAACATATCTTATTAAATGAGATTTATTCTCCAATATGACACTACAGGTGTGATATTGGTTACACAATCAATTTGACAAGTTATGAGTCTATTTGTCCAATTATATATCTTGGTAAACACGAGGATGGATTTTCATTGAGCCTATGTAAATAAAGCGATTGCTTGGAAAATGTAAGGTGATTCAGCAAAGTATTTCTCTCTCAATTCTGAAGAGTTATAGAGAACAAATTTTATTTAAAATAGTTAATTTCAGTTTAGATCAGCATAACCTATATCAAGAGTTAAAAGGTTTTCCTCATTTTCTTAGTCCAGTTGGGCTGCTATAATAAAATACCATAAACTATGTGACTTATAAACAACAGAAATTTATCTCTCACAGTTCTGTAGACTGGGAAGTCCAAGATCAAGGTGCCAGTACATTCAGTGTCTGGTGAGAACCTGCTTCCTGGTTCACAGACAGCTGTCTTGCAGTCTCCTCACATGGTGGAAAAGATAAGGGAGCTCTCTGGTGTCTCTTTTATAAGGGCATGAATCCATTCATGACAGCTCACAGTCATGACTCAAATCACCTCCCAAAGGCCCACCTCCAAATACATTACATTGGTCATTAGGATTTAACATATGAATTGGGGGCAGCAAGGTGGAAACAAATATTCAGTCTATAAAACTCATATATACATAAAATTAGAACAATAAAATGATACCAATAATATTTCCAAAATATCACCACAATTGAATTTCCTTCATCATTTCATTATGTAATTTGTAATTTTTTTTAACTATGCATCTTTAGTAAGTGGTCTGCTTTCATAATGTAGGTCTGCTGCCAGACAGAAAAGAGTTCTAGAATTACTGACTCAGACCACCTATATTGTATAAATGTTTCCTAAGTGTTGTCAGCTTGGAAGATACTTCTAATTATCTGTTCCTTGAAGCAACAATAATTTAGAGTGTCTGGTGAAGTCCTTTCAGTAGGCATTCTGACTGCCTTTTTAAATCAGTATCACAAAGTCCCACCTATAGTTTATAGCAAGTCTTCTGGCAAATTACTTGAGGGCTGCATAATTTCTGAAATATTGATTATAATAATATTTTATCTATATAATCTTTACTAAAGAAAAGGTTGTGTGTTTCTGCTGTTTTGATGATTCTTCCCACACAGATTTTACAATAATGTTAAGCTAATTATGAAATATGAAATGCAGCAAACAACACTAATTGTTACTATCATCTCTTTTTTTATAAGGTAAAGCACAGATCTTTGTGCTTGTCTAGAAGACCTATAAAGACCCCCTAAATATATTGTTTTATTTTTTTCTAAATTTGGGATCTGATATTTGAGGCAAACCAAAAAATTAGAGCAGATTTGATGACTCAAGATAGGACCATTGATGCAGAGAAACAGTATTTGGCTATCTACTTAAAGTCATAAAATGCTTTAAATAAACATAAATGATTATAACAGTTTTGTAAGAAACTTTCCTTTTTCCATAAGTGAATAAATATTTTCCTTCTTTTTGTTTTAAATTAACCAGTTACATATAAAGTCAAACCTAAGCAGAGAATATTATTCTGATAAGATATGGCATCTCTGCTATGTGGGAAGTTTACGTAGAAGATAAAGAATGATATTTTATGATCCATTAAGAGTTTCTAAGACTTAGTTTTCAATTTGACAGAGAAAAAGAGCCAAATTTTAATTTTGCATCAATGCATGTTTGACAGCAAAATTTTCATGAGTCTCCCCGAACCTCTTTAAATTATCTGGTGAGTAAGTCCATTGAAACTGAATTAAGTTTACCAACATTTAAAACTCTTTATAGAGCCTTTCAATCCCAGGTATTATAAACTAAGGAAAACAAAGTTAACTTCCCTCATACCTTCTGCTACTTGCTGTATACAGCAAAGATTTTTTTTTCCTTTTTTGTGTTTTTTCTTATTTTGGATCAAACGTACTTTAAGACAAAATTACTCTCCTTTTTTCCTTGAAAGCAAATGCCTCAATTTTACATACACAGTGATTTTCTCAATGATTATTACTCCTAGTATACTCTCAATAACCAATATTAGTTATAATTTTTAACCAAAATTACCATCTTCTATTGAAAGAGGAAACTGGAAGATGGTACTGATACTTTATTATATCTAAGCACAATTTTAGCAAATTATCACAGTTCATAAATACATATAACATAAGTACAGCTACAAACATCCATTTTCTGCCTTATTAAAGTGGCAAGAAAGAACAGGTTCATTATCATGAACCAAAGATAAAGCCACTCCATACCACATGCAAATAAGAAGTAAATAATATAAAATTTAAATTATGCTATGTAACCAGTTGTTCAGTATTCAGTCTCACTTGGAAATTATCTAAGAATTTAAAGATTATTCACTAACTCATTTTAGTATTAGTTGAAGGATTTTGGTTATCTAAGGATCTAAGAAATTTTGTTCAGTATGATGTACTATAAAACATATTTATACTTTTAATAAAAAATCTTGTCAGAATTACGATTCAACTTAATTAAATCCACACTTACATTTTTTAAAATCATTTTCACATTTGTTCTCTTTTTTCAAAATTTGTTTATTTTTGGCTGTGTTGGGTCTTCTTTGCTGCCTGTGGGCTTTCTCTAGTTGCTGCAAGCAGGGGCTACTCCTTGTTGTGGTGTGCGGGCTTCTCATTGTGGTGGCTTCTCCTGTGGTGGAGCATGGGTACGTGAGCTCAGTAATTGTGGCTAGTGGGCTCTAGAGCACAGGCTCAGTAGCTGTGGTGCATGGGCTTAGTTGCCCCGTGGCATGTGGGATCTTCCCGGACCGGGGCTCAAACCCATATCCCCTGCATTGGCAGGCAGATTCTTAACCACTGTGCCACCAAGGAAGCCCCTCACACTTACATTTTTATGAGCCTAAACATTATATAGATTTAATGTTAGTAAACCAGTATGAGAAGATTAGAAATTTCAGAATAATTTTTATCTTTATGAGAAAACAAATCCAAATTTTATAAAAAATAAAGCTCTTATAAATCTTATAAAATAGATAATATTTTTATAATCTTAGAAAAGGTTTATAGTTTATGCCATATTGAAACAAGTAACAAACATATAGTTATCATTTATCTTTAAACATAAAATTATTTAAATAATATAATTTAAAAAATTCACATTGATTATATGATCTTGGACTCTAAATGTTTCTGATAGCAGTGTCTGTAATAAACGTATCTCTTAGTACTTTTAAAGGATCATTGATTCATTTTACTTATTTACTGTGAAATTTAAAAATATTCTAAGTTTTTATATGTGCATACATATAACTATAAAACAATTAGAAGATAATCTATTTAATTAAGAAATGTTATAATCTACTTTGTACCCTCTGGAATTAGGAAAATATTTCACACTCAAAATGAAAGGTTAAAGCTTTCTTCAGTTACAGACACATAGACAAATTATGTTTCAATTCTACAAGCTAAACCCTGAGTAAAAAGTAAACACAAAATGAAAAATCATCTTTTCAGATTTCAAAGAGCTGTTTTCCTTCTCAGTGCATATGCAATTCTTAATTGATATGCGCTCACAAATAACTCAACAGGTTAAAAAGAAATTTTAAAAAGCTAACATATAAATAGACTAACAAGCCATATATTCCTTCCTAGCTCAAACAACATAGAATAGATCTCTATAATCTTTTTGATGGAGATTATCAAATATTTAGACCATAAAATCAAATATTTGATTTTTATTATTACTGTAGCAGAATAACTTGTTGTCTGTGTACAAACTAGAAACAAAAACAAAATGATAAAAACAGTAGGAAGTAAAGAAAAAAAAGTCACAAATATCTTAGTACTACTGTCATTTGGGATTCACTCATGGAACCAAGAAAATATATGCCTGGGTTTAAATCTCTCACAGGGTACACTTCTCTGCCATTACTGCTTACTGGCTGCCATCAGGTCTGTCCACCAGGAATTTTAGTGGATGATATATAGTTTTCTTTCTTTCTTTCTCTTTCTTTTGTTCTTTTTTCTTTTTGCCATTGACATAGACTTTTATTTCCCTGTGCCACGGTAATATGGGGCTTTAATATCTGACTTTTCCTTATTTTGTTGACAAATTACAAAAAAATAATGGAATGTAAAATGACCTACTTCCAGTTCATAAGCCATTAAGACACAGAAACAGCAAATATCATTATTCAAGAAGGAGTCAAAGGTAATGAATGTGTAGGACCTACATACCATTCACTTTATGTGTGCAATGTCATTTAATCCATACACCAGTCTCATGAGATAAGATTCCTATTTTATAAATGAGAACCCTGAGACCAAGGTCTCCTTAAACAGTGGTGGCATTTAAGCTGTGGTTTGCTTAACCAAACAGCCTGAGTATATTTTCTATTGACTATACTGTTTACTAACCTCCCCATGGGATTTACTGAAAAAAAAATCTTAAATACAAGGAAGTGTTATCCCTATTTTAGATTCCCTAAATATCAATCTTTGATTTTCACAAAGGCACAGATTACTTTTGTGTACTTATTTGAGTTTCAAGCTTTGTTCTAGCCATATGCCAATAGAACTATAATTTACTCAACAGTTCTCTTGTATGAATTCATTTTTAATTTAAATTTATTTAAATGGAAGCTTTATATCACTATTATAAATGTAAATCCACCATGTTTACCAGAAAGAGAACAAAAAAGAGAAACAAATATGAAAATATGGGAGTTTATACAGCTTCTAGAATGCTCTCAGGCAGGCATCCTCAACTGTGTCTCCTAGAACCCTGGGGTGGTAGTGGTGATACAGGACTGGGAAGTGAGAAGCCTTCTTGCAGGTAGAGGAGTGGTCTGCTGGACGAGTTTCTTGAGAGTCCCATCCAGGCCTCGATGCCATCACATCATTTACTTTTCTACTTTCAGACATCAGAGATTCATGGTATTATGGATGAGATTCAACCCATTCTATGAAATTTTCTCTCTTAAACATGACAAAATTAAAGTAACAAGGATCCATATGTTATTGGAGCAGGAGCTTTAGAATTCCAAGTGTAATAATAATCAGAATAAATTAGTTTCTGCTGTATACTTATTTTGGTTTTCCTAATATAAAAACTTGCACTGAATGCTGATATATATACATAACACCCAGTGACTGTGTAATCAAAGATTCTAAAATGAAAGTTTAAATACACTGTATCTCCAGTACAAATCTGTTCAAATGGCTGTTTCTCCTGGCTCTTGGCTCCAAACTTACAGTTCCATAAAGAGTAATCTTCATTAATTTTGGAAACTTTGGGTCAATAATCCAGATAATAAACTTTTCTCTTAAAATCCTTGAGCTGGGGCTTCCCTGGTGGTGCAGTGGTTGAGAGTCCGCCTGCCGATGCAGGGGACACAGGTATGTGCACCTGTCCGGGAAGATCCCACATGCCATGGAACGGATAGGCCTGTGAGCCATGGCCGCTGAGCCTGCACGTCCGGAGCCTGTGCTCCGCAATGGGAGAGACCACAACAGTGAGAGGCCCATGTACTGAAAAAAAAAAAAAAAAAAATCTTTGAGCTGATGAAATTAACTTTGTATTCCAAATATGTGATTGGACTTCTATCATAAAAAGGCATATGAGCTTCACAGAATTAAATTATCTTTTATGTATATTTTCATGAAGTTTTAAATCAGAAGTTTGTATTGTTTTGTTTTGTTTTTGTGGTATGCAGGACTCTCATTGTTGTGGCCTCTCCCGTGGCAGAGCACAGGCTCTGGACGTGCAGGCTCAGGGGCCATGGCTCACAGGCTGAGCCGCTCCACGGCATGTGGGATCTTCCTGGACCAGGGCACGAATCCGTGTCCCCTGCATCAGCAGGCTGACTCTCAACAACTGTGCCACCAGGGAAGCCCAGAAGTTTTTTTGTTTTTTTTTTTTGTTTTTTTTTTTTTCCTTTTGCGGTATGCGGGCCTCTCACTGTTGTGGCCTCTCCCGTTGCGGAGCACAGGCTCCGGACGCGCAGGCCCAGCGGCCGTGGCTCACGGGCCCAGCCGCTCCGCGGCATATGTGATCCTCCCAGACAGGGGCACGAACCCGTATCCCCTGCATCGGCAGGCGGACTCTCAACCACTGCGCCACCAGGGAGGCCCCAGAAGTTATTTTTAATTGAATTGTTTTATCTAATAAAACATCAAAAGTGGAGGTCAGAGGCCTGGGAAGTGTAATAGCATCAGTTGAATGACTCTAAAAGGTGAATTAAAAGGAAATTTGTGGACTTTCCTGGTAATGCAGTGGTTAAGAATCCACCTGTCAATGCAGGGGTCACAGGTTCAATCGTTGGTCCGGGAAGATCCCACATGCAGCAGAGCAGCTAAGCCTGTATACCACAATGACTGAGCCTGCACTCTAGAGCCCAGGAGCCACAACTACTGAGCCCACACACAAAAACTACTGAAGCTCGTGAACAAGAGCCCGTGCTCTGCAACAAGAGAAGCCACCACAATGAGAAGCCCGTGCACCACAATGAAGAGTGACACCTGCTTGCCTCAATTAGAGAAAGCCCTCGTGCAGCAAGAAAGACCCAATGCAGCAAAAAATAAATAAATATATTTTTTAAAAAAAACAGGAAATTTGTAAGGCCCATTAAATGTAGAATCATCCATTGCATCAGTACTACTGGAAGTCAGAATGGCAGAGTCAAGCGAAGTCCACAAGGATGAACCAGAATATCCTAAATGGAAATCCACTGGTGGGAGCAGAATGTTTAAAGTTAAATATTTTAAAAGGTAAAATCATGACTTTCAGGCACATTGAAAAACAACTTTTGTCATAGATTTTATTTAACTCATTAATGAGGAAACTGGGAAGGTGTTAAATCTTGTCCACACAACACTTAAGAAACTAGTGTATTTGTAGTAAATTTAAGAAAGTAATGTTAGAATAAGATTGCCTGGTTACATAAAAAACTTGTTAATATCTCACAGAGCAATAAAATATAACTGTGTACACACTACTATATATAAAATAGATAATCAACAAAGACCTATTATATATCACAGGGAACTCTACTCAATATTCTGTAATAACTTAATGGGAAAAGAATTTGTGAAAGAATAGCTAGATGTATACGTGTAACTGAATCACTTTGCCATACACCCAAAACTAACACAACATTGTAAATCAACTATACTCTAATATAAAATAAAGATAAAAAAAAGATAACCTTGTGGTTATCTATTTTACTGAACAAAAATTGGCACCTCTTCTAGATTAAAAAAATAAAATACTTAGGAATAAACCTACCAAGGGAGAAAAAAGACCTGTATGCAGAAAACTATAAGACACTGATGAAAGAAATTAAAGATGATACCAACAGATGGAGAGATATACCATGTTCTTGGGCTGGAAGAATCAATATTGTGAAAATGACTATAATACCCATAGCAATCTACAGATTCAATGTAATCCCTATCAAATTACCAATGGCAATTTTTACAGAACAAGAAAAAATCATCTTAAAATTTGTATGGAGACAAAAATGACCCCAAATAGACAAAGCAGTCTTGAGGGAAAAAAACGGAGCTGGAGGAATCAGGCTCCCTGACTTCAGACTATAATACAAAGCTACAATAATCAAGACAATATGGTACTGGCAAAAAGACAGAAACATAGATCAATGGAACAAGATAGAAAGCCCAGAGATAAACCCATGCACCTGTGGTCAACTAATCTACGACAAAGGAGGCAAAGATATACAATGGAGAAAAGAGAGTCTCTTCATTAAGTGGTACTGGGAAAACTGGACAGCTCCATGTAAAAGAATAAAATTAGAACACTCCCTAACACCATACACAAAAATAAATTCAAAATGGATTCGAGACCTAAATGTAAGACCATACACTATAAAACTCTTAGAGGAAAACATAGGAAGAACACTCTTTGACATAAATCACTGCAAGATCTTTCTTGATCCACCTCCTAGAGTAATGGAAAAATAAAAAAAAAATAAAAAATAAACAAATGGGACCTAATGAAACTTAAAAGCTTTTGCACAGCAAAGGAAAGTATAAAAATGATTAAAAGACAACCCTCAGAATGGGAGAAAATATTTGCAAATGAATCAACGGACAAAGGATTTATCTCCAAAATGTAAACAGCTCATGCAGCTCAATATTAAAGAAACAAAAAGGCAATCCAAAAATGGGCAAAAGACCTAAATAGATATTTCTCCAAAGAAGACATACAGATAGCCAAGAAGCACATGAAAAGCTGCTCAACATCACTAATTATTAGAGAAATGCAAATTAAAACTACAATGAGGTGTCACCTCACACCAGTTAGAATGGGCATCATCAGAAAATCTACAAACAACAAATGCTGTAGAGGGTGTGGAGAAAAGGGAACCCTCTTGCACTGTTGGTGGGAATGTAATTTGACACAGCCACTATGGAGAATAGTATGGAGGTTCCTTAAAAACTAAATATAGAATTACCATATGATCTAGCAATCCCACTAGTGGGCATATACCCACAGAAAACCATAATTCAAAAAGACACATGCTAGGCTTCCCTGGTGGTGCAGTGGTTGAGGGTCCGCTTGCCGATGCAGGGGACATGGGTTCGTGCCCCGGTCTGGAAGGATCCCACATGCCGCAGAGCAGCTGGGCCCGTGAGCCATGGCCGCTGAGCCTGCACGTCTGGAGCCTGTACTCCACAATGGGAGAGGCCACAACAGTGAGAGGCCTGCGTACCACACACACACAAAAAAAGTCACATGCACCCCAATGTTCATTGCAACACTATTTACAATAGCCAGGTCATGGAAGCAACCTAAATGCCCATCAACAGACGAATGGATAAAGAAGATTTGGTACATATATACAATGGAATATTACTCAGCCTTAAAAAGGAACGAAATTGAGTCATTTGTTGAGACATGGATGGATCTAGAGACTATCATACAGAGTGAAGTAAGTCAGAAAGAGAAAAATAAATATCGTATATTAACGCATATATGTGGAACCTAGAAAAATGGTACAGATGAACCGGTTTGTAGGGCAAAAGTTGAGACACAGACATAGAGAACAAACGTATGGACACCATGGGGGGAAAACTGCGGTGGGGTGGGGCTGGTGGTGTTCTGAATTTGGCAATTGGGATTGACATGTATACACTGATGTATATAAAATTGATGACTGGGCTTCCCTGGTGGCGCAGTGGTTGAGAGTCTGTCTGCCGATGCAGGGGATGTGGGTTCGTGCCCTGGTCCGGGAAGATCCCACATGCCGCGGAGAGGCTGGGCCCGTGAGCCATGGCCACTGAGCCTGCGCATCTGGAGCCTGTGCTCCGCAATGGGAGAGGCCACACAGTGAGAGGCCCGCGTACCACACACACAAAAAATAATAATAATAATAAAATAAAATAAAATAGATGACTAATAAGAATCTGCAGTATAAAATACCAAATAAACAAACAAAACAAAACAAAACAAAAACATAGTTAATCTACAGCTTCACTCAATTTTGGACTTTTAATCAATTGGAAACAAGTCAAACTAAAGACATTTCCTTTGGTTTTTGTCTGGTGGCCTTCAGTTCATCCACCCATATTTTTGATTAATTTATATATTTTGGTTTATATTTTCACAATAGTATAACAAGAGAATAGTGATCCCTGGCACAAAATAAAGATATCCTGAGCATTATCTGACTCATTTCCCATCCCTTAAGTTCAAAGCAGAGGTTGGGATGATCAAAGGTGAAAAGAAAATCCCTTTATTAACAGCAATCTAAATGAATATGATAGGGGTTTCCTGCCACCAAGGAGCAAAGTGTGGAAGTTCAAAATGTATTGATATTTGGACGTATACCACTACGTTGTGGGTACAACTGAAAATAAGGGAGAAATTCCCATACTACCTGGGGAAAAAAAAGGAACACTGGAGAACAGGAGTGAGGTAGTCACCCAACTGTAAATACTTGATGCTGGAAGAGTGCAATACATACCTTGAAGTGCACTGTGGGTAGACTAAGTATCACCAGCTGAGCTGCTTGAGAACTTGCAACAATCAGGAGAAGTACAGACAATGATTTTTAGGAAAAATTGAGCAAGAGTTTATGTGATGATGAGTACTGGCATGAACTTGTTGCAATTCAAATGCTAATGACCAAAACAACTGTTAATAAAGGTGAAAAGCACTTAATGGAGTGTTAGCACAGCAGAGAAGTAAGTACTTTGACAAAGTATCTGTCTTGGAAATTCCCAATGGAAGACCAGAAGGAGAAGGGACTTGCATCCTGTTTGAAAGTTATAAAATTGGCCCTGTGGACTCTAAGATCAACTAAAAAAGCACATTTCCATGGAAAGTACAAGTTGGTGATGACTGTGTAGTATTAAGATTACAAATAATACTGCATAAGGGGGTGAAGTCAAAGAGTTCTAAATCTAAAGTTACTATATGCAGAGACGAATTATATCATTTCTCATCATTCAGTCAGGGAAGAATAGATATTTCCTGTACTTCTCAGAATGTAATTAGTATACTTTTCTCTCAAATAGAAAGCCCTGATTATCGTACTGAAGCTGTCCTGACACACCCATAGTGTGTTAATCTCACCTGATTAAAAAAAGGAGGAATATGGAACTTGGCATCAGATGAAATTTTGTCGGTACAGGGGGTTAGCAAAATAGCAGAGGTTAGATCAATTTTTGAAGAGAGAAAAAAATCTGAATGAAAGAAATTAGGATAAAAATAGTCTTTCTCTATAAAGGGACCTTCTTCCCCCTCCTGCTTCCTTAAAGCTTAACCTCTTGAATAAGTACCCTTATTCTGTAAGAAAATTATTATGTGGCACATATCTCTAAGTTTTCTGCTCCTACACTGTAATTACATTTCATTTTCTCAAGGCTTTATTAAGTCTTATAAACCTGTATGTTTTATATAATAGTGTCATGGAAAATAAAGATAGAGAACAGTAAATAAAGTGTGACTTGCCCTATAGTAAACTCTCCAATGGCACTAGTTGGAAGAATTTTGAGTCCTGTTGAGGAAGCAGTGAGAACAGAAGTTCCAGACAAGCCTTGATCCTAAGGAACTCCTCTTCAAGACTTTGGGAAAAGTGGGTGACAAGCAGAATACCCCAAGGAACACTAATAAACAGACAACAAGAAAAACTAGAGTAAAATCTACTTTTCTTTCTGTCTGTGCTAGATGATGGACTGCTGATTGTAGTGGGATAGAAGCTTTGTAGAAGTCTCCTCAGAAATGAAGAAACTGAACATGAGCACGCATGACCACAGGCATGCTGCTTGTCCACAGCAATACCAGATAGAGCCTGAGATTTTTCAAATGCAGGTACAATATTTTCACTGGACTCGTTTTCACAGGAAGAGACTTAATGGGAATACAACCCTGACAGGTTCCATGAAGGTAAGAGCATACCTCATCTTATTGTGCTTTGCTTTATTGCACTTCACAGATAGAACGTTGTTTACAAATTGAAGATTTGTGGCAACATTTCTTCAAGCTAGACTATCAGTGCCATTTTTTTCTAGAAGTGTTTGCTCACTTCATGTCTCTGTGTTATGTTTTGGTGCTTCTTACAATATTTCAATCTTTTTCATTATATTTGTTATGGTGAACTGTGATCCATGATCTTTGATGTTACTATTGTAATTGTGTCATGGCACCGCAAACTGTGCCATATAATGTGGTCAACTTAATCAATAAATATTATGTGTATGTTCTGACTGCTCCACCAGCCGGCTGTTCCCCCATCTCTCTCCCTCTCCTCGGGCCTTCCTATTCCTGAGGACAAAACCATATTGAAATTAGGCCAATTAATAATCCTAAAATGGCCTCTTAATTGTTCAACTGAAAAGTCACAAGTCTCTCACTTTAAATCAAAAGCTAGAAATGATTAAACTTAGTGAGGAAGGCATGTTGAAAGCTGACGTAGGCCAAAATCTAGGCCTCTTGCACCAGTTAGCTAGGTTGTGAATGCGAAGGAAAAGTTCTTGAAGGAAATTATAAGTGCTGCTCCAGTGAACACACAAATGTTCAGAAAACAAAACAGACTTATTGCTAGTTATGGAGAAAGTATTAGAGGTTTGGATACACCAAATCATACACAATATTCCCTAGAGCCAAAGCCTAATCCAAAACAAGGCTCTAACTCATTTCAATTCTGTTAAGGCTGAGAGAGGTAAGGAAGCTGCAGAAAAAGAGGTGTGAAGCCAGCAGAGGTTTGTTCATGAGGGTTAAGGAAAGAAGCCATCTCTGTAACATAAAAGTGTAAGGTGAAGCCATGAGTGTTCACGTAGAACTGCAGCAAGTTATCCAGAAGATCTAACTCAGATAATTAATGTAGGTGGATATACTAAACAACAGATTTTCAATGTAGATGAAACAATCTTATGTTGGAAGATGACATCTAGGATTTTCATAGGTAGAGAGGAGAAGTCAATGCCTGGCTTCAAAGTTTTAGAGGACAGACAGGCTGACTCTCATTAGGGGCTAATGCATCTGGTGACTTAAAGTCGAAGCCAGGTCTCATTTAGCATCCCCAAAATCCCAGGGCCCTTAAAAATGATGCTAAATCTATTCTGCCTGTGTTTTAGAAATGGAAATACAAAGTTTAGATGATGGTACATCTGTTCACAACATCATTTAAGCCCACTGTGGAGACCTACTGCTCAGAAAAGATTCCTTTCTAAATATGAGTTCTCACTGACAATGTACCTGGTCACACAAGATTTTTGATGGATATGTACAAGGAGATTAATGCTGTTGTCATGCCTGTTAACACAACATCCATTCTGCAGCCCATGGGACAAGGAGTAATTTTGACTTTCAGGTCTTATTTAAGAAATACATTTCACAAGGCTATAGCCCATAAATAGCGATTCTTCTGATGGACCTTGGCAAAGTAAATTGAAAGACTTATGGAAAGGATTCATCATTCCAGATGCCATTATGAATATTTATGATTCCTGGGAAGAGGATAAAATATCAATATTAACAGGAGTTTTTGGAAGAGGTTGATTGCAATCCTCATGGATGACTTTAAGGGATTCAAGTTTTCAGTGGAGGAAGTAACTGTAGATGTGGTGGAAAGACCTAGAATTAGAAGTGGAGCCTGAAGATGTGGCTGAATGCCTGCAATTTCATGTTAAAATTTGAAGAGATGAGGAATTGCTTCTCACAGATGAGAAAGAAAGTGTTTTCTTGGGATGGAGTCTACTTCTGGTGGAGATGCTTGGAGATTGCTTAAATGACAAGAAAGTATTTAGAATATGATGTTAAATTATTTGATAAAGCAGCAGCAAGATTTAAGAGGATTGACTCTGATCTTTGAAAGAAATTCAGCTGGGGGTAAAATGTTATCAAACAGCACTGTGAGCTACAGAAAAATCTTTCATGAAAGGAAGAGTTCATCAATGGGGCAAATGTCATTGTTGTCTTATTTAAAGAAATTGCCACAGACACCCCCAGCTTCAGCAACCACCACCTAATCTGTCAGCAGCCATCAATATTAAGACAGGAACCTCCATCATCAAAAGATTAGGACTTCTCTAAATGCTCAGAGGATGGTTAGCATATTTTAGCAATAAAGTATTTTTTTAAATTAAGGTATATACATTGTTTTTTCAGACATAATGCTATTGCACAGTTAATAGGCTAGAGTATAGTGTAAACAAAATTTTATGTACTGGGAAGCCAAAAAAAATTTGTGTGACTCACTTTATTGTGATATTTAATTTATTGATGTGATCTGGAATTGAACTCACAGTATCTCTCAGGTGTGCCTGTAGTAGAGAAGATGCACTTTCTTCCATAAAGGATAACAAAAGAAGCCACCAGAACCTGGGTTCAAGATTCTACTTGACCCCTAATAGTTATGGGAATTTAAACAATAAAATTCACTACTTTGAGCCTTACTCAGCAATGAAATGGTTATGTTAATACCTTCTTGGAATGTTGTTGTGGGGTAAAATAATAATCTGTAAATATAAAGTTTTGATAAAATAAATGTTCTATAAATCTAAAGTATAGATAATATGCATACAATAAAAAGATTCTTTCCAAATTTTTATACCTATCTGACTTTCTCTCCTTCTTTAGTTGAATTTACCCAGGTAGGTATAGTCATTCATTCAACAAACACTATCCTTATCGCTAAAATATGATTCCCTTAGCTTTATATCCCATTCCCTCCCTCCCCCACATTTAGAAGACTGTCATAGTAGAAATGTAATATTTGTTAAATGATTAAAGTCATGAAGGCTTTATTTATTTAGTGCCACATTTTTCCTGATTCTTTTCTTGCTGCTTTGAATGACATAAATAAGAAATATCCCTTGTCCCCATCGTCTTCATGTTTTTCTGTCTTAATTATATAAATTTTTAATCATTGTATTTTGACTTCCTTGTTTACCACCAAATGAGATTCTTTCCAGTAAGGAAATGAACCTATACAGAGCAGTTCACATTTTATGCATATTTAAGGAGCACAGTGAATTGTAATCTGTGTTTACATCTTACCACGTTGTGGTGTCAGTTTAGGTGATAAATACAAACCCAGTGTGTTGGGCTTCCCTGGTGGCACAGTGGTTGAGAGTCCGCCTGCCGATGTAGGGGATGTGGGTTCGTGCCTCAGTCTGGGAGGATCCTACATGCCGTGGAGCGGCTGGGCCCATGAACCATGGCCACTGAGCCCGTGCGTCCGGAGCCTGTGCTCTGCAACAGAAGAGGCCACAACAGTGAGAGGCCCGTGTACCGCAAAAAAAAAAAAAAAAAAAACCCAGTGTGCTTATCTGGCTCAGTTTTAAATAAAGCACATTTTCTATCATGCGTCCCCTATGAACACATCTTTGTTTTAAATGTGGCCACAAAAAGGAATCATAGCAAAATTAAATCAACATTTTTCTATTGTGCTTTTCATAATACATAATACTATGTGAATTTAGCAAGTGTCCTTTGATAATCCCTCTGTATCTGCCACAAAGTGCACATGGCTGCTGGAAACATCTCAGAGTATCCTCCTCCTGCTGCTGGTACATATGAGAGGGTGGTGAGAAGTGAAGGTAACATAATAATAAGGAATAAAAGGTCCTTCTCACCCTCAGAGGATGTCTTAAACTTCAATGGCTTTCGAAAGGCCACTCCTCAGAGAGGAAAAGGGCTACTGTCAAGTAAAAGCCTGCATTTCAAAATCGTCTCTCTGAGGCTGGTGAAACCATGATTAATTGTAACTTCTTACATCATTTCTCATATCCTCTCATTTTTTCCTTTATCTTATTACATGTTTCCATTCACTCAGTGCTGTTGTTTCCTGCTGTATGCGTACTATTTCCAAAAGACATACGAAAAAGGCAGTATTTGATTACTTTGGAATTTTAATTTTGCCATAACTTTATTTTTATTTATTTATTTTTATTTATTTATTATTTTTTTGCAGTACACGGGCCTCTCACTGTTGTGGCCTCTCCCTTTGTGGAGCACAGGCTCCAGACGCACAGGCTCAGTGGCCATGGCTCAGGGGCCTAGCTGCTCCGTGGCATGTGGGATCTCCCCGGACCGGGGCACAAACCCGTGTCCCCTGCATCAGAAGGTGGACTCTCAACCACTGCGCCACCAGGGAAGCCCTATTTTTATTTTTGTATATAAAAATAAAATGCTAGCTATTTTATCTTATGCCAAAACTAAATATTAAAGTTCATTTTTCATTTGTATAGTAACTTTCTTAATATCTCCAAAAGTCAACTTTATGTAGTTTCATCCTGCATGGATCAGTTTACCATTTGCTTGTTCATAGTTATATCTAATTTTCAGTGTAGAGAGATTCTCCCTTCAATGACACCAAAAGTTCCTGGAAATATGCTATCTTCTCTTTTTTTCTGAGTTTTGACACATGAGATGATTCTCTAAGCAGAAAAGAAGAGGAAGGTCATTCTTGACAGAGAGGACATTGTAGGCTTAGGGTCATATAGGTGGAATATGACAACTCAGAGATATGAGTCCAGCTCAGTACCACTACCAAACCCACAGAGGCCCTCTGAGTTCATGTGCAATAAGAAATCTAGTTGTTTGAAATGTTCTCTAATAAGTATACAAATTTTGGCAATCATCTATGTGAGAGAATATTTCCAGGTGACCCTTGATTTGAAAGTCTAAGCAGATTCTGGAGATATTTTTATCTGTTTCTTTTTCTGGTGCTATTTACATAAAGGAAACATTGGCAGAAATCCTCAGTCCTGGTGTGCATCCAATTTCTTTTTGTTTTGATTGGCTAGGCTTCAGTAAATGATTTTCACATTAACAAAGAGATATTGAAATACTAATTTGGAATCCTGTATTCCTTTCTGATGCTGATGTTGATGAGTCTGAATGCTGAAGTTCATGAAGGTAATGCACACAGGATTTGACTTATGAAAAAAATATGGCCTTTATTTCAGATTACCAGTTATATTACAGTAAAGTAGACTTCACTTTTGACTTAGAGAAAGGAAGGGAAATGTAATCAGATGCCACTTAAAACAAATTTCTAGATTGGAAATATGTAAAAAAGTTTCATTGTCTGCCATAATTTTGACAGGTTATATTCAATTACTACGAACTAATTCGTTTACCTCAACTACTTTTGAGAAGATGCAGATTTGTGTGGTTATATGTAATTTAGCTCTAATTGTTAAGTTTTAAGATCTTGGAAACACAAATCAGCAGAAAAACTATATTCTTTAGGAAACTGATTTATCAGTTGCAGAGAGGTTGGAAATAGTAAAAAACTTTTAATGAAATTTTAGTAGTTTAAATACATGATTATTTGTGGAATATAATGAGGAGTAGTCCAATATGATCTAGAGGGTGAATTAATGAATAACAAAATAATTTCCTTTTATACATGATGTGCTATTCTGTGCTGGCTACATTGTATAAATATGCATTGTACATGTACATTGTACAACTGGCTACATTGTACAAATATACATAGTACATGTACATTGTACAACTACAGTAAGATAAGAAAAGCAAAGGTGAAAAAACTTAAGAGGAATGAGGCCATTTATTTTCAACATTTGATTCTGTGTTTAAAAGTGTTCCCTGAGAAATGTTGGATAATATAAGAATATAAAAAGGAGATTAAATTATTGATAATTCCAATATCCAAAGTTTCATATTTTGTTATGCTGAAAATTTTTTCACTACTCAGATGATTCATAAATAGATGGATAAAAAATAATGAAGGTAGAAATAGATATATATATTTATAAAATTGGCATTAAACTGTTATCCTGCAAATACATTATTGTATATTTTTTAACTCAATACTTGCTTTTAGCATTAAGCTATATTAAATATTATTCAAAATTATAAAATATTTGATGAATAACATTCTATAACATATGGGCAACATAAATTATTGAAGAATCTCATCTATTAATTTGTAGGTTAGTACTTTTTTTCCCCTGTAAACAATTCTATAGTGCATATTCTCACCTAAATTGCCACACTTATGAATGAAGTTTGGAGGAATTTAATTCTTGCACAAAGGATAGAAAAATACTTTTGTCCTCTCTATATAGACTTCCAAAATCATTTCCAGACATACATCACAATTTTATCTTTCATCAGCAGTAATAATTACTGGTCACACAATACCCTCCCTCACAATGTATTAGTCCTAAATATTTTTTTGGCAGCAAATAGAATTTAGTTATTTTAAATTAAGTAATTATATCAATATTAAAGTAAAACACTTCTTTAAAAAATTGTAACCATTCTTTCACATCTATTTCTATTTTTATTGCTGTATATGTTAATACATTTAGATTTATGACATTTTTACATATTAAAAAATTAACTGCGATCATACTTATTACAAAATTTACGTTTATTTTTTAATCTTTTAACGTTATCTGTGATTATTCAGGGTTTAAAATATTTACAAAATGTGTACTTAATATGTCACCCTATTCACCTCTGATTATTTTCCCTTAGAGCATCATAATTTTACATTTTGTTTATACTGTTTTTGGTGTTTTATGACTGCTCACTTTTACACATAACTTCTAAATTTATTGGGTGGCATATAGTTTAGTTGTTCTATAATGTAAAGATCCAAACTTAATTTTTTCCAACCACTTTTCTAAAAACTGTATTTAAAAAAAAATACTTTCCCATTAGTTTGTAATGCTCTCTTTAAGATACATTTAATTCTTATATGCCAAAAATATTCAACAACATTTGTAAGTTTCTCCTGGCTCGGAGAACATAGGAGATTTAACTCCTCCTAAATCGGATGAGAGGTGATACGGGGAAGTTAGTCATAAATGCCAGCACTTACTTGGGAGCAGTGTGTGTCA
This sequence comes from Mesoplodon mirus, assembly GCF_964341445.2. Classification (NCBI taxonomy): domain Eukaryota; kingdom Metazoa; phylum Chordata; class Mammalia; order Artiodactyla; family Ziphiidae; genus Mesoplodon; species Mesoplodon mirus. Next base: position 20,408,951 of record NC_138983.1, read on the forward strand.
CACTGACCAATCGTTTCCATCTTGAGTTAGTAAAACACTGAAAACTCTTTAGCTTCTTTAGCAGGTTTCTTGTATAGTCTGAATGAAGAGAAATAAATGGTGTTTGGGGGGAGAAGTCACAATAACAGGACATTTTTTAATGAACTATTATGTCTACGGATAGAGTTTGGAAAAAACAGATATAGCTATAAATAAGGTTGAAATTGCTTTGCATAATAATATAAAGGAGTTTTTTTTCATTTCTGGCATGTCATATTTCTACCGATTATTGCTTTAGGAAAACAATCATTCTTTATTAATATGGATTTAGACCTCATTGAATCTGAGAATTATTTTATCTCCTTAGAAGATATATGTGAGTGTGTGTCTCTGGTGTGTGTGTGTGTGTGTGTGTGTGTGGCATAGCTTAGTCTGAATCAACTCATTTGCTGAAATTACTTTGCCCTTTTAACACACCATTTAAAAATGATAGGGCTTCCCTGGCGGCACAGTGGTTAAGAATCTGCCTGCCAATGCAGGGGACATGGTTTTTAGCCCTGGCCTGGAAGATACCACATGCTGTGGAGCAACTAAGCCCATGTGCCACAACTACTGAGCTTGCACTCTAGAGCCCGTGAGCCACAACTACTGAAGTCCGAGCACCTAGAGCCTGTGCTCTGCAACAAGAGAAGCCACCACAATGAGAAGCCTATGTACCACAACGAAGAGTAGCCTCTGCTTTCTGCAACTAGAGAAAGCCCATGTACAGCAACAAAGACCCAACACAGCAAAAAATTAAATTAATAAAATTAATAAAAATTTTTAAAAAATGATATTATTCCTAGATTGAGCATTGCAATTTGGGGAAATGTATTGGTGAAAGATTTTGAAAAACGTTAAAGATATTTTTTCTCCTTTTTTTTGACACTTTTGTGGAAGTATAATATATATACAGAAAAATACACAAATCAGAAGGGGGGGATTAATTTATAAATTTACTACACCTGAAACCAGCACTGGCATGTAGAAACAGAATATCCTAGCAGCATCCTAGAAAAATCTAACATGTAATCATCTATTCATTTCTCCCCCAGGGTAATCACTATTCTGATTTTTAATATTATAGACTCATTTTGCCTGTTTTTAAACTGTACATCAATAGAATCATATACTTTTGGTATCTGGCTTCCTTGGCTCAAAATAATATATCTGAGATTCATCCATGCTGTTACAAGTAGGTGTAAATCATTCATTCTCATTTCTGTAGAGCATTCCATTGTTTGACCATATCATATTTTATTCATTCAACTCTTGATTGGGATTTGTGTTGTTTCAATTTTAGGGTCCCTTATGAATAATGCTGCTATAAACACACTAATATATGTCTTTTGGTGTACATTTTTCTGTTAGTAACACAACCAGAAATGGAGTCAGTGGGTAATAGATTATGTTCAGTGTAGGTCTGTTCTACCAAGTAACTTTCTAAAGAGTTTGCTAACGATTTATATACCCATCAGCAGTGTATAATGAGATTCCTTATTACTCCAATTCCCTGATACCTGTTGCTATGATCCCTTTTACATTTTAGAATGTCCCTTGGGTAATCAGAGAAATTTTATTGTAATTTAAATTTACATTTCCCTGATAACAAATGAAGTGGGAAACTTTTCATTTGCTTTTTGGCCAATTATGTGCATCCTTTTTTATAAAGTACCTCTTCAAGTTTGCTTTTTTGTACTGATTTTTAATCAACTTATAAAATTTTCTTTTGCTATCTTTTGAGAACTAGATATTTGTCAAATATATGTGCTACAAATATCTTATTCCATTCTATGTATTGCCTCTTCATTCTTATGACCCATTTATTGATGGAAAAATGTTCTTAATCTTCTTTACACATTGCTATTTATTTTTTATTTCCTTTTTTAAAAGTATTTTTAAAAATTGAGCATGAGATGGCTATGCCTAATCCAAGTTCAGGAGACATTCTCTATGTTTTCTTCAAAAGTCTGTATTAATTTACCTTCCATAACAATGTCAGCAGCATATCTGGCATTGAATTTTTGTTGTCATAAGAAGAACAAAGTTCCTCTATTTCCTGTATGGATATTAGCTTACCTAGCACCCTTCATTTTATTTTTTATTTTTTTGAATTTTATTTTATTTATTTTTTTATACAGTAAGTTCTTATTTGTTATCTATTTTATACATATCAATGTATATATGTCAATCCCAATCTCCCAATCCATCACACACACCTCACCCATGCCACTTTCCCCCCTTGGTGTCCATACGTTTATTCTGTACATCTGTGTCTCTATTTCTGCCCTGCAAACCAGTTCATCTGTACCATTTTTCTAGGTGCCACATGTATGTGTTAATATACGATATTTGTTTTTCTCTTTCTGACTTACTTCACTCTGTATGACAGTCTCTAGATCCATCCATGTCTCTACAAATGACCCAATTTTGTTCCTTATTATAGCTGAGTAATATTCCATTGTATATATGTACCACATCTTCTTTATCCATTTGTCTGTCGATGGGCATTTAGGTTGCTTCCACGACATGGCTATTGTAAATAGTAGCACCCTTTATTTAAAATACTACCCTTTCTCCATTGTACTGTGGTGTCACCTGTTTGATGAATCAGTTTACCATGTATGTATGCATCTTTATTGTGTTCCATTGGTCAATTTGTGTATTCTTGTTAAATTACCACACTCTTTTGAAAATTAAAATTCTATAATAGAAATCAATATATTCTACTGGCTCACTTTGTTCTTCTTGAAAAATACCTTGGATGTTCTTGGCCATGAAAATGTAACTGTGTCCTAGTTTACCCTGCTGATGTGGGTGATGGAATGAAGGATGCAGAGAGGTTGATAGAAGTTATAGAGCCAAGCCACACCCTGAGAAAAGAAAGGTGTTTTTTTCCTTTGTTTGTTTGTTTTTTAATTTCAATCAAGTCCTCTTTCTCAAATATAAAAGACGACATACTTCAGGTCAAGCATGCTAGTTTGGATGTAAGCTGAGTATGTGAGTAGTCTCTTCTAAAAGTTTTGGGTTTTTTTGAAATATTATTTTTCCTCAGTATCTAGAAATATTTTCCTTTAGTTTTCCCCCAAGTAATCTATAATGTTTCATATATACAATGTTTTTATTTAAGTTGAATTGAAGCCAATTTAGAGATAGCACTGTGAAAGGAAGGGTGGTTTTCCCCTGGTGTTCTGTCTCTAGAATAAAATTTCACAGCTGCCAAGAAATTTAGATACAATTTCCTGCCTTCGATCTTAGCATAAGATGAAATAAAGAACTTGAGGAAAGGGCAGAATTTGAGGAATCTGCAGACATTAAGTTTGAAGATTATACTCAAGATTTTATTTGAGGAACTACTAGTCAAATGTCTCATTGGTTATTATTAGTGGCAGGGAACTATAAGTTCAATTGCAGAATATTTCATGTTAAGATAATAAATGGAACTGTCAGAGGTGGCTTTTATCTTAGCTTTAAAATACATTAAAGCAACACTAGTTGTATTTATAGTACTGGAATGGAATCACTTCAGCATACTGATTTCATTTTCTTCACATGTCAATAACTAACATTTTCATTTCCTGGACTTAAGCCAATCAGGAAAGAAAAATAGAATACTCATCATTTATAATAAATCATTTACCACTCAGCCAAGCAAGTAGGGTTGTATTTTACTTTCTATAGCTGTAGGAAGCTTTAATTATTAATACAATTGCATCTTAGGTTATGAGTGCTTAAAACTATGGGGCTGATGATTTCTGAACTTCCATAAGTGACTTCAAAAAGACGATAGAAAGCTATAAGCACATTTTTATCATTCTTGTTTTTAAGTTCTCTCATTTGATACCCAATAGTTACAAGATAATTGTTCTTCTGTTTTTTGCCAAAGGCTTTTAAGTTGTATCTTTTCTTTTGTTATTGAATCCCAGGATTAGTTGGTCTGAACTCAGTATTTCAACTAGCTCCATGCTAAGAACTATACTTGAATTGGTTCTGTGAAATGTGAAGGAAACAAAGATTGGATACATTGTCATTTAGACTTTCACTAGCCTGGACCCCAAAGGTTAGAAAGGTATTTTCCATATTCCAGTTTAAATGGGTATGTAAATAATATTTTAGAGACAAAAAATGTATAATATACTATTTATTGCAAATATATGCAAATTATAAAGCATGATAAATTATTTAAATTTTGGGAGTAAGGACAATGTGAAGAGCATGACCTTTAAATACCTTACTGAGTAATTGTTTAAAGCACCTAATAATCACTTAATATTATAGGAGAGTTTACTTTATTTGATTTGACTATTTGCTGTTAAGGGCTTAGACTACAGAAGTAACATGTTAACTTATAGACCTGTCTAGTCAAAATAATAACTTTCTGGTAGAAAATAGAACTCTAAAGATTACAACTTTATTTCCATAAGCTATTAACCAGTTTGATTTAGTACACATATTTTGGACTATCTTCCCAAGTGGACTATAAATACTCTGTTCCTAAAAATATCATTTGAACATGCTTATTAATTAGGAAACTGCCTAAGTCTGTCATATAATCACATTTTAAAGTGTTTATACATTGTATTTTGACAGTTTTGGAGAACCCACCAAAAGTTCAAAGGACTCACCTGCCAGAGAACATTAAATTGTCTTGTCTGAGAAGCACACTTGATGGAATCAGACGAATCTTTTCATAGTCTCTGAAATGATTCTCAGGTAACACTAGGACCTTACTTTCACTGACTCTATTTCTCTAAGTTTGTGTACTTTCTTGTAATCTTGATTTTTTTTGGTTTCTTTTTTTCTTATTGAGTGTGTTATTTTGTTTGTATCTTGCCTAACTCATGGTCATGTCCATGCCTTTTCCATAACAAGGCCCAGGGACTTATTAATCTGTATCTCATCCTGGGATATACTATGTTGTCTCACCTGTATAGAAAAAAGAGCACCACAGGTATGTGTCAAGCTGATTTGTACACAGTTGATAATTTATTCCATTATGAAAGCAGCAAAGATTGTATTCTGGTTTATGTGATCTGGTTTATGAGATCATTTGATGATCTCAGTCAAGTGGATGATGGGATCTATTCTTCGTTGGATAATAGATGACAAAGGATCAAGTTTTTTTAGACTATTTCATTTTAGTCTATCTGTGAGACTTACAGCCCACTGGAAAGGAGAATGACTCTTTGAGATATGAAACTGTAATTTTTTTATGCTTCTGTGTTTACTTTGACTAGGGTAATCTCTAAGCTTTCTGTAGATCTGCCATCTGTAAATAGAAAGGGTCTTTATATCTCCTTGTATGAATGTGAAACATTTTTTCTATGTTTAAAAGCATTAATAAATTAGATTAAAGTATCTCTTAAAATAAGAATATTTTAATTGGCTTATAAATAAATGTATAGAAATTAAATATTCCAACATTTCCAGGAGATAAATTAAATTTCTAATACTTTAATCGTGCTCAATATTTCTCAAGTGTGCTGTCTATGAGGTCAAAACTATTTTCATAATAATATTAAGACATTATATGCTTTTTTACTCTCATTTTTTATGGGAATATAGTGGATCTGTCTAGATGTTGCATATTTGATGAGAATATTTTTCAGACAGCTAATGAAAAATGTTTTTATGATTGCTAGAATTTTTAAGGTAATAGCTTTTGCATGTAAATACATGCATATTCAGACATTGACTCAGTATATTCTCAGTAGTATTCTCTTACTAGCTGTACCTACTGCTATCTCCATAACCTAATCATTGTCCATTCTTACTTGACAGAACAATAAATAGACATAGTTATTCAGATTTGGATATTTTAGCAGACATTTTCTTAAAAGTGAATAAGTATATCTATTAAGTCAAGGAAAAACTGACAGCACTTGTCATTAAAAATATTTGAGCTTTCAAACAAAAATTATAATTTTGGAAATCTTGTATCTGTCACCATGATCTTAAGAACTTGCTAGTAGTAAGAGATTTTCCTGATGAGATCACTGGTGATATTAACCAATAAAATTTCTGATATCATATGATCAGTTGTGTTTACATTTGGAAGATCTGTATAATCCAGTGAACTAATATTTTCCAAATGGCCAATGGAAGATCTTATAAAAGGAAAGACAGATAAAAGATCCATTCAAAAGACAGAATACATCAATGGATTTTAAAGAAACAGTATGAAAAATTTACTGATATGATATCAAATTCTACATTGCAAATAACCTTTAGAAATAACATATCATGTTTTTGAAGTAGTATCAAAGGAGAATATCTACAATAATCTAAAAAAGCTATTCAAATACTCTTTGTTTTTCTAACTACATATCTAGTGAGGACAGATGTTCTACATAAACTTGACAGGTTGAATGCAGATATATATCTTATTAAGGAGATCTATTTTATTAAGGAGATATTAAAGTATAAGTGATCCCATTCTCCTCACAATTTTATTTTGGAAAATACAGTTTAATAAATAAATCATGTTATAAATATTATGTTATGGATTTATTATTGTTATTTTAAATAAATTAATAAAAATATTAAAAATGGCTAATACAGTAAACGTTGAGAGATAAACCCACCGAAAACACTTTAAGTTTTTCAGAATTTTTTAGGAGTTGTAGAGAGTTCTTGAGTCCAGAGTTTGAGCACTGATGATATTAGTCTTTCGAGAAAGAGAGTCAGAAACTGCTAGCCCAGAAACCTTATATAAGATTGAAAGTTTGTATTATTAAGACGAATCCTTGGATGAATCAGACTAGCTTGATACTTTTAGTTGAAAAGAGGAGAGAGAAAATCACTGAAGTCAAAAAGCACTATAAGAGAAATATAGTGGAGATAATTATTTTTCTTGGTTAGCCTCAAAATGAAAGAGATAATAATAAAGGCTTTCACATTATACAATTTGAGATTCCTTGATGAAATTTTGAGACAGAAGTTAATTCTCTTGATTCAATATGTGCTCAATACTATATACTCAAAGAGGTTTATATGGTTAATTAACACTTCTTGTAGCCCTATGTAAATAATTAAGCCAATGCCTATTGGGACTATCATTTTTCTTTAACATCTTTATTGGAGTATAATTGCATTACAATGGTGTGTGAGTTTCTGCTTTATAACGAAGTGAATCAGTTATACATATATATATGTTCCCATATTTCTTCCCTCTTGCATCTCCCTCCCTCCCACCCTCCCTATCCCACCTCTCTATGTGGTCACAAAGCACCAAGCCGATCTCCCTGTGCTAGGCGGCTGCTTCCCACTAGCTATTTATTTTACGTTTGGTAGTGTATATATGTCCATGCCACTCTCTTACTTTGTCACAGCTTACCCTTCCCCCTCCCCATATCCTCAAGTCCATTCTCTAGTAGGTCTGCATCGTTATTTCCATCTTTCCCCTAGGTTCTTCATGACCTTTTTTTTTTTTTCTTAGATTCCATGTCTATGTGTTAGCATATGGTATTTGTTTTTCTCTTTCTGACTTACTTCACTCTGTATGACAGACTCTAGGTCCATCCACCTCATTACAAACAACTTAATTTCGTTTCTTTTTATGACTGAGTAATATTCCATTGTATATATGTGCCACATCTTCTTTATCCATTCATCTGTTGATGGACACTTAGGTTGCTTCCATGTCCTGGCTATTGTAAACAGAGCTGCAATGAACATTTTGGTACATAACACTTTTTCAATTATGGTTTTCTCAGGGTATATGCCCAGTAGTGGGATTGCTGGCTCGTATGGTAGTTCTATTTTTAGTTTTTTAAGGAACCTCCATACTGTTCTCCATAGTGGCTGTATCAATTTACATTCCCACCAACAGTGCAAGAGGGTTCCCTTTTCTCCACACCCTCTCCAGCATTTATTGTTTGTAGATTTTTTGATGATGGCCATTCTGACTGGTGTAAGGTTATACCTCACTGTAGTTTTGATTTGCATTTCTCTAATGATTAGTGATGTCAAGCATCCTTTCATGTTTTTGTTGGCAATCAGTATGTCTTCTTTGGAGAAATGTCTATTTAGGTCTTCTGCCCAATATTGGATTAGGTGTTTTTTTGTTTTTTTTTAATATATTGAGCTGTATAAGCTGCTTGTAAATTTTAGAGATTAATACTTTGTCAGTTGCTTCATTTGCAAATATTTTCTCCCATTCTGAGGGTTGTCTTTTGGTCTTGTTTATGGTTTCCTTTGCTGTGCAAAAGTTTTTAAGTTTCATTAGGTCCCATTTGTTTATTTTTGTTTTTATTTCCATTTCTCTAGGAGGGACTATCATTTTTGTGATCAAGAATAACCTTTGGAGACTATATATTATCAAGTTGGCAGGGTCATTAAGAACAATTATTTACAACTTGGAAATAAAGCAGAAATATGAACAGTATATTCTTTCAAATTTACATTGAAACTTCTGCAACAAATAACTTACGCTCTAGAAAAATGTAACTGTGGTTGATGTTGCTATTAAATAAAGGCTCACACACTCATAAATTACCTGTTAAGCTTGTAGAACTTATCCAATAGAATTGCAAATAATTTCTGTCTAGTAGAAAAATAACCCCAAAGGTTATGTACTGTCCTGTAGGTCATTAATCATTTTTGTTGCTAACTAAGTAGACTATTTTAGAATGCCTTTTACAGTGGACTTATAATCATTTTTCTTCTAATTCTTGTTTGAACCAGGTTTACCATCTGATCAGTTCCCTCCTTCATTAATGAGCTGAATAAAATGTTTTTCATGTTTTCATTATATAAGTGTCTGAAAATCAGTTTTTAACTTTTTGAAAAATGAACACTTTCTAAAAGTTTGCATTTTGCTTTTTAGAAATATTTAACTGCTATATCACCTGTGAATGCAGTGGTATGCTGGGGCCACTGAGTATTGGCGCCAAAGAGTCTATTATTTGCACCTTTTCCTAATTTCACTTTCAGATCTGCAATGTTGCTAGTTAGAAAATCAGTCATGATGGCAATATTTACACCACAAAAATCAGTATAAACTAAAAATCATGACTTTTTGTTTTCTGTAGAGCCAATTTACCATCACACTACTTTATGCATGTTAAAAAATTGCTTAATTTTGTTTATGTTTGAATTTTAAAATGGTCTTGTACTTTGTTTTTTCACTAAACATGTTTCTTAGAGTTATCTGTATTGTTGCATCTAGTGGTAGTTCACTCCTTTACCCTGATGTATTATATCTATATGTGAATATTCTATTTATTCATTCCCTTACTAATGAACTTTTGTGTTGCTTCCAGTTTATGTTATTACAAACATATTGTATAACTATAAATACCAATGCACATTTTTTTAAAATACTAGTTTAAATCTTATTCATTTTCCTACATGTTTTCTTTATTTTAAGCTCATTTGTGGGATATTTATACTTACATATTAGAGATATGTGGAATATATACATATATATGTATGTTTTATATATATACATTGTGTGTGTGTGTGTGTGTGTGTGTGTGTGTGTGTGTGTGTGTAGCTTGTGATCTATATTTGTTGCAAATAATTTCTCCCACTCTATGGCTTGCATTTTCATTTTCTTGGCAGGAGTCTCTTGATGAATTCAAGTTTTTAATTTTAATGTAGCCCAGCTTATTATCTTTTCTCATTAAGTTTAAAATTTTTCTTTGTGCTTATTTCAAAAAAAGGTTTTGCCTATCCTGAAGTCAAAAGAATGTTTTACTAAATAATCTCCTAAAATACATATTATTTTTCACATTAACATTATTTTACACAACTCTTGAAAGCCTACTACAATTTTTTCTCAAAAAATCTGAAGTAGGATTAGGTTCCACTTTTTTTCCCATGTAGGTAATTTTCCAGCAACTTTTATTGAGAACTTTACTATTTGTCTATCGCTCTGCAGTAATACATTCAAGGGTCCACTTATATGTGAGTTTGTATCTGAGCATTTATCTCTTTATTCTTATACCAATGTGTATTGCCATATTTATTATAGCTTTATAATTAGTCTTGGCATTCAGTAAAGTAAGTCTTCTCATCTTATCCTTTCAAAATAAATATTTAGTTCTCATTGACCACTTATATTCCCAAATAAACTTTAGTTTTACCTTGTCAAATTTCCCCAAATTCTTATTGGATTTTGATTGAAATTGAACTAAATCTAAATTTGGGGGAAAGTGTCAAAGTCAAAGTATTGTCTTCTGCCTAATAAATCTGATAAATCTTTCATTTTATGAAACACATCTTTTATGGGTTTCTGTGTAGAAATCTTTTACATCATTTGTTAAATTTATTCCCAGGTTTATAATATTTTTGTACTGTTATAAATGGTATATGTTTTGGCATTTTATCCTATATTTGTTTTTAATACACAGAGTGAAATTGTATTTTTTTAGAAATTTGTTTCATATTATCATCAAACAAAAATATATAGAATATTTTCCTAGAGAGAATTGTACTTTAGATATTAAGAAAATAATTTTGCTAATTAATTTTGAAATCATTCCAAGTTCATTAGCACAAAGCAATCAAATTCTAGGATTATTTCTTAAATAGGGTGATATGCAAGAAAAATTAACAGTAATATACTATACAGGATATCTGGCTTAGGCAGTATCCATTTATGTATCATAAAGCCAGAAGAATTTCAAGAAAATAACTTGCTGTTTTGTGGTTCTTTAAAAATCTACCAATTTTCACAGATTTTCCATCAGACAGTTATGTTGATGTATTATCTGTTATGTTTTTGAGATGAGGAAGACTAGAAGTGAGTATGTAGTGAAGAAAGTATTTGTGTTACTACTTGTACATAAAACTTGAGATGCTTATTAGACATTAAACAGGAGATTGCAAGTAGCTTGAAACTCATAGAAAGCTTGCCAAGGAATAAGAATTTGAGAGTTATTGGCTTATGGATGGTATTAAAGCCTATGGGCATGGATGAGATCACAGGAAGTAAACATCATTTTCATCAGTCCATTCACATTTCCTTACCTCATTGTCAGTATTTCCATACAGCTCAAGCACCTATCATTCAGTAATGTTCATCGCAGTTCATGTAGATGCCTAATTGCTAATTACTACTGAATTTAACAAAATTGTTAGGGGACAACTACAAAACAAGATCTGTTAAAAGGCATTTGCTGAAATCTCTGAGCTGTAATAAACATTGCATGCTTACTGGTGTACTAATAAAGGTCTAGTTTTACTAAAATAATTTAATTTTCTTTCCCCAGAAAGAGTTTAATAAACATTTGGATTAAGTTGGCAGCTTAAAATACTCTGTATAATCATGGCTGCAATAGGAAATGTAATTGTGACTCTCAGGAATGAAGTGAATAGTGATCAGTTATCAGGAGGAAAAGAGAATATGTATGGAGAAGGAGAGAGATCCCTGGTGCTGAATAAATGAGCCCTGTGAGGTCAGGAGTTAGTATTTGAAAATCAAGATTTACAGTGCATTTGTATTAATGGTACTTTCTTCTATTGCTTTGTTCCAGATGCAGAAATGAATTGAACAGGGGATGAGTGAAAGGTGTTGATGATTTTCCTTCCATTCATTTGGGAAGGAAAAACCATTTTGTAAATAAAATTCTCAAATTCATCTCCTTATTGAACAAGATTTTAATTGCTAATGAATGGGAGTTTATAGACAACGGTCCTATTGGTAGTGAGATATTGTTACCAAACCAAACTTGTGTCCACTTGCCTGCTTGCAGTAAAGCAAGTCTACCGACACCAAGTCATGGTGAAGGAGAGTACAGCATTTATTGCAAGACATCCAACCTGGGGCCAAGCAAGGAGAATGAGCAGCTCATGCTCAAAAGATCTGAACCCACTGATGGCTTTCAAGGAAAGTTTTTTAAAGGCAAGGTGAGGAAGAGGGTTACAGGGTGCCTGATCAGCTTGTGGACATTCTTCTGATTGGTTGGTGGTTAGGTAACTGGGTGGTATTTTGGGAGTCAACACCATCAACCTCCTGGTTCCAGCAGGTCTCGTTTCTACACACTGGTGGTCAGCATGCAGTTAACTTTTTCCACCTGGTGAGGATTTTATTATCTGCAAAACAACTCAAGGATATGGCTAGGGATATTATCTGTAGCCTCTGAGGAAGAACTAAAAGTCCTTTACTTTTTGTCTTATGGCTAAACTATTATCATTTTGTCTTGCATGAATGTTTTCCTTCATTTCTGCATTTTCTCACTTCTCTGATTAAATGCACTCTTTGGAACTCAGGGAAGCCCCAGGAGGCTAAAGCTTTTCTACAAACAAGAGGCAGGCAGGGGACACCAGGGACCTGTCCCTGGGAAGGCCCTGTAGGGTCCTGCTCAGTTTCAATATCACATAACTGACACTAAAGATTTAGTGTAATCAAGACACACTAATTTCGATTCAGGAAAATTTGGAATGTGAATTTTTAAATTAGATGGCAAGACATGCATACTGCTTATTACAAATCATACACGCTGTGTATAGATGTGTAGGGTTGCATTGGAATTCTTGAAAAAGTCTTGAAAAATTTGGAGGAGTACGTGGCAAAGAGGTATTTTAGGCATCTTTTTGTGCATGCTTGAGGACAGAAGACATTTTAGGAGAGAAATAAGTGAACCAAAGGATGGGATGGACTCTGCTAGGGAGAGTTGTTGAATAAATAGTCTTTACAATGATAAAATTTCTATATTATGTGAGAATCATTTATTTAGAGCTCCCTCTATGTTAATTACTGTATTAACTGCCATGCTTTATCTCATGTAATCAATTCAACAGCCCTATAAAATTGGTAATAATTGAGTTTTAGAGGTTAAAAAAACTGAGACTCGAAAAATCACCTAATTATTGAATAATTAAGCTTAAACTTGAACCTGGCCTTAGTTAATTCCAAAGCCTACATTTTATATATACATTTATGTGTAGAGCATACACATTTTAACCATTGTATATTCTGATAAAATGTATATTCTAGCAAGTCTAGGGTAGGTGTATAGAGACTCTGGTTACCTGAATGGTGTTTCAAAAACTCTCTCATCCGTTGAATACCCTTTACTTATATGAAAAAAGGGAGATTATTCAACTAGGTCTAATTTAATCACACAAGTTCTTAAACACTGAGACAGAAGAGGAAGTCAGGGAGAATTGAAGTGTAAAAAGAAATTGATGTACCATTGCTAACTTTGAAGATAAAAAGAGCAATGTTAAAAGAAATGTATTTGGCCTTCAGGAGCAGGGGAGAGCCCCACATCCACCTCACTGCCCCCAACTGACAGCAGGTAAGGAAATGGGACCTTAGTCCAACTGATGCAAGGAACTGCATTCTGCCAACAACAAAAATAAGTGTGGAAGACGATTCTTCTCCAGATAATGTGGAAAGGACTAGCCCATCCAACCCTTTGCATCTGGCCTGGGGAGACTCTGAGCAGAGGACCCTGTTGAGCCTGCCTGGTTTTCTAACCTAGAGAAACTATGTAATAATAAATGGATGTTGTTCTAAGCTGCAAAGTCTTTTTATGATTTGTAGACAATATAGGAAACTAACACAGTAAGAGAATAGTCAATATGCAGCACCCTCATTTTCTTGTATCTGATAATCAGATGGGACAACTGTAAAACTTTCTCTCTAGAACCAGGGATAAGATGGGTTCTCAAGAGACTTTCAGTTCTATACAATAATGATGGCAAAATAAAGTTTTATTTTTTTTATTTATTTTTTTGTTCCATTTTTTTTAATGAAGGTTTCTATTCACACCTAAGTACATTTTATTCACCTTTTAAGAATGCCAGCGTGCTCAGGGCAGGCGTGTTTATTTCATATGGTGTTACTCTAAACTTTATAGGTCACAGAATATCTCAAAGCTTTTTTATTGCTCAAATTACAAATACCTTGGACCATTCCACCTTTCATACTAACACCTCTTCATCTATCCCACAAGTCCTTGGAATTTCTCAAGTCCATGGGATTCAGATTCATAGCCAGGTTTGGGAACAACTATTATTTCCTGAAACTCTTGGTGTAATACTAATCCTATTTATTAACTAAAACCTCTTTATTAACTAGCACCAGTTGATGGCCTGAAATAATAAAAGTTTCCCTAAATATGTATCATATTTGCATACATACTAGAGCAGTTTTTAAATGGTATGTATCTTACTACCACAGCTAAATTCATGTTAGTTATTACTTCTGCACACCTTTATCCTCCAAGCTGTTTATGAACATGAATGCCTGATCATTAGGAATGCCATCGTGGTGAGAGATAACACTCATCATCCTAGCATAGGATCTATTCTTCAAATTGGTTTCTAGAGGTGATGCAGCACACACCTTTGGTTACTTCCCCATTGCTCATTATCCCCTTCCTTCTGATTTGTTGGTTGCAATGTGTCCAGCCCTGTGGAATAAATTATCATTGGCCTAAGTCACTCCCTTTTGTCCTGTGGCAGGAATATGACACAGTTCTTACTCATTAACAAAAGAATTGGAGGTGGGCAGTCTCAGCATTGGTTTCGTAGATCACATTGTCATAAAGAACCAAGGTACCGTGCCAGCCTCAACTCTGCACAGGTAACATATACCCCTTTTTTTTAAGGATTTAGGTTCCTATGATATATTGATGTAAATCTATAGTTAAGCATTATTGTTTTCTTTTTTTAAATTTTTTATTAGTTTCTGCTTCATAACAAAGTGAATCAGTCATACATACACATCCGTTCCCACATCCCTTCCCTCATGCATTTGCCTCCCTCCCACCCTCCCCATCCCACCCCTCCAGGCGGTCACAAAGCACCCAGCTGATCTCCCCGTGCTCGGCGGGTGCTTCCCACTATCTATCTACCTCACGTTTGGTAGTGTATACATGTCCATGCCTCTCTTTCGCTTTGTCACAGCTTACACGTCCCCCTCCTCATATCGTCAACTCCATTCTTAAGTAGGTCTGTGTCTTTATTCCAGTTTTACCCCTAGGTTCTTCATGACATTTTTTTTTAATTCCATATATATGTGTTAGCATACGGTTTTTGTCTTTCTCTTTCTGACTTACTTCACTCTGTATGACAGACTCTAGGTCTATCCACCTCATTACAAATAGCTCAGTTTCATTTGTTTTTATGGCTGAGTAATATTCCATTGTATATATGTGCCACATCTTCTTTATCCATTCACCCGATGGTGGACATTTAGGTTGTTTCCAGCTCTGGGCTATTGTGAATAGAGATGAAATGAATATTTTGGTACATGTCTCTTTTTGAATTATGGTTTTCTCAGGGTATGTGCCTAGTAGTGGGATTGCTGGATCATATGGTAGTTCTATTTTTAGTTTTTTAAGGAACCTCTATACTGTTCTCCATAGTGGCTGTACCAATTCACATTCCCACCAGCAGTGCAAGAGTGTTCCCTTTTGTCCACACCCTCTCCATCATTTATTGTTTCTAGATTTCTTGATGATGGCCATTCTGACTGGTGTGAGATGATATCTCATTGTAGTTTTGATTTGCATTTCTCTAATGATTAATGATGTTGAGCATTCTTTCATGTGTTTGCTGGCACTCTGTATATCTTCTTTGGAGAAATGTTTATTTAAGTCTTCTGCCCATTTTTGGATTGGGTTGTTTGTTTTATTGCTATTGAGCTGCATGAGCTGTTTATAAATTTTGGAGATTAATCCTTTGTCAGTTGCTTCATTTGCAAATATTTTCTCCCATTCTGAGGGTTCTTTTTTGGTCTTGTTTATGGTTTCCTTTGCTGTGCAAAAGCTTTGAAGTTTCATTAGGTCCCATGTGTTTATCTGTTTTTATTTCCATTTCTCTAGGAGGTGGGTCCAAAAGGATCTTGCTGTAATTTATGTCATAGAGTGTTCTGCCTATGTTTTCCTCTAAGAGTTTGATAGTTTCTGGCCTTACATTTAGGTCTTTAATCCATTTTGAGCTTATTTTTGTGTATGGTGTTAGGGAATGATCTAATCTCATACGTTTACATGTCCCTGTCCAGTTTTCCCAGCACCACTTATTGAAGAGGCTGTCCTTTCTCCACTGTACATTCCTGCCTCCTTTATCAAAGATAAGTTGACCATATGTGCGTGGGTTTATCTCTGGGCTTTCTATCCTGTTCCATTGATCTATCTTTCTGTTTTTATGCCAGTACCACACTGTCTTGATTACTGTAGCTTTGTAGTATAGTCTGAAGTCAGGGAGCCTGATTCCTCTAGCTCCGTTTTTCATTCTCAAGATTGCTTTCGCTATTCAGGGTCTTTTGTTTTTCCAAACAAATTTTGAAATTTTTGTTCTAGTTCTGTGAAAAATGCCAGTGGTAGTTTGATAGGGATTGCATTGAATCTGTAGATTGCTTTGGGTAGTAGAGTCATTTTCACAATATTGATTCTTCCAATCCAGGAGCATGGTATATCTCTCCATCTATTTGTATCATCTTTAATTTCTTTCATCAGTGTCTTATAATTTTCTGCATACAGGTCTTTTGTCTCCTTAGGTAGGTTTATTCCTAGATATTTTATTCTTTTTGTTGCAATGGTAAATGGGAGTGTTTTCTTGATTTCATTTTCAGATTTTTCATCATTAGTGTACAGGAATGCCAGAGATTTCTGTGCATTAATTTTGTATCCTTCTACTTTACCAAATTCATTGATTAGCTCTAGTAGTTTTCTGGTAGAATCTTTAGGATTCTCTATGTATAGTATCATGTCATCTGCAAACAGTGACAGTTTTACTTCTTCTTTTCCAATTTGGATTCCTTTTATTTCCTTTTCTTCTCTGATTGCTGTGGCTAAAACTTCCAAAACTAAGTTGAATAAGAGTGGTGAGAGTGGGCAGCCTTGTCTTGTTCCTGATCTGAGTGGAAATGGTTTCAGTTTTTCACCATTGAGGACAATGTTGGCTGTGGGTTTGTCATATATGGCCTTTATTATGTTGAGGAAAGTTCCCTGTATGCCTACTTTCTGCAGGGTTTTTATCATAAATGGGTGTTGAATTTTGTCGAAAGCTTTCTCTGCATCTATTGAGATGATCATATGGTTTTTCTCTTTCAACTTGTTAATATGGTGTATCACATTGATTGATTTGCATATATTGAAGAATCCTTGCATTCCTGGAATAAACCCCACTTGATCATGGTGTATGATCCTTTTAATGTGCTGTTGGATTCTGTTTGCTAGTATTTTGTTGAGGATTTTTGCATCTATGTTCATCAGTGATATTGGCCTGTAGTTTTCTTTCAGTGTGACATCCTTGCCTGGTTTTGGTATCAAGGTGATGGTGGCCATGTAGGATGAATTTGGGAGTGTTCCTTCCTCTGATATTGTTTGGAAGACTTTGAGAAGGATGGGTGTTAGCTCTTCTCTAAATGTTTGATAGAATTCGCCTGTGAAGCCATCTGGTCCTGGGCTTTTGTTTGTTGGAAGATTTTTAATCACAGTTTCAATTTCAGTGCTTCTGATTGGTCTATTCATATTTTCTATTTCTTCCTGATTCAGTCTTGGCATGTTGTGCATTTCTAAGAATTTGTCCATTTCCTCCAGGTTGCCCATTTTTTTGGCAGAGCGTAGCTTGTAGTAATCTCTCATGATCTTTTGTATTTCTGCAGTGTCAGTTGTTACTTCTCCTTTTTCATTTCTAATTCTATTGATTTGAGTCTTCTCCCTTCTTTTCTTGATGAGTCTGGCTAATGGTTTATCAATTTTGTTTATCTTCTCAAAGAACCAGCTTTTAGTTTTATTGCTGTTTGCTATCATTCGCTTCGTTTCTTTTTCATTTATTTCTGATCTGATCTTTATGATTTCTTTCCTTCGGCTAACTTTGGGGGGTTTTTTGTTCTTCTTTCTCTAACTGCTTTAGGTGCAAGGTTAAGTTGTTTATTCGAGATGCTTCCTGTTTCTTAAAGTGGGATTTTATTGCTCTAAACTTCCCTCTTAGAACTGCTTTTGCTGCATCCCATAGGTTTGGGGTCCTCGTGTCTCCATTGTCATTTGTTTCTAGGTATTTTTTGATTTCCTCTTTGATTTCTTCAGTGATCACTTCGTTATTAAGTAGTGTATTTTTTAGCCTCCATGTGTTTGTATTTTTTACAGATCTTTTCCTGTAATTGATATCTAGTCTCATAGCCTTGTGGTCGGAAAAGATACTTGATACAATTTCAATTTTCTTAAATTTACCAAGGCTTCATTTGAGACCCAAGATATGATCTATCCTGGAGAATGTTGCATGAGCACTTGAGAAAAATGTGTATTCTGTTGTTTTTGGATGGAATGTCCTATAAATATCAATTAAGTCCATCTTGTTTAATGTATCATTTAAAGCTTGTGTTTCCTTATTTATTTTCATATTGGATGATCTGTCCATTGGTGAAAGTGGGGTGTTAAAGTCCCCTACTATGATTGTGTTACTGTCGATTTCCCCTTTTATGGCTGTTAGTATTTGCCTTATGTATTGAGGTGCTCCTATGTTTGGTGCATAAATATTTACAATTGTTATATCTTCTTCTTGGATCGATCCCTTTATCATTATGTAGTGTCCTTCTTTGTCTCTTGTAATAGTCTTTATTTTAAAGTCTATTTTGTCTGATGTGAGTATTGTTACTCCAGTTTTCTTTTGATTTCCATTTGCATGTAGTATCTTTTTCAATCCCCTCATTTTCAGTCTGTATGTGTCCCTAAGTCTGAAGTGGGTCTCTTGTAGACAGCATATATATGGGTCTTGTTTTTGTACCCATTCAGCCAATCTGTGTCTTTTGGTGGGAGCATTTAGTCCATTTACATTTAAGGTAATTCTCGATATGTATGTTCCTATTGCCATTTCCTTAATTGTTTTAGGTTCGTTATTGTAAGTCTTTTCCTTCTGTTGTGTTTCTTGCCTAGAGAAGTTCCTTTAGCATTTGTTGTAAAGATAGTTTGGTGGTGCTGAACTCTCTCAGCTTTTGCTTGTCTGTAAAGGTTTTAATTTCTCTATCAAATCTGAGTGAGATCCTTGCTGGATAGAGTAATCTTGGTTGCAGGTTTTTCTCCTTCATCACTTTAATTATGTCCTGCCACTCCCTTCTGGCTTGTAGAGTTTCTGCTGAGAGATCAGCTGTTATCCTGATGGGGATTCCCTTGTGTGTTATTTGTTGTTTTTGCCTTGCTGCTTTTAGTATGATTTCTTTGTGTTTAATTTTTGACAGTTTGATTAATATGTGTCTTGGCATATTTCTCCTTGGATTTATTCTGTATGGGACTCTCTGTGCCTCCTGGACTTGATTAACTCTTTCCTTTCCTATATTAGGGAAGTTTTCAACTATAATCTCTTCAACTATTTTCTCAGTCCCTTTCTTTTTCTCTTCTTCTTCTGGAACCCCTATAATTCGAATGTTGGTGCATTTAATGTTGTCCCAGAGGTCTCTGAGACTGTCCTCTCTTCTTTTCATTCTTTTTTCTTTATTTTGCTCTGCATCAGTTATTTCCACTATTTTATCTTCCACCTCACTTATCCATTCTTCTGCCTCAGTTATTCTGCTATTGATCCCATCTAGAGTATTTTTTATTTCATGTATTTTGTTTTTAATCGATGCTTGGTTCATCTTTAGTTCTTCTAGGTCCTTGTTAACTGTTTCTTGCATTTTGTCTATTCTATTTCCAAGATTTTGGATCTGGGAAATAGAATCTTGTATCATCTTTACTATCATTATTTTGAATTCTTTTTCAGGTAGACTGCCTTATTCCTCTTCATTTGTTAGGTCTGGTGGGTTTTTATCTTGCTCCTTCTCCTGCTGTGTGTTTTTCTGTCTTCTCATTTTGCTTATGTTACTGTGTTTGGGGTCTCCTTTTTGCAGGCGGCAGGTTCGTAGTTCCCGTTGTTTTTGGTGTCTGTCCCCAGTGGCTAAGGTTGGTTTAGTGGGTTGTGTAGGCTTCCTGGTGGAGGGGACTAGTGCCTGTGTTCTGGTGGATGAGGCTGGATCTTGTCTTTCTGGTGGGGAGGTCCACGTCTGGTGGTGTGTTTTGGGGTGTCTGTGGACTTTTTATGATTTTAGGCAGCCTCTGTGCTAATGGGTGGCATTGTGTTCCTGTCTTGCTAGTTGTTAGGCATAGGGTGGCCAGCACTGTAGCTTGCTGGTCGTTGAGTTTAGCTGGGTGCTGGTGTTGAGATGGAGATCTCTGGAAGATTTTCGCCGTTTGATATTATGTGGAGCTGGGAGGTCTCTTGTGGACCAGTGTCCTGAAGTTGGCTCTCCCACCTCAGAGGCACAGCAGTGCCTCCGGGCTCCTCAATTTGGGATGATTGGTTGTCTATTCACGTATTCCACAGATGCAGGGTACATCTAGTTGATTGTGGAGCTTTAATCCGCTGCTTCTGAGACTCCTGGGAGAGATTTCCCTTTCTCTTCTTTGTTCTCACAGCTCCTGGGTCTCAGCTTTGGATTTGGCCCCGCCTCTGCATGTAGGTCACCGGAGGGCGTCTGTTCTTCGCTCAGACAGGACAGGGTTAATGGAGCAGCTGCTTCGGGGACTCTGGCTCACTCAGGCCAGGGGAGAGGGAGGGGCATGGAGTGTGGGGCGAGCCTGTAGTGGCAGAGGCCGGCGTGACGTTGCACCAGCCCGAGGCACGCCGTGCGTTCTCCCAGGGAAGCCGTCCCTGGATCCCGGGACCCCGGCAGTGACGGGCTGCACAGGCTCCCGTAAGGGCGGCATGGACAGTGACCTTCGCTCCCACACAGGCCTCTTGGCGGGGCAGCAGCAGGCCCAGCATCCCACGCCCGTCTCTGGGCTCCGCGCTTTCAGCCACGGCTCGTGCCCGTCTGTGGAGCTCCTTTAAGCTGCGCTCTTAATCCCCTCCCCTCGTGCACCAGGAAACCAAGAGGGAAGAAAAAGTCTCTTGCCTCTTCGGCAGCTCCAGAGTTTTCCCGGACTCCCTCCCGGCTAGCTGTGGCACATTAGCCCCCTTCAGGCTGAGTTCTTGCCACCAGCCCCAGTCCTCTCTCTGTGCTCTGACCGAAGCCCGAGCCTCAGCTTCCAGCGCCGCCTGCCCCGGCGGGCGAGCAGACAAGCCTCTCGGGCTGGTGAGTGCCAGTCAGCACTGATCCTCTGTGCGGGAATCTCTTCACTTTGCCCTACCCAGGTATGTGGGGAGTTTCTTGCCTTTTGGGAGTTCTGGGGTCTTCTGCCAGCATTCAGTAGGTGTTCTGTAGGAGTTGTTCCACGTGTAGCTGTATTTCTGGTGTATCTGTGAGGAGGAAGTTGATCTCCACTTCTTACTCTTCCACCATCTTCCCCGGAAGTCTCCACCAAACATTCTTATTTAAATGTTTTTTAGAAGCTCTGATAATACCCATACTTAATGTCTCTTTAAAGCCTATCCACATAGGCCTTAATAGGGACCTCTTAAAGAGAGAGAATTTAAGATTACTCTTCTGTTTTTTAAATAGTTAAAAGAGGAGCTATAAAACCTAGAGAACTTTCCCTATTTGAGACCAATCCTTTTTTCTAAGCCACTTTGGAGAAAACATTTTCCAAAGAAATTAGATGTAACCTGAGTTAGGCTAGCATTTTCTCTTGATGACATATTTAAGTAGCATCTGATAACATGCAGCTAGTATGCATTAATTTTATTAAAGGGAGGAAACTTGGTTGCTGTTGCCTATCTTCTGAATCATGGGGCACCCTAAGGGTTTGAAAGTTGGAACAGGTCTGGCATTCTCTCCTCCTTCCTGCCTGTACCCTTCCCTTCATTTTCTCCCTTCTTTTTTTAACTCTTTTTATTCACTCCCTCATTTTTCTCTTATTCTTTCATTCCCTTATAGCTTCCAGCTCATCATCTCTCCTTCTCTCTCCTTTTCTCCATTCTCTCTCTCTCCTTTCTTTTCTCTCATTCTCCCCAACTTATATCCCTTTTAGGTGAAAGTATCATGTTTTTTTTTTTGATTCTGCACAGTAAAAAGCATTGTCTTTCCCAAGCTGTTTTTCCTCTGCTATTCCTATTTGTCACTTGGATCACTTTTTATCTGGGAAATAATCAAGTTAGTTTCTATCTCTATAATGACCACTCACCCACTGGTTGTTGCACCAGCCCAAAATATTTCCTCTTTCCTAGGAGCTACCATTCCAATCTATTTTATTAATTGTTATTTATTTTTAAAAATATTCAATTTTAAGTGTTACATTCCATTTACAGTTATTACTCAATATTGGTTATATTCCCCATGTAGTACCATATATCCTTGAGCCTATCTTGCAGCCAATAGTTTGTACTTTCCACTCCCCCACCCTTCTGTTTCCCATCTGCTCCTTCTCCCCCTGGTCACCACTAGTTTGTTCTCTATATTAGTGAGTTTACTTCTTTTTTGTTATATTCACTAGTTTGTTGTATTTTTTTAGATTCCACATATAAGTGATATCATACAGCATTTGTCTTTCTCTCTCTGACGTTTTTCACTTAGCATAGTGCCCACCAAGTCCATTTATGTTACTGCAAAATGGTAGAATTTCATTATTTTTATGGCTGAGTAGTATTCCATTGTGTGTATATATTACCACATCTTCTTTATCCATTCATATATTGATGGACACTTAAGTTGTTTCATATCTTGGAAACTGTAAATAATGCTGCTATGAACATTAGGGTGCATGAATCTATTTTTGTGAATCTGTCTCCTAAATCCAAGGAAATAAAAACCAAAGTAAATAAATGGGACCAAATCAAATTTAAATCCTTTGCACAACAAAGGAAGCCACGGACAAATAGAAAAAACAACCTACTGAATGGGAGAAAATATTTTCAAATGATATGACTGATAAAGATTAATAGCCAACATATGTAAATAGCTCATACAACTCACCATCAAAAAACCAAACAACCAATTAAAAAATGGGTAGAGAAACTGAATAGACATTTTTCCAAAGAAGACATGCAGATGGTCAACAGTCACATGAAAAGATGCTCAACAACACTAACCATCAGGGAAATGCCAATCAAAATCACAATGAGATATCATTTCATATGTGTCAGAATGGTTATCATCAAAATGAACACAAGTAACAAACATTGGCAAGGATGTGGAGAAAAGGGAACACTTGTACATTGTTTTTGGGAAGGTAAATTGATGCAGCCACTATGGAAAACAGTATGGAGGTTCCTCAAAAAACTAAAAATAAAACTACCATGTGACCCAGCAATTCCACTCCTGGGTATATATAAAAAAATTTAAAAAAAACATTAATTTGAAAAGATACATGCATCCCCTGAAACTTTGATATAAAATCTGATTCTCAGAGAGTGGCCTGCTAGGACCACTTGTAAATGTTCCTGTGATAGAACATTTGATGAAAACAGCTGCATTCAAACTAAAAGTTTCTGACAAGGGAGATATGAAAAAAAACTTATAGCAATCACTTTCTCAACGTTGGTTAAGCCACAATGTGTTTTATGTTGCTGATTTTTCTGTAGTAAAAACTGCCATCAATGAACAATGCTTTCCATTCTCAGCACATTTAGAAATTATGTAAATTAAAAGAGGAGACAAGAATATTCTGATGCGCTTGAGTATATCTCTGTGTAATGACCATAGTTGGCCTATATATCTCTTCAAACTGTCAGTATCAGAGGCTTCCAATGAAGAGCCTAGATTAAAAAGGCAAATGAATCATAAATAAGCTTGCTCATCTTTTCTGCAGATAACTGTCTAGAATTTTACTTTAGCTTTATTTGAAATATACATGTCTGGTGGAAGCTAATATGGGACTTGGAAGGGATAATGAACAGAGAATGCATCTATTTATAATGGTAAGAGAAACGTTAACTATTGAGGCTTTTAAGTTTATTTGGGATCTGTCATATAGGATTATCTGTATTTAGATTTAGATCTATCAAAATATCCATGAAAATGACACAGGAAAAAGATAGTGGCTTAAAATATGAGTAGATTCTTCAAGTCAAAAATTAAATATTTCTTGTGTTGGCATCAAATTTTATCTCTTGTAAATGGAAGTATATTTTTTGTTACTAATTCAACCTTGCTAAATTTATATATTTAAATTAAATATTAAACAGACAAATACAGTGAGACCTATTTTGTGGCAGACAATGTCAACTATCATACTTCTCCAATATCCCTGTCTTTAAATATCTGCTTGCAATTCCTGAGATGCTGAAGTTAGATCAGGAGGACAGTCATCAGTGACATGTTTAGGGTGGCACAGTGAAAATATGCAAAGCTCTAGGAATGTTGATGATCTTCTGAGTTAACTTTGGAATTGTTCAATCTCAATTTTACTTGGGCAAGACCAGAGGCTGGAAACCCATGTTTGAGAGGATTTTTTTTTTCTAGTTCACTGTGAACCCTTTGTATTCCTGTGATTCTAGAGGATAGTTTTATTTTTGCAGCAGAATCATGAAACAAATGGTTGAATTTTGACAGCTAGTGTAGGCTTTTGATGACACATGTCACATTCCCTTGGAATGATGTCTCAGCCCTTTGCTGTTTTGCAGACAATTTTAGAACAATCCTAAATTCTCTGAGATACTGGGAGAATCAAGACACTGGTGCCCATACCAGTTCCCTAAACACATCCTAAATCCTCCTTCCCTGGCTTCATTTTTCTGACCCTTCTCTCTTGATTTTGCAGAGAGCTTTCCAAATAATTTACCTGTACCTATGTCCTTGTATCAGGTTTTGCTCTTAGGTAGGCTGCAACTAATATATCTACTGTCAAATACATGCGACATCATAATTTTAGAAATTTAAATTATATAATTTTCAAAATTATAAGAAATATTCAAACTAGAAAAGTTTTTACTTTGCTTGGTTAAACTGACCAGTTGTAGATTAACTGTTAAGGTCTGCAAATTTCACACCTGTCTGGTGAAGGAGGATGGGCATGGGTAGGGTAGAAACCGGGACAAAATACCTAAAGCTTAGGTAATGATCACTACTGGAAGTAAAATTAGATCTCAGATATCTGAGTCTCCTTAAATGTAATTAATTGAAAACCTAGTTAGAGTTCTTCTATGTAACTCAAAGATAAATATAGTTTTAGTTTAGCCAACATTTAGGAGTTTGAAAGTATTTCTTACATTCTGTTCATTGCATTCTTACCACCAATCTTTCCACTTTATGACTCCCTCCCATACTTTGTAGACAATTTTCTGTATTGAGTATTATATCATCTTAGGTTAGTTTAATTGGCTATTGTCATGCAGTAGGTGTACGTACTATATATAGACATTATAAAAGTCTTAAAAACATGATATAAAATTTCAGCATGGAACAGTTTAGTTGATGTTATATTTTAAATGTTCTTTTTTAACCAATAATGGATGAGCAAACAAGGTATATAATGGAAAAACAAATGAATAGGTATTAAAAGTACAAATATTGCACATTTTTATCAACTGTGTTTTGTTAAAATGATTCAGGAACTGAATATATGAGACATGAAAACAATTTCAAGAAAATTCCTGTGGTCATAATACACTCATCCCCCTCGTGGCAACTTTCTCATAGAATCGTCAATGCTTTAACTAAATGTGTATTCTCTACTAAAATCAATCATATGTTTTTTTGGAGACAGGTGCAAGGTCTGATTTATCTTTGCTGCATTCACTGTATATCAGGGTAGTGCTTCACATAAATACTTTCTACTTCAACTCCCCCCACGCACTACCCTGAATTTCAGCTTCATATTTCCAACTGTCTACTTTGAATCTGCACTTGGATACAGATACGCAATTCAAGCTAACCATGCCCACATCTAAACGCTAGATTCTTCCCATTGTCTTGTCATCTTAGTAAGTGTAAATGTTATGTGTTGGTTGCTCAAGACAAAGACTTGGGCATTCATCCTTGACAACTTTCTTTCTATCACAATACACATCTAATCAATTAAACAAACATAAATGAACAAACAAAAATCTCTATTAGCTTTACTTTCAAGGTAATCTAAAATTTAACCACTTCTTACCATCTCCACCCTTAACATCCTTATCCAAGCCACGTGTGTCTCATTGAACTATTGCAATTGCTGTCTCATTGATCACCTTCCTCCTACTCTTCCTCCTCTATTCCCATCTTAGCTATCAGAGCTTCCTTGTGTATGGAATAAAGCTTATCTGGCTATTAAAGATCTGGATTTCCATTACTTCTCTTACCTTATCTCTTGATAATCTCTCCCTTATCTACTCTGCTATAGGAACATTATCCCTTTCCTCTTCCTTTGAATCTTTCAAGGTTTTTCCTGCCTCTGGGCTGTTACCCTTGCCATTCCTTTTGCCTGATATGGTCTTATTTTATGTATCCTGTGGCTTGTTCCTTGTATTCATCTTCTAGAGCTGTCATAACAAAATGCCATAGATGGGGTGGTTTAAACAACAATAAAGACATTTATTTTCTTATGATTCTCACAGCTGGAAGTCCAAGATCAAGATATTGACACAGTTGGCTTATTTTGAAGATTCTCTCTTTGGATTGTAGACTGCTACATTCTCTTTATGTCTTCACATGGCCTTTCTCAGTGCACTCCTGATACCTCTTCTTATAAGGATGTCAGTCCTATTGTATTAGGACCCCACATTTATGGTCTCATTTAACCTTAATTACTTCCTTAAGGGACCTATCTCCGAATACAGTCACATTAAGGTTAGGGTCCCATGAATTTTGGGAGGACACAATTCAGCCTGTATTATTCCCTTATTCTCTTCATTCATCACTCTGTCAGTGAGCAGTGAAGGTTTCTCTGACTACTCTTCAAAAATTTCACTCCCCTCACCATCACCTTCTTACCCACCCCATTCCTTCTTTATTCTTCTTTATAGCAATTATTACCACTTGATCATAATAAACTTACTGTTGATTGTCTGTGTCCTTCATTAGGTGATAAGCTCCAAGAGATCAAGGACTTTTCCTTTTGTTCCCACCTGGTGGTTTTATTCTCAGCACAGGGATTGATGTTCAGCATACATAGTTTTCAAAATAATAAATGAACTATTTCAATTGATAATGTAAAGATAGGTACCAGTAAGGGTTTCAGTAAGATGGGAATATTCAGAAAGATTTAACTGACGTGTGACTAGTGGGGGGACTATTTAGAATGGGGTAGGCAGAGTTAAAGGAACCAACCGATGATGGTGAGACACCAAGGACCTAGCCACAGGGGGAAAACATCTCCCTTTCTAGACTGGAAGGATCAAAGAGGGAAGGACAGCTGTAACTGGAGTCAAGGAAGAGAGTTAGCCTAATGGATCCCTGACCATAGGGAATGGAGACCTTGCCAGCCATAGTGAAACAAGGCAGGTGAAGGGAGAACAAATAGACATCTCTCTCCCTTTCCTCTCTAATCTCCCTTTGGTACCATCCATTGGCCTAAAGGAATTGGACATTGGAGAGCAAGAGATTATAAATGATGTAGCGTGTAGTTAGCCTCCTGATGGGCCCAATCAGGACAGCAAAGTGAAGAAAATAGACCTGCTTGGAGAGGGGAAGGGGAAAAATGGAAATTAGACAACACAAAGAATTAATATTTTTGAAATTATTAATATGTCTTTCTATTTTTCATTTTGTCTACAGATCTTCTCCCTAGTAATCTTGAGATACTCTCCTACTACCAGGGATAACCCCATTAGGGACTGGGTGAGACATGTACAGAATTGTTATAGGTGACATGCAAAGAGTAATAAAGAATTGCTATTCAGCTACTAGAATTCCCCAAAATCATCTTTCAACAAACAGAAAAGCTTGTAATCCAGGACTGAAAAAGAGATGGAAGATTTTCTAAATTTTCTCAGCATATCATGAACCAATTCTGGAACCAGATCATAATGTCATATTGTATAGATAAGAAACCTATGCTTACAACTAGTTCATGAGGTTAACACCCTAGAATAGAATGAAAGAGCAAGGGATAAGAATGCCATCCCAGAGAGGGTGACATGTATCTGTTAAATGGAGGGACCACTGAAAGCAGGGAGCTTTTCCCTTTAACCAGTATGAAATCCTGGGAGATAATATTGATATACCAAAGCGGCTAGTGATATGGGTTTTCCATTAATGTAAACTCAGTGGCATGACATGACATTGTTACATGGAAAAGAGCCTGAGTGTAGCTTCCTTTATTCCCATATAGTGTGAAT
This sequence comes from Mesoplodon mirus, assembly GCF_964341445.2. NCBI lineage: Eukaryota > Metazoa > Chordata > Mammalia > Artiodactyla > Ziphiidae > Mesoplodon > Mesoplodon mirus. The sequence continues at coordinate 20,437,040 of NC_138983.1, forward strand.
GTGTCCATTTTCTTTTAGGAGGGATAGTGGCATGGGAGTTAGTTCAACATCCTGCTTAGGAGGTTGGCAGAAGAGTGGGTTCTCCAGAGGGGTAATGGGGACCTTATAGGTAAGGGCTGAAGAGTAGACCACGTGGACGGGGTCTATGGACATCACTGCCAGACCTGGAGCCAAGGGACCGCAGCAGTAAGAGTTGAGTTGGAGGCCAAACAGCCAAAGACCCACCCTGACCTAGCAGATAAATATGAAAAACTGACACCAGCAGAGGCCCCAGGATGGGCCAGTCACACTTTAGGAGTCTTTGGTCCAGGGAACAGCAGAACACACTTCAGTCAGGTTTGAGACTCTCTTCATTTGATGGCATGTGTGTATTCAACCCCTTCATAAGAGCAGACACTAAAGGGAACTGTAGCAAGAGCAAAGATAATCTAAAACACTGGGTGCTTATCCTAGGGAAACTCATCTCCTAAACAATCCAAGAAACTAACCTCCTCAAAGTATATCTCAAATTATAAAATTAAACCAGACTTGACCCTATCCTCTCAAAAAAATTAACTTTGATTCCTTTTTACTCTTCTTACCCAACAGTGGCTAGCAGTATGCATGAAGATAATATGTCATTTTCAGAGAATAAGGAACTATATTTTTCTTCAAACTTGAGTATACTATGCACAACTCTGTAATTCCAGAAAAACTCAAAATCTTATTTAAAGTTACAGATCACAAGTAAGTGTATGCATGTTTAAACTTGTTCAGGCTCAGCTATGCTTTAAATTCACTCGATTCTATCAGATTATTGATTTGACATAGATCTGATTTGATTATACTTAGATGATATCAGCTCTAATACTGAGGAAGTAGACAATGCAAAGTAATTAGTCACAAAGCTCTCTGTAAGCCTCCAATATAATGAACTCTGGTCAAATTAGACCGTAAGCATAATATCTCCCATTTTAATTTGATTTCTGAGCTCCAGAATTAGGAAAGCCATCAGTAAGATCCGTTGTTATTTTGCCCAATATAATTAGAGGGTCACAATTTGATCTTGCCTTGATGACAAAACAATTATCTTTGACATCCCCTTTCCCATTTAGAAAAAAATAAAAGCCTGTGCTTACTTAAGTTTCTTTTCTAATTAAGGAGAGTTAGTCCTGCTTTCACAGTCTTCTCTTTTATCTCCATGAGTATGAGTGACTGTTGGTTGCTCTCTTTTCCCATCTGACCTGTGTTTGTACTGTAAGCTCCCCAGCTATCCTGGTGAATGTCTGGTCACTTCAATTTTCTCCATTTCTTCAGTTACCTTAGTTGGGAGTTTTTCAATGGAATTTCTCTAGCAAACTATAATAAAATAGAAAATAATTCAAAATAAGGACATGTTGAAGATTTGTGTTTGCTGGTATTTTGTTTGTTTGTTTTACCATACTGAAAGTGTGAAATTCTGTGAGCTCCTTTTACAAAACATTCCAATTGCTTACACCCTTGAATGAGGAAGTTCTCTTAAAAGACTAACTTGAAACTTTTGACATTCAGTTAATCCCACTTCCTTCCTATTAACAATCAATATTCAATACTGTGGCATGTAAGTAATATGATAGTTCTTACATATTATTTTATATTTACCACATTAAAACTCTTGGCTGTTTTTCTCCCCTACTTACACTTTTTTGTTTTTCTTCCACTTACAAATGAAAGTATGGACTATATACAAACACCTGAAGTTCTACCTTTATTATGAAATATACAGTGTCCTAAATTACTTTTTTGGGAAACAGTCTCAATAACATGAGTGACAGCAACCTAAATAGAGAGAATGGAACCAAAACCCGCAATAAGCCCTGTAGACTATGAGAGAAAACAAAAAACAAAACAAAACAAAAAAAGAGAAAAATGATTTTATTGCACAGAATTCTTAACTTTAAAACAAAATGAAGTCCTGTAAAGCTCTGCTTGCATGGTAAAATTTGCCCAGTATGTGAACCACCATCTTCCCTTTTAATCTTATTGTACTTGTGTTAATTAAAGGATTATTCTTCATCTGTAGTAAAAAACCTGATACCTATTTTAGGGCAGGGGAATTAATCAGTTCTTGCCAAAACCACATCCCTGAAGCTAGAGTTCATAGATGTCAGAAGAACATGGGTAAAGACACCTGCTGTAGCAAATTTAGCTCTGTGCCTTGGAGCAAATTGCTTAACCTTGCTAACTTTGTTTTTATCTGTGTTATATCTATGTTTGTTTTATGTATAACAAGAACCATCACACCAAATTCATAAAATAGTTCTGGGAATTACTGAAATCATAAATAAGGTTAAGCGCTCAATATGGTGCCCAGCAAATAATAAAGGCTCAATAAATGTTCATTGTTTTGATTATTTAGTTTTAGTAGTATTCCTAATTTTCATCTGGAGAAGAAATTCTTTATGGAATTTTTGTTCTTTACAAGGACTGTTTGAAGCATATTGACAAGCCACAATTAAAAGGCAGTTTCACCTATTGTTTTGGGAAAATAAGTCTGTCTAGGAAACCCTCTTGTAACCATGTGTCCTTCTGAAGTACTGAGGATTAGGACTTCTACAGAACTTTTGAGAGAACATTTCAACCCATAATAGTTCCTTAAGAGTAAGTCTTAATTTTACCTTTAGTATTCAGTTTTAGATCATATTTCCTTCCAGTTTCCTAAATTGCAACTGTTAGAGCAAATTATAGATGGGGATATTTCTTATGGTTTAATATTTCCAAAATATATAATGATTTTGACATCTAGGTATTTCAAAAGCTCCTTTCCTGCATGTTTCCTTTTTCTTTTTCTTTTTTGTCTTTCTTTGTCCTTTATAAAAGGGCAAACGATGCAAGAATACATCCCCAAATGATTGAATTTATCTGCAAATTGCTTCCAGGTGCTCATACCACTTTCTCTCTCTCTTCAAACAAAAGGAGAAAAAAAAATAGATTCAATGTCACAGAAGAGCAGAACCATGAGGAATTTAAATGGTTTTGGTTTTCACCTCATTTTCCATCTGAAATATTGCTTGTTTATACTTCTCCAGTCCATATTTACTTATGCTTACAGTTTATACCACTAGTATAGTATGAGGCCTTTGTTTATTCTGATTTTCCAGTTGCCACCATAGCACATGACTCACAATAGGCACTAAAGAAGTGTTGATTGACTTAATAATATGGGGCTTTCAAGTGCTTTAAATTCACTCACTTGAGGGTACCTAATGTACCACAACTTCAGAAGATGTATTGGTAATGACAGATCAAAAGAGATTAGTCATCAATACAGAAAAGCAACAGAGTTTAAACTCTGACAATCTCTGTTTATATTCTATTTTCTTATTGTATATGTAGATGGTACTGTAAGGGGGTTTGAAACAGTATTACTCTGTTATAAACTCAATATACAGCTTTTAATTTACTTGGCATTCCTCCACCTCTGTTCCTCTTAAGAAATGCAAAGGTAAATATGATAGCAGTTAAACCACCATATAGCCACATAGACCAAATTGTTCGTTTTTCTGGTATCCACAAGAGAGCACAAAAAGAACAAAGCAAAAATAGACCAGCTACAAATAAATCCATATAACTCCTTTGGCCTCTAAATTAAATATGCACCATACAGTATATAAGATTATAAATAATGTATCCATATGTGGATTCATTTTGTCTACATTTGGAACTTTAATTAATTGACAGTGTTGCTTAGCTTCAGTGAAAATTAAGAAAAAATACTAAGGACATCTAAATTAATTAGTTAGTATTATTACTTTCTTATTTTAATGGAGCACGTTAGCTTACTGGATAAATGTTTAGCATGTGGGGTGATATATTGAAACTACATGAACAATATTCACTGTCTTCAACTGTGCATCAGTATTTTTTCCGGTTGTATATAACTAAAAGCTAACTCAGCTAGCTTTAACCAAGAAGGGGATTTTCCAAAAACTGTGTGATCAGGGAGTGGAACTAGCCTTAAAGACATCTGAAAAGTAAAAAAAAAAATGTCATTTGAACCATGTTCTCTCTCTCTCTCTGTCTCTCTCTGTCTACCTGTATTGCTGGACCTCCCTTCCCCTCTTTGTTTCTTTCTCACTGCTTATTTTTTATGCCTTGGAGATCTTGGATTTTTGGTGGGTATCAACAGCCCAGAAAGTTGAAGCATGCATCCTTCCAATTTAGCAACGTTTGAAGGAAAAAAAAGATTCCCTTGATATGAGATTGCACATAAACTCCTAGAGAAGCACTTTGATCTGTTTAGTTTGTATGCCTGTCTCTTGGCTGACCACTATGGACTCCAGGAAGAGTGAATACAATAATTTTACTACCCTCAATAAAGTGTCCACTCTTAAGTCACAGAGTTTGAAAACTATGATTTCCAATTAACTCAAACTTCTTAGGTCCAAGATTGAACAAGCATCCCAAAGAGGAATTGGTAGGTGAAAAGGACTCTATGTACACAAATACAACACATCCTCTAAAGACAGCTAGTCAAATGAGTGAATATCATCACAAATTTGGAAACATTAATTCAGCTTTAAAATTACAGTGAACAATAAGTGTCAAAGTGCTGTCAATTTGAATACACTCAAACACTATTGTTATGGTGGCAGCTAAAATACAGATGAGGTGATTTTGCACTTCATATGTTTATCCCTTCATTCATTCAGACACATATTTTTTTGCCTCTGCCATGTGCTTAAGGGTCATCCTAATCTCAGTTCAGTTTATTTATATTATATTTTTATTTTTTCTCCTGATTTTTTTTTTTTTGCGGTACATGGGCCTCTCACCGCTGTGGTCTTTTCCACTGTGGAGCACAGGCTCCGGATGTGCAGGCCCAGCGGCCATGGCTCATGGGCCCAGTTGCTCCGTGGCATGTGGGATCATCCCGGACCAGGGCACGCACCCATGTCTCCTGCATTGGCAGGCAGACTTTCAACCACTGTGCCACCAGGGAAGCCCTCTCCTGAAATATTTAAACCCATAGAAAAGGTAAAAGAGTGATACAGTGAACAATCACATATATTTGACTAGATCCACCAATTCTTAACATCCTCTTTCCATCAGATATTTACAAATAAATTGAAGGAATCATGATGTTTTATTGTAAAATACTTTAGTAAGCATCTCAATAAAAAAAGGGCATTTTCTGCAGCTCCTTCTGAAAAGTAACATTAATTAATAATACAATGTAATGCACAGTTCATATTCAGTTTTCACCAAAATCTCATTTATCATTATTTTAAAATCCAAGATCCAGTAAAAGTTGATGCATTTGAATTGTATGCTTCATTAGTTGTTTTAAGTCTGACAGCCCTTCTACCTTTTCTTTTTTTTAAATTTCAAGGTATATATTTTTCATGGAGTTTATGCCACTTATCTTGCAGAACATCTTGCATTCTATATTTATCCATTTGTTTTGTCATTATCAGATTTAGATTAAACGCTTTTGGAAAGAATATTACAAAGCTGTTGTTTGAATATTTTATTACATCAATTCGGGAGGCATGTAAATTCAGTTTCACAAAATTGGTAATGCTTAATTTGATTACTTGGTTAGGGAGAGGTTCAATAGAAATTATAAAAGGTAGTCTTTTTTTCCTTTTTGCGAGAGGGTTTGTAAATATTCAGTTCCTCAAAAATGGTTCATCAAAATGTTTTAGCATCCTTTGATGATCTTTACCTGAATTAATCATTACATTGGGGCTTATATCAATAAAATCGTGGTTTTCCCATTCTCCCATTTCTTCTACAATTATTAGCTAGAATTTTTCTATAAAGGAAAGTTTTCCTTCTTTTTCTCTCTCTTGTTTTCTAATATGGTTATTATCATCACTATCATCATCATTTTTCTAGTGTCACTGTAGGTCTGTGAATTTTTCAATTCCATGTGTTATGATCTGTTTCTGTTATTATTCAATATTCATTTTAATGCTCAAATTGTCCCACATTTAGTTTGTGGAAGTACCATCACACTAGCTCCTGTGTCCTTGTTTTCAGGCATTAAGAGTTCTAAGTTCACTTTATACTTTATCTACCTAAACCTGGAATCATTAATTTCTACAAGGAGCCTGGTTTCTTTCATTAGGGAATGGTGTTTCAGAAGCAATATTTAAGACCTAAACGTACTTATGATACTGAAGTGTCATTATTTCTAAGCCTTTATAGTGAACAGATGGAGAAAAATATTTTTACAAAATATGAACCTATGTTAATATTTTCCATTATCATCAAACTCCACCACATTCTTTCTCACCTTCTCTAGTTCACATTACTTTTACATTCTTAAGCAATGAAAGCTGGTTTCCAAAAATATTAGTATATATACTCATATGCTATAATTTACAATATATTAAAACAATTTTGAATCATACCTCCAATGCTTTTATCAAGAACAAACCGATAACTCAGTCTTGAGTTTTGTTTTTTTTTTTTTTTTAAGATTTTTTTTTGCCCTTAGAATACATTCCTTGAGGAGAGTAGTGTTCAAAAGTTATGTGAAGGGCCTCCCTGGTGGCGCAGTGGTTGAGAGTCCGCCTGCCGATGCAGGGGATACGGGTTCGTGCCCCGGTCTGGGAGGATCCCATATGCCGCGGAGCGGCTGAGCCCGTGAGCCATGGCCGCTGGGCCTGCACATCCGGAGCCTGTGCTCCGCAACGGGAGAGGCCACAACAGTGAGAGGCCCGCATACCGCAAAAAGAAAAAAAAAAAAAAAAAAAAAAAAAAAGTTATGTGAAGTCATGTGTTCTCATAATTTCAATTTTATATGAAGTTAATTTTGTAATTTCTATTTGCAGTCAATTTTAAGATTTTTTTTTCTGTCTATTTTGTTAATATATTTTATATTTTGAATATGCAAAACATTGACATGGTTTAAAATTGAAATCATTTTAAAAAGTATATCAAGAAATGTCACACTCTCATCCCTAGTGCTTATCATATGTCATCTGCCCTCTAGAAGACACATTTTTCCTTGCTTTCTTGTTTATCTTTCTATAATTTTTTTGCAACATAAACAAACATCACCACACAGACACACATACACACACACACGCACACACTTATTTCCCTTTCTATCTCAGGCAAAAAGTAGCCTATAGGCATTCTTTCATTCCTTTAATTTTTCATTTAACAATTCATGCCAAAAAATACTAATGTCAGCTTGTAAATGTTGTTCCTCATTTCGATTAAGCTTCACTGTATTGCACTATGTGAATGTACCATAGTTTATTCAGCCCAGTCTCTTATGAATGATATGCATGTAATTTCGGATATTTTACTTTTCCAACTGACTCCACTGTGAACAAATTTGTGCATATATTTTCTCATACCAGTGAACATATAGCTTCACGACCATTTCTCATAAGTGCAGTGCATTATTCCAATAAATTTTCATAAGGTAAACGTGTATGTGGTTTTGATGCAAATTTATTTAATTCCTCTCCATAGTGGTTGCATCACTTTGCTCTTTTTTTAAAATTAATTAATTAATTTATTTATTTTTTAACATCTTTATTGGAGTATAATTGGCTTACAATGGTGTGTTAGTTTCTGCTTTCTAACAAAGTGAATCAGTTATACATATACATATGTCTCCACATCTCTTCCCTCTTGCATCTCCCTCCCTCCCACCCTCCCTATCCCACCCCTCTAGATGGTCACAAAGCACCGTGCTGATCTCCCTGTTCTGTGTGACTGCTTCCACTAGCAATCTATTTTATGTTCAGTAGTATATATATGTCCATGCCACCTATCACATTGTCCCAGCTTACTCTTCCCCATCCATGTATCCTCAAGTCCATTCTTTAGTAGGTCTGTGTCTTTATTCCCGTCTTGCCGCTAGGTTCTTCAGGACAATTTTTTTTTTTTTTTTTTTTAGATTCCATATATATGTGTTAGCATACGGTATTTGTTTTTCTCTTTCTGATGTACTTCACTCTGTATGACAGACTCTAAGTCCATCCACCTCACTACAAACAACTCAATTTCGTTTCCTTCTATGGCTGAGTAATATTCCATTGTATATATGTGACACATCTTCTTTATCCATTCATCTGTTGATGGAAACTAAGATTGCTTCCATGTTCTGGCTATTGTAAATAGAGCTGTAATGAACACTTTGGTACATGACTCTTTTTGAATTATGGTTTTCTCAGGGTATATGCCCAGTAGTGGGATTGCTGGGTCGTATGGTTGTTCTATTTTTAGTTTTTTAAGGAAACTCCATATTGTTTTCCAAAGTGGCTGTATAAATTTACATTCAACCAACACTGCAAGAGGGTTCCCTTTTCTCCACACCTTCTCCAGCATTTATTGTTTGTAGATTTTTGATGATGGCCATTCTGACTGGTGTGAGGTGATACCTCCTTGTAGTTATGATTTGCATTTCTCTAATGATTAGTGGTGTTGAGCATCCTTTCATATTTTTGTTAGCAATCTGTATATCTTCTTTGCAGAAATGTTTTTTTTTAGGTCTTCTGCTCACTTTTGGATTGGGTTGTTTGTGTTTTTGATACTGAGCTGCATGAGCTCCTTGTAAATTTTGGAGATTAATCCTTTGTCAGTTGCTTCATTTGCAAATATTTTTTCCAATTTCCAATTCCAATTCAAAATGTCTTTGGTGTTGTTTATGCTTTCCTTTGTTGTGCAAAAGCTTTTAAGTTTCATTAGGTCTCATTTGTTTATTTTTGTTTTTATTTCCATTTCTCTAGGAGGTGGGCCAAAAAGGATCTTGCTGTGATTTATGTCATAGGGTGTCCTTCCGATGTTTTCCTTTAATAGTTTGACAGTGTCTGACCTTACATTTAGGTCTTTAATCCATCTTGACCTTATTTTTGTGTATGGTGTTAAGGAGTGTCCTAATTTCATTCTTTTACATGTAGCTGTCCAGTTTTCCTAGCACCAGTTATTGAACAGGTTGTGTTTTTTCCACTGTATATTATTGCCTCCTTTATCAAAGATAAGGTGACCATATGTGTGTGGGTTTATCTCTGGGTTTTCTATCCTGTTCCATTGATCTATATTTCTGTTTTTGTGCCAGTACGATACTGTCTTGATTATTGTAGCTTTGTAGTATACTCTGAAGTCAGGGAGCCTGATTCCTCCAGCTCCATTTTTCGTTCTCAAGATTGCTTTGGTTATTAGGGGTCTTTTCTGTTTCCATACAAATTATGAATTTTTTTTTCTAGTTCTGTGAAAAATGCCAGTGGTAGTTTGATAGGGATTGCATTGAATCTTAAGATTGCTTTGTTTATTAGGGGTCTTTTCTGTTTCCATACAAATTATGATTTTTTTTTCTAGTTCTGTGAAAAATGCCAGTGGTAGTTTGATAGGGATTGCATTGAATCTTTAGATTGCTTTGGGTAGTTGAGTAATTTTCACAAAGTTTATTCTACCAATCCAAGAACATGGTATATCTATCCATCTCTTTGTATCATCTTTAATTTCTTTCAGCAGTGTCTTATAATTTTCTGCATACAGGTCTTTTGTCTCCTTAGGTAGGTTTATTCCTAGATATTTTATTCTTTTTGTTGCAATGACAAATGAGAGTGATACTTAATTTCAATTTCAGATTTTTCATCATTAGTGTATAAGAATGCAAGAGACATCTGTGCATAAATTTTGTATCCTGCTACTTTACCAAATTCATTGATTAGCTCTAGAAGTTTTCTGGTAGCATCTTTATGATACTCTATGTATAGTATCATGTCACCTGCAAACAGTGACAACTTTACTTCTTCTTTTCTGATTTGGATTCCTTTTATTTCATTTTATTCTCTTATTTCTGTGGATAAAACTTCCAAAATTATGTTGAATAATAGTGGTGAGAGTGAGCCACCTTGTCTTCTTCCTGATATTAGTGGAAATTGTTTCAGTTTTTCACCATTGATGACAATGTTGGCTGTGGGTTTGTCATATATGGCCTTTATTATGTTGAGGAAAGTTCCCTGTATGCCTACTTTCTGGAGGGTTTTTAACATAAATGGGTGTTGAAATTTGTCGAAAGCTTTCTCTGCATCGATTGAGTTGATCATATGTCTTTTCTCCTTCAATTTGTTAGTGTGGTGTACCACACTGATTTGCGTATATTGAAGAATCCTTGCATCCCTGGGATAAACCACATTTGATCATGGTGTATGATCCTTTTAATGTGCTCCTGGATTCTGTTTGCTAGTATTTTGTTGAGGAGTTTTGCATCTATGTTCATCAGTGATATTGGCCTGTAGTTTTCTTTCTTTGTGACATCTTTGTCTGGTTTTGGTATTAGGGTGATGGTGTCCTTGTAAAATGAATTTGGGAGTGTTCCTCCCTCTGCTATATTTTGGAAGAGTTTGAGATGGATAGGCGTTAGCTCTTCTCTAAATGTTTGATAGAATTCGCCTGTGAAGCCATCTGGTCCTGAGCTTTTGTTTGTTGGAAGATTTTTAATCACAGTTTCAATTTCAGTGCTTGTGATTGGTCTGTTCACAGTTTCTATTTCTTCCTGGTTTAGTCTCAGAAGTTTGTGCATTTGTAAGAATTTGTCCATTTCTTCCAGGTTGTCCATTTTATTGGCAAAGAGTTGCTTCTAGTAATCCCTCATGATCCTTTGTATTTCCCCAGTTTTGGTTGTTACTTCTCCTTTTTCATTTCTAATTCTATTCATTTGAGTCTTCGTCCTTTTTTTTCTTGATAAATCTGGCTAATGGTTTGTCAGTTTTGTTTATTTTCTTAAAGAACCAGCTTTTAGCTTTATTGATCTTTGCTATCATTTGCTTCATTTCTTTTTCATTTATTTCTGATCTGATCCTTATTATTTCTTTCCTTCTGCTAACTTTGGGGTTTTTCTGTTCTTCTTTCTCTAATTGCTTTAGGTGTAAGGTTAGGTTGATTATTTGAGATGTTTCTTGTTTCTTAAGGTAAGATTGTATTGCTATAATCTTCCCACTTACAACTGCTTTTGCTGCATCCCATAGGATTTGGGTCATCATATTTTCATTGTCATTTTTTCTAAGTAAGTTTTTGATTCCTCTTTGATTTATTCAGTGATCTCTTGGTTATTAAGTAGTGTATTGTTTAGCCTCCATGTGCTTGTATTTTTTACAGATTTTTTCCTGTAATTGATATCTAGTCTCATAGTGTTGTGGTTGGAAAAGATACTTGATATGATTTCAATTTTCTTGAATTTACCAAAGCTTGACTTGTGACCCAAGATATGATCTATCCTGGAGAATGTTCCATGAGCACTTGAGAAGAATGTGTATTCTGTTGTTTTCGGATGGAATGTCCTATAAATATCAATCAACTCCATCTTGTTTAATGTATCAATTAAAGGTTGTGTTTCCTTATTTATTTTCACTTTGGGTGGTCTGTTCATTGGTGAAATTGGAGTGTTAAAGTCCCGTACAATGATTGTGTTACTGTCAATTTCCCATTTTATGGCTGTTAGTATTTGCCTTATATATTGAGGTGCTCCTATGTTGGGTGCATAAATATTTACAATTGTTACATCTTCTTCTTGGATTGATCCCTTGATCATTATGTAGTGTCCTTCTTTGGCTCTTGTAATGGTCTTTATTTTAAAGTCTATTTTGTCTGATATGAGAATTGCTACTCCAGCTTCCTTTTGATTTCTATTTGCATGGAATATTTTTACTATCCCCTCACTTTCAGTCTGTATGTGTCCATAGGTCTGAAGTGGGTCTCTTTTAGACAGCATGTATACAGGTCTTGTTTTAGTATCCATTCAGCCAATCTATGTGTTATGGTTGGAGCATTTAATCCATTTACATTTTTTTTTAAATAAATTTATTTATTTTGGCTGTGTTGGGTCTTTGTTGCTGTGAGCGGGCTTTCTCTGGTTGTGGCGAGCGGGGGTTACTCTTCGTTGCAGCACGCGGGCTTCTCGTTGTGGTGGCTTCTCTTGTTGCAGAGCACGGGCTCTAGGCACATGGGCTTCAGTAGTTGCAGCATGTGGGCTCAGTAGTTGTGGCTCGCGGGCTCTAGAGTGCAGGCTCCGTAGTTGCAGCACACGGGCTTAGTTGCTCTGTGGCATTTGGGATCTTACTGGACCAGGGCTGGAACCCGTGTCCCCTGCATTGGCAGGCGGATTCTTAACCACTGCACAACCAGGGAAGCCCAATCCATTTACATTCAAGGTAATTATCAATATGTATGTTCCTATTACCAGTTTCTTAATTGTTTTGGATTTGTTATTGTAGGTCTTTTCCTTCTCTTGTGTTTCCTACCTAGAGAAGTTCCTTTAGCATTTGTTGTAAAGCTGGTTCCATGTTGCTGAATTCTCTTAGCTTTTGCTTGTCTTTAAAGATTTTAATTTCTCCATCAAATCTGAATGGGATCCTTGCTGGGTAGAGTAATCTTGGTTGTAGGTTTTTCTCCTTCATCACTTTAAATATGTCCTGCCACTCCCTTCTGGCTTGCAGAGTTTCTGCTGAAAGATCAGCTGTTAACCTTATGGGGATTCCCTTGTGTGCTATTTGTTGTTTTTCCCTTGCTGCTTTTAATATTTTTTCTTTGTATTTAATTTTTGATAGTTTGTTTAATATATGTCTTGGCATATTTCTCCTTGGATTTATCCTGTATGGGACTCTCTGTGCTTCCTGGACTTGATTAACTATTTCCTTTCCCATATTAGGGAAGTTTTCAACTCTAATCTCTTCATATATTTTCTCAGTCCCTTTCTTTTTCTCTTCTTCTTCTTGGACCCCTATAATTCGAATGTTGGTGTGTTTAATGTTGTCCCAGAGGTCTCTGAGACTTTCCTCATTTTTTTCCTTCTTTTTTCTTTATTCTGCTCTGCAGCAATTATTTCCACTATTTTGTCTTCCAGATCACTTATCCGTTCTTCTGCCTCACTTATTCTGCTATTGATCCCTTCTAGAGGATATTTAATTTCATTTACTGTGCTGTTCATCACAGTTTGTTTGTTCTTTAGTTTTTCTAGGTCCTTGTTAAATGTTTCTTGTATTTTCTCCATTCTATTTCCAAGATTTTGGATCATCTTTACTATCATTTTTTTCTGAATTGTTTTTCAGGAAGACTGCCTATTTCTTCTTCATTTGTTAGCCCTGATGGGTTTTTGCCTTGCTCTTTCATGTTCTGTGAGTTTCTCTGTCTTCTCATGTTGCTTAACTTACTGTGTTTGGGGTCTCCTTTTTGGAGGCTGCAGGTTTGTAGTTCCCGTTGTTGTTGGTGTCTGCCCCCAGAGACTAAGGTTTGTTCAGTGGGTTGTGTAGGTTTCCTTGTGGAGGGGACTAGTGCCTGTGTTCTTGTGGATAGGCTGGATCTTGGCTGTCTCGAAGGCAGGACCACATCTGGTGGTGTGTTTTGGGGTGTCTGTTGCCTTATTATGATTTTAGGCAGCCTCTCTGCTAATGGATTAGGTTGTGTTCCTTCTTGCTAGTTGTTTGGCATAGGGTGTCGAACACTGGAGCTGCTGGTCGTTGAGTGGAAATGGGTCTTGCCATTGAGATGGAGATCTCTGGGCAATTTTCACTGTTTGATATTACTTGGAGCTGAGAGGTGTCTTGTGGAAAAGTGTCCTGAACTTGGCTCTCCCACCTCAGAAGCACAGCCCTGACGTCTGGCTGGAGCAAAAAGAGCCTGTCATCCACACGGCTTAGAATAAAAGTGAGAAAAAGAAAAAAGAAAGAAAGAAAGAAAGAAAGAAAGAAAGAAAGAAAGAAAAATAATAAAATAAGATAAAATTATTAAAATAAAAAAAATAATTATATTAAGAAAAAAAAAAAAAAACCGACAGACAGAACCCTAGGAGAAATGGTAAAAGCAAAGCTATAGAGACAAAATGTCACCCTGAAGCATACACATGCACACTTACAAAAAGAGAAAAAGGGGGAAAAATATATATATATATCATTACTTCCAAAGTCCATCTCCTCAGTTTGGGATGATTTGTTGTCTATTCATGTGTTCCACAGATGCAGGGTACATCAAGTTGATTGTGGAGATTTAATCTGCTGCTCCTGAGGCTGCTGGGAGAGATTTCCCTTTCTCTTCTTTCTGCACACAGCTCCCAGGGCTCAGCTTTGGATTTGGCCCCGCCTCTGCGTGTAGGTCACCAGAGAGCGTCTGTTTTTCACTCAGACAGGACGAGGTTAACGGAGCCCCTGATTCAGGGGCTTCGGCTGACTCAGGCTGGGGTTAGGGAGGGGCACAGAGTGCGGGGCCAGCCTGCAGCATCAGAGGCTGGTGTGCATTCTCCCGGGGTAGTTTTCCCTGGATCACAGGACCCTGGCAGTTGTGGGCTGCATAGGCTCCCGGGAGGGGAGGTGTGGATAGTGTAAAAGTCTCTTGTCTCTTCACAGCTCCAGACTTTTCATGGACTCCCTCCCGGCTAGTCGTGGTGCACTAACCCCTTCAGGCTGCGTTCATGCCACCAGCCCTCTCCCTGTGCTCCGACCGAAGCCCGAGCCTCAGCTCCCGGCCCCACCCACCCCAGTGGGTGAGCAGACAAGCCTCTTGGGCTGGTGAGTGCTGGTCTGCACCGATCCTCTGTGCTGGACTCTCTCCTCTTTGCCCTCCACACCCCTGTTGCTATGCTCTCCTACATGGCTCTGAAGATTCCCCCCTCCACCACCCTCAGTCTCCACCCGCGAAGGGGCTTCCTAGTGTGCGGAAACCTTTCCTCCTTCACGGCTCCCTCCTCCTGGTGCAGGTCCAGTCCCTATTATTTTGTCTCTGTTTTTTCTTTTTTCTTTTGCCCTACCCAGGTATGTGGAAGAGTTTCTTGCCTTTTGGGAGGTCTGAGGTCTTCTGCCAGTGTTCAGTAGGTGTTCTGTAGGAGTTGTTCCACATGTAGATGTATTTGTGGGGAGGAAGGTGATCTCCATGTTTGACTCCTCTGCCATCTTGAAGCTCTTCCACTTTGCTCTTTAACAAGCAAAGTCAGATAGAGACTGCTTTTTCAGAGACTGACCTAAGAATTTGCTCTTATAATTTAAAATTTTTTGTCAAGCTGTTGTCATGGTTAAAAATATCTTAAGGAAGTTTTATTTTCTATTTCTTCTACTATGAGTAATTTGGATTATCTTTTCACATGTTGAAGGGCCTTTGGTTTACATTTATTTGCAAAGCACTTTCTTTGAGAAATATTTTGGTAATTGTTTCCCTTAAAAATTTTTACCTTTTTATTTTGAACTAATTTGGTATCACAGGAAAGTTGCAAAAAACATGCAGAGTAATATCCCAATGTGGTCTTCACTCTATTTCCCCAAATGCAAATTTCACACATAACCATATTACACCTAACGAGACCAGCAAATTAACACTTTACTCAACTACACACTATATTCAAATTCTATCAGTTTTTCCACTAATGTCTTTCTTCTGTGCTAGGATCCTATATAGATCTCTTTGAATTTGAAAAGTCTTTATATATTAAGGAGATTGGCTTCTTTTTCTGTGATATAAGTTATCAATATATCCTTCCAATTTGTCATTTGTCTGTGTTCCCTCTCACTGGAACATGCATCTGTCATTCACTACACTCCATTTCCATATGCCCAGCTAATTTTAAGCTAGTTAAGTTCTTGTAATTCTCTGTTCACAGCACTCTCAGAGTTTCCCTCATTGCATTTTATCAACAGTCAAACTTCTTCATCTGTTTACTGCTTGTTTTTTCTCTCTCCTCACTCAGTTATAAAAGCCATGAATGCAGGAGCTATGTTTAGTCATCACCATACAGCCACCTCCTGTAAGAGTACCTGCCACATATTCATGTTTTACTTGTTACCATTATCTATTGAGTTCATTAACTAGATCATCAAGAAGCTATGTCATAGAAAGAATCATTGAAGAAGTAAGAATATTTAGTTTGGAACAGGGAAGATTAAATAGAAACATGATATATGACTTCAAATATTTCAGAAGTAACCATGTAAAAAATTAGATTTATTATATGTAACTCCAGAGGCCAATCAGGACAGAAAAATTCAGCTAAGTTTTTTTCCAAAATTAGAAACTGTTTTTCTAATCTTTTCTTTTTTAGCTAGAATAATAATAATAATAAAAGGTGTCTGACAATGGAAGTGTCTCTTAGCCATAGAGTATTTTCAAAGAGGAAATGAATCTCAGTCTGATGAAGCGATTGGAGATGAAGTTCATGAATAAAATTGGTTTGACTAAATAAATTATAGCAAGTATATTTCCAAAGTTAAGATTGTATAAAGCCATGAAAAAGAACTTTAAGGGTAAATGTTGATATAGCTGTTCTTTTTTGAAGAAAGAACTAATTGATGAATGAATCCATAATGGTAACATTTTAGAAATTAAACAGCTAAATGGAAATGTATTTTGGGTAGTAAATATTTCTGATCACCAGAAAATAATACTATATTTGTAGTTTTTTCTCAGCTTATTGTTCTAGATGATACCAATTTGTGTGAATCATGGACTAATCTGATACATCTATTAAAAAGTGAAGCTATTTGCATCTGTTGTTAGTTTTTTATTTTCCCAGATAGTAAATCACACCAACTATAAGCATGTTAGACTTTAGATGGGGGTTTGGAATTTATATATGAATTAATGAAAAAGAGCTAAAAACTGAGTCTTAACGACTGAAATACACATTTCTACAGGTACTTGAGTAGTACCTGAAGTAAATAAACTAATGCACATGCTTGAAGAATAAGAAACTTAATTTTATGTTTAATCTCAAATTTTAAGGAATGGGTTTTGGGAAATAACATGTTCCACTAATTATACCAGTGTTGCCATGGCATCCCAAGGTACCCTAAAAATGTTTCATTTGTGAACCAACATGTCTTTAACCCATATTTTATTTGTTGACTAGTGACAAATTCAGTGCTGATATCTAATTGCATGTTGATTCAAAGGATATAAACACACTAAACCTAATGTTAAATTATAGCACTTATGGCAGAAAGAGCCAAAATCTGTCAAATGCAGTGGAAGTGAATAATTAAATCATCAAGTATTGAACCCTAGGAGATTTTTGCTTATGGCTAGCTACCCAATTGGAAGGGCCAGTTATTTTTCTGTTTTCTATACGGAAGACATTCTGCACATCACCATATGCTCAAAGAAATTCTGCAATTTCATAATCTATTCTACATTTCCTGAGTACATTTTATTTGCCATAGAGGGTGAGTTTGCAAATGCACCTGCACAGTTTGATGTTTATAAAAATGGCAATTATGATGATGTACCATTGAAATAAAACTTTGCTGGATAGAAATTAAAGAGTGAAAACAATGATCTGCTAAAAACTATTATTTTGTCAGGCTTTCCATTCATCAAAATTGCAATTAATTTCTTCCTCTCCATCATCATTGTGATTGAAACAAAGACCAGTAATCTAACATCTGGTTGCAGATTTGAAAAGAGAACACTGCCTTCTTTCACAAAGCTCTGTAAGTATTGTGTTTACGTTGTTAAATGAGATAGTTAAAATTTTCTTGTGTTCAGTGTTTTATATTTATTCTGATTTAGACTCTGGTAAATTTGCAGTCCAAGTATGGAAGATGTGTTTGATAAAAAAATGAATGTCTTGAAACAACCTCTCTTGCATTTTAGCTGCTTTGAGATGTCTGTGATATTAAGATTTTAAAAATAATGTTAGTGCATTGTTAGCATTCACTTTACATTTCATATGAAACAATTACTTATTGTACATAAATAAATCCAGAGTTTGCAAGGGTTGGTCCTCATCTTGTCATTTCACTTGCAACCCACCACTTCATTCTGAAAGAATCCCCTTACTATGTTTGTTCTTTCATGTTCCCTGCTTTTATACCTTTATACCTTTTGCTTTTCACATTCATTTCCTCCCCTCTCTCCATCTGTTTGTCTGAGAAAGTCTTTATTTCTTCTTCTGGAGGATAATTTCATAAAGTACAGAATTCTGAGTAGTGTTTTTTTTTTCTTTTTTCTTTTAACACTTTACATATTTAACTGACATTTTCCTTGCTTGCATGGCTACTGAGAAAAAAGTCAGATATAATTCTTATCTTTGTTCCTCTATGTGAAAGTTGTTTTCATCCTCTGGTTTCTTTCCAATTTTTTTCATTATATTTGACCTTCTATAGTTTGAAAATTATATATCTGAGTAGCTTTTTTGTTTTTGCTGTTTTTGTTTTGTTGACATTTATCCTGCTTGTTCTCTGAGTTTCCAGGATCTGTGCTTTAATATCTGCCATTAATTTGGAGGAAATTCTTAGTCATTCTTTTTTCAAATATTTCTTCTCTTCTCTGTCTCTTTTCTCCTTCTGTTATTCCCAATTATGTGACTACAGCTATCTTTTGTAATTGTCCCACAGTGCTTGGATATT
The DNA here is from genome assembly GCF_964341445.2 of Mesoplodon mirus. Taxonomy (NCBI): domain Eukaryota; kingdom Metazoa; phylum Chordata; class Mammalia; order Artiodactyla; family Ziphiidae; genus Mesoplodon; species Mesoplodon mirus. The sequence goes on from NC_138983.1 coordinate 20,455,354, forward strand.
CTGTTCTGTTTTTTCAGCATTTGTGCTCCTTGCCTTTTGGTGTTCAAGGATTCTCTATCTCAGACATTCTTTCCTCAGCTGTGTCCGGGCTACAAAGTATCAAAAGCATTGTTCATTTTTGTTACATTGTCTTTTATCTCTAACATTTCTTTTTTTGGGTTCTTAGGATTTCCACCACTCTGTTTACATTGTTCATCAGGCTTTGCATATTGTCTATTTTAACCCCTAGAGCCCTTAGCCTAAAAATCATGGTTGTTTTAAACTCCTGGTCTGATAATTCCAACATCCCTGCTTTGTCTGATCTGATGCATGCTCTCACTTGTTAAATTGTGTATTTTGCCTTTTAGTTGGCCTTATAATTTTTCCTTGATAAGTGGACAAAGTGTACAGAGTAAAAGGAACTGCTATAACTAGGCCTTCAGTGAGATACGGGGAAACAGGTAACATTCTGTAGTCCTATCAGTAGGTCTCAGTCTTTTAGTGAACTTATTTGTCTGGATTATAAATTTCATAAGAGTTTCTCAGTCTTTTTCTCCCAATTTGGTGGGACAGGATGGCTGGAGTGGGCTAGAGTTGGGTATTTCTTTTCTCCCAGGTCAGTTAGGCTCTGATAATACACCAGCAGGTTAGGCACTATTTAATTAGTTTCCTCTAAAAGCAGGCCTCATTAAGAATAGAATGCTCTGGTGTATTTAAAATGGTTTCTTTTTCTCTCCCCGTGCTAGAAGCATGAGAGGATTATTATTCACCTTGATAAACTGATTAAGCTCTTGGAAGTGAACTCTTTACTGATTTTTAACTCTGTTCAGCATTTTACTTGTTGTTAGGACAGTGTGGTGACTTCAAGATTCCTTACTTGTGGAACCAAAAATGAGAAATATTTAGATGGCTGTTTTTTGGCTACAGAGGAATGGTGGTATAGACCTATGGAACTCCTAAGTTGGTATATGTAACCCTAGCTGCAGTTAGATTAAGGTATTGGGGTCACAGTTTGTCACACATCACTCTGTTTCTTCTTTTCTGTTCCCTTAATTGCAAACCTTGCCTAGGAATGACTGTTACCTACCCTCAAAACTCTGAATCAATACTGTGTCACTGTAAGAAACTCAGGCTGGCTTTTATAATTAAAGTACTAGGGCTTCCCTGGTGGCGCAGTGGTTGAAAGTCTGCCTGCCAATGCAGGAGATGTGGGTTTGTGCCCTGGTCTGGGAAGATCCCACATGCCACGGAGTGGCTGGGCCTGTGAGCTATGGCCACTGAGCCTGCATGTTCAGAGTCTGTGCTCCACAACGGGAGAGGCCACAGCAGTGAGAGCTCCATGTACCACAAAAAAAAAAAAAAAAAAAAAAAAAGAAGGAACAAAAAAAGTACTGCTGATAGGGCCTCCTTGGTGACGCAGTGGTTGAGAGTCCACCTGCCGATGCAGGGGATACGGGTTCGTGCCCCGGTCTGGGAGGATCCCATATGCCGTGGAGCGGCTGGGCCCGTGAGCAATGGCCGCTGGGCCTGCGCATCCGGAGCCTGTGCTCCGCAACGGGAGAGGCCACAACAGTGAGAGGCCCACATACCGCAAAAAAAAAAAAAAAAAAAAAAAAGTACTGCTGATAGTTAATGCAATAATTAACACTCAGGGACCTTTCAATTTCACTGATTTCCTAAATGAGGAAAAAACTGTATAGAGAAGCACAGAGATAACTTTTCAATTATTTATTTATTTGTTCTTTTGCTATGTCTATTTATCTCTCCTCTTAACTTTTATTATATTGGCTTTTAAGGTTGAGCCCAATCTCTGAAATCCAAATTTGCAAAATATATTTTTACCAGAGGCAAAAAGGAGTCACTTAACATTTTATGTTAAGTTAGACAGGTTGAGAGAATTTTTCAAGCATTGTATTGGGATATTTATGAAGGTAGTGTTTACCTAAGAAGAAATTCTTTATACATCAGTCAGAGTATTTTAACCTTTCTCTTTTTCCCTATTAGGAGTAAGCTAATGACATATGTACGTATGTAAGATTATTCTTCTCCAAGGCTCATTATCTCTTTCTTAATGCTTGGGAATTATGATACTAATGGCTTTCTCGCTGAACTTAATGAATGATTTTTCATGTTTTACCTGTTTCTGTCCAATTTTTTTTTTTTAAGATGAGTCCTTTATTATATCTTTTTATTTTTTTCTTTTTTTTTTTTTGCGGTACGCAGGCCTCTCACTGTTGTAGCCTCTCCCGTTGTGGAGCACAGGCTCTGGACGCGCACGCTCAGCGGCCATGGCTCACAGGCCCAGCCACCCCACGGCATGCGGGATCTTCCCGGACCGGGGCACGAACCCGTGTCCCCTGCATCGGCAGGCAGACTCTCCACCACTGCGCCACCAGGGAAGCCCCCTGTCCAATTCTTTATAAAGAGACAAGATACTTTGGGATAGCCATAGATATAAATGTAGTGATTCCCCATTAGTAGAGATTGGCAATGTGAAGTACTCTAGTTTAAGAATAACGGGCTTCCCTGGTGGTGCAGTGGTTGAGAGTCTGCCTGCTGATGCAGGGGACACGGGTTCATGCCCTGGTCCAGGAAGATCCCACATGCCGTGGAGTGGCTGGGCCCGTGAGCCATGGCCACTGAGCCTGTGCGTCCAGAGCCTGTGCTCCACAACGGGAGAGACCACAAAAGTGAGAGGTCTGCATACCACAAAAAAAAAAAATAAAAAAATGAATATCATGCCTATCAGCCAAAGGGCACCACTCAAGCTAACAGAATCCTCATTTCCTGTAATCACTATTCTATCTTTTGCATATTAGCAAAGGAAAAAGTACCAACATACTACTTTAGAATAAAAATGGTTACAAAAAAATGGAAATAGGAAAATTCTTTGCATAGACTTCTGAGTATGTAAGACTTTTGTTCTCTTTCACTATGCTTTTTTCTGGTTCATTGTAATAAACATTAGGATGCTTATGCACTTTAAGAAAATTTAACATTAGAAGTAAACACTGTTTTTCATATAACCCAAAATAAACTTGAGGGTTGTTTTTTTCTTCTTTTGCTCTCTTTCTTTCTTACCTCTGTTTGAAAAACCAGAAGCCTTCACCAAAATATATAAAAATGAATTTGGGGAGAGGAAGTGGTAAATAGACTAAACGTATTTTTACTTAAGAGAAGCAATGTCTATGATTAATATAAATATATCTTGCCGAAAATAAGCAATTTTCAGAAGTCATTCAAAAATTTGCCTCTGAGAAATGCAACTACCTGCATATACATAAGAGTTTCCTAATCCATATTGATGTTGGGAATACAGTTTATAAAATACAATATCAATCCAAGTTTAGTTAGTCTGTTTCACAACTGAGAAAACTGAGACTTCCCAAAGTTCAACTTTTTTAAAGTTCTATGCCCATGGGTTTGAGTTTGGAGATCTGAATCTGACAACTTTCTCTTGCTGCATGTGATAATCTTAATACAGTTTGAAAATCTTCCTAAGTATTTTGTCTTTATTTATTTTTGATCTTCTTCATAAATTTAGAGTTTTTTTGTATTTTTCACTTGTTCTAAAATATTTTGATTAAAATATTTATTCATAAAATAGTTTTGGAATATTCTTTTCCTGAAGCAAGTTTTAAAAGTTGCAGCTTGTCTAGGAAGTTTTTATTATCAAATGCTACTAGTGAAATTCTCCATGGGGTTCAGGGAAAGAGGTTTACTTGATTCACTTTTGACAACTGAGAGAATAGTCATTAGTTATTGTTTAGTCTTTATAGGGTAGAGATCTACTTAAAATATTTATTTTTTAATCTCTTTTACCTATTTATATTTCCCAGAGTAGTAGAAACTAGAAAGATTCTAAGGTGGTTGAAATAAAGTAAATTAGTTCAGCAGAAGGAACTAAGCCAAAGTTCAGACAGTTAAGCCACAGAGATCATCTTATCAAATCTGTACAATGAACAGATGAGCAAAAATAAAACTTAAAACTTTTGAATCACTTCCCTTATTCCCCAGTGACTCATGCCTCCTAATATTGAGTTTTTCCTCTGACACATTCCAGGCTACCTGTACAGGTAGTTTTATAGAAAGGTTGCTCTACTTCCCTGGGAGAACACAAAGTGTGCCTCAGGTGTTGCAACGTCACGCCGGCCTCTGCTGCTGCAGGCTCATCGCACATTCTGTACCCATCCCCACCCTGGCCTGAGTGAGCCAGAGCCCCCATAGTCAGCTGCTACTTTAACACTGTCCTATCTGAGCAAAGAACAGATGTCCTTAGGCGACCTACACGCAGAGGCAGGGCCAAATACAAAGCGGAACACCACGAGCTGTGTGAACAAAGAAGAGAAAGGGAAATTTCTCCCAGCAGCCTCAGGAGAAGTGGATTAAATCTCCACAATGAACTTGATGTACCCTGAATCTCTGGAATACCTGAATAGAAAATGAATCATACAAAAATTTAGGCAGTGGCCTTTGGGAGCAATGATATATATATATTTCCTTTTTCTCTTTTTCTGTGTGGTTGACAGGGTCTTGGTCCTCCGGCCGGGTGTCAGGACTATGCCTCTGAGGTGGGAGAGGTGAGTTCAGGACATTGGTCCACCAGAGACCTCCCAGCTCCACATAATATGAAACAACAAAAGCTCTCCCAGAGATCTTGATCACAATGCTAAGACCCAGCTCCACTCAACAGCCAGCAAGCTCCAGTAATGGACACCCTAGGCCCAACAACTAGCAAGACAGGAACACAACCCCACCCATCAGCAGAGAAGATGCATAAAAACCTAATAAGGTCACAGACACCCCAAAACACACCACCAGATGTGGTCCTACCCACCAATAAAAAAGATACAGCCTCATCCACCAGACCACAGGCACTAGTCCCCTCCACCATGAAACCTACACAACCCACTGAACTAACTGTAGCCACTGGGGGCAGACACCAAAAACAATGAACGGGAACTACAAATTTGCAGCCAGAGAAAAGGGGACACCAAGCACAGTAAGTTAAGCAAAATGAGAAGACAGAAAAACACACAGCAGATGAAGGAGCAAGGTAAAAACCCACCAGACCAAACAAATGAGGAGGAAATAGACAGTCTACCTGAAAAGGAATTCAGAGTAATGATAGTAAAGATGATCCAAAAGCATGGAAATAGAAAGGAGAAAATATAAGAAATATTTAACAAGGAACTAGAACTATAGAGCAAACAAACAATGAAGAACAACACAATAAATGAAATTAAAAATTCTCTAGAAGGAATCAATAGCAGAATAACTGAGGCAGAAGAATGGATAAGTGACATGGAAGATAAAATAGTGGAAATAACTACTGCAGAGCAGAATAAAGAAAAAATATTGAGGACAGTCTCAGAGAACTCTGGGACAACATTGAACACACCAACATTCAAATTATAGGGCTCCAGAAAAGAAGAGAAAAAAAAGAAGACTGAGAAAATATTTGAACAGATTATAGTTGAAAACTTCCCTAATTTGGAAAAAGAAATAATTAATCAAGTCCAGGAAGTGCAGAGAGTCCCATACAGGATAAATCCTAGGAAAAACATGCCAAGATAAATATTAATCAAACTATCAAAAATTAAATACAAAGAAAAAATAGTAAAAGCAGCAAGGGAAAAACAACAAATAACATACAAGGGAATCCTGAAAAGGTTAACAGCGGAATTTTAGTAGGAACTCTGCAAACCAGAAGGGAGTGGCAGGACATATTTAAAGTGATGAAAGGGAAAAAAAAACTACAGTCAAGATTACTATACCCAGCAAGAGTTTCATTCAGATATGATGGAGAATTTAAAACTCTTACAGACCAGCAAAAGGAAGAGAATTCAGCATCACTAAACCAGCTTTACAACAAATGCTAAAGGAATTTCTCTATGCAGGAAGCACAAGAGAAGGAAAAGACCTACAGTAACAAACCCAAAACAACTAAGAAAATGGTAATAGGAACATACAGGGTGATAATTACCTTCAATGTAAATGGATTAAATGCTCCCACCAAAGGACATAGACTGGCTGAATGGATACAAAAACAAGACCCATACATATGCTGTCTACAAGGGACCCACTTCAGACCTAGGGACACATACAGACTGAAAGTGAGGGGATGGAAAAAGATATTCCATGCAAATGGAAATCAAAAGAAAGCTGGAATAGCAATTCTTATATAAGACAATATAGATTTTAAAATAATGACTATTACAAGAGACAAAGAAAGATATTACATAATGATCAAGGGATCAATCCAAGAAGAAGATGTAACAATTGTAAATATTTATGCACCCAACATAGGAGCACCTCAATACATAAGGCAAATGCTAACAGCAATAAAAGGGGAAATCGACAGTAACATAATCTTAGTAGGGGACTTTAACACCCTACTTACACCAATGGACAGATCATCCAAAATGAAAATAAATAAGGAAACACAAGCTTTAAATGATACATTAAACAAGATAAACTTAATTGATATTTATAGGACACTCCATCCAAAAACAACAGAATACACTTCCTTCTCAAGTTCTCATAGAACATTCTCCAGGATAGATCATATCTTGCATCACAAATCAAGCCTTGGTAAATTTAAATTGGTAAATTTAAGATTGGTAAATTTAATAAAAATGAAATTATATCAAGTATCTTTTCTGACCACAACACTATGAGATTAGATATCACTTTTTTTAATACCATTCCACTGTTTTTTTAATACCCTTCCACTGGAATATAAGGTACATACAGACACTTTGAGTTTTTATACATTTTTATTAAACCTAAACATTATTCTAAACATGAGGAACATAGTATTAAAATGCCAAAAACATGTCTCAATAAACACACAAGCTGTAAAAATAAAGTAGAATTTAATTATTTAGTCATATCAGGACTGGACTAAGTTACAATAAATATAAGAAATGTGTTCAAGTTCTATAAATCTGTATCAAAGGTGAGAGTCATTAAAAAGTTTTAATTTCTCTTTCCAATAAGATAATTAGCTTTAGTATCATCCATGTGTATGATGTGATAATGAATGGGAAGATGACAAAAGAATGAAAGAGAATGAAGGGTATGAGGATAAATAAATGAGAATCTCCCTAACTGCTCCAGGTGGTAAAAGATGCTCTATTCTCTCTTTTTCTATTTCACTAATGTATCTATACTATAATAATTGACATGAGGTCTCCAGCTGGTTATAAGATTTTTGAGGGCTGAACCATGTCTTTTCATTCAGTTCTCTACAGCATATTTCACAGTCTTGATATAAGTAGATCACCAGTAAATGTTTCTCTACTGACTGTCTGGTGAATACATAACATTTGTGTATTGATTATTTTGTTCATGAATCATGGTTTATGTAAGCAATCAACATTTATTGTTTACTTTGTAATCCTCAAGCACTATTTTAGGCACTAGGATTTCACTATTATGCATGTTTTTACCTTTACCTTCTCTTCTCTTGGGTATCATGAAAAAATGCTTGAACAGTAAGAGCTCTGCCCACTTTCCCCACCCTCCCAAAAAAAGGAATCAAGAAATTCAGTAATACTAAACTGACAGAACTTCACTGTTGGAGCTTTACTTTTCTTTAATTTGAAAGCCTGCAACCCAGTCAGTGAAATTAATGACAGGGAAACTGAGAATCAATGAAAGGAAATATGTTCTTTGCGTGTGTGTAGTCGGGCGATAGAATTCTCTGACTCAGGTGAAATCAAGTCAAATAATGTGGTTGGTATGAAAGTAGAAGAGAAAGCTTTATCTTCATTCATAGCACTTGTAGTTATTAGTCTATTGATCAAACACAGGGGAAATTTATCTTTTGCTTCTAGGCATATTGATATGTTGATTGTCTGCAAAGATAAATGTGTGATACTTTGATCTTCTGTGGAATTTATGTTTCAGTGTGCAAGCAGGGGAGGATTGATGTATGAGATTGATCTTAGTGCTCCAGAAAAGCTAGAGATCAGATACCTAAATTGAACCTGTGTGACAAACAGAATGTTCCAAATCATGTTTTATAAGACCTTCAAAAATAAGTAATGAAATTGTTATTAAAGAAAAAAAGGAATTGAAAGATAAAACGTATTTATGGTGAATTTCCTTTATGTAAAATAACCCTGGATTGATAGAAAAAGAGGGGGGAAAATGTGTATTGAGTACTGATTCTGTCCTAGACACAATTTAAATGGTCTTACCTAGTTATTCTAATGATCCTAGAACACGATAGAGGAAAACTACTGAGTTGAAGTAAACCATGTATAGGGGATTCCCTGGTGGCGCAGTGGTTGAGGGTCCATCTGCCAATGCAGGGGGTGCGGGTTTGTGCCCCGGTCTGGGAGGATTCCACGTGCCATGGAACGGCTGGGCCAGTGGGCCATGGCTGCTGGGCCTGCGCGTCCAGAGCCTGTGCTCCACAGTGCAAGGGGCCACGATGGTAAGAGGCCTGCATGCTGAAAAAAAAAAAAAAAAAAAAAGTAAACCATGTATTAGCAAAGATTGCATTCTCTGTATATTGGTAAAATTTTAATATTAAAAACAATGCATGAAATTTTTATTATATTTTCTTAAGATAAAATAACTAAAGAAAGATGACCTGCAATGAAATCAGTAAATAAAGTTATGGATCTCTGATACCTAAGCTTGTGTTTAAGCCTCTCAACACCATTTTGCCAAGGAGAAAATTGAAGCTCATAATGGGTAAACAATTTAGTTGTGGTGTGTCACAGTAAAAGAGGAGGAGAGAACATTTTGCGAATATCTGGAGTATGTTCTTCAGAATAAAAATCACGGTAGACATTTTACTTTTATTTAGAAAATGCCCTGGGCCATTACTTTACCACAAAATAAACTAAAATGAACATTTCAAGTGTGCTTTTAATAAAAAAGTCTGATTTTAAAAAGGAAATAATCATTTGAGAGTAAAATTTAATTTAAATATTATCCTGCAAACCTCTTAATAATATTTCTCACAGAACAGAATTCCACACAAAGATTTATTTATATCACATCTCACTGCTCATTCTAGTGTCCCAAAGCCTTTATTCAGAGCAATTTAAGCATCAGGAACCAAGAGATTGTGTGTATATAAAGACAAAATCATATTTCATAGCAAAGAGATACACAACACTGAGTGGGAGAAGTATCTGAGGGAAATTATCAATAAACCACTTCTCTAATTTCAAGCTCATGCAATGAACGGGCACAAGTTAGTAAAATCCTCAAGAAAAATATGCAGGCATAGGTAGTTATACAGATTTTGTGACTTAAATTAATTAGTATCTCTATTTGGGTATACTAATTTAGACAACACATATTTGTTGAACTTGTTCTGGGTGTCAAGCCTTGTTTCAGATTCTGGGTATGTAGCAGAGAGAGAAATTGACACCGTTCATGCCCTCATGGAACTTGCAGTCTAGTTGAAGAGATCAATATTTTTCAAATAGATATACAACCAAAAATATACAGATAAAAATGTCTTTAGTTTTAAGAAAAGGTAAAGTGCTATGGTGGCATATAACAGGTGATGTTTAATTTGAAAGATTGGGAAGAATATTCCTAAGAAAACTGGGAGGTGAAGACTCTTTACAGAAGTGCCTGTGAGGAAAGGATATGGGCAGTGTATTCAAGTAAGGGGAAAAACAAATTTACAGGGTCTGAAAAAGGAAGAGAAAAAAATGCCAGAGTCTAGTAGGGGCTGGAGAGAGAATTTGTAACTAAGACTTACCTTATGGCCAAAACAACCTCCAAATTTCAATCTCTTACAGGAACATCTCTTTACTTCTTACTGTGTAATATGAGTGCTACATGCTTGCTGTAACCTTACTGCATTCCTCTCACTTCTCATGGGCTCATCTGGAATCAGTCTGGGGTTAGCTTGGCTCTACATGGCTTCCCATTTTGGTCTCCAGCCACTCTGTTCTCATGGTGGGAAAATACACTGCACTTACAAGACAGCATGGGAAGGGGGAAGAACAAATAGATCATTGTGAACAAATGACATAATCTACTACTACTGTCTTCTTCTTTTATTACAAATATTTGCTTCCCTCCTATGAGCAGAATACACTCAATATCTTCCCCAAGCCACCCAGGAAGTTCAGCGACATATCTGACTCAAATTACAAGATCTCATGATCTACCTAAAGTGAGTTTTGAGTTCCTTTTGATCATGGAATCTCCATACGAAAACTACAAGTCATCCAGAGATACATGAGCTAAAAATACCCAATATACCGAAACATGGAGTGAAAAGGAAGTGACACTCCCTGTGAACCCCTCCATTCAGAAAAGGGAAGGAAGGGGATGGTGGAATAGTCACTGGTTCTAATCATTTTTGAAGTTATTCAGGCAAATGTTGTAATGTCTCTTTACTCCTGTAACAAGGGACTTTCCTCCCCCCAAATATTATAGAGTTTCCTTAAAAAAATGAACTACTTTATTCCAGTCAGTTTTGCATACCAAAAGCAGCATCAACAATTCTTCTCTAGAATTAATAAAGGGTACTTTGAGCTTACCAGACTTCCACACAATCATATACTTGATCTCTTTTTCCAAGTCATTTTGTCTGATAGGATTTATTGGGGGCCAACTTCATGCAAACAGACCTTAATCTGGTCTTTGCCCAGCATCTGGGTCTTAATCTGAGAATCTTTTACAAAATGAGGATAAGAAAACTTGACTCTTTCAACACTGAAACCCATGGAATTTGTGGTTCCTTTCTTTTCTCTTTCATCTCTAATTACAAAAAGACCAATTATTTTCTAAACATTTCATGTAACCGAATGTACCTAATGACCCACAATTCATGACCTGCAGCCACAGTTTCTTTAGATACATATTATCTTCCTACTAGTTTATCATTAATGACAGCTGTATCAAATATTTCATCACTGCAAGTTTGGGGTAATATTTTTCATCCTCCTATAATGGTTTACTTGTAACCTGCCACCCAGCCTTAAAGCCAACACCGTATACTTTTTATTTTATGTTAGCCTCTACTTTTAGATTCCAATTAATGTATTAGTTAACTTCTGCTAGGTTATTTGTATGATAACCCACCTTAAAATCTCAATTGGTTACAAAAACATATTTATTTATAATTTGCGTTACATGAGAGTTGTGGGTCAACTATGGTTCTCCTGGCTCAGCTGGGGTCTGCAGGGCTCTGATGAGCTCATGTGGGCTCCTATTAACTCCACAGGTCTTCTCATTCTGGAACATAGGCTAATTGGATATCTTCTGTTACAGGCTACTCTTCTCATAAGAAAAGTCTGGAGGAAAAATGTTTCCAGATAAACCATCCAATCATATATTTTTACTTAGATATGACAGATCCTAGAAGCAAAAATGTCACATGATAAAGCTCAAAATTAATGGGGCAAGTAAAAATGGCAAAGGTATGGAGAGAACAAATAATTATAAACAAATAATATAATCTACAACCCTCACAATAAAAAATATTAGGGAAAAAACAAGGATTTAGAATCACATAAACCTAGTTTCGTGTGTTGTTATTGTTCTCTACCAGGTGTTCAGTCTTGGGAAATACCATGACATTTATAAAACTGGTTCTTTATCTTCAAGAAAGGGATAATAATTTCTTCTGTGTTGGATGTTTGGTAAACTAAAAACTAGAAAAAAATATACAATCTGGAGCAAAACACTTTACATTTAGTAGATGTTCAATAAGTGTCAGATAGAAGTTATGTACTTATTCATTCATAGGAGTAGAAATTTTGAGTAGCCATGTATTTATTCTAATTTTATTCATAGCTAATCTAACAATAAGGATAGATATTTAATAATTTACCTAAAAATTCACTAATATGAAGAAAAAAAGAAATTTGAAAAGAGAACCTTGTGGTTTTGAAAACTGGCTCACAGGTAACACATCAGATGTTTTTATATCCTAGAATTAGTGATAGGGTATTAGGCTTAGGAGAAATTTACTTACATATGAATAGGTTCTGCAGGAAAACATGGGATTAATTTGACAGCAATAACATTTCTTATCTTACTCTTAAATGTACCTTAAAGATCTCATAGAATTGATGAAATTCTCAAAACACTGGCAAAAATAATGTGAAGCTGATGAAATTTGGAAAAGAATATGTTAAATGTTGGGCCTTGCTTCTAGTGAAATCATGATATATGCCATTATTCTTATTTTAACACTAATTGATATTTTAAAAACATTCAGATTTTTACATTCTAAATTGAATTTCAAACTTTCTAAATATTGCAGTTCAAAAATCAAACTTTATATTTTTTCCTTAAATTAGGCTTAAACTAAATATATTTTTAAGATCTCAGAAAACTCATGGCCAATCCCTTGCAGAGGTGGAATTGCTCAGTTAAAGAAAAAAAATAACCAAATTGTAACCTACCCATAGGAAAAAAAAATCTCCAATGTAGGATATCATTTATGGGAAAAATGGTAAATAATCAGTAATTATTTGACAAATATAACTAATATTTTGATTGAAAACCTAATACTAACCTTCCTCAACATTACAGAAATAAAAAACATTAAATCAATGTTAGAGGATTCTTTCCCTAGCTCTACTAGAAATTAATACATGCTAGCTTAGATTTTAAACAAATTATGTTTAATTTTCTTTAATTATGCTTTATTTTCATAAAAATATTTACTAATTTCCTGATGGGAATTATAGTGTGTCACATTTAAACACTGTATTAGTTAGCTGCTGTGATGCAAAGCTGTATAACAAAACCCACCAAAATTTCAGTGTTTTATAACTGCAACTTTTTGATTTTCTTTCTTGCCCACTGTACATTTTGGTTGCAGGCTCTGATTTACTTCTTTTCCTCTCTAGGTTTGAGGATGGAGAAACAATAGAGGGAAAAGGGAAGGAGGTAGACTACTCAGTAGCTATTAAGTATTCTATTTGAAAATTGAATATTTCACATCCATTCACATTCCATTAAACAAAGCAAGTCATATCACCAATCTGGAAGTAAAATGGGGTAGGGATGTAAAAATCCTTCTGATACGGAGGTGGGGATATATCATAAAGAGATAAAGTGAATATATTTTAAATATTATAACTTATCGCAAACATTTGTCAGACGTTAAAGATTTTCATTTACTTAATTTCCATTTCCAGTGATTGTGCACTTTTATTACGTGATGCACGTAATTGTTTGAGTGTATATGTGTGTGTCATGAGAAAGTATATCAGGGAGTAAACATTTAAATATTTCAAAGAAAAGGTTGGAGAGATTTGAAATGTCATGATAGTGCAATGTGATAGGAAAACTATATTTTCAGAATGATTATTTGCTGATTATATAGAGAAAGGGATAAACCAATAGGCTTTCAGAGTTTGTGACTCAGAAAACAAGTTTACATTAGTGTTCCCCTCTGGCTCCAGTCTGTCTCTATGTAATGAAGTGCAAAATGAGACTGACTGTGCCAATAAGCCATGTAGCTGAAAAATACTACCTAATTGGTTTGTTGTGCTTCTACTCAGCCACATCATGTATGAAGGGCTGTGGTGGTGTCATAGGGTTACAGGGTTATAGGATAGCAATCTAGGACAAAAAAGCATGAGTTTTGCCATTCTTATGATATAAAATAGATTTGGGGAAAAATCTTTCCAATTTTATTTTATGGTACTATTAGCCCAAAGGAATAGAGAAACTAAAGTATCTAAACATCTACTCAATGCACATTTACCACAGTTGTCAATTTTTTAATAAAGTATCCTGACTCAGACCCTCTCAGATATTTCTGAGCTGCACTACAATATGTTCCACTGCCCATTTTTATTAAAAATTGTATGAGTTTTTTTTGCCTGTGAATGTATTAGACAATTTATTTTTATTTAAAACATTTTTACTTTTTTCATACAATTTTTAAAGGCTACTTTCCATTTACAGTTATTACAAAATATTGAATATATTCCCCATGTTGTACAATACATCCTTGAGCCTATCTTACACCCAATAATTTGTATCTCCCACTCCTCCACCCCTATATTGCCCCTCCCCCCCACTGGTAACCACTCATTTGTTCTATCTATGAGTCTGCTTCTTTTTTGTTATATTCACTGGTTTCTTGATTTTTTTTAGATTCCATGCACAAGTGATATCATACAATATTTGTCTTTCTCTGTCTGACTTATTTCACTTAGCATAATACCCTCCAAGTCCACCCATGTTGTTGCAAATGGTAAAATTTCATTCTTTTTTATGGCTGAGTAGTATTCCACTATATATATAGTGTGTATTTATATATATATATACATACACACCACATCTTCTTTATCCATTCATCTCTTGATGGACACTTAGTTTGCTTTCATGCCTTGGCAATTGTGAGTAATGCTGCTTTAAACATTGAGTTGCATGTAACTTTCGAATTAGTGTTTTTGTTTCTTTCAAATATATACCCAGGAGTGGAATTGCTGGGTCATATGGTAGTTTTATTTTTAGTTTCTTGAGAAACCGCCATACTGTTTTCCACAGTGGCTGCACCAGTTTACATTCCCACCACAGTGCCCCAGGGCTCCCTTTTCTCCACACCCTCAACAACATTTTTTATTTGTGTTCTTCTTGATGATGGCCATTCTGACAGGTGTGAGGTTATAACTCATTTTGGTTTTGATTTGCATTTCCCTGATGATTAGTGATGTTGAGCATCTTTTCATGTGCCTGTTGGCCACCTTTATTACCTTTTTGGAAAAATGACTATTCAGTTCTTCCACCTGCTTTTTAAAATCAGATTGTTTATTTTTTTGACGTTGAGTTGTATGAGCTGTTTTTATATGTTGGTTATTAATCCCTATTGCTCATATCTTTTGCAAATATATTCTCCCATTCAGCAGGTTGTCTTTTCATTTTGCTGATGGTTTCCTTTGTTGTGCAAAATCTTTTAAGTTTGATTAGGTCCCATTTGTTTATTTTTGCTTTTATTTCTTTTACTTTAGGAGATGGATCCAAAAATTATTGCTGTGATTTATGTCAAATAGTGTACTACCTATATTTGTTTTCCTCTAGGAGTTTTATAGTATCTGGTTTTACATTTAGGTCTTTAATTCATTTTTAGGTTATATGGTATTAGAGAGTGTTCTAATATTATCCCAAGGAGGTGATATAGAAACATCTGAGTTTTTATTGTTTAAGCATATATGAGATTAATACACATAATTTAAACATAGCAAGCTCTATTAAGAGTTTGTGGTGTGTAGAAATATAAAAGAGTAAAAACCTATTATGATATAAAGAACTGATGAAAGATTTTGTGGCAACTTATGTAACATCTTGGAATCATAAAATTTTAAAGTAGAAAAAGCACTAAGAAATCTAATACCAATGTATTTAATATTATACATGAGATCTTAGGAGAAATGAGATTACTTGTATGCCTGAGTTATACAAAGTTAACAGCAAAAGTGACATTATTCATTCATAAATGTGTTCATTTATTTATGTAAACATTCATATATATTTAATAATGAATATGTATTGACTATATATAATATGCCTGGTACAGGTGTAGATGTTGAATATGCAGCTGTGATAAAGACACAGACTCTTTGGCATTTGGAGGTTAAAATCTAATAAGAAAAATATTGAAAATTAATTAGAAATTACAGCTAAAGAGACGTAAAGGATATTGAGTTAAAAAGAGAGAGAGTGAGGGCTTCCCTGGTGGCGCAGTGGTTGAGAGTCCACCTGCCGGTGCAGGGGACACAGGTTCATGCCCCGGTCTGGGAAGATCCCACATGCCATGGAGCAGCTAGGCCCGTGAGCCATGGTCACTGAACCTGCACGTCCAGAGCCTGTGCTCTGCAATAGGAGAGGCTACAACAGTGAGAGGCCCGTGTACTGCAGGAAGAAAAAGAAAAAGAGAGAGAGAGAGAGTGAGAGAGAGCGAGAGAGAGAGAATGGATTAGAACCCAGCATGGTTACTCTCAGTCTTATGCTTATTCTACAAAACCCAGTGTATCTTCTGACTCGTTTTTACAGTTCCCAACTTGGTATTTATCTGGTAAAAACATTTCTCGATCTTAATCACATTTTGTGTGTCTATCTATTTTTCAGCCAATCTCCTTTTAATGGATCTTTAAATTATTTTCAATTTTTTGCTATTATCAAATAATACTTCAATGTACATACTATACATGACTCACTGACATATGCACAATCATACACCTTGGTAGACTATGGTGCAGCATTGCTGCGTATAAGAACATGAACATTTTAAATTTTAACTGACTCTGCCAAATCACTCTTGAAGAGTAGCCATATTGATTTGTATCCTCAGAGTGTCACACACTTGCCAATAGTTTATATCATTAAACATTTAATTTCTGCCAGTCTTATATGTGAAAAGTGGTTTCTCATTATTTCAATGTGAATATCTCTGATTTCTAATTATTTTGAGTGTTTGATCAAATCTGTTGGTTGCATTGATTTTTATTTTATTGCTTTGTGCTTTCATCAATCTTAACACTCAAATATTCCTCAGTGTTGGCTACATCACTTTACCTCCCTCATTGTCATTCTAGAAAATTGCCAATGTTTTCTCACATGGATTACTGCAGTTTCTTAACTGGTGTCTCTGTGTTCACTCTGACTAACACCATCCTTCAGTCAATTTACCACGTGTAGCAAGAAGGCATTTTTCAAAATGCAATCTTACCACGGCACATCTCTTCCTCAGCTTAAACCATTTCTACGGTTTCACATTGCTTTTAACATGAAGAACAATGTCACAAACATGGACTAAAGACCTTATATGAACTTGTCACTAACTTTCTCTAAAGCTTCTCCTATGTCATGCTGTTTTCTACACACACAGGCCTTCCTTTAGTTCCTGCATTGTGCCACGTCCCTTTGGACCACAGTGCCTTTGGACTGGCTCCTGTCTTTCAGCACGCCACCCAATGAACTTTCCCTAGTTAACACCTACTCACCCTTCAGATCTCAGACTGGTCCAAGCTTCCTAAGAAAAATGTTCTCCGAATTCCTCAACAAAGTAAAACTCTCCCATCAAATATTCTTCTTTGTGACACCTATTTAAGCTTTTGTTTATATAATTTTGGTCTGCTTCTTTGGTGTTTGTCTTCTTTAATAGACTCTAGACTGACTGAGGTCAGAAAGAGTATCTGTTTTTGGTAACCATTGCATCTTTTTAGCCACTATTTTTTAGTGGCTTGCATAATTATATGTCAATGACCAGATGAATGAATAACTCACTTAACATAGCCCCTCCATATCTTCTAGCTCTTATTCTAGATTCTTGGTTATTTACATAATTTATTTTAAATCTTTCTATATTCTAACACATACATTGAAGTCGTAATATTTTTCTAGGTGTTCTGATTTAGACACATTACACAGGTGTTGATATGCACTGTTTTTACTTTATTTTACGTAGTCGCCAGTCACTATTTTGCTTTCCTCTTTAATAAAGATAGTAATGTTTGTTGACACATTTAAACTTCTAAGTGGATGGATTTGTTGAGCTCTCTTTTCATTGTTAATTTCTAAATCAACTGCATTTTAGTCAGAAAATATGTAGTGTGTGACTCATGTTGTGACATTTGCTGGTTTTACTAAACAGTGAAATAGTGGGATTTGGAGAATGAACCATGAGCAGTTGAAAAAATGTATTCTTTATTTTTTGGGTACAAATTTATACCTAATAATCCTTGTTCATTGGAATATTCAAAAGTCTTGTATTCATTAAATGTATTAATATTCCTCAGAAGATTTGATGTTTTGGCCCTGAGAAGTCTCTTTCTGTGATTCATGAGGATATTTTTCCTTCCTGTAGTATATGGAGAAAGATGTTGGAAATTTTTGTCTTTTAAAAAAAATTCTCATAACTAATAAGAACCTGCTGTATAAAAAAATAAATTAAATTAAATTCAAATAAATTATCTTTCTCCATTCCATCTCTTTGATTTGTACTACTTCAATTAGTATTTATTGAGAATTTACTGAGTGTCAGTTGGGAATATATCAATGAGAAAAACAGGAAAATTAATTGCCTTTACAGAACTTGCATTCTAGTGAGGTGCATACATTCTAGTGTAAATTGCATTTGGCATTCTAGCATAACACTGGCCTTGAACTTTTACATCATTAATTCAGCTCTATGCACTTTTTTTCTATTAAACTTGTTCCTCCCTATGTTATTTCTTCTGTTAATTTGATTCTTCTCTTTAAAATTGTTAGACTTCCTTCAAAGTTTTGATGATTCTTGGTTGTCTGCTAATCACTGGAATTTAATATTAATGTACACCTGTCTTTTGTCATAGGTACTGATAACTTGAACATGGCTTTTTGATATAGAAGGAGGGTCAAGACAGATGTGGTGTGCCCATAATTTGTCTTCCGGATATGGAATGACCACAATCCGATGAGGTTATGCTGGGGCCACTGTCCTGTCTCTCTTTCTATTACAGGAGATAAAGATATCTTTTATCTAGTATTGAAGTCAAGCAGGATACAGTTTCATTTATTTCCAGTGCAATTTTCCAAGTCATCATTCTAACATTGACTCCAGAGACCCCTGCAACTCATTACACCATTAATAACTCTGAACTGAGGGTTTTGCCATCATCTCTTTGCCACAATTTACTGCAAATAATTTAGGCTATGTTTATTCAATATTTATTTTACTGTGTATCTGATCCTCTTTATATTTTTAATACTGAGTCTTTTTTGTCCAATACTATTATACATGTATCATATTCAAAAATATTGCTATAGAAAAATAATACTGTGAGATGAATATGCTTAGTAAATGGTCAGTATGTTATGTTGCTGATATCTGAGTTAGATCCTTTACCAAAATTTCATTGGTTAATTTGTCAAAATCTATAAAACTTGAAATTCCCAGTGCCTCTGATTAGACAGTGTTTCTAGGAATCAATCTTAAGATAAAGACATTTAAATATAATAGACAAATCTGAATGCTACCTTTCTTTTTTTTTAACACCTTTATTGGAGTATAATTACTTTACAATTGGGTGTTAGTTTCCATTGTATAACAAAGTGAATCACCTATACAAATACATATATCCCCATATCTCCTCCCTTTTGTGTCTCCCTCCCACCCTCCCTATCCCACCCCTCTAGGTGGTCACAGAGCACTGAGCTGATCTCCCTGTGCTATGCAGCTGCTTCCCACTAGCTATCTATTTTACATTGGCTAGTATATGTAAGTACATGCCACTCTCTCATTTCACAGCTTACCCTTCCCCCTCCACGTGTCCTCAGGGCCATTCACTAAGTCTGTGTCGTTATTCCTGTCCTGCACCTAGGTTCTTTAGAACCATTTTTTTTTTAGATTCCATATATATGTGTTATCATATGGTATTTATTTTTCTCTTTCTGACCTACTTCATTCTGTATGACAGATTCTATGTCCATCCACCTCACTACAAATAACTCAGTTTTGTTTCCTTTTATGGCTGAGTAATATTCCATTGTATATATGTGCCACATCTACTTTACCCATTCATCTGTCAATGGACACTTAGGTTGCTTCCATGTCCTGGCTATAGAGCTGTAATGAACATTGTGGTACATGACGCTTTTTGAATTATGGTTTTCTCAGGGTGTATTCCCAGTAGTGGGATTGCTGGGTCATATGGTAGTTCTAATTTTAGATTTTTAAGGAAATTCCATACAGTTCTTGATAGTGGCTGTATCAATTTACATTCCCACCAAAACTACAAGAGGGTTCCCTTTTCTCCACACCCTCTCCAGCATTTTTTGCTTATAGAGTTTTTTAAAGATGGCCATTCTGATTGGTGTGGGATGATACCTCCTTGTAGTTTTGATTTGCATTTCTCTAATGATTAGTGATGTTGAGCATTCTTTCATGTGTTTGTTGGCAATCTGTATACCTTCTTTGGAGAAATGTCTATTTAGGTCTTCTGCCCATTTTTGGACTGGGTTGTTTGTTTTTTGGATATTGAGCGGCATTAGCTACTTGTAAATTTTTGAGGTTAGTCCTTTGTCAGTTGCATCATTTACAAATATTGTCTCCCATTCTGAGGGCTGTCTTTT
Source organism: Mesoplodon mirus (assembly GCF_964341445.2). NCBI lineage: Eukaryota > Metazoa > Chordata > Mammalia > Artiodactyla > Ziphiidae > Mesoplodon > Mesoplodon mirus. The sequence goes on from NC_138983.1 coordinate 20,475,397, forward strand.
CGTCTTGTTTATAGTTTCCTTCGCTGTGCAAAAGCTTTTAAATTTCATTAGGCCCCATTTGTTTATTTTTATTTCCATTTCTCTAGGACTTGGCTAAAATAGGAGCTTGCTGTGATTTATGTAATGGAGTGTTCTGCCTATGTTTTCCTCTAAGAGTTTTATAGTGCCTGGCCTTACATTTAGGTCTTTAATCCATTTTGAGTTTATTTTTGTGTATGGTGTTAGGGATTGTTCTCATTTCATTCTTTTACATGTAGCTGTCCAGTTTTCCCAGCACCACTAATTGAAAAGGAGTTCTTTTCTCCATTGTATATTATTGTCTCCTTTATCAAAAATAAGGTGATCATATGTGCATGGGTTTATATCTGGGCTTTCTATCCTGTTCCATTGATCTATATTTCTGTTTTGTGCCAATACTCTCTTAAATACTGTAGCTTTGTAGTAGTCTGAAGTCTGGGAGCCTGATTCTTCCAGCTCCATTTTCATTTCTGAAGATTGCTTTGGCTTTTTGGGGTCTTTTCTGTTTCCATACTAATGGTGAAATTTTTTGCTCTAGTTCTGTAGAAAATACCATTGGGAGTTTGATAGGGATTGCACTGAATATGTAGATTGCTTTGGGCAGAATAGTCATTTTCAGAATATTGATTCTTCCAAACCAAGAACATGGTATATTTCTCCATCTGTTTTTATCATCTTAAATTTCTTTCATCAGTGTCTTATGGTTTTCTGCATACAGTTCTTTTACTTCCCTAGGTAGGTTTATTCATAGGTATTTTATTCTTTTTGTTACAGTGGTAAATGGGATTGTTTTCTTAATTTCTGTTTGAGATTTTTCATCATTAGTGTATAGGAATGCTAGAGATTTCTGTGCATTAATTTTGTAACTGGAACTTGACCAAATTCATTGATTAGCTCTAGTAGTTTTCTGGTAGCATCTTTAGGATTGTCTATGTATAGTATCATGTCATCAGCAAAGAGTGACATATTTACTTCTTCTTTTCTGATTTGGATTCCTTTTATGTCTTTTTCTTCTCTGATTGCTGTGGCTAAAACTGTCAAAAATACTTTGAATAATAATGGTGAGAGTGGACAAACTTGTCTTGTTCCTGACCTTAGAGGAAATAGTTTCAGTTTTTCACCATGTTGGCTGAGTGTTTTGTCATATATGGCCTTTATTATGTTGAGATAAGTTCCCTCTCTGCCTACCTTCTGGAGGGTTTTTATCATAAATGGGTGTTGAATTTTGTCAAAAGCTTTTTCTGCATCTATTGAGATGATCATATGGTTTTTCTCTTTCAATTTTTTAATATGGTTTATCACATGGATTGATTTGTGCATGTTGAAGAATCCTTGCATTCCAGGGATAAACCCCACTTGATCATGTGTATGATACTTTTAATGTGTTGTTGGATTCTGTTTGCTAGTATTTTGTTGAGGATTTTTGCATCTATGTTCATCAGTGATATTGGTCTGTAGTTTTCTTTCTTTGTGACATCTTTGTCTGGTTTTAGTATCATGGTGATGGTGTCCTTGTAGAATGAGTTTGGGAGTGTTCCTCCCTCTGCTATATTTTGGAAGAGTTTTAGAAGAAAAGGTGTTAGCTCTTCTCTAAATGTTTGTTAAATTTCACCTGTGAAGCCATCTGGTCATGAATTTTTGTTTGCTGGAAGATTTTTAATCACAGTCTCAATTTCAGTGCTTGTGATTTGTCTGTTTATATTTTGTATTTCTTCTTGCTTCAGACTTGGAATGTTGTGCTTTTCTAAGAATTTGTCCTGTTCTTCCAGGTTGTCCATTTTATTGGTATGTAGTTATTTGTAGTAATGTCTGATGATCTTTTGTATTTCTGCAGTGTCTGTTGTTCCTTCCCTTTTTCCATTTCTAATTCTATTGATTTGTGTCTTCTCCCTTTTTCTCTTGATGAGTTTGGCTAATGATTTATCAATTTTGTTTATCTTCTCAAAGAACCAGCTTTTGGTTCTATTGATCTTTGCTATTGTTTCCTTCCTTTCTTATCATTTATTTCTGATATGATCCTTATGATTTCTTTCCTTCTGTTAGCTTTGGGATTTTTTTGTTCTTCTTTCTCTAATTGCTTTAGGTGTAAGGTTAGGTTGTTTATTTGAGATGTTTCTTGTTTATTGAGGTAGAATTGTATTGCTATAACCTTCCCTCATAGAAATGCTTTTGCTGCACCCCATAGGTTTTGGGTCGTCGTGTTTTCATTGTCATTTGCTTCTAGGAATTTTTTGATTTACTCTTTGATTTCTTCAATGATCTGTTGGTTATTAAGTAGTGTATCATTTAGCCTTCATGTGTTTGTATTTTTAGAGATTTTTTCCTAAAAATTTGTTATGGATATCTAGTCTCATAATATTATGGTCAGAAAATACACTTGATACAATTTCAATTTTCTTAAATTTACCAAGACTTGATTTCTGACCCAAGGTATGATCTATCCTGGAGAATGTTCCATGAGCACTTGAGAAGAAAGTGTATTCTGTTGTTTTTGGATGGAATGTCCTATAAATATCAATTAAGTGCATCTTGTTTAATGTATCATTTAATGTTTTTGTTTCCTTATTTATTTTATCTTTTGATGATGTGTCCATTGGTGATGGTGAAAGATAAAGTCCCCTACTATGATTGTGTTACCGTTGATGTCCTCTTTTATGGCTCTTAGCATTTGCCTTATGCACTGAGATACTTCTATGTTGGGTGCATAAATATTTACAATTGTTGTATCTTCTTCTTTGTTTGATCCCTTGATCATTATGTATTGTTCTTCTTTGTCTCTTGTAATAGTCATTATTTTAAAGTCTATTTTGTCTGATATGAGAATTGCTACTCCAGTTTTCTTTTGATTTCCATTTGCATGGAATATCTTTTTCCATCCCCTCACTTTCAGTCTGTATGTGTCCCTAGGTTTGCAGTGATCCTCTTGTAGACAGCATATATATGGGTCTTGTTTTTGTATCCATTCAGCCAGTCTTTATCTTTTGGTTGGAGCATTTAATCCATTTACATTTAAGGTTGTTATCAATATGTATGTTCCCATTACCATTTTCATAACTGTTTTGGGTTTGTGATTGTAGATCTTTTCCTTCTATGGTTCTTCCTGCCTAGAGAATTTCCTTTAGCATTTGTTGTAAAGCTGGTTTGGTGGTGCTTAACTCTTTTAGCTTTTTCTTGTCTTTGAAGGTTTCAAACTCTCCTTTGAATCTGAATGAGATCATTGCTGGGTAGAGTAATCTTGGTTGTAGGGGTTTCCCTTTCATCACTTTCAATATGTCCTGCCACTCCCTCTGGCTTGCAGTTTCTGGTGAAAGATCAGCTGTTAACCTTATGGGGGTTACCTTGTATATTAGTTTTTTAATTTTCCCTTGCTGCTTTTAATATTTTCTCTTTTTATTCAATTTTGGTGGTTTGATTAATATGTTTCTTTGCATGTTTCTCCTTGGATTTATGCTGTATGGAACTCTGCACTTCCTGGGCTTGATTGCCTCTTTCCTTTCTCATATTAGGGAAGATTTCAACTATAATCTCTTCATATATTTTCTCAGTCCCTTTCTTTTTCTCTTCTTCTTTGGGACCCCTATAATTCGAATGTTGGTGTGCTTAATGTTTTCCCAGAGGTCTGTAAGAGTGTCCTCAATTCTTTTCTTTCTTTTTTCTTTATTCTGCTCTGCAGTAGTTATTTCCACTATTTTATGTTCCAGTTTACTTATCCATTCTTCTGTCTCAGTTATTCTGCTATTGATTCCTTCTAGAGAAATTTTAATTTCATTTATTGTGTTGTTCATCATTGTTTGTTTGCTCTGTAGTTCTTCTAGGTCCTTGTTAAAGGTATCTTGTATTTTCTCCATTCTATTTCCAAGATTTTGGATCATATTTAGTATCTTTACTCTGAATTATTTTTCGGGTAGACTGCCTATTTCCTCTTCATTTGTTTGATGTGGTGGGTTTTTACCTGGCTCCTTCATCTGCATTGTGTTTCTGTGTCTTATCATTTTGCTTAACTTGCTGTGTTTGGGTTCTCCTTTTCGCTGGCTGCAGGTTTGTAGTTCCCATTGTTTTTTTGTGTCTTCCCCCAGTGGCTAAGCTTGGTTCGTCGGGTTCTGTAGGCTTCCTGGTGGAGGGGACAGTGCCTGTGTTCTGGTTAATGAGGCTGGATCGTGTCTTTCTGGTGGGAAGGTCCACGTCCAGTGCTGTGTTTTGGGGTGTCTGTGAACTTACTATGATTTTAGGCAGGCTCTCTGCTAATGGGTGGGGTTGTTTTCCTGTTTTTCTAGTTTTTTTGGCATAGGGTGTCCAACACTCTATCTCACTAGTTGTTGAATGGAGCTGCAAGGTCTTTGGTGGACCAATGTCCTGAGCTTGGCTCTCCCACCTCAGAGGCACAGGCCTGACACCTGGTCAGAGCACCATGACCCTGTGAGTCACATGGCTCAGAAGAAAAGGGAGAAAGAAAGAAAATAAATACCATTATTAAAATTAAAAATATTATTAAAAATTAAAAATTAATTTAAAAAAATAAAAAAGAAAGAAAGATATAAGAGATCAGCCAAACCAGAAAACAAACCCACCAATTATAACAAACTCTAAAAACTATTAAAAAAAAGGACAGCTAGAACCCCAGTACAAATGGTAAAAGCAAAGCTATACTGACAAAATCACACAAAGAAGCATACACATACTGACAAAAAGAGAAAAAGAATAAAGTATATATATCTATATATTAAAAAAGGAAGAGAACAAACTAATCAATAAACAAATCTACCAATGATAATACTAAAAATTAAACTAAGATAAAAATAAAACTGGAAACCACTCAGTTGCATACAGAAAACCCTAAGTCTACAGTTGCTCCCAAAGTCCACCACCTCAATTTTGGGATGATTCTTTTCAGGCATGCCACAGATGCAGGGTATATCAAGTTGATTTTGGAGATTTAATCTGCTGCTCCTGAGGCTGCTGAGAGAAATTTCCCTTTCTCTTCTTTCTTCACACAGCTCCTGGGGTTCAGCTTTGAATTGGCCCTGTCTCTGTATGTAGGTAGCCTGAGGGCGTCTGTTCCCTTTTTGGGAAGTCTGAGGTCTTCTGTCAACCTTCAGTAGGTGTTCTGTAGGAGTTTTTTCACATGTAGATGTATTTCTGATATATTTGTGGGGGGAAGGTGATCTCCATGTCTTACTCCTCTGCCATCTTGAAGGTCTCCCATGAATGCTGCCTTTCTGACAATATTTTTCAGTTGTATACAAAGAATGAAAGTTTACTCCATCTTCACGAAACCTATTCTTTGATAATGTTTAATTACATGGCAGATATTCAGAATATATCTTATATAATAATAGTTATGATTTCAAAGTTATGAAAATAGGAATTTCATGTGTGTGAAACTATAGCAGAGAGACAAACGTAGAATATATATTACTGTCTTTTCTAAATTGTACATGATACACATTGAATAAATTTAAATTATCGAGTAAAAATTCTCATATTTATAATTATTTTTCATGTCTACCACACCTGACATTTGATTCTAAGACAAATATTAAGAAGGGTCTTAGAGAAAGTTATAACCCACTCCCATGTGTACATATTTGAGCAATAAATAGGTGCAAAATGGATAAATGAAACATACATGAATATTTAATAACAAAAGAAGACTTTTGATACATCTCCCACATATTGGTCCAAGACATATTCTCAAAACATTGAGAATTATTTCTCCTTTATAATCTATCACATATGTGAAGGAAAGAGTGAACATAATCCAGCAAAAAATATATGTGTTCTTCTATTTACTGAATTGCAGAATTCCATGGAAGTTAAGCAATTAAATCCATCCCAAATTAACCAAATAAGCAAAACAACAAGTTTTCTATGATCTTTTCAATGGAAAAAGCTTTGATGCGGCTCTTTACTACTCTGTGTCATGTCTGTTGTTACACATAACTCTATCATACCACAATAGCTAAATATTCATAAAGACTACTGAAATTAATTTTAAATAAAATTAAATGATTTTTCTAATCTATTTATAAAGCAGGAACTTGTAGATATAAAAATATATCAACTAAAGAGTTTTTCCAATTTCTATGTAGGGGACATTCAACTATTTTAAATATCACCTTCGTTTAGGATTCTTCTGGAGAGTCTCACTAAATAAACAAAAACAAAGTTCTTACTCTCCTAATGACTTGACTCAACGTTTATAAGTTCACTCTTGTTTGCTGTGTTGTTGTAATGCTCACAGTTGACTATAAGAATGATACATAGTATCAGCAAATGGCTTATTTCATAATAAAGAGCTTTCATTTTCTGTCCTTTAAGTGAACGTTGTATTGAGTAAAATATAGAAAATAATTTCAATATTCTATCCTTGGTAGGACTGAGAAAGGAGAAGTCTTTCAAAACCTGACCGAGTAAGACAAAAAATGTGAGGCATAATTAAGAAAATTCATAAAGACAATATGATCAAAACACACTCTAAGAATCAAAGTCTGTGTTTAGTATTTGCATATTTAAAAATAGTTTCAACATGTTATTATATAAAGAAAACAAACTAAAAAGAAAACTAAACAACACCCACAATTCTGTTAACACCTGAGTTAGATTTGGGACTTTACACATTAATCTAAACATTTTATTCAGCATAGATTCTGTTTCATCTAAGTATTTTTTATTATAATCTGAGTTGCTTTTTAGCTGTTTGTTTAAGCATATAATCAAAACATGTGATCTCTTCTCTGATATTCATTTGCATTTTGTATATAACAATGTTCATAATGATACTGAACATTTATAAGTGATTCAATATAGGAAAAAATCCATGAATTCTAGTATGTAAACACATGACTACAAAGATGAATAAGATCTAATTAGTATTTACCATCTTTCCAGTCTTAGAAAACGCAACTAATGTTATTTATTTATTTATCTATTTATATTTTATGGAAGAAGATACGGGTTTTGAATTGTGAAATCACTTGATCAAGGTTACACTTGTCAATTAACAATGTATAGGTGGTTAACAAAGCTTCATTCTCAGAACTGAAGTGACAATTATTTATCTAGGACAATGCCTCGCATACAAAAGACACTTAATTTATGGTAATTTTTTTCTATTTTTGATTAGTGTTTCTTGAAGGGAAAAGTAGGACACAAATGCTGAGTGGTTAAAAGGAAATATATAACATCAAAGATTTCTCATGCACTGTAGAGTCATATATTCATTCAGAGAATCTATCCAAAAGATGGAATGTAGGTCTTGACTAATATATCAAAGCAGAGTAACGTATCTAGGGTCTTGCTGTTATTTGGACTCTGCAAGAGAATTTGCTAAAACTAATAAATAATATTAGGTTTGTGTGTAGAATTTTGGGTTCCATGTCTACACCCATACAGATTATTTTTTGTTCTCAAATATTTTCCATTCCCATACAACCATAATCTTCTTTCTTAACATAGCTTCTCTAAAATTGAAGTTGAAAGTATCATAAACAGTTCATCTTTAAATAAAGGTACCTTTAATTTAGAAATGACCAGATCCTTTCAGGTTTGGGCTGAAGTTTATTTTGAGTATAAATATTACAGAAAATGTTTGATTTTTTTTTTTTTTGGTTTAAGATGATAAAATTGTTTTTTAAATAGGTTATTGAACACTCAGTAAATAGTGATTTCATATTTAAATCCAACAAGTTTCCCTATCCCATCCTTAAGAAAGAGTAGCTTTGAAAAGAAGTGGAATTAATTTTGGTCGCCTATTGAATTAAACTGAAAGAATGCTTTAATAATGTAATTTTTTAAATAACCAAATTTAATCTCAAAAAATAATGTTATATAAATTGATCTGGTTTATTGAAACCATGAAGTAAGTTTTTTTTTTTTTTTGCATATTTCTATCTGATAATTACTATATGGTCAAACACATTTCTCTTCCATGGGTATAAAGCCACCTCTGGGTGGGGTACCAGGCTAAAGGAATTTCTAACATACCTTTAGAATTGCCAAATGAGAATTTGAAAGACCCAATTTATTTTTTACTGGTATGTGTAGGGAGACACTAATATCACAACTATCAGAACTGTTCCAGTCAAGTTGGATTCCAATGGTGGCCAGACCCCACATTGAATGAATGTATTTGTATGCTAGCAACTATGCTACCAAGTAGACTATATACTTATTTAATTTTCATAAAAACATGGTGGAGGTAGATTTTTAAGTTCCCATTTTATACTTAGTTCAGTAAGACTAAAAAATATGTCAAAGATCAGACTTAGTAAAGTTTCAAAGTCAGTTTATCTTGACCCCCCAATACCAAGTAATGAATGTCAGTAAGAATAAGTCCCTATGGATCACTGTGTGCTTTTTTGTTTTAGATGTTTCCTCTCATCCTCTCTGTTGCCTACATAAAGCTATAGAAGACATTCTGTCATCATAAGTTCCCTTGCTGATAAAAGTAACATTAAAGGCAGGTTTTGTAGGATATCAACATACATAATTCTTCAAATAGATCTTGGAGCATCTACTCTTAGGTATTGAATTGCCTTTGAAAGCACATTCCAAACTTCATCTTTTATGAGTAAAGGATCCTGTATAAATATGTCTATTTAGACATTTTTCTAAAATCTAAGGTAGATATTTTTATTTCAAGGAAGTCACTATAGCTCCTAAAAGGACACCTAGCTAGGCTGAGGATTTTAATAAAAATGGGTTTATGGTTCATTTTGTACTATGATTTCAGATAAAAGCCAGTACTTTCTATTGCTTTCTTTTAGATGTTTTATACTAGTAACTAATTTTATTAATCAAAATTTACTTTTTCAGATGAAAGGATCAGAAATTTTTCCCTAGGAAATGAAAATTTCCATGAGCAATTTCTTAAGTATAAAAGAACTATATTTGAATTCTATAAAATATTTATTTTCTGTAATATTAACTAACTATGCCAAATTTTCATTTTTACCTTTAATAACTTTAAATTTTATATTATTTTAAAATGTATTCATCATTGTAAAATTATATTTAGTTTGTAATAACATTAAGATAGTTGAACATTTTGACCCATAATTCTTTTACTTTTTAAAAGATACTTTAATTTTTCACCATCTTTGTCCAATCTTAGCTACTATTTACAAGATAATTTGCTTGTTTGCTACATATTATAAAATAAATTCACAATTATTGAGTATTTCATCCTCTGTCTCCCAGTCACCCTTCATACACATTGGCTGCCATCACACTAATGATTTCTACATCCAGTGGGTGTGCCATGTAATAAAAGACTTGAGATTTCTTCATCTGCTCAACACCAGTGACTTTGACTTTCACCATACACCTGATGTTGGAAGTGGTACTGGTATTGTCAAGAGAGTACAGAGGATAAGATGAGTGATTTGTGATTTTTAAGTCTTTATATTCAACTATCGTCTAGCCAAGCCCCCAGCTGACTATAGATTTACAAGCAAGCCCTTCTGGAATGAGTCAAACCCTGCCTGAATTAGCTATTTCTGTGTGAGAAAAAATGTGTTGAATTTAGCCTAACATTAGCTTTTGATCATCAGATCTTTATTCATAGTATTATTGTGGAAATATTTTACAGACACTTTATAGCATCTTAAATTTATTTTTTCTAAATTTAAAATTATCTTTCACTTGCTTGATCCCCCCGACCTTGTAAATTTGAAAATTTCTCCTGAGTTATTTATTTTGGTGAGTGAAAAACATGAAAATCTATGCAATTCCACAGGTCCAAAATAAAATTTTGGGTTTTTTATTCCTTTCATTAACTTCCAACTTACAAATTTTTAACAGTTTCTGTTAATTCTACTTTCTACTAATGTTCAAAATTCATTGTTCTCTATCTCCACACTGAACATGTCTTACTTCAGTCCCTATTCGTATTTTGCCTAAACTATGATCAGTACTTCTCTCTTCAATTAAATGTAACTCACTTTGATACCACATTGATCTTTCTAAAAGACAAATTTGATTGGACTACTTTCCTGTTTAAATCCTTTCATTATGTACCTGGAAAGAGAGTTGACACTATTTTGGATGTTATAAAATGCCCTTTAGTGTGTAGCCTACATCTTCCTGTCTGTCCCCAGTAAGGTCAGTTCTAGAAATTCTGTGTTTATATGCTTCTGTGTGCATATTCTTTTATGGTATGATTTTCCAAAAACACCTCTATTTTAGCATCTATTAATTATTTCAACAAATATTTAGCATATTTTACTTCATTTGTAAGCTCCCAATGACAAGGAACACACCTTATAAGACAAAATATGGTTTGCTCCATAATTTAGAGGAAAAATTATCCTTTTTTTCCTCTCTTGAATTATTTTCTTGGAGGACATTACTGAGAGTGGCATTATATTATGAATTGACTGCACCCAACACTAACAATAACTAAAAAATTAACATTTTCTCATCATTGAAGACTTTTGCTTTTCAATGAATGATTAGGCAATAATATATGAAATATTTTTAAAATTTAAAAACATAAAACTTGATTTAAAATAATCAAAAATATTGGAAACTCTTCAAAGTTTTCCATAAATTAAAATATACCCCCAGAAGTTTCCTACACTGAAGGACATCATATTGTAATCCTCTAAGGTCTGAGATTCATTAACATTCATATTTCTTAACATTTTTTTAGTTAAGATGTAACACAAGTCAAGGAAGTCTCAGAAATACATGAGAAAAGTCAATACAAATATTTCTAATATTCTATATGTCATAAACTTTTGATCAGAATGAATATTTCTTGATCCATGTCCTAAGACCTTGGGAAATTCCTAGTGTCAAAATTATTCTCAGTCTCCATTAATAATATGGAAATATATATATTATGATGAACATCATAGCAATGTATTTCATTTGCAGGATCATATATATATATATATATTTTGGTCTGTATTTTCTATGAAATTGTATATGACACTTTGAGAAGCCTAAGAAAAGGATCTAACACTTTCAATGAACATGAGGAATTATTAACAGGTTGTTATTTATTTTAGAACACAGACACATTCACAGAAGCTTGGAAAAAGTACTACGTGAATATGAATTGCATTTATTGCTGGCCTATAATGATCTGAGTTCACCTCTCATTGATTTTTATTCTTTTTAAGCATGACAAGGCTATGTTACTTGTTTTATTCTTTTGCTGTTTTTTTTTAAAGCATCTCAGCAGAATTTCTTGGTGTGCATTCTCAGATGGCTTTACAAAATCTCATAGGATTAGTTTCAGTTTTTTAAGTACAGTCCTCTTGAACTACACAAATTTGAACTGTATAAGTCCACTTACACACAGATTTTTTTCAATAAATAATACAGTAAGACACCATCCACAGGTGATTGAATCCATGGATGTGGAACTTAGGTTATGGAGTGTCACTGAGGAGTTATACACAGATTTTTGACTATGCTGGGCATTGGTGTCCCTAACCTCCATCTTGTTCAAGAGTCAACTCTATGTACTTGTACCTGATCAGTGTCTAAGCCATAAACTCACTCCAATTTTTAAATGATAGCCCTGAGCTCTGTTTTAAATTTGATATACTCTATAAGTACTTGTGACCTTCATTAATTTAGTTATCCATTTAAAAGGTATTTATTGAGTGGATATTAATAATAGGACAATATGCTAGATGTCCTTGGAATCCCCCCTAAAAAAGAGAGGCAACTCAGTATAACTTCTACCAATGGTTTATGTATTTGAGATCAGTAGGTAAGCAAGATGCACATGTTATGCTCAGAAACATCACCCTACACAATTAAAGACTTCCAATGAATAATACAAAAAAGCATAGTGAATGTAAGAAATTAAAAGTAATGAGCATGTCTTCTGAAATCAGACATTATTATATTCTTCCACGCTCTCTGTGGGTGGAGAGAACCAAGATGGTTTTTCTAAAATCTGGTTTTTATTGACTTTATTTTTGTCACCATAATTCCCTTTGCAATGGCTTACATTCTCAGGAGGTTCAGCCAATAAAAGAAGTTGCTTTCTTCCCAAGAAGTCCTTTGACTTTAATTAACTAACAACATAAATAAAGTAGGTAAAGCAAAACCTGTTGTCCAAAATTAATGTATAGGGGACAAGAGAAATATCAGATGACAATGTTCTAACAGTTGAGAGTCATCCAAATTAGAACCGAAAACATAGTAGTTGTACTGAGCATGAGACAGCCAATTGACTTCTACTTTCCATCCTCTTCTCACTTATTAGCTGTAAAATATTAGTGATCTTCTTTTAAATAAGTTGTGCACAAATTGCTTAAGATATCATTTTTATAGAAACATAAAATGTAAAAATTTTAAACTGTAAATTAGAGAAATAATACAACTTTTGTAGAAATTAATAGCATTCTAATTATCTTTTCATTGTGTCTAAATAGAAGTAAGCCTGTTTGTATCAGAGGCTGGGATAAGGTAAACCACTGTGGGGTCTCCGGAACAGGAGGACAAAAATGTTCTTTCCTGCAACTTGATCAGATAGAGCTCTAGGAAAGAAACTGGATTTATTTTGAAAGAGGGCAATGGGTTAACTTTTAGGGAAGAGTCTTTTACTCAAAAGGACCTTGTGAGAGGGAGCAGAACTATAGGAATTTTAAAAATAAATGGAAAAAGGGATAAAGAGATGAGCATAAATGATTAGGAGATAAAAAGAGTATTAAGGCAAAGATTAATACCCTCAATGGGGAAAGAGAAGAAGCAGATTCCTTGCATGTGGTTTGAGACAGAAAAAGAGCAATTTTGATAAAACACGTGGGTTCAAGATTTGCCTTTTTTCCATTAAACCTTATATTGGCAGGGATTATTTTGATTTTACAATTATTCAGTTCAAAACACTTAGTGTCTTTTGAATGCTGAGAGATTGATTCATATGAATTTAACTCGTAATATTATTTTAAATTTGATATTTGTCTAACTATATATATATATATGTATTTGTATGTGCTAAACTTTTTAGGTAAGAATATTTTCAGTTACTCACATATTATATCACAACTAATATGTCATTCTCAGTTTATGACTTCAAAAGGACTATGAGCAATTTTTTTCCATATCTATGTAAATACCACCAAAAAGTAAAAACATTACTTTGTCAGGTGGATTTAACACTGGTAAAAATTACATGTTACTTATAGACCCATAAGTAATTCAAAGGAGAAAATAAATAAATAAATAAAACCTTTGATTTTGATCTCCATGTTCAGAAATATAGTTGTAAATTGTCAACTTGGTCTTTTATAACTCATTTGCAAAAATGCAGTGATTTTTCAATGGAAAAAATGGGAACCAGAATGGAAATGATGAAAAGATGAGAAATGACACCTTCTTATGGTGAACAGTAGGTGTCCTGTTTTTATTCCATTTTGACCTCTCCTCATCACATCAGCTTACTATTTATACTAATTCATGTATGAGCAGAGACATAACCCAAATTGTGGTGGTTTGCAGAGGAATCTTTAGAGATAATATGTTGGAATACAATGATTATGTTAACTTTTCAGCTCAATTTTTATGGATTTCCAAGTTTGGTGCATTTACTCTAGGATCTTTCTTTCAACAAATGTCATGTGACATCCAAATACAAAATGCTTCCTTCTATCTTAATTTTTTTTTTCATTCAGCAAAAATTTATTGGACATCTACTTAGTTCCAGCAAAGAATACAAAGAAAAATAATGAATTAATACTAGAGGATATTTCTTATGAATCTAAAATAAATTAATTTTTTGTTCATATATTTTTATAGAGATATCTTTCAACTACAGTTCACACATATAAATAGGTTTTGCAGGTTTGATATTTTTCAGCCTGTTGAAACATGACAAGTTGACATTGCTGATGACAGGCATTACTTTGTAAAAAGAGATAGGATGTTAGAGACATCAAATCTTAGACCTAGAAAGGAATGTAGGAAACATGGTCTGCTTATTTTCTAGATGAATATGTTGCCGTTGTAAAAAATTAATAGACAGAAATCCTAATTAATAGAGTTGGGAGACCAGAAGGGGGACCTCTCATGCCCCACGATGATAGCAAAGCCCAAGGGGAAGAGAAGTTAAGACTCCTTTCCTGGCAAGGACTCAGACAAAGAAAAACCGTGAACTCTTTGTTTACTAGAGCCCTCCCAACTTCTTTTTCCTGTCTATAAAGTGTTCTCCTTACCTTGAATGGGGACTTGCATTTGGCTCACCATAGTTGCAGACCCCAAATTGCAGCACTCTGCTGATTTTGAAAAAACTCATCTAAGTTTCACCATCTTTTATCCATTTCCTGTGCCAGGTTGCTTGCACCACCTGATATAGCTACAAAATAATTTTAGCCTGACGGATGTAGTGCTGGACAAAAATCACACATTTTTAAGACATAAGCCTTGAGATCTCCATGTGGAAAAGCCTGCAATTGATCAAGGCTGCTTGTAATTGTTTTTGTAAGTTTGAGTTCACTACTAGAAATGACATTACTTTTGTCCAACTAAGCCACTTTCTCTGGTATTAGTTCTATCAGTAATAGTAGTAACATATTAATCCTTATTGTCTGTTTATTTCCAAATCATTCAGAGCTTGGATCCCCCTCAAATCCCAACAAGATTTATTTTATTAGTTTTTGTGTGTGATGTGTGTGTGTTTGTGTGTGTGTGTGTGTTTTGAGGAGACTAATGACATATCTGTATGAAAAAGTATAATGACCGTGTGAGTAGACTTTATGAGAAAAGAGGTATGGAGGGATTTATAATTAGGTTTGTCCAATAAAATAAAAGACATTCAGTTAAATTTAAATTTCATAAAAACAGTAGTAACAATGATGTATTTAGTATGAGTATGTTTCATTCATCCTTTATCTGACATTCAAATTAACTGGGTGCCCTTTATTTTTGTTTGCTAATTCTGGCCATCTTGCTATAATGATTTTTTTTCTCAATAGAAGAAAATGCAGTAAAAAATAATGACTAATAAACAATACTAGTCATGGTGTGAATTCACTCCCTGGATATTTACCCTGAGGTTTCTGAAAGATAACCTTGTTTAAAATGGCTATTCTGGTGCACGCAGAAGAGAGAAAATGCTAACTGATCTATATGGATTCATATTTGAGGACTTTATTCCACACTGGAGTTAGCGGGCAAGAAATCCTTGAAAAGATGTATGAAAATCTTTTCACTAAGACCCATCTGTCTCTCTCACCTTTTATACTTCATTGAGAAACAGAATCTTTGGTGAATTTAATGACCATCAAATTATTAAGAAAACATTTTCCCATCCCTATCAGTCACTTTACAACCTTTAATGTCAGAAACAAAATCATCAGTGATCAAAAAGATAAATAAAAGATGAAAACAAGGCAAAGTAACTTGCCCTTAAGAAATCTAATTTAGTAGTAAAAACATACAATAAACAAAAGTCCTAAATGCATCAAAATAACATGAACTCAAAAGTCAAGTGACACCACATTTCTCAAAAAATTAGTTGTAGATAAGAGACTTCCTATTTTTACTAACTTGTCAATCTGGATGCTTAATAGTGTAGAAGGGATAAATCAAACATATATTATTGTATTAAATTAGTTGTATACATTTATTAATGCACTATTATATATAATGTATTAATTTAGAGAGAACATTTTTCTTAGTTACTTTAATGAAAGTAATTTTATTCAAACTTATACATACTTCCTTGACATCAATGTTATCATTATTAGTAAATTTCTAAATGATCTAGCAGCTTTTCAAAAAGATTGTCTTTTTATAATATATTATTTGAGATAGGGTACATATTTTTTTTGTATACAGTATGTCAATATGCACAGATTTCTTGATATTAAACAACTTTAAAAAAACTCTATTTGGTTGAAATTTGTATATGATTAATTATTGCTGCATTTTATATGCTATTATATCATTTAAATATTGTATATGTTTCTGTGCATGTCTCTCTCCATATGTGTGTGTATAAATATACAAATATATATACATAGATAATGATTGTTTGCTTTTAATCTAATTTTATTTTGTTGTCATGAGTTTTGTTTATTTAAAGATGTTCTTTTGTGAAAAATGATGAGAAGTTATTAAATATTTTGCATATTCTAGAGGAATTTAAATAAAATGTCAATTATCTCTTTAAAGGAGAAATTGATCTGGTTCTAATGTCTTTTTCAAAGGAAGAACTGAAATAGCATTTCCAATCTCTTTTCCCAGCACACAAAATGAGAACATTTTGAAAAGCTTTTCCTTCCAAAACTTTGACAAAGCCCAGGTTTCATGTGTCCTTAACTACTCTTAAGCCCTTTTTTTTCTCCAGAAAATTAGTTGGGAGTTGAGAGTGTAGTGGTAGTAAGCTGTATTCTGATGGTTAATTTTAAAATGGTACCATAACTACGTCTTTGTAAAATCTTTGGTAGTTGTATCCCAAGTTACAGGCATTCTGCCTTGCTTTATAAAAGGTGTTGTCTTTGCCCAAATTTCCTGTAAGCAGAGTCAAAGGTGTGCATGAAGGTGTATCATCTGAGAGTAAACAGAGAAAAAGGAAAACCTCTGCTTTATTTAAAAGTTTATCAACTTAGCCTCTGTTACAGAAAATAAATATACTTTTTTTTTTGCTATGCAGTAGGAACTTGTTGTTTATCTATTTTATATATAGTAGTATGTATCTGCTAATCCAGATCTCCTAATTTATTTCTTCCCCATCCCCAGATAAATGTGTTCTTAATCCCACCTGGACTTTCTGAGGAGCCTCATATAATATGTCGCAACTGCCTTCCCAGGAGATGAATGAAGGAAATACCCCTAACTCCCAATGATTAATTGTTGCTCTATAGTTGCTGAAATTTGTCTTTCCTACGTATAAATATGTGAGGGCAAAGCAGGCACACTGCTCAGTGAATGTGGGATTTCAAGCCATGGCAGAAATGGGTTGGTAGAACATACTTTCAACCCACCCCTTAATAGGAAATGAAGTTCTTACCATGCTACGCTGTTCCTTCATGAGAGGCTTATACCTGTAGGAGTGCTGTGTACACTACTATGAGCTATTGCTGTATGAAGATACATTGTGTTTCTGTCTCTTTCCAGAACTGGGGACCAAAATCTTAGGAGTACCCTTTCCTTCTGTTGTCTCTGCCATAGTGTCAAACCCACAACTTCTGGAATCACAGACGCATCTAACTCAAATGGTAGCCCTGCTTGGGAGGTGCCCAGAGCTTTAATTTGGTTCACTAGTACCTCAAGGCAGCATGTTGTTCTGATCATCCCTAGTCTCACACATATCCTTTCTTTACTAAGCAGTATAAGGAATGGAGGCACTGTGTCTGGGGGGTGGGGTCATAAAAGTCCTCCAAAACTTTCAAGTCGCTACAAAAGCTTGCACCTCTTTCACATTCTTGTGGGTTGAATAGGCTTGCAGCTTGTCAATCACAGTTTCTGGGATGATACACATCTCACCTGACCAAATAACTCCCCCAAACTTTACAGCAGTGCCTGGCCTTGAATTTTCTGCAAATTCACCACCCATCCTCTCCCTTATAGATTTTCCAGTCAAGTTTGTAGAGCAAAACTCCAGCAAACACAAGTCTTCACGTGTTATCATTATATCATCAATGTAACAGACCCATTTTACTGTTGTGGAGAAGGAGAACAGGGACAGATCTTGGGTTACCACCCATGACATATGGTGGAGTTGTACAGCTAGGCTTGGGGAAGCAACTTGAAGGTTCACTGTTGCCCCTCTAATGTGAAGCCAAATTACTTTTGGGATACAGAGGCCAGTGGAATATTGAATAAAGCATTTGTTAAGTCCAGTACAACATGGTACACTCCTAGGACCTTGACCAAGATACCTAAGATGGTGGCAATGTTGGACACAGCTGCAGGGATGGGAGCCACTGATTTTTAAATTTTTGTTGTCAGTGGGTATCCGCCATGGGTCATCTGGATTTTTTTCCATCCATACCAGGCTGTTTGAAAGCAAGATGAGCAGAGCATACAATACCCACTCGGTCCAGTTCTTGGATAGTTCCTCCTATTTCCTTTTACTTCTAAGGCAATTTATATTGTTTGACAGTTACCACTCTTCAGGGGGGTGGTAGACTTACTGATTCCCAGGAGGCATTTCCCCTCAGCACTGAGTTTTCCCTCTAAACCAGAGGCAGAATTCACTGAGACAGGGTTGCAAAGTTTGACGTTCAATGACCAATATATATGTTCTCCAGTATTGCAGAGATAAAAGCCTCATATTCTAGTGGAGGAAAACACCAATTTGCAGTGTCAAAGGGACATTTTAGACCAAAAACATTTGCTATCTGTAACCATCAATGGTCCTGAAAGGGTCAGAAAGCTTCTGAGGGTTAGCAAGTATTAGGGTAAATTTGGCCCCAGTATCAATTAGAGCTGTCACCTTGTCTTTATTTCTGGAGAACCAGCTCATCATGAGTACTTCATTGCCTCCTATGACCCTCACTTGGAGGTCATCTTGACCTTCATCCTGAACCCGGGACAGAGAAGCACCCACCGAAGAACAGACTGTATCCCTGAGGCCTCTGCTGGAGAACATGGGGCAACATGGATCATTGGGGCAGATCGAGCAGGTCTGAACTATTGTTCAGGTCTTAATGTTTTCCATATGCTCCCAACACAGCATCGTTGTTTGTCTGTTTTTAAGGTAGGGGTCTGGGCAGCTATGAGGTCAAACCACATTTGCTTCTGGTTTACTTTCACCAAGCCCTTTACAGCCTTTCTTTTCTCTTGCAACTTTTTGATTTTCCTTGAATTAACAATTATTTCATATTTTAAAAATTATGCTTAATGTCCCATGTACCTATTGCTAATGTTTTTCTTAATCTTCGTTTACAAATCTCAAATGTCTCTTAATAATTTTAAGAAATACAAAGACACACATAATAAGCTATCAGTTTCTTTTTTTTTTCTATATTTTTGGGTAATTATCCTACAGCTATACTTCTGCAGCTACTCTACACTATCCACAGCTGTTAGCCCTTTCTACAACTGTCTCATGCAGGACTTGGTGCTTTCTGGCTCCTGTCATTTCACCTCTTTAGGGTTACTGTTTCATTTTGCTAAAATACAATCTCAAATAGCTACATAAGAAAGTATTCTAGTATTGAACAGAAAATTAATCACAGGAACCCCTAGAAGTTCTAAAGATATAAAAACTCAATCAAAGTAGTGATCAGCAAACTGAAGTACCCTCATTTCAATTCATTTCAAATTGACACAAAGTTAAAAATGGCAACACCAAGTGACAGATGCATACACAACTGATGGGAGTATGAAAGGGTAAATTTACTTTTGAAAGCAATTTGGCATCCTCCAGAAAATCCAGAATGTACTGATTATGATACAAAAGGAGACATGTACAGGAAAGAAATGCTTGACATGTCCATGAAGAGAAAAATATGTAAGTAAACTGTAGTACATTCTTAGGGTAGAACACTATACAGCAGTTAAAACTAGCATGTAGAGGGCTTCCATGGTGGTGCAGTGGTTGAGAGTCTGCCTGCCGATGCAGGGGACACAGGTTTGTGTCCTGGTCCAGGAAGATCCTACATTCCATGGAGCAGCTGGGCCCATGAGCCATGGCCACTGAGCCTGCACGTCCGGAGCCTGTGCTCCATGAAGGGAGAGGCCACAACTGTGAGAGGCCTGCGTAACGCAAAAAAAAAAAAAAAAAAAAAAAACCTAGCATGCAGAATGTACATGTAGCAATATGGAAAAATCTAAAAATATAAGTTTGATTCAAAAAGGCAAGTTGCAGAGGATCAATAATGTATATCATTTATATAAGCTAAATAGCACATATAATAATATTATTTTGGGATAAACAGTACACGAAGGATTATTCACACACATACATATACACATACGCATACACACACACACACACATCTGAGTGATAAGTCCATGTTAGTTCTTCTCTCTTGAAGAAAGAGGGATAAGAAGGAGACTGAGGGGTGTTGTATAGAGTTTAATGGAATGTATAATTTTATTTTAAAAATATTCGAAAATTTAAGAGGTGACAAATCTGAGTGATAGATATAGAGGTGTTCACTATATAGTTCTTTATACTTGCTTGAAAAATATTTTAAGAGAAAGGTTGCATAGGTGACATGTTTTTGAATATTTGTCTATCAGAATCTATCTTTTTTCTTAATTCTTTATTGATAACTTACCCCTGCATAAAATTCTCAAAAAAGATCATTTTCCCACAGAATTATAAAGCATTACTTCACTGTCTTCCAGTGTTGATATTGAGAATTCTTTAATAGTTTATCAAAATTTATTGCAAATTCATTTGATCCTGGAATTTTGTGTTGGGAAGACATAACTGTTTTGACAGTTAATTTAATGGATATATTTAAAATTACTAATTCTTCAAGAATCAATGTTGGTAATATAGAATTTTACAGAAAGTTATCAGAGTATTCTTTTCTAGACATTTTACAAATGTATTATCATAAATTTGTTCACCATATTGAGTTGGCTTTTTAATCTATATTTGTAGTTATATACCCCTTTACATTTTCAACATTATTTATCAGCATCTTTTATCTCCTTTTCTTTTATCAACAATCATCAATCTTATTCCTTTGTTTCCTTGCTTCTCTTTTTCTGCCTTCTGTTAGTTTCATTAATTTTTCTTCATTTTCTTCACCTCTTTTGTTGTCACTCTGCTGATTTAGAAACTGAATTGTATCTCTATTCAATAGAAAGAGAGGGAGAGAGAGAAATATACATACACAAATACTTTTAAATATATCATATGTAAATTTACCACTATATAAAATATATTATATATATTTAGCATTCATAATTAACCATGTATTTTTGTTTCAAAAATCTAAAGTTATTAAGTATTTCTTTTCTCCTCCAGACATTATCATATTTTAAATACAAACTAAACAATTTTTCATGTTTTTGTTTAAATGTTAGTTTTATATTTTATATATTTATAATAAAATATATATTTTTTGCACACACAACATTCATTATTTCAGTTTGTAATTAATTACATTTGCCAATATATTCTGTTAGCCTGTGTTCATAATTTTTAGTGGTATCTCTCCTCTTCCCTCTATGTTCACATTTGCTGAAAATTTAGCTTTCATTGTTATTTAGTCTGTAAGTTGTGAACTGAGTCTTTATATCTGAACATATCTTCATTTTGTTTTCGTTCTTTGATGTTAATTTCACTTGGTATCAAATTCTAGATTGTTAGACACTTTTATTGGCATCTTGCAGATATGCTCTAGTAACTTCTGAAATATATTGTTGCTTTAAAAATAGCCTAGAAAATATAAAAGATAAAATATAATAATAATAATAGCCTAGTTGCAGCCCAGTTAAGGTTTTATATAATCATTGATATTCTGAATTTGTCTATGATACACCTGGGTGTTAATTAATAATTTTCATGTTCAGTATTCAGTATTTACTTTCAATTTGAAGATTCATGAACAAATCTTGGGTGCTATATCTTCAAGATTTCTTTACAAAATTTTCTCCATTTTCTTTATATGTAGAGGTGTTGGTCTATCTTCCATCAATGTCTAATCCTCTTCCATATTTTTAATATTTTTTTCTCCATAACGCATCCTGGGTGAATTGACACTGCATGCAATTTCATTATTTTTCTTATTAATAGCAACCTAAGTAGATTTTATTCTGTTTCATTTTTTTATTCTCATGATTATACTTTTTATCTCCAAAATTTCTTTTATTTACTGTCTTGAATTATTTATGCATGTTTTGATTTCACAATTGTTTACTTTTTTTTCCCCCAGTTGCCTGTAAGGGATATAATGTATTAACAATCTACTTGTTCTTTAAAGAGAAGGAACATCTGACTGGCAATGGAATAAAAATGAAGGCCATTTGCAGAAACACAAATGTCATTATAGCTTTTGAGTATGAGTTCTGTGCAGGGCTAAAATAAAGCACCATGAGAGTTTCCTGACCTTTATCACCAGTACTTTCCCAATCAGATTTATCCTCCTCTTTCTTGGTCCTCATCTCTCTAAGGAAAATGGTCCCTTTTCAAGCTGTACTGGGCATTCATAACACTGAAATATGGGTTTAGGAGAGATTCAGTGATAAAATCATGAACTGGAAAGAGAATGAGAAGAAAGCACTAATGAAGAGAGAAAAAAATTTCTGGAGAAGTTAAGGTTATGCATAGAGAAGAAGCTAGGAAAAAAAGACCAAAAAGCTCCAGGACTACTTGTGCAATGGAATTTTAGGAGTTTGGTTTATGAGATGCTGAAAAGAGAATTGGGAAAAAAGGAATGAGGACTTTAAAATATTTGCTGAAGCTTATAAGGCAAACACTATTTAATTATTTAAAATGCAAATAAATAATGGACTTACTATTCATTTATTTTTTGCTGTGAACTGAGTTATTTTTGAATTTTTTTTTGTTTATAACAAATTTAAGCAGTTATACATATACATATGTCCCCATATCCCCTCCCTTTTGCATCTCCCTCCCACCCTCCCTATCCCACCCCTCCAGGCGGTCACAAAGCACCGAGCTGATCTCCCTGTGCTATGCGGCTGCTTCCCACTAGCTATCTACCATACGTTTGGTAGTGTATATATGTCCATGCCGCTCTTTCACTTTGTCACAGCTTACCCTTCCCCCTCCCCATATCCTCAACTCCATTCTCTAGTAGGTCTGTGTCTTTATTCCTGTCTTACCCTATGTTCTTCATGACATTTTTTTTCTTAAATTCCATATATATGTGTCAGCATACAGTATTTGTATTTCTCTTTCTGACTTACTTCACTCTGTATGACAGACTCTAGGTCCATCCACCTCATTACAAATAGCTCAATTTCATTTCTTTTTATGGCTGAGTAATATTCCATTGTATATATGTGCCACATCTTCTTTACCCATTCATCCGATGATGGACACTTAGGTTGTTTCCATCTCCAGGCTATTGTAAATAGGGCTGCTATGAACATTTTGGTACATGTCTCTTTTTGAATTATGGTTTTCTCAGGGTATATGCCCAGTAGTGGGATTGCTGGGTCATATGGTAGTTCTATTTGTAGTTTATTAAGGAACCTCCATACAGTTCTCCATAGTGGCTGTACCAATTCACATTCCCACCAGCAGTGCAAGAGTGTTCCCTTTTTTCCACACCCTCTCCAGCATTTATTGTTTCTAGATTTTTTGATGATGACCATTCTGACTGGTGTGAGATGATATCTCATTGTAGTTTTGATTTGCATTTCTCTAATGAGTAAAGATGTTGAGCATCCTTTCATGTGTTTGTTGGCAGTCTGTATATCTTCTGTGGAGAAATGTCTATTTAGGTCTTCTGCTCATTTTTGGATTAGGCTGTTTGTTGTTTTTGTTATTGAGCTGCATGAGCTGCTTATAAATTTTGGAGATTAATCCTTTGTCAGTTGTTTCATTTGCAAATATTTTCTCCCATTCTGAGCGTTGTCTTTTGGTCTTGTTTATGGTTTCCTATGCTGTGCAAAAGCTTTTAAGCTTCATTAGCTCCCATGTGTTTATTTTTGTCTTTATTTCCATTTCTCTAGGAGGTGGGTCAAAAAGGATCTTGCTGTGATTTATGTCATAGAGTGTTCTGCCTATGTGTTCCTCTAAGAGTTTGATAGTGTCTGGCCTTACATTTAGGTCTTTAATCCATTTTCAGCTTATTTTTGTGTATGGTGTTAGGGAGTGATCTAATCTCATACTTTTACATGTCCCTGTCCAGTTTTCCCAGCACTACTTATTGAAGAGACTGTCCTTTCTCCACTGTACATTCCTGCCTCCTTTATCAAAGATAAGGTGACCATATGTGCATGGGTTTATCTCAGGGCTTTCTATCCTGTTCCATTGATCTATCTTTCTGTTTTTGTGCCAGTACCATACTGTCTTGATTACTGTAGCTTTGTAGTATAGTCTGAAGTCAGGGAGCCTGATTCCTCCAGCTCCATTTTTCCTTCTCAAGATTGATTTGGCTATTCGGGGTCTTTTGTGTTTCCATACAAATTGTGAATTTTTTTGTTCTAGTTCTGTGAAAAATGCCAGTGGTAGTTTGATAAGGATTGCATTGAATCTGTAGATTGCTTTGGGTAGTAGATTCATTTTCACAATGTTGATTCTTCCAATCCAAGAACATGGTACATCTCTCCATCTATTTGTATCATCTTTAATTTCTTTCATCAGTGTCTTATAATTTTCTGCATACAGGTCTTTTGTCTCCTTAGGTAGGTTTATTCCTAGATATTTTATTCTTTTTGTTGCAATGGTAAATGGGAGTGTTTTCTTGATTTCACTTTCAGATTTTTCATCATTAGTATATAGGAATGCCAGAGATTTCTGTGCATTAATTTTGTATCCTGCAACTTTACCAAATTCATTGATTAGCTCTAGTAGTTTTCTGGTAGCATCTTTAGGATTCTCTATGTATAGTATCATGTCATCTGCAAACAGTGACAGCTTTACTTCTTCTTTTCTGATTTGGATTCCTTTTATTTCCTTTACTTCTCTGATTGCTGTGGCAAAAACTTCCAAAACTAGGTTGAATAAGAGTGGTGAGAGTGGGCAACCTTGTCTTGTTCCTGATCTTAGTGGAAATGGTTTCAGTTTTTCACCATTGAGGATGATGCTGGCTGTGGGTTTGTCATATATGGCCTTTATTATGTTGAGGAAAGTTCCCTCTATGCCTACTTTCTGCAGGGTTTTTATCATAAATGGGTGTTGAATTTTGTCGAAAGCTTTCTCTGCATCTATTGAGATGATCATATGGTTTTTCTCCTTCAATTTGTTAATATGGTGTATCACGTTGATTGATTTGCATATATTGAAGAATCCTTGCATTCCTGGAATAAACCCCACTTGATCATGGTGTATGATCCTTTTAATGTGCTGTTGGATTCTGTTTGCTAGTATTTTGTTGAGGATTTTTGCATCTATGTTCATCAGTGATATTGGCCTGTAGTTTTCTTTCTTTGTGACATCCTTGTCTGGTTTTGGTATCAAGGTGATTGTGGCCTCGTAGAATGAGTTTGGGAGTGTTCCTCCCTCTGCTATATTATGGAAGAGTTTGAGAAGGATAGGTGTTAGCTCTTCTCTTAATGCTTGATAGAATTCGCCTGTGAAGCCATCTGGTCCTGGGCTTATGTTTGTTGGAAGATTTTTAATAACAGTTTCAATTTCAGTGCTTGTGATTGGTCTCTTCATATTTTCTATTTCTTCCTGAGTCAGTCTTGGCAGGTTGTGCATTTCTAAGAATTTGTCCATTTCTTCCAGGTTGTCCATTTTATTGGCATAGAGTTGCTTATAGTAATCTCTCATGATCTTTTGTATTTCTGCAGTGTCAGTTGTTACTTCTCCTTTTTCATTTCTAATTCTATTGATTTGAGTCTTCTCCCTTTTTTTCTTGATGAGTCTGGCTAATGGTTTATCAATTTTGTTTATCTTCTCAAAGAACCAGCTTTTAGTTTTATTGATCTTTGCTATCGTTTCCTTCATTTCTTTTTCATTTATTTCTGATCTGATTTTTATGATTTCTTTCCTTCTGCTAACTTTGGGATGTTTTTGTTCTTCTTTCTCTAATTGCTTTAGGTGCAAGGTTAGGTTGTTTATTCGAGATGTTTCCTTTTTCTTAAGGTGGGATTGTATTGCTATAAACTTCCCTCTTAGAACTGCTTTTGCTGCATCCCATAGGTTTTGGGTTGTCGTGCCTCCATTGTCATTTCTTTCTAGGTATTTTTAAATTTCCTCTTTGATTTCTTCAGTGATCACTTCGTTATTAAGTAGTGTATTGTTTAGCCTCCATGTGTTTGTATTTTTTACAGCTCTTTTCCTGTAATTGACGTCTAGTCTCATAGCATTGTGGTCGGAAAAGATACATGATACAATTTCAATTTTCTTAAATTTACCAAGGCTTGATTTCTGACCCAAGATATGATCTATCCTGGAGAATGTTCCATGAGCACTTGAGAAAAATGTGTATTCTGTTGTTTTTGGATGGAATGTCCTATAAATATCAACTAAATCCATCTTGTTTAATGTATCATTTAAAGCTTGTGTTTCCTTATTTATTTTCATTTTGGATGATCTGTCCATTGGTGAAAGTGGCGTGTTAAAGTCCCCTACTATAATTGTGTTACTGTCAATTTCCCCTTTTATGGCTGTTAGTATTTGCCTTATGTATTGAGGTGCTCCTATGTTGGGTGCATAAATATTTACAATTGTTATATCTTCTTCTTGGATCGATCCCTTTATCGTTATGTAGTGTCCTTCTTTGTCTCTTCTAGTAGTCTTTATTTTAAAGTCTATTTTGTCTGATATGAGAATTGCTACTCCAGCTTTCTTTTGGTTTCCATTTGCATGGAATATCTTTTTCCATCCCCTTACTTTCAGTCTGTATGTGTCTCTAGGTCTGAAGTGGGTCTCTTGTAGACAGCATATATATGGGTCTTGTTTTTTTATCCATTCAGCCAATCTGTGTCTTTTGGTGGGAGCATTTAGTCCATTTACATTTAAGGTATTTATCGATATGTATGTTCCTATTCCCATTTTCTTAATTGTTTTGGGTTCGTTATTGTAGGTCTTTTCCTTCTGTTGTGTTTCTTGCTTAGAGAAGTTCCTTTAGCATTTGTTGTAAAGCTGGTTTGGTGCTGCTGAACTCTCTCAGCTTTTGCCTGTCTGTAAACGTTTTAATTTCTCCATCAAATCTGAATGAGATCCTTGCTGGGTAGAGTAATCTTGGTTGCAGGTTTTTCTCCTTCATCACTTTAATTATGTCCTGCCACTCCCTTCTGGCTTGTAGAGTTTCTGCTGAGAGATCAGCTGTTATCCAGATGGGGATTCCCTTGTGTGTTATTTGTTGTTTTTGCCTTGCTGCTTTTAATATGATTTCTTTGTGTTTAATTTTTGACAGTTTGAATAATATTTGTCTTGGCGTATTTCTCCTTGGATTTATTCTGTATAGGACTCTCTGTGCCTCCTGGACTTGATTAACTATTTCCTTTCCCATATTAAGGAAGTTTTCAACTAAAATCTCTTCAATTATTTTCTCAGTCCCTTTCTTTTTCTCTTCTTCTTCTGGAACCCCTATAATTCGAATGTTGGTGCGTTTAATGTTGTCCCAGAGGTCTCTGAGACTGTCCTCTCTTCTTTTCATTGTTTTTTCTTTATTTTGCTCTGCAGCAGTTATTTCCACTATTTTATCTTCCACCTCACTTATCCGTTCTTCTGCCTCAGTTATTCTGCTATTGATCCCATCTAGAGTATTTTTTATTTCATTTATTGTGTTTTTAATCGATGCTTGATTCATCTTTAGTTCTTCTAGGTCCTTGTTAACTGTTTCTTGCATTTTGTCTATTCTATTTCCAAGATTTTGGATCTGGGAAATAGAATCTTGGCTCTTCTTTACCATCATTATTCTGAATTCTTTTTCAGGTAGACTGCCTATTACCTCTTCATTTGTTAGGTCTGGTGGGTTTTTATCTTGCTCCTTCTCCTGCTGTGTGTTTTTCTGTCTTCTCATTTTGCTTATGTTACTGTGTTTGGGTTCTCCTTTTTGCAGGTTGCAGGTTCGTAGTTCCCATTGTTTTTGGTGTCTGTCCCCAGTGGCTAAGGTTGGTTTAGTGGGTTGTATAGGCTTCCTGGTGGAGGGGACTAGTGCCTGTGTTCTGGTGGATGAGGCTGGATCTTGTCTTTCTGGTGGGCAGGTCCACGTCTGGTGGTGTGTTTTGGGGTGTCTGCGGACTTTTTATGATTTTTGGCTGCGTCTCTGCTATTGGGTGGCGTTGTGTTCCTGTCTTGCTAGTTGTTTGGCATAGGGTGTCCAGCACTGTAGCTTGCTGGTCGTTGAGTGAAGCTGGGTGCTGGTGTTGAGATGGAGATCTCTGGAAGATTTTCGCCGTTTGATATTATGTGGAGCTGGGAGGTCTCTTGTGGACCAGTGTTCTGAAGTTGGCTCTCCCACCTCAGAGGCACAGCACTGACTCCTGGCTCCTCAATTTGGGATGATTTGTTTTCTATTCATGTATTCCACAGATGCAGGGTACATCAAGTTGATTGTGGAGCTTTAATCCGCTGCTTCTGAGGCTGCTGGGAGAGGTTTCCCTTTCTCTTCTTTGTTCTCACAGCTCCTGGGTCTCAGCTTTGGATTTGGCCCCGCCTCTGCGTGTAGGTCACTGCAGGGCATCTATTCTTCACTCAGACAGGACAGGGTTAAAGGAGCAGCCTCTTTGGGGACTCTGGCTCACTCAGGCCGGGAGGGAGGGAGGGGCAGAGAGTGCGGGGCGAGCCTGCTGTGGCAGAGGTCAGTGTGATGTTGCACCAGCCCTAGGCGCACCGTGCGTTCTCCCAGGGAAGCCGTCCCTGGATCTTGGGACCCTGGCAGTGGCGGGCTGCACAGGCTCCCAGAAGTGCGGTGTGGACAGTGACCTGCGCTCGCACACAGGCTTCTTGGTGGCGGCAGCAGTAACCCCAGCGCCCCACGCCCGTCACTGGGCTCCGCGCTTTCAGTCACGACTCACGCCCGTCTGTGGAGCCCCTTTAAGCAACGCTCTTAATCCCCTCTCCTCACGCACCAGGAAACCAAGAGGGAAGAAAAAGTCTCTTGCCTCTTCAGCAGCTCCAGAGTTTTCCCGGACTCCCTCCCGGCTAGCTGTGGCACATTAGCCCCCTTCAGGCTGAGTTCTCGCCG
This sequence comes from Mesoplodon mirus, assembly GCF_964341445.2. Classification (NCBI taxonomy): domain Eukaryota; kingdom Metazoa; phylum Chordata; class Mammalia; order Artiodactyla; family Ziphiidae; genus Mesoplodon; species Mesoplodon mirus. Next base: position 20,504,118 of record NC_138983.1, read on the forward strand.
CCAGCCCCAGTCCTCTCCCTGCGCTCTGACCAAAGCCCGAGCCTCAGCTTCCAGTGCCGCCCGCCCCAGCGGGCGAGCAGACAAGCCTCCCGGGCTGGTGAGTGCTGCTCGGCACCGATCCTCTGTGTGGGAATCTCTCTGTTTTGCCCTACCCAGGTATGTGGGGAGTTTCTTGCCTTTTGGGAGGTCTGGGGTCTTCTGCCAGCCTTCAGTAGGTGTTTTGTAGGGGTTGTTCCACGTGTAGCTGTATTTCTGGTGTATCCATGGGGAGGAAGGTGATCTCTGTGTCTTACTCTTCCGCCATCTTACCCGGAAGTTGAACTCAGTTTTAAATGTACCTTATAGTCAGTAGACCGCAGGAGCCCTGGATATTATTGTGGCTATATTGTTAAACATTCATTATCACTATGGTAGCTTAGAGTATTATTGTTTAATCATTTCTTGCTCTTAATTTTGTTGGCTCCTGATTATGCAATCAACACTAAAAATTATGAAAACTGATTATTTTGATTTTCATTTGAGGTTATCTGATCAGAATTAGATAGATGATAGATAGATAGATAGATAGATAATGTCCTAGTTAAACAGTTTAAGTGTAAATTGTGCAGAAAAGTTAGTTTCATCCAACTTCTCTGCTCATCATAGATTGTTTCTTCATAGTGGATAAATGGGCAATGTGGAAATATTCCATTTATTCTATTGGAATATGTGTTAAAATTGTGATGAAGATGGTGAAAACTATTAAATAATAACATAATAGAATAAAATGTCAGGGGACAGGGGCTGTTGTGAAGAGCTACTGAGGTTTGGGGGTCTAAGATGGTTTCTCTGAAGAGATGACTTTCAAACTATGACCAGAATGATGAAAGGGGGCCAGCACTGAGACAACAAGAAGAAACATGTTCCAGGAAAAGAACCATATATTCAAAGAAAAGAAAGAGTTAGTTATATTTGAGGAACTAAAAATAAGCTAATGTAGTTGGAGTGTAGCAGCCTTAGGGTAGAGAGGCATGTAATGAACATAGAGAAGGAAAAGGGACATGATTCTGCAGTGCCTTCTAGGCTAAGTACAGGGTTTCAAAATATATATTATGATTCTTTTATGTGAAGTAGACCAGGAAGACATTGAAGGGTTTTACACAGACAGAAGTTACTGGGTAGGACTTAGGATTAGTCATTAAAGTCTTTTAGTATGGTAGAAACACCAAATGACTTGGAATTTGAGATTTTTGTTTGCAAATTCTGCCTTCAATTGAAGGATTAAGGCATTCAAATGGGATAATACTGATTTTCTTCATTTTTAAAATGAGGGGCTTCATTGGATGGTACCTAATTTCTTATGATGGGAGAGGATGGTGAAGTTGGTCAGTGATTTACACTTCTGATGGAATGATTCACTTTTGAAAGACCAGAGCAGTTATGAAAAAGCCCCTTATTCTCTTTTGAGGAGTCATTTCTCAGAGCTGATACTCCAAATGGTGTTCATTATTTATAGTAACTTTTTAATGAATAGCTATGTAGAGCAACAAACATTTACACACTGTAAGCTTTCTAAAAAGAGAAAAGATATATAAATATCCATTGGAGATGAATAAAGGGGATTCAAGTTAAGACGATATGAGGTGTGTATATTATTCTTAAGGTTTCTTTGAATTCTGAGTTTCTTTGTTGTAGACACAGTTCTTCCAACCATTATCTCTGCTATATCCATTTATGGCATCAACATTTGGATATTGCATCTTGGATTTAGAATCCTACAAATGCTAATTGATGTTTTAAATTAGCACAAGTGCTGGGGAAAGCAAGAACCTGGTTATTTTCCAGCCATGCTGGAATCTAATGAAAGCTATAAACCCACACTTAGAAATAGGCATATATATTTTTATAAAGTTTCAGGAAACCATGAACCCTCTGAAGCTTTTTCATGGACCTTCCACATGCAAGCCTTGTGGGGTGAATAAGAACCAAAAATGGGTACTTTCCAAGTATAATCTGTGATTTTCCTGACTGTTTCCTGCCCTACATTTAATAGTCCTAATTAAAGTAAAGGTATCTTCATTTGATTTTTCCTTCATACCATAACTATGAAAATACTAAAACTGCTGCTGCAATGAAGTAAGTAAGAACATAAAGAGAAATTTCAAACATAAAATTTTCTGACAGCCAAGAAGTGTTAGTACAGCTCATTTTAAACATGGGTTAAATTGTTTTATCTCTTACCATATTGGCTGAAAGAACCTTGTCTTACACCTGGGCTGAAACTGATTGAAAAAATCAGAGATAAATCTGTCTTTTTTTTTTTTTGACTTGGTAATAAGTGTCTATGCACTTCTTTAAAACTGATGTTATCTATATGCAAAATTCAGTAAGAATGTAGAAATCAAAAAGTCACCATTTTTTCTCTCAAGGTAAGTTAGTGTACTTACAACTGTACTTGGTTTTCATACTTATCACTGCTATCTTTTATGTGCAGGTGAGCCATCATATTTTCTGGTTGATAAGTAAATTTGAAAGATAAAGTGTTGAAGGTATTTAGGTTCGTGGTGAAGTATACTAAAGTAGCAGTAGACTGCTGGCAGTCTTTTTAGTTTCTTCAGAAAAAGGGATTAAATATACAAATATACTGCAGTTCATAGTTATACATTTGTTAACACATAATTCTTAGAACAACCCATTGGGCTAGTTGTTATTGCCCATTGACCTTGGGAATGAAATGTAAACTCTGAGTTTCAGCATCATCATCTGAAAAATGAGGGCAATCACACCTCAGTGGGTTGTTCAAAAGATTATAATGAGGGAGGGTGGAGGCAAGATGGTGGTGTGGGAAAATTCCAAGTTAGCATCACCCCACAACTAGGGCACCTGCCTACCACTGGTGGAAGACCCTGATGCCCAAGGAGATGGGAGGAACCCCCAAGTGAACCAGTAGGACATGGGGGGAATGAGGGGTGAGGAAAAGTGGAAGCCAGATAGGATCAGCACCCACGAGGCCAGGGAGATCTGGAGAGACAGGTGAGAGTGGCCCTCTGGGAGGAGCAGGAGAGGAGTGGAGGGAAATTGCCCCACCACTCGAGGCAGTTGATTGGCTTCAATTCTTTTTTTTTTAAATTTATTTTTATTAGTTTCTGCTTTATAACAAAATGAGTCAGTCATACATATACATCTGTTCCCACATCCCTTCCCTCATGCATCTCCCTCCCTCCCACCCTCCCCATCCCACCCCTCCAGGCGGTCACAAAGCACCCAGCTGACCTCCCTGTGCTCTGCGGCTGCTTCCCACTATCTATCTACCTTACGTTTGGTAGTGTATATATGTCCATGCCTCCCCTTCGCTTTGTCACAGCTTACCCTTCCCCCTCCCCATATCCTCAACTCCATTCTCAAGTAGGTCTGTGTCTTTATTCCCGTTTTATCCCTAGGTTCTTCATGACATTTTTTTTAATTCCGTATATATGTGTTAGCATACGGTTTTTGTCTTTCTCTTTCTGACTTACTTCACTCTGTATGACAGACTCTAGGTCTATCCACCTCATTACAAATAGCTCAGTTTCGTTTCTTTTTATGGCTGAGTAATATTCCATTGTATATATGTGCCACATCTTCTTTATCCATTCATCCGATGATGGACACTTAGGTTGTTTGCAGCTCCGGGCTATTGTGAATAGAGCTGCAATGAACATTTAGGCACATGTCTCTTTTTGAATTATGGTTTTCTCAGGGTATATGCCCAGTAGTGGGATTGCTGGGTCATATGGTAGTTCTATTTGTAGTTTTTTAAGGAACCTCCATACTGTTCTCCATAGTGGCTGTACCAATTCACATTCCCACCAGCAGTACAAGAGTGTTCCCTTTTCTCCACACCCTCTCCAGCATTTATTGTTTCTAGATTTCTTGATAATGGCCATTCTGACTGGTGTGAGATGATATCTCATTGTAGTTTTGATTTGCATTTCTCTAATGAGTAAAGATGTTGAGCATCCTTTCATGTGTTTGTTGGCAGTCTGTATATCTTCTGTGGAGAAATGCCTATTTAAGTCTTCTGCCCATTTTTGGATTGGGTTATTTGTTTTATTGCTATTGAGCTGCATGAGCTGTTTATAAATTTTGGAGATTAATCCTTTGTCAGTTGCTTCATTTGCAAATATTTTCTCCCATTTTGAGGGTTGTCTTTTGGTCTTGTTTATGGTTTCCTTTGCTGTGCAAAAGCTTTGAAGTTTCATTAGGTCCCATGTGTTTATCTTTGTTTTTATTTCCATTTCTCTAGGAGGTGGGTCCAAAAGGATCTTGCTGTGATTTATGTCATAGAGTGTTCTACCTATGTTTTCCTCTAAGAGTTTGATAGTGTCTGGCCTTACATTTAAGTCTTTAATCCATTTTGAGCTTATTTTTGTGTATGGTTTTAGGGAGTGATCTAATCTCATACTTTTACATGTCCCTGTCCAGTTTTCCCAGCACCACTTATTGAAGAGGCTGTCCTTTCTCCACTGTATATTCCTACCTCCTTTATCAAAGATAAGTTGGCCATATGTGCGTGGGTTTATCTCTGGGCTTTCTATCCTGTTCCATTGATCTATCTTTCTGTTTTTATGCCAGTACCACACTGTCTTAATTACTGTAGCTTTCTAGTATAGTCTAAAGTCAGGGAGCCTGATTCCTCCAGCTCCGTTTTTAGTTCTCAAGATTGCTTTGGCTATTCGGGGTCTTTTGTTTTTCCAAACAAATTTTGAAATTTTTTGTTCTACTTCTGTGAAAAATGCCAGTGGTAGTTTGATAGGGATTGCATTGAATCTGTAGATTGCTTTGGGTAGTAGAGTCATTTTCACAATATTTATTCTTCCAATCCAAGAACATGGTACATCTCTCTATCTATTTGTATCATCTTTAATTTCTTTCAACAGTGTCTTATAATTTTCTGCATACAGGTCTTTTGTCTCCTTAGGTAGGTTTATTCCTAGATATTTTATTCTTTTTGTTGCAATGGTAAATGGGAGTGTTTTCTTGATTTCATTTTCAGATTTTTCATCATTAGTGTACAGGAATGCCAGAGATTTCTGTACATTAATTTTGTATCCTGCTACTTTACCAAATTCATTGATTAGCTCTAGTAGTTTTCTGGTAGCATCTTTAGGATTCTCTATGTATAGTATCATGTCATCTGCAAACAGTGACAGCTTTACTTCTTCTTTTCCAATTTGGATTCCTTTTATTTCCTTTTCTTCTCTGATTGCTGTGGCTAGTACTTCCAAAACTATGTTGAATAAGAGTGGTGAGAGTGGGCAACCTTGTCTTGTTCCTGATCTTAGTGGAAATGGTTTCAGTTTTTCACCATTGAGGACAATGTTGGCTGTGGGTTTGTCATATATGGCCTTTATCATGTTGAGGAAAGTTCACTCTAGCCTACTTTCTGCAGGGTTTTTATCATAAATGGGTGTGGAATTTTGTCAAAAGGTTTCTCTGCATCTATTGAGATGATCATATGGTTTTTCTCCTTCAACTTGTTAATATGGTGTATCACATTGATTGATTTGCATATATTGAAGAATCCTTTCATTCCTGGAATAAACCCCACTTGATCATGGTGTATGATCCTTTTAATGTGCTGTTGGATTCTGTTTGCTAGTATTTTGTTGAGGATTTTTGCATCTATGTTCATCAGTGATATTGGCCTGTAGTTTTCTTTCAGTGTGACATCCTTGCCTGGTTTTGGTATCAAGGTGATGGTGGCCTCGTAGAATGAGTTTGGGAGTGTTCCTTTCTCTGATATTGTTTGGAAGAGTTTCAGAAGGATAGGTGTTAGCTCTTCTCTAAATGCTTGATAGAATTCACCTGTGAAGCCATCTGGTCCTGGGCTTTTGTTTGTTGGAAGATTTTTTATCACAGTTTCAATTTCAGTGCTTGTGATTGGTCTGTTCATATTTTCTATTTCTTCCTGAGTCAGTCTTGGCAGGTTGTGCATTTCTAAGAATTTGTCCATTTCTGCCAGGTTGTCCATTTTATTGGCATAGAGTTGCTTGTAGTAATCTCTCATGATCTTTTGTATTTCTGCAGTGTCAGTTGTTACTTCTCCTTTTTCATTTCTAATTCTATTGATTTGAGTCTTCTCCCTTTTTTTCTTGATGAGTCTGGCTAATGGTTTATCAATTTTGTTTATCTTCTCAAAGAACCAGCTTTTAGTTTTATTGATCTTTGCTATCGTTTCCTTCATTTCTTTTTCATTTATTTCTGATCTGATTTTTATGATTTCTTTCTTTCTGCTAACTTTGGGATGTTTTTGTTCTTCTTTCTCTAATTGCTTTAGGTGCAAGGTTAGGTTGTTTATTCGAGATGTTTCCTGTTTCTTAAGGTGGGATTGTATTGCTATAAACTTCCCTCTTAGAACTGCTTTTGCTGCATCCCATAGGTTTTGGGTCGTCGTGTCTCCATTGTCATTTGTTTCTAGGTATTTTTTAATTTCTCCTTTGATTTCTTCAGTGATCACTTTGTTATTAAGTAGTGTATTGTTTAGCCTCCATGTGTTTGTATTTTTTACAGATCTTTTCCTGTAATTGATATCTAGTCTCATAGCATTGTGGTGGGAAGAGATACTTGATACAATTTCAATTTTCTTAAATTTACCAAGGCTTCATTTGTGACCCAAGATATGATCTATCCTGGAGAATGTTCCATGAGCACTTGAGAAAAATGTGTATTCTGTTGTTTTTGGATGGAATGTCCTATAAATATCAACTAAGTCCATCTTGTTTAATGTATCATTTAAAGCTTGTGTTTCCTTATTTATTTTCATTTTGGATGATCTGTCCATTGGTGAAAGTGGGGTGTTAAAGTCCCCTACTATGATTGTGTTACTGTCGATTTCCCCTTTTATGGCTGTTAGTATTTGCCTTATGTATTGAGGTGCTCCTATGTTGGGTGCATAAATATTTACAATTGTTATATCTTCTTCTTGGATCGATCCCTTTATTGTTATGTAGTGTCCTTCTTTGTCTTTTCTAGTAGTCTTTATTTTAAAGTCTATTTTGTCTGATATGAGAATTGCTACTCCAGCTTTCTTTGGATTTCCATTTGCATGGAATATCTTTTTCCATCCCCTTACCTTCAATCTGTATGTGTCTCTAGGTCTGAAGTGGGTCTCTTGTAGACAGTATATATATGGGTCTTGTTTTTGTATCCATTCAGCCACTCTGTGTCTTTTGGTGGGAGCATTTAGTCCATTTACATTTAAGGTAATTATTGATATGTATGTTCCTATTCCCATTTCCTTAATTGCTTTGGGTTCGTTATTGTAGGTCTTTTCCTTCTGTTGTGTTTCTTGCCTAGAGAAGTTCCTTTAGCATTTGTTGTAAAGCTGGTTTGGTGGTGCTGAACTCTCTCAGCTTTTGCTTGTCTGTAAACGTTTTAATTTCTCCATCAAATCTGAATGAGATCCTTGCTGGGTAGAGTAATCTTGGTTGCAGGTTTTTCTCCTTCATCACTTTAATTATATCCTGCCACTCCCTTCTGGCTTCTAGAGTTTTTTCTGAGAGATCAGCTGTTAACCTGATGGGGATTCCCTTGTGTGTTATTTGTTGTTTTTGCCTTGCTGCTTTTAATATGATTTCTTTGTGTTTAATTTTTGACAGATTGATTAATATGTGTCTTGGCATATTTCTCCTTGGATTTATTCTGTATGGGACTCTTTGTGCCTCCTGGACATGAGTAACTATTTCCTTTCCCATATTAGGGAAGTTTTCAACTATAATCTCTTCAACTATTTTCTCAGTCCCTTTCTTTTTCTCTTCTTCTTCTGGAACCCCTATAATTCGAATGTTGGTGCATTTAATGTTGTCCCAGAGGTCTCTGAGACTGTCCTCTGTTCTTTTCATTCTTTTTTCTTTATTTTGCTCTGCAGCAGTTATTTCCACTATTTTATCTTCCACCTCACTTATCCGTTCTTCTGCCTCAGTTATTCTGCTATTGATCCCATCTAGATTATTTTTCATTTCATTTATTGTGTTTTTAATTGATGCTTGATTCATCTTTAGTTCTTCTAGGTCCTTCTTACCTGTTTCTTGCATTTTGTCTATTCTATTTCCAAGATTATGGATCTTGGAAATAGAATCTTGGATCAGCTTTACTATCATTATTCTGAATTCTTTTTCAGGTAGACTGCCTATTACCTCTTCATTTGTTAGGTCTAGTAGGTTTTTATCTTGCTCCTTCTCCTGCTGTGTGTTTTTCTGTCTTCTCATTTTGCTTATGTTACTGTGTTTGGGGTCTCGTTTTTGCAGGCTGCAGATTCGTAGTTCCTGTTGTTTTTGGTGTCTGTCCCCAGTGGCTAAGGTTGTTTCAGTAGGTTGTGTAGGCTTCCTGGTGGGGGGGACTAATGCCTGTGTTCTGTTGGTTGAGGCTCGATCTTGTCTTTCTGGTGGACAGGTCCACGTCTGGTGGTGTGTTTTGCGGTGCCTATGGCCTTATTATGTTTTTAGGTAGCCTCTCTACTAATGGGAGGGGTTGTGTTCCTGCCTTGCTAGTTGCTTGGCATAGGGTGGCCAGCACTGTAACTTGCTGGTCGTTGACTGAAGCTGGGTGCTGGTGTTGAGATGGAGATCTCTGAGAGATTTTTGCTGCTTGATATTATGTGGAGCTGGGAGGTCTCTTGTGGACCCATGTCCTGAAGTTGGCTCTCCCACTTCAGAGGCACAGCACTGACCCCTGGCTGCAGCACCAAGAAACTTTCATCCACCCGGCTCAGAATAACAGGGAGAAAATGTAGAAAGAAAGAATTAGTAGAAGAAAGAAAGAGAGAGGGAAAGAAAGGAAGAAGGGAAGAAAGGAAGGAAGGACAGAAGGAAGAAAGAAATGAGGGAGGGAGGGAGGAATGATGGAAAGAAGAAGGAAAGAAAGGAGGGAGGGAGGGAGGAATGAAAGCAAAAGGAAGAGTGAATGGAAGAAGGGAGGGAGGGAGGGAGGAAGGAATGAAAGAAAGAAAGACAGGGGGTAGGGAAGGAGGAAGGAAAGAAAAAGAAAGTGGAAAGAAGAGGGTGGGAGGGAGGGAGGGAGGAAAGAAAAAGAAAGAAGGAAAGTAGGAACAGAGGGAGGGAGGGAGGAAGGGAAGATAGGAAAAAAAGAAAGAGAAAGTAAAAGTAAAATAGAATAAAGTATGAAATATAGTAGCCTTATTAAAATTAAAAAGTAATTATTGAAAAAAAAAAACGGACTGATAGAACCCTGGGACATATGGTGGAAGCAAAGCTATACAGAGAGAATCTTACACAGAAGATTACACATACACATTCACAAAAAGAGAGCAGGGGGAAAAATCAAAAATCTTGCTCTCCAAGTCCACCTCCTCAATTTGGGATAATTCGTTGTAAAAAGAGGAAAAGGGCGAGAAGTCTGAAATCTTGTCCTCAAAGTCCACTTCCTCAATTTGGGATGATTCACTGTCCATTCATGCACTCCACAGACGCAGGGCACATCAAATGGACCGTGGAGCTTTAATCCGCTGCCTCCGAGGCTGCACAGAGAGATTTCCCTGTCTCTGCTCTCACAGCTCCAGGGTCTCAGCCTTGGACCTGGCCCCGCCTCTGCGCATAGGTCGCTGGAGGGCGTCCGTTCTTCGCTCAGACAGGACAGGTTTAAAGGAGCCGCTGATTCCGGGGCTCTGGCTCACTCAGGCAGAGGGGAGGGAGGGGCGCACAGTGTGGGGTGGGCCTGCGGCGGCAGAGGCCAGCGTGACATTGCAGCAGACCGTGGCGCTCCGTGTGCTTTCCCGGGAAAGCCGTCCCCGGGTCCTGGGACCCCGGCAGTGGCGGGGTGCACAGGCCCCCCGGAAGGCGGGGCGGACAGTGACCAGCGCTCGCACACAGGCCCCGCGGCGGCGGCGGTGGCGGCGGCAGCGACGGCGGCGGCGGGGTGGCGGCAGCGGCGGCGGCAGCAGCCCCAGCGTCCCACGCCCGTCTCCGAGGTCCGCGCCTTACCCGCGGCTCGCGCCTGTCTCCGGCGCTTCCCCAAGCAGCCCTCTTAATGCCCTCTCCTCGCGCACCAGGAAACAAAAGGGAAAAAAGTCTCTTGCCTCTTCGGCAGCTCCAGACCCTTTCCCCGGACTCCCTCCGGGCTAGCCGTGGTGCACTAACCCCTTCAGGCTCTCTTCCTGCCGCCAACCCCAGTCCTCTCCCTGCGCTCCGACTGAAAGCCTATACCCGAGCCTCAGCTCCCAGCCCCGCCCGCCCCGGCGGCCGAGCAGACAAGCCTCTCGGGCTGGTGTGTGCCTGAGGGCACCGGTCCTCTGTGCCAGAATCTCTCTGCTTTGCCCTCCGCACCCCTGTTGCTGTGCTCTCCTCCGCTACTCTGTAGCTTCCCCCTCCGCCACCTGCAGTCTCCGCCCACGAAGGGGCTTGTAGTGTGTAGAAACCTTCCCTCCTTCACGGTTCCCTCCCACTGGTGCAGGTCCCGTCCCTATCCTATTGTCTCTGTTTATACTTTTTTTCTTTTGCCCTACCCAGGTATGTGGGGAGTTTCTTGCCTTTTGGGGGGTCTGAGGTCTTCTGTCAGCGTTCAGTAGGTGTTCTGTAGGAGTTGTTCCACGTGTAGATGAATTTCTGATGTATCTGTGGGGAGGAAGGTGATCTCCGCGTCTTACTCTTCCGCCATCTTCCTCCGGGGAGCGGCTTCAATTCTTTTCATTCTTTTTTCTTTATTCTGCTCCTTGGCAGTTATTTCCACCATTTTGTCTTCCAGCTCACTTATTCATTCTTCTCCCTCCATTATTCTGTTATAGATTTCTTCTTGTGTATTTTTCATTTCAGTTATTGTGTTGTTCATCTGTTTTTTGTTCTTTAGTTCTTCTACATCTTTGATTAACATTTCTTGTATTTTCTCAGTCTGTGTTTGCATTCTATTTCTGAGATTCTGGATCATCTTTACTATCATTACTCTGAATTCCTTTTTCAGGTAGATTGCCTAGTTCCTTTTCATTTATTTGGTCTTGAAAGTTTTTACATTGTTCCTTCATCTATGACATATTTTTTGCCATCTCATTTTTTTTTTTTAATTTTTATAACTGGTATTGTGTTCCTGTCTTACTGGTCATTTGGTCTGAGGCTTCCAGCGCTGGAGTTTATAAGCTGTTGGGTAGATCTGGGTCTTGGTACTGAGATGAGGACTACTGTGAGATCTCACTCCAATGAATTTTCCCTGTGGTCTGTGGTTCTTGGTTAGTCCACCGGTTCAGACTCAGAGCTCCCACTGCAGGATCTTCAACCTGACACTTGGCTCGTGAACCAAGATCCCACAAACTGTGTGGGGTGGCATAAAAGAAAAGAAAAAAGAACAATGACAAAGTAAGAAAAACAAAATAAGACTAGGAAACTAATAGATATGTTAGAAAGAATATAAAAATAAAAATATAGATGAATCAACATTAGGAAGGTATAATAGTTCCACAATAGTAAAAAAGAGGAGGAGGAAAAGGAAAAAAAAAAAAGGAGAAAAAGGCCTTGGCTGTGGAGGGTGGGGACTAAGCAAGGGCAGGTTTGAGCAGTGAGTGGAACATATGCTATGGACCCACAGGGCTGGAAAAGGCCTTGGGGGCTGTGGGGTTGGGGCCTAAGCTCAAGGAACAGAAGGGACACAGGTGTGCCTCCCACCTCTGGTATCAGAGGGCAGGGAACCTCACCAGGGAGCCCAGCAGGCTTCCTGGGCTGGAGTGGGCTGGGCAAATGCTCTCTTCTTCTCTCATGCTCCTCTGGTCAAGAGGGCTCCTCCCACTTGCCTCTCCTGATCTCCATGGCCTCCCTCTTATGCCCCAAGGATCAATGCAGCACTCTGGAGGGCAGGGGACAAGGCTGTGAGTTCATCAGCCTCCCAGATACTTCTGTAACAACACTAAAAGCACCAACATCCAAATTATAGGGGTCCCAGAGGAAGAAGAGAAAAAGAAAGGGTCTGAGAAAATATTTGAATAGATTATAGTTGAAAATTTCCCTAACATGGGAAAGGAAATAGTCGTCCAAGTCCAGGAAGCACAGAGAGTCCCATACAGGATAAACCATAGGAAAAACACATCAAGACACATATTAATCAAACTAACAAAAATTAAATTCAAAGAAAAAATATTAAAAGCAGCAAGGGAAAAATATATATATATAAAGGAATCCCCATAAGCTTATCAGCTGATTTTTCAGCAGAAACTCTGCAGGCCAGAAGGGAGTGGCAGGATATCCTTAAAGTGGTGAAAGAGAAAGACCCACAAACAAGATTACTCTAACCAGCAAGAATCTCATTCAGATTCTTCAGAGAAATCAAAAGCTGTTCAGAGAAGCAAAAGCTAAGAGAATTCAGCACCATCAAACCAGCTTTACAACAAATGCTGAAGAAACTTCTCTAGGCAGGAAACACAAGAGAAAAAAAAGACCCACAAAAACAAACCCCAAACAATTAAGAAAATGGTAATAAGAGCATACATATTGATAATAACCTTGAAAGTAAATGGATTAAATGTCCCAACCAAAAGACACAGACTGGCTGAATGGATACAAAAACAAGACCTCTATATATGCTGTCTACAAGAAACTCACTTCAGACCTAGGGACACATACAGACTGAAAGTGAAGTGATGCAAGAAGATATTCCATGCAAATGGAAATCAAAACAAAGCTGGAGTAACAACATTCGTATCTGATAAAATAGACTTTAATATAAAGACTGTTACAAGAGAAAAAGAGGGACACTACATAATGATCAAAGGTTCAATCCAAGAAGAATACATAACAATTATAAATGTTTATGTACCCAACACAGGAGCACCTCAATACATAAGGCAAATTCTAACAACCATGAAAGGAGAAATCGACAGTAACACAATAATAGTAGGGGATTTTAACACCCCACTTACACCAATGGACAGATCATCCAAACAGAAAATAAATAAGGAAACACAAGCTTTAAATGACACAATAGACTAGATAGATTTAATTAATATTTATAGAACATTCCACCCCAAAACAGCAGATTACACTTTCTTCTCAAGTACACATGGAACATTCTCTAGGATAGATCACATTTGCATCACAAATCAAGCCTTGGAAAATTTAAGAAAATTGAAATCATATCAAGCTCTTTACTGACAACAACACTATGAGATAGCTAATCCATTACAGGAAAAAACCTGTAAAAAACCAAAATACATGGAGACTAAACTGTGCACTGATAAATAACCAAGAGATCACTGAAGAAATTAAAAAGTACATAGAAACAAATGAAAATGAAAACACAATGACCCAAAACCTATGGGATTCAGCAAAAGCAGTTCTAAGAGGGAAGTTTATAGCAATTCAATCTCACTGCAAAAAACAAGAAAAATCTCAAATAAACATTCTAACTCTACACTTAACACAACTAGAGAAAGAAGAACAAAGAAAACCCAAAGTCAGTAGAAGGAAAGAAATCATAAAGATTAGAGCAGAAATAAATAAAATAGAAATTAAGAAAACAATAGCAAATATCAATAAAACTAAAAGTTTTTTCTTTCAGAAGATAAACAAAATTGATAAACACTTACCCAGACTCATTAAGAAAAAAAAAGGGAGATGATGCAAATCAATAAAATTAGAAATGAAAAAGGCAAAATCACAACTGACACTGCAGAAATACAAAGGATTATAAGAGACTACAACAAACAACTGTCTGCCAATAAAATGGACAGCTATGAAGAAATGGACAAATTCTTGGAAAGGTACAATTTTCCAAGACTGAACCAGGAATAATTAGAAAATATAAACAGACCTATTACAAGAAATGAAATTGAAACCATAATTAAAAATCTTCCAACAAACAAAGTACTGGACCAGATGGCTTCACAGGCGAATTCTATCAAATATTTAGAGAAGAGCTAACAGAAATCCTTTTCAAACTCTTCCAAAAAATTACAGAGGTGGAAACACTCTCAAATTTCTTCCATGTAGCCAAAATTACCCTGATAACAAAATCAGACAAAGATATCACAAAAAAGAAAATTATAGACCACTCTCACTGATGAACATAGCTGCAAAGATCCTCAACAAAATACTAGCAAACAGAACCCAACAACACATTAAAAGGATCATACAACATGATCAAGTGGGATTTATCCCAGGGATGCAAAGATTCTTCAATATACGCAAATCAAACAATGTGATACACCACATTAACAAATAAAGGAATAAAAATGATATGATCATCTCAATAGATGCAGAAAAAGCTTTTGACAAAATTCAACACCGATTTATGATAAAAACTCTCCAGAAAATGGGCATAGAGGGAACCTACATCAACATAATAAAGGCCATATATAACAAACCCACATCAAGCATCATACTCAATGGTGAAAAACTGAAACCATTTCCACTAAGATCAGGAAAAAGACAAGGATATCCACTCTCACCACTCTTATTCAATGCAGTTCTGGAAGTCCCAGCCATGTCAACCAGAGAAGAAAAGGAAATAAAAGGGATACAAATTGGGAAATAAGAAGTAAAACTATCACTGTTTGCAGATGACATGATACTATACATAGAGAATGCTAAGGAAGCCCAGAAAACTACTAGAACTAATCAATGAATTTGATAAAGTTGCAGGATACAAAATTAATGCACAGAAATCTCTGGCATTCCTATATACCACTAACAAAAATTTACAAAGAGAAATTAAGGAAACAATCCCATTTACCCTCACAACAAAAAGAATAAAACACCTAAGAGTAAACCTGCTTAAGGGGGCAAAAGACTTTTACTCAGAAAACTATAAAACATTGAGGAAATAAATTAAAGATGACATAAACAGATGGAGAAATATACCATGTTCTTGGATTGAAGGAATCAATATTGTGAAAATGACTATACTACCCAAAGCAATCTAGAGATTCAATGCAATCCCTATCAAACTACCAACGGCATTTTTCACAGAATTAGAACAAAAATTTTTACAATTCATATGGAAACACAAAAGACACAAAATAGCCAAAACAATATAAATGGAGTTGGAGGAATCAGGCTCCCTGTCTTCAAACTATACGACAAAGCTACAGTAATCAAGACAGTATGGTACTGGCACAGAAACAAATATAGATCAGTGGTACAGGATAGAAAGCCCAGAGATAAACCCATACACATATGGTCACATAATTTATGACAAAGGAGGCAAGAATATACAATGGAGAAAATACAGCCTCTTCAATAAGTGGTGCTGGGAAAACTGGACAGCTACATGTAAAAGAATGATATTAGAATACTACCTAGCACCATACACAAAAATAAACTCAAAATGGATTAAAGACCTAAATGTAAGACCAAACACTATAAAATTCTCTGAGGAAAACATGGGAAAAACACTCTTTGACATAAACCACAGCAAGATATTTTTTGACCCACTGTCTAGAGTAACAGAAAGAAAAACAAAAATAAACATATGGGACTTAATTAAACTTAAAAGCTTTTGCACAGCAAAGGAAACCATAAACAAGACAAAAAGACAACCCTCAGAATGGGACAAAATATTTGCAAATAAAACAACAGACAAAGGATTAATCTCCAAAATATTCAAACAGCTTATGGAACTCAATATCAAACAAACAAACAATCCAATTAAAAAAAATGGGTGAATGACCTAAATAGGCATTTCACTAAAGAAGACATACAGATGGCCAAGAGGCACATGAAAAGATGCTCAACATCACAAATTATTAGAGAAATGCATATCAAAACTACAGTGAGGTATCACCTCATGCCGGTCAGAATGGCCATCATCAAAAAATCTACAAAAAAACAAATGCTGGAAAGGGTGTGGTGGAAAGGGAACCCTCCTGCGTTGTTGGTAGGCATGTAAATTGATACAGCCACTATGGAGAACAGTATGGAGGTTCCTTAAAAAACTAAAAATAGAACTACCATATGACCCAGCAATCCTACTACTGGGCATATACCCTGAGAAAACCATAATTCAAAAAGAGACATGCACCACAGTGTTCATTGCAGCACTATTTACAATAGCCAGGACATGGAACAAACCTAAGTGTCCATTGACAGATGAATGGATAAAGAAGATGTGGCACATATATACAATGGAATATTAGCCATAAAATGAAACAAAATTGTTATTTATAGTGAGGTGGATTGACCTAGTTTCTGTCATACAGAGTGAAGTAAGTCAGAAAGAGAAAAACCAATACCATATGCTAACGCATATATATAGAACCTAAAAAAAAAAAAAAGGTACTGATGAACTTAGATGCATGGCAGAAATAAAGATGTAGACATAGAGAATGGACTTGAGGACACAGGGTGGGAGGGGGAAGCTGGGGTGAAGTGAGAGTAACATAGACATATATACACTACTGAAAATAAAATAGTTAGTGGGAAGCTGCAGCATAGCACAGGGAGATCAGCTTGGTGCTTTGCGATGACCTAGAGGGGTGGGATAGGAAGGATGGGAGGGAGGCTCAAGAGGGAGGGTATATGGGGACATATGTATGCATATTGCTGATTCACTTCGGTGTACAACAGAAACTAAACAGTATTGTGAAGCAATTATACCCTAATAAAGATCTATTAAAAATTATAATGAGATAAATCTGTTGCTGACCAACAGATACCTGTGTCTATGATTGCTCCTGTGATCAACAAGCAGCCAGTAGCACAGAGAAATTTGGACTCTTCAACTCCAAGCTTTTTTCTTCTGTGGAGAGCAAGCTGAGATCATTTGAGAACACATGAATGAGGAGGCACGTGTGGGTAGGCAACAAAAGAGGTGATAGTGAAGTCAAAGCATACTCAGCTTCACCTGCTCTTAAGGGCACCTATATAATATGTCACCAGGATTCACAGGTGCTCCCAGATCAGTGTCCTCATGTTGACAACTCTCATGTGTCTTTAGGGAATGGAGGTGGTTTGTAGGCATAAATATACAGGATGATCAGGTTAGAGACGGAGCTTCAGATAAAGTAAAGAGCATTCAGCAAAATGTCTGCTGCAAGCTGAAAATGTTACATTTAGAGCCAAGGTTTTGAAATGTCTAAACATCATTTATTTAATATATATATTGGACTCATATCTTATTTATGCTTTAGAATCTGTGGTATTTAATATAGACAGCTTAGAGTGATTTAGGAGCATACTCTGCAATGAGTTCAGAGTATTTTATTCCACTCTGCAAATTTCAGACATATTCTTTTATATCAGAATTGTATTATTTTTTTCACCACATTCCAAATGGTTTCCCATTTTCTTTTTTTTTTTTTTTTGACTTGTCAGGACTTGATATTGAATGGATAGTGGAGATCTTAATTATAAAATGGCATATTTATGCTTTACCATAAAATAACAAACTAATAAATAGTAGTGAAATATATCATTTTGCACACTTATTAACTCCAAGTAAAGAGCACATTCCTTTTTGACACTTTTGTTTCTCCTCCAGTGCATCTGTTCCTGTTCATATCAAGGTAGAGAACAAGAAATGCATTAGAATTTAGGTAAGAGTCTTTGAACTCAGGGTTTGATGCAGCTCAATCCTTAACTACCTTTGACTGTGGGCAAATAACTTGAACTCTATAAACCCCAGTTAACTCAATTATAAGAAGTGAGAAAATATCTCCCTTGCAGGGTTTTGATATAGATTTGAGATAATGTACATAAAGTGCTTATTATACAGTAATCATGCAGTAAATATCAACCACTCTGTTAATTGCTATTATCATATTTTGGAGTACTGGTAATACATAGAAATATCACTAAGGTATTCCTCAATATCACTAAGATGTTCTCTGAGGATGAGAATTTGAAACTGTTTTGTAAAACATGCCATCTAAATACTAGGTTGTAGATAGAGATGATGGGATTTTCTGGGCTCTTATTTTTTTCATGAAAAAAGTACTTTCAGCTTAAAGCTTCAGCCAAAAAAAAAAAAGATATAAATACTTAAAAGAAGAAAATAACCTGCAGAGAGAGGACAGAGACTTTATAGAGAGCAGTGATTTTCTCTTGGGGAACTTTAGTTCTTTGCAATAGTCTGTGGTCCCTACTTCCTCTTGGTAGTGGAATCTTTTTGCCACATGAATGTTGAGTTTGGACATGTGACTTACTTTCACCCATGGGAAGCAAGTAAACTTTCCCAGAAACTTTTAGAGTTCTAGTGCATTTCCATTACTCTTTTGCTTCTACCCTGTGTTGTGAGAATAAATATGTCTCATCTGAGTTTGCTACTTCAAATTTAGGTTGAAAACTACCTAAAGACATGTGGAACAAAGTTGCAACCTACCCACAGCATGGTATGGAAGTAGAATTTATCACAGTCACAACAGATGAGCAGTCTATATGCAATATGAACAATAAATCCTTTGTTTTTCTAGATTTGGGGGTTGTTATTGCAGCAAAACTGACAAAGGTACCTACAGAGCAATTAAATGTATTGACCTCACTCACACACTTACATACTAATGTGGTCTCTGCTTCCCTTATAAGTATCTTTCAATCAGCCACACCCAGCCAGAAATAGGTTTTAAAACGTGCATCAGATTATGTTTTCCCTTTATGTAAAATTCTCCAGTGACCTAACAGTGCACTTTGAATAAAATAATAAAAATATGTTTTTAAAAAACGTGTACTTTGCCTGGAAGGCACTGCAAAGCCATGTACTTTCTTTGTCTCCATGTTGACTGCCTGCTTTTCTACCTTATTGCTGTTGTAGTCCAACTACATTAGCTTCTTTTCGGTTCCTCCACTATAACAAACTCTTCCTTTTCTTTGAACGTATGGTCTCTTTTGCCTGGAAGATATTTCTCCTCATCTCAGTGTTTGGCTCCCTTTCTGCATTAATGTCACAGTTTGAATGTCACCTCTTCAGAGAAGCCATTTCAAACTAGCATACCTCAGTAGATGATCCATTTCCTCTTCATCTCTGCCATTATTTTCTATCATTTCATTATCTGTTTCTTTCAACACTTCACAATTTTAATACCATTATCACAAGTAATAATAGACAAGAGATACTTACTATGTTCCAAGCACTGTTTTAAGTGACTAGCTTAGAATAACCCATGAGTAGGTACTACTTTTAAAAAGAGTAAACTGAGGCACAGTGTGTATGTATTAATTTGTTTATTCCTCTAGACTATAAGACACATGAGAGCAGGAGTCATGAAAATTTTTTTTCACTGCTTATACTCAGCATGTATTATGAAGCTTGCTACAGAAAAACAACTCAAAAGTATTTTTGCATTTTGTAAATTAAGTACTGAATTTCTCAGTTGTTATTTTCACAGAGATCTCCTTACACTCCAGTGCCTAAGATCCTTGGTAATTCTATTCTTAATTTTAAATCAATACACTAAAGCACTGTTATGAAGATAAGTCTTTAAAAACAGCTTTACACTAGATATTTCTCTGATGACAGATCTTTTATACTGTCCAATACAGCAGCCATTGGCCATATGTTAGACTGCCATTAGCCTGGATACTAAGAGCTTAAAATGTGGCTAGTGGAACTGAGGAATTAAATTAGTAATTTTCTTTGGTTTTAATTAATTTAAATTTTTTTTGAATTTTATTTGATTTATTTTTTATACAGCAGGGTCTTATTAATTATCTATTTTATACATACTAGTATGCACATGTCAATCACAATCTCCCAATTCATCCCACCACCACCACCACACCCCCACCACTTTCCCTCACTTGTTGTCCATACGTTTGTTCTCTACGTCTGTGTCTCTATATCTGCCCTGCAAACCAGTTCATCTGTACCATTTTTCTATGTTCCACATATATAAGTTAATATACGATATTTGTTTTTCTCTTTCTGACTTACTTCACTCTGTGTGACAGTCGCTAGATCCATCCATGTCACTACAAATGACCCAATTTCATTCCTTTATATGGCTGAGTAATATTCCATTGTATATATGTACCACATCTTCTTTAACCATTCATCTATCTATGGGCATTTACGTTGCTTCCATGACCTGGCTATTGTAAATAGTGCTGCAATGAATATTGGTGTGCATGTGTCTTTTTGAAATATGGTTTTCTCTGTGTATATGCCCAGTAGTAGGATTGCTGGGTCATATGGTAATTCTCTTTTTTAGTTTTTTAAGGAACCTCCGTACTGTTCTCCATAGTGGCTATATCAATTAACATTCCCACCAGCAATGCAAGAGGGTTCCCTTTTATTCACACCCTCTCCAGCATTTGTTGTTTGAAGGTTTTCTGTTGATGCCCATTCTAACTAGTGTGAGGTGATACCTCACTGTAGCTTTGATTTGCATTTCTCTAATAATTACTGATGTTGAGCAGCTTTTCGTGTGCTTCTTGGCCATCTGTATGTTTTCTTTGGAGAAATGTCTATTGAGGCCTTGCACCCATTTTTTGATTGGATTGTTTGTTTTTTAAATATTGAGTTGCAAGAGATGTTTATATATTATGGAGATTAATGCTTTGTCCATTGATTCATTTGCAAATATTTTCTCCCCCTCTGAGGGTTGTCTTTTCATCTTATTTATGGTTTCCTTTGCTGTTCAAAAGCCTTTAGGTTTCATTAGGTCCCATTTGTTTATTTTTGTTTTTATTTCCATTACTCTAGGAGGTGGATCAAAAAGATCTTGCTGTGATGTATGTCAAAGAGTGTTCTTCCCATATTTTCCTTTAAGAGTTTTATAGTATCTGGTCTTACATTTAGGTCTCTAATCCGTTTTGAATTTAGTTTTGTGTATGGTGTTAGGGAGTGTTCTAATTTCATTCTTTTACATATAGCTGTCCAGTTTTCCCAGCACCACTTATTGAAGAGACTGTCTTTTCTCCATTGGATATCCTTACCTCCTTTGTCATAGATTAATTGACCATAAGTGCATGGGTTTATTTCTGGGCTTTCTATCCTGTTCCATTGATCTCTATTTCTATTTTTGTGCCAGTACCATGTTGTCTTGATTACTGTAGCTTTCTAGTATAGCCTGAAGTCAGGAAGTCTGATTCCTCCAGCTCCATTATTTTCCCTCAAGACTGCTTTGGCTATTCGGGGTCTGTTGTGTCTCCATACGAATTTTAAGATTTTTTGTTCTAGTTCTGTAAAAAATGCCATTGGTAAGTTGATAGGGACTGCATTGAATTTGTAGATTGCTTTGGGTAGTAGAGTCATTTTCACAATGTTGATTCTTCCAATCCAAGAACATGGTATATCTCTCCATCTGCTTGTGTCATCTTTGAGTTCTTTCATCGGTGTCTTATAGTTTTATGAGTACAGGTCTTTTACCTCCCTAGGTAGGTTTATTCCTAGGTATTTTATTCTTTTTGTTGCAGTGGTGTATGGAATTGTTTCCTTAATTTCTCTTTCTGATCTTTCATTGTTAGCATATAGGAATGCAAGTGATTTCTGTGCATTAATGTTGTATCATGCAACTTTACCAATTTCATTGATTAGCTGTAGTAGTTTTCTGATGGCATATTTAGTATTCTCTATGTATAGTGTCATGTCGTCTGCAAACAGTGACAGTTTTACTTCATTACCAATATGTACCCCTTTTATTTCTTTTTCTTCTCTGATTGCTGTGGCTCGGATTTCCAAAATAATGTTGAATAATAGTGATGACAGTGGACATCCTTGTCTTGTTCCTGATCTGAGAGGAAATGCTTTCAGTTTTTCACCATTGAGAATGATGTTTGCTGTGAGTCATATATGACTTTTATTATGTTGATGTAGTTTACCTCTATGCCCACTTTCTAGGGAGTTTTTATCATAAATGTGTATTGAATTCTGTCAAAAGCTTTTTCTGCATCTATTGAGATGATCATATGGTTTTTATTCTTCAATTTGTTAATATGGTGTATCACATTGATTGATTTTCATATATTGAAGAAGCCTTGCATCCCTGGGTTAAATCCCAATTGTAATGGTTTATGGTCCTTTTTTTTTTTTTTTAAATTTTTGTGACATACAGTATTACAGTTCTATTCACAATACAGTATTGGAAACATTGTTACTTTTTTTAATTTTTTTTTATTTTAGATGTTGGGGGTAGGAGTTTATTAATTAATTTGTTTTTTTATTTTTGGCTATGTTGGGTCTTCGTTTCTGTGTGAGGGCTTTCTCTAGTTGTGGCAAGCGGGGGCCACTCTTCATCGCGGTGCACGGGCCTCTCACTGTCGTGGCCTCTCTTGTTGCGGAGCACAGGCTCCAGATGCGCAGGCTCAGTAGTTGTGGCTCATGGGCCCAGTTGCTCCGCGGCATGTGGGATCCTCCCAGACCAGGGCTCGAACCCGTGTCCCCTGCATTAGCAGGCAGATTCTCAACCACTGCACCACCAGGGAAGCCCTATGGTCCTTTTAATGTGCTGTTGGATTCTGTTTGCTGGTATTTTGTTGAAGGATTTTTGCATGTGTATTCATCAGTGATATTGGTCTGTAACTTTCTTTTTTTGTAGTATCTTTGTCTGGTTTGGGTATCATGGTGATGGTAGTCTCATAGAATGAGTTTGGGAGCATTCCTTCCTCTGCAAGTTTTTGGAAGAATTTGAGAAGAATAAGTGTTAGCTATTCAGTAAATGTTTGATAGAATTCGCCTGTGAAGCCATCTGATCCTTGGCTTTTGTTTGTTGGAAGATTTTTAATCACAGTTTCAATTTCTTTACTAGTGATTAGTCTGTTCATATTTTCTTTTTCTTCCTGGTTCAGTCTTGGAAGGTTATACCTTTCTATGAATTTATCCATTTCTTCCAGGTTGTCCATTTTATTGGCATAGAGTTGTTTGTAGTAGTCTCTCACAATACTTTGTATTTCTGCAGTGTCCATTGTAAGTTCTCCTTTTTCATTCCTAATTTTATTGATTTGAGTTCTCTCCCTCTTTTTCTTGATGAGTCTGGCTAAAGGTTTATAAACTTTAATCATCTTCTCAAAGAACCAGATTTTAGTTTTATTGATCATTGCTCTTGTTTTCTTTGTTTCTATTTCATTTATTTCTTCTCTGATCTTTATGATTTCATTCCTTCTAATAACTTTAGGTTTTGTTTGTTCTTCTTTCTCTAGTTCCTTTAGGTGTAAGGTTAGATTCTTTATTTGAGATTTTTCTTGTTTCTTGAGGTAGACTTGTATTGCAGTAAACTTCCCTCTTTGAATTGCTTTTGCGGCATCCCATAGGTTTTGGATCATCGTGTTTTTGTTGGAGTTTGTCTCTATGTAGTTTTTGATTCCATCTTTGACTTCTTCAGTGATGTCTTGGTTATTTAATAATGTACTGTTTAGCCTCCATGTGTTTGTGTTTCCTACATTTTTTTTCACTGTAATTAATTTCTAATCTCACAGAACTGTGTTGGAAAAAATGCTTGATATGATTTCAATTTTCTTAAATTTACCAAGGCCTGATTTGTGACCCAAGATGTGATCTATCCTGGAGAATGTTCCATGTACACTTGAGAAGAAAGTGTAATCTGCTGTTTTTGGATGGAATATCCTATAAATATCAATTAAATCTATCTGGTCTATTGTGTCATTTAAAGCTTGTGTTTCCTTATTAATTTTCTGTCTTGATGATCTGTCCTTTGGTGTAAGTGAGGTGTTTAAGTCCCCCATTATTATTGTGTCACTGTCAATTTCCTCTTTTATAGCTGTTAGCAGTTGCATTATGTATGGAGGTGCTCCTATGCTGGGTGCATATATATTTATAATTGTTATGTCTTCTTCTTGGATTGATCCCTCGATCATTATGTAGTGTCCTTCCTTGTCTTTTGTAACATTCTTTATTTTAAAGTCTGTTTTATCTGATATGAGTATTGCTACTCCCACTTTCTTTTGATTTCCAATTCCATGGAATATCTTTTCTCCATCCTCTCACTTTCAGTGTGTATGTGTCCCTAGGTCTGATGTGGGTCTCTTGTAAATGGCATATTTATGGGTCTTGTTTTTTGTATCCATTCAGTGAGCTTGTGTCTTTTAGTTGGAGCACTTAATCCTTTCACCTATAAGGTAATTATCAATATGTATGTTCCTATTACCATTTTCTTAATTGTTATGTGTTTGTTTTTGTAGGTCCTTTTCTTCTCTTGTATTTCCTAGTTAGAGAATTTCCTTTAGCATTTGTTGTAGAGATGGTTTGGTGGTGCTGAGTTCTCTTAGCTTTTGCTTGTTTGTAAAGCTTTTGATTTCTCTGTTGAATCTGAATTAGATTCTTGCCAGGTAGAGTAATCTTGGATGTAGGTTCTTCCCTTTCATCACTTTAAATATTTCATGTGACTCCCTTCTGGCTTGGAGAGTTTCTGCTGAGAATCAACTGTTGACCTTATGGGAGTTCCCTTGTATGTTATGTCATTTTTCCCTTGTTGCTTTCAATAATTTTTCTTTGTCTTTTATTTTTGTCAGTTAGATTACTATGTGTCTCCATGTGTTTCTCCTTGGATTTATTCTGACTGGGACTCTCTGTGCTTCCTGGACTTGAGTGGCTATTTCCTTTCCCATTTTAGGGAAGTTTCCAAGTATAATCTCTTCAAATATTTTTTTCAGGTCCTTTCTCTCTCTCTTCTCCTTCTGGGACCCCTATAATGTGAATGTTGTTGTGTTTAAAGTTGTCCTAGAAGTCTCTTAGGCTGTTTTCATTTCTTTTCATTTTTTTTCTTTATCCTGTTCTGTGGCAGTGTATCCCGCCATTCTGTCTTCCAGGTTACTTATCCACTCTTCTGCCTCTGTTACTCTGCTATTGGTTCCTTCTAGTGTATTTTTCATTTCAGTTATTGTATTGTACATCTCTGTTTGTTTGTTCTTTAATTCTTCCAGGTCTTTGTTAAACATTTCTTGCATCTTCTCGATCTTTGCCTCCATTCTTTATCTGAGGTCCTGGATCATCTTCACTATCATTATTCTGAATTCTTTTCCTGGAAAGTTGCCTTTATCCACTTCATTTAGTTGTTTTTTCTGCAGTTTTATCTTGTTCCTTTATCTGTTACAAAGTCCTCTGACTTTTCATTTTCTCTATCTTTCTGTGAATGTGGTTTTCCTTTCACAGGCTACTGAATTGTAGTTCTTCTTGCTTCTTCTCTTTGCCCTCTAGTGGATGAGGCTATCTAAGAGGCTTTTGCAAGCTTCCTGATGGGATGGACTGGTGGTAGGTAGAGCTGGCTGTTGCTCTGGTGGGCAGAGCTCAGTAAAACTTTAATCCATTCTTCTGCTTATGGGTGGGGCTGGGTTCCCTCCCTGTTGGTTGTTTGGCCTGAGGCAACCTAGCACTCTAGCCTACACTGCTCTTTGGTGGGGCTAATAGCGGATTCTGGGAGGGCTGATGTCAAGGAGTACTTCCCAGAACTTCTACTGCCAGTTTCTTTGTCCCCATGGTGAGCCACAGCCACTCCCCATCTCTGAGTGAGACCCTCCAACACTAGTAGGTAGGTCTGGTTCAATCTCCTATGGGGTCACTGCTCCTTTCCCCAGGTCCCAATGTGCACACTACTTTGTGTGTGCCCTATGAGTGGAGTCTCTGTTTCACCCAGTCCTGTTGAAACCCTGCAATCAAATCCTGCTAGCCTTCAAAATCTGATTCTCTAGGAATTCCTCCTCCCATTGCTGGACCCCCAGGTTGGGAAGCCTGATGTGAGGCTCAGGACCTTCATTCCTGTGGGAGTACTTCTGTGGTATAAGTGTTCTCCAGTTTGTGAGTCACCCACCCAGCAGTTATGAGATTTTATTTTATTGTCATTGTGCACCTCCTACCATCTCAGTGTGGCTTCTCCTTTGTCTTTTGATGTGGGGTATCTTTTTTGGTGAGTTCCAGTGTCTTCCTGTCAATGATTGTTCAGCAGTTAGTTGTGATCCTGGTGCTCTCATAAGTGGGAGGGAGTGTATGTCCTTCTACTTCCCCATCTTGAACCAATCTCAAATTTAAATTTAAACAGCTACATGTGTGTAGATTGTGGCTACCATATTCGGCAGCACAGCTCTAGAAGTTATGATGAAAGGCTAGTTAAAATACTTAAGTGGACCTTCAACTTCCAATCATACATTTCTTGAACTATGGCATGAGAAATTTCTACTAAGGAGCCCATAGATTTTTCTCTGTAAATAACTACATCACAATGATGGAACATTAATTATTCATTCATCAAATATTTAGCGACTACTTATTATGGCCCAGACTCTATGCCAAGCACCTGTTATTCAACAGTGACTATGGACAAACATTGACATTGTCTTCAAGGAGTTTATAGTCTTCAGGGAAATATAAATAATCACTATTGGAGACAGAAAGAGCTACAGTAATCACAGTATACAATAAGTGTTACAAAGGAAACAAATGTGTGGCTGAGCTAAAGAATATGTGGTTTTGTGGAACCAGTTTACACACTTCAGTTGGAGGTGAAGCCTTCTCATTTGAGATGACATACAAATGAGGCTAGATGGGTAAGAAGGAGCTACCCATGTATGAGGGTGCAAAGGGAACAATTTCCAAAAGGAGGGACCAGCATATATAACAAACCCAGAGATAGGAAAGAGTGTGGCAACTAAGAGAAGGTCCATGGGATTGGAACATAATGAGTAGTACTAGAAGCATCCTGGGCAAGATTGGAAAAATAAATGAGTTAAATCAGTAGGTCTCATATCATGAATGGAATTATTATTGTTATTATTATTACTATTATAATTAGGAATGCAAAAGAAAGGCATTGTGACATTTTCAGTACGGATGTAACACAACCTCAAATTTGTTTTTACTAAATCGCTCTTGTTATCATTTGAAGAAAAAAAATTGTAGGGTAGAATAATGGCAATGGGAAGCCAATTAGAAGATTAAAAAAATATGGCATTCAAAGATGTTGGCAACTTGGATTTAAGTGGTATTAGCAGAGGTGAAATAAAGTGTAAAGAATCAAAATCCAAAATTGATACTATTTGCTGGGCCAAAGAAGGTTCAGTTTTAAATTTCTTCTTGGAGATTGTTCAAAAAAAAAAACCCACTGTCAAAATAAATAAAGCAAAAATAAGTAAATTATTAGGTAAATAAATAAATAACCACTTTGTTCTAAGTAGCAGCAGAAATGTTTTTGGATGCATTTGGATGTATCACTATCAGGAAATCACACTTATTTTACTAACCATTATTAATCCAAAGAATCCAGTCACTTGATATTGCACTGAGTTTTACAAAAATTTCTAAGACAGAATGTCATTTAAGGGCTACTTTTTTCAAGATTGTTTAGTATTAAAATTAATAGAAATTTTTCATAATTAAACAATCCCTGAGATCTAAGACAGTGACTTTTTTTAGGTCACTTTATTTTTTTCCAATTCTTTCATAAAGAGATTTCATCATTTTCAAAATCAATCAGCTGTCTTTGGGCATCTGTTTTATCTGAAAAACAAAGGCATTGGGTTAGATGGTCTCTGAAATCTTTTCTTTGTCAAATCTCTGTGAATGCTTCAGATAATACTGTGCTAATCAGGAACAACAAGCTCTTTTTCACCAAATTTCAAAAGAAAGCAGCCAGTTTTCTCTATCTTGTTGTAGGTCTTTACATCTGACTGGAATGCTGGGTTACTGTATAAGGTCAAGTGTGTTTGCATGAAAGCAGACCAACTCTGACACTAATAGATCAAACATTTTTTAAAAACTCTATCTATCTGACACTAATAGATCAAACATTTAAAAAAAAATCAATCTATCACCCTGGGACATTGCACTGCCCTGCCTGCTAATGTAATTCATACAGAGAGCAATAAATTATATGACTGAATGAACACTGTACAATTTCTATCTTGCTGACTATCCAATGTATTTTGGCATTTTTTTAAAAATTAAGCTTATATCTTATCAGTGTTTTCTCATGTCTTATGAGCCTGTTCTCTTAATTCTATCCTGTTATCCAATCATACAGAACAACTTTTAGATACTATTTGCCAACCACTGTTCTGTAGATGAAGGAGTAAATAGTGCAGACTTAGTCCTTACAAAGCTTACATTCTTAAGAATACAATTTAAGTCTAAAATAAATATACCTTAATAAAAAAGTTAAACATTCTCTACCAACCATTAAGAATTCCAAGTAGTTTAGGCATTCACTTGTCAAGAAGTCATTTAATCCTCCAGAGAATCAGTATGAAAAGTGGAAAGTAAGTGAAACTTTAAGTCCAAACTAGGATATCATCCCAGAGACTGGTTTCATTTGTATTTATTTACTTTACAATGTCACTATAAAGCATAAATATGTCATTTCCTAATTTAAAATTTCCCCTTTCTTAGTCAATATTAAGTTTGTGTCCTGACAAGGCACCAAAAAGAAATTTTAAAACTATTTATAATGTGATGAAAGAGAATAATAATGATGCTGATGTGGAAACATTAGTCTGAATTTTACAAGTGTAATAAAATACTCTGATCTCATGGTAAGTTATGTTCTTAAATCACTCTATGACTATCTCTAAATATAATATATTTTACAGAGTAATAAGATAATTAAGATAATTAAATAATTAAATAAGATACAGTTAAATATCCAGTCTACACATTTTAAACCACTGGCTCTGAAAGGAAAATTCATCAGAAGATTTAGCTGGGCTTTGTACAGAATCCTGTTTATTTTATCTTGAGCTCAGTCTCTAACCCAACCATCTGTTAACGTTTATGCCTACAAACGAAGCACCTCCATTCCCTAAAGACACATGAAATTTCTCAATATGGTCACACTGCTCTTGGAGCTCCTAGAAATCTTTAGTGACATGTTAGGCAAGTGTCCTTAAGAGCAGGTGGAGCTGAATCTACTTCACTATCACCTGGTTTTGTTGGCTTCCCATAAGTCTCATCATTCACATGCTCTGAAATGATCTCAGCTTGCTCTCCACAAAAGACTGTTAAGTTGGAGTCCAATAGTCCAAATATCTCTATGGAGACTAGATGTATAGTGATTCCAGGGAATAATGGGGAGGGATAACTGTTGGTTAGTAAGTGGTTTGAAACTAACTCTCACTAGTGATACCTAGCTTGATATTTTAGACACCATTTGTTATTTTATTGGTGTGTTATTTGTGTAAAAGAGAAATAATATTTTGAGGCACTGACTCTCACAAGATGAATGATGTTGCAGACCTATTAGTAAGGAAATGATTACATAGCAGTTGACCCAACAAATATGCTTGTAAATAGACTAAGGACAGAACTACTGGCAGACATACTTAATGGTAAGTGCTACCTGGAATATCCTATCCTTAGGAATGCTTTCACAGGATGTACCTGCTCTGTCTAGCTTTGCTTATGGAAAATAAATATGGAATCTAAATTCATGAGACATAGTTCCTTGGAAAATGTTCTTTAAATAATATAACTGAGGATGAAAAGAAAGTTTTATGAAATAAATGACTCCTGCTAAGATCTGAATGTTGAAATCCTAATGCCCAATGTGATGGTATTTAGTAGATGGAGCCCTCGGGAAGCAATTAGGTCATTACTCTGGCTAGGAAAATTGTTGAGTCAGAGTTTTGAATCCCACGAACCCCTTAGTTAATAGTCCTGTCTAGCCATAAGGCATAAGGCAGATGGTTCATGGAGTCAATTAGGGATGATCAAGAATTAAACTGGGTGGTTCCTCCAAATGTTTTAGCTACATCTGATATGCTAGAGAATACACAGAGTACAGCAAACCAAGGAGGACCAGTAGGCTAATGGATACCTTCTTTTCAATTTGAATTTTGGAGTCCAGCCAGCCATAGTTTACATTCTTATGGAGTAGAATTTAGTAGGCATACACCGTTTTGCCACAGTGCTATTTTATTTGTCAAGGAAATTGCCTTATCTAGTGAGTTGGGACTTGAACTTTTTACTCATTAAGTGCAAGTTCATGCTCCACATTGATGCAATCATGATCATTGTCTTTTCTGAGGGTCTTAAGGATTATTTGTATCAATATAGCTAATGGAGAGTAGTTGATACATTTGGCTAAAGTTTTAGAGCTAGCCAGTTTACAAAATTCCTGGGATTTACAGGAGCTGGAACAACCCAAATACATTCCTCATCACTGTAAAAAATAAGTTAAACATCCCTCACAGAACCTGCTCATAAGCAAGAAACTCAGAGATGAAGACGGCTATTTGAGTTTCGGTAAAAATCATATTTCCAACTGAAGAATCCTATTGGCTCCTCTTCATAATCTCCAAAAAGAGGCTTTAATTGAAATGGGACTCTGAGCAAAAATAATTATTAGAGGATTTGCTGAAGGATGTGTCACAGGCAGCCCCCTCAGCTTTGTAAAATTCTAGAACATAAGCCTAGGGATGGAGCTGAGAAGTTTTAGCATCCCTGCTGTTATTGTCTGCCTGGAGGATGGTTTGGGTCCAAACCAAAAATAGATTGAAAGTGCAAGAGACCATAGTAAATAGAAAGAATACTCATAAATGGGCCATGATCCCAGTGAGGAATACATCCATACTAGGCCCAGGAGGGCACTACAGAGTAAGACAATCATAACTTTAAAAATTTTTTTTTATTTTATTGAAGTATAGTGGATTTACAATATTGTGTTCATTTCTGCTGTACAGCAAAGTGATTCAGTTATACATATGTATACATTCTTTTCCATATTTCTTTCCATTATGGTTTATCACAGGATATTGAATATAGTTCCCTGTGCTCTACAGTAGGACCTTGTTATTTATCTATCCTATATATAATAGTTTGCATCTGCTAATCCCAAACTCCCAATCCATCCCTCCCCCACCCCCTCCCTCGTGGCAACCACAATTCTGTCCTCTAAGACAATAATACTCTTAATTATACCTCTCAGATCAAGCATTGAAAAAAAAATTGATGCTGGGAGGAACCTTCAGACCTGTTCTTTCTGGACAAAGGAAACTGGGGTCCTACTGACTTCTAAACTGTGCATAAATACGTTCTCTGGACACTTTGGAGGAAAAAAAGTGATTGCTCACCTGGTATGTAGATGACTTCAGCTATCATTCAGTTGCAATTTGCAGGCTAAATGCAAAAGGGCTAATCAAATAATGACTAATGAAATCATACCCATCAATGACCTGGGAGAAAGCTTGTAATCTCATAGAGAGGACTATTAGATATTCTAATCACTGTGGGATCAAATGTCTTTATAGATTGGTAGCCACCTACAGTGCTAAAGATCAAGGCTATAGGGTGCCTGGGAGGGAGCATAATGTGAAGCCTAGTTGTGGCAGGGTCACTGAGCAGTGTGGCTTTGTCATTATTCTCTAATGTCCTGGTGCTACAGATTAAAAGGGAAATTGCTTTCCTTGTGGTGCAACTGCTTGGAATTTCACAGGCGGAAAGAAAGCAACACCTTGTCATTGTTCTGGGGGGCAAAAACTTTGTGCTGTAAGATCTGGAAGCTGGTGTTTGTAAAACATTTACTATTGAATACAAAATTTCATATGCAAAAGATTATCTAATCATGATCCAGTAACTCAGAATGTGTGATCCATAGGGAAAGTCTTTCCTGTTTGGAAGAAATAGAGTTTTACTGTCATTTTAATTAATAATTGATATATGGCGTAACAAACATTACTTTAATCTCTCCACCACAATTATGTAGTGCAACAAAGGGCTAGTATATTTATACCATCAGGTTAGAAAAGATAGAGTCTGATCTCAATCTCTCAATATAATATAATTATATTATGTTATGTAATATATAATATATTATATATTATAATATATATACAATATATAATATAATATATTATATTATTAATATAATACCTATGGAAACCAGAGGGACAAAATAAGAAGTGAGTTTGGCTTTAGAAAAATGACACAGAAAGATGAATCCATCAGCACATATAAAAAGATTCAAGTATAAATAATTCATGTATATTTGGATAATAGAGGGGAAAAAACCTGACTGATCTAGTAAGAGAATTAAAAAAAAAACTGTGAAACAATATGATTCTACTTAATACTTTATAAAAAATAAATCCTTAATCCCATTTGAATGGTTCAAATTCTGGTCATTGTTATGGTGTTAGGGGACTTCTGTCTTTTGTGTAATATATTGTTGAACAATGGAAAGACATGTGACACATATGTGGAAAGTAGAAATTTGACCAAAGTCAGAGGGTGGACTGGGAAGGAAATAGTTTAAAACAGTTTTGTGATCCATGGTCCTTCTACTCATGGAAAGGAAGAATGTGTCATTAGTACAGATAATAATGACAGACCTCCTGGAAAACACACCAACAATATTTGCCAGGAGAGTCCTTACCTATGGAATTATTTTAACAGGATGTACTGTCTCTGTATGGAAGAGTTTATGGTAAATACACCTGGAATCTATGAATCTATGGGGAATGTCTCCATGTAGAAGTTTTTTCCTCTGAAATGCATGTTCATGTCTTTTGTCCATTTTTCCTATTGATTTATAGGGATATTTCTATTTATTCTAGATACTAATTATCAGATATATGGGTTGCAAATATCTTTTCCTAACTTGTGGTTTGTCTTCATTTTTTTATGTGCTTTTTAAGAAACAAAACTTTTAAGTTAAAATGGTTGTATTTATCCTTCTTTCATATTGTAGTTATTACTTGTGTTTTTTTTAACTTCCCTCTCCCAAGATTATTAAGAGAATCTTTATAACATCTGAAATTGATGTTTTGTCTGACATGAGAAAAGCACTAATTTCATATTTTGTTTAGCTCCATGCATTGAGTAGTTTATCCTTTTTTCATTTTAGAATGTCACTTCTGCCATATTTCAAGTCATATATAGGCCAGGACTATTTTAGGCTCAAATCCATTGAATTATAGTAAGGATTTCAAGTTTTTAATCTGACTGAGATAGAGAAATACCATAAACAGAATAATGGCCCCCAAACATTTCCACAGCCAATTGCTGGAAGCTGTCAATATATTACCTTATATGACAAAAGGAAATGTGCAGATGTGATTAAGTTAAGGGTCTGGAGACGGGGAAATTACCCTGGGTTATCCAGGTGGGTCTAGTATAATTACAAGGGCTATTATAAGGGGACAAGAGAGTCAGTCAGTAAGATTTGACTAAGGAAGCAGGTGTTAGATGATGTGTTTTGAAGATGAAAGAAGGGAACATAAACCAAGGAATGCAGGCAACCTCTACAAACTGGCAAAGGCAAGGAAAATGATTCTCCCTGGAGCGTCCAGAAGGAATGCAGCTGAAACGTTGATTTTAGCCTCTGTAGAACTCATGTCAGACTTCTGACATACAGAAATTAAGATAAATTTGCATTGCTTTGAGTCATTACAATTTGTTACAGTAGCAATAGGAAACAAATAGAGGGGGTTCTTGGAGAGTTTTACACAGAGGAATTATGTGATTTAACCTACATTTTAACAAGAGCAGTCTGGCTGTTAAATTGAAATAGAGTGCACGGGTCTAGGGTGGAGGTAAATCAACCAGTTAGGGATTATTGTGACAATGGAGGGAAACTACAGTGGAAGATTACACGAGGGTAAAATGGTAGAGGTGGTAAGTGGCTATATGTGGAAATATTCTAAAGGCAAGGTTCTCAGGGTTTTGGGTAGATTAGAATTGATCTGTGAAGAAAATAAGGTCAAAGTCAACTTTAAGAGTTTAGATTAAGCAACTCAAAATTGTCTAATGATGTACTTCATTTAAACACAGAGATTCTCCCCCATCATCTTTCTCTTCCTTCCCTCCTTCCCCCCTTCCTTCCTTCCCTCCTTCCTTCCTTCCTCCCTCCCTCCCTTCCTTCCTTCCTTCCTTCCTTCCTTCCTCCCTTCCTTCCTTCCTTCCTTCCTTCCTTCCCTCCTTCCTTTCATCCTTCCTTCCTTCCTTCCTTCCTTCCCTCCTTCCTTTCATCCTTCTTTCCTTCCTTCCTTCCTTCTCTCTCTCTGTCTCTCTCTTCTATCTATCTATCTATCTATCTATCTATCTATCTATCATATATCATCTATTTAAATATGTCTTGCTTTTTCCCTTAGCAACTAGTTCTGCTTTTAACAATCTGGACTTTTAAAACAGATTTTACTGCCTACTTTGGATACAGACTGTTTTAGCCAAGTAGCTTCTTAAAATCTATTTCTAGAAGAGCCTGTATTCTAGTCTGAAATAGGTCAGTGCTGTGTGTAGATCGAGCAAGCAAGCCTCTGTTGACAGTATTTGTAGGGTACTGGGTTGATTGAGTGACCCACCCAAATCCCTTCCCACTCACATATGGTGCTGAAATGTTACTGGCCAATATAATCATTCTCAGTGTTTATTACCTTCATGCTGTTTGTTTCAGTGACACAGTCCTAACAGTAGCATCTTCACACATTGTGAGAAAGATGAGGTAAGTGGCTAATGAGGGGTTTGAGGGGGGAGCTCCATTTATAGAGGGATATATCCTACTATTCCAAGATGAGGATAAAACTGTATAGAGAGTTTTAAGCTATTAATAATCAACCAGGTCTTTTTTTGTAAATGAAGGAACTGAACCCATATTTTAAAAAAAATTATTGAAATATAGTTGATTTACAATGCTGTACCAATCTCTGCTGTACAGCAAAGTGACTCATTTATACACACATATACATTCTTTTTTTATATTATTTTCCTTTATGGTTTATCACAAGACATTTCAATATAGTTCCCTGTGCTATACAGTAGGATCTCATTATTTATCCATTCTAAATGCAATAGTTTGCATCTACCAACCCCAAACTCCCAGTCCAACCCTTGAATTCAGATTTTTTTTAAACTAAGTGAACATGCGTGCCTTTAAGGAAGGGAAAAGAGATATCTGAAGGAAACTTACACCATTAGGTTGAAGAGAGTTTAGAAAGTAGATTTGTCTATAGCCCCACGTCCTGCATACTGGAAGAAAGCCACGTGAAGCACATGTAAACAGAAAACTAGGTGAATAATAACCTATTGAAAAACAATGTGACTCTGGTACAGTATTGCAAGTGGATAGTTTACAGGTATGAAGAAGAAGATAATATTTGGTCCCCTTCTTTTGATCTAATGAATCCTCTACCCCAGAGTAGAAAAAAATCTGACACTGTCATTAAATAATGATCTCCAAGCCCCCTTTTCTGTCTCCCTGGCCCTCTTGAAAGTATATGTGAGGTCAAAGATTGTTAAAACAGAATATTGGATTTGTGCTGAATAGATTTCCTGGTTTCATTCAGTATACCAGACTTTTCACATACAGGTCATTGGTGTAACAAATAAGCCTGAGATAAGAATTTAAAGTGAGAATAAATGATCAAGGAAAATGTCATAGATAAAGTTGAAATGCAAAAAATATTATTTTCTGTTTGATAAAAAATTCACTTGTCTATCTTGTTCCAGTGTCCCCAAAATCTTTTAATTTATTACGCTAGTCTAATTTCTGAAACAACCCTCAAGGTTTAATACTTTATATAATGAGCATTTGTTTTTATCATATCATGACTCCACTCAGTGGGGATCTATTCTACTGGGTCATTAAGAAACCCAGGCTTCAGAGGGGGAAGGGTAAGCTGGGATGAAGTGAGAGAGTGGCAGGGACATATATACACTACCAAATGTAAAATAGATAGCTAGTGGGAAGCAGCCGCATGGCACAGGGAGATGAGCTCAGTGCTTTGTGACCACCTAGAGGGTTGGGATATGGAGGGTGGGAGGGAGACACAAGAGGGAGGAGAAATGGGGATATTTGTATATGTATAACTGATTCACTTTGTTATACAGCAGAAACTAACACACCATTGTAAAGCAACTATACTCCAATAAAGAAAAAAAAAAAGAAACCCAGGCTTCTTCCATTAGGTCACTTAGGGATCCACACTCCTTCCACTGACTCATTCAGAGAGCCAGAATCCTTCAGTCATGTTGGCCTGCCATCTTCTGACTGGATCATTTGCGTCCAGCTGGCTGATAAGCATAGAGAGAAGAAAAGAATCATGCTAGAGGTTTTATAGGTCAGACTGGAAGTTCTGTTGCTTGACCTTAGTCTAATGGTCCCACTAATTATAGAGGGTCTTTATTACAGGAAAAACAGAAAAAATGTATATTAGTGGGAATAAGCATTTCCTCCCTCAGTTGCTTCTCTTGTGTTAGGAAATGCAAGCATCTGTTTGACCTTTTATTTATTGAGGCAAAATTTGGGCCATGTAATTTTCTAGACTCAAACTATGAGTACACACAAAAAGCAATAAATAATTTTATCTTCAAGATAATTAGGAATCTGAGGAAGATAAACACACAAATAGTAAAAAAAAAAAAAAAAAAACAGTAACAGAAGATAACACCATATTTGAGTATTACAGAAATACAAACATGGTATGTCCACTCCTCACTGAAGGGCATTGAGGAAGACTTTCTGGCTGGGATTATCTTTGAGCAGAGTCTTCATGTGAAATAGAGTTAGCTATAGAAAGGGGCTGATGGGGAAGGGTACATACAGAAGCTTGGGATTGTACAAATGTTGCTTCTTTCCCAAGGGATTAGTTTGGACTGGTGAAAACACATGGTGACTACCTTGAAAGTATATGAAGCTGAATCCAGATCACCAAGAGATTTTTGTGTCTTTGTGTGTGTCTTTTTCAAGAATTTGTACTTTATTTTGAAGCTGAACATTGTCATTAATACAACAAACTTTATCGCAGGGAGAATGTGATAACACTTTAAACATCACATTTAGTCATCAGTATACCTTTCCAAAGTGACCTCTGTAAAAAAAAAAAAAAAAAGAAAGAAAGAGTGGTACTTTTTTGGGTCCATTTCAAAGATGAGTTTTGTCCACTGACCCATTTTTTTCTTCCTCTGAGCTAAGGGGAATTCAGAAAAGGACAAGTCAGATAAGAAGAATTCTAAAACCCTTTCTTGTGTGGGAATAATTAATCTCACCTTGTTTATATGTGCATTTATTGTCCCTCATTTCCTTCTATATATTTTCAGTTGAAGAGATTTGTAATAGTGAATCAGCAAAGGTGTGGCCTAAATCAGAGAAAATCCCAAACACTGTTTAATAGTATTACAAAATGAGGATGCGGGTGTGATATGATCTTTCTGATTAAAGAAAATGGCCTGATGAATCATTTCTTCACCATATACCCAATAGATTTTGCCCAGCTTGAGTCCAGCCTCTTGAATAATCTTTCCTTGTCTCCCTCAGAGAAAACAAAGGTGAGTGAAGAACAAGCTAGCAGAAAGATTGCATATAAGCCTAAGGCAAAAGTAAATGCATTTGAACACTCTGGAGAAACTGCTGTGACAAGAAACTCTGTTTGGAATAATGCTGCCAAGGACTCTGGCTGTGGAAATACAATTGTTTTGTGTAGCCAACTCTTAAGTCACCTCACTGTTGTGCTGATGAAAATGATTAATTTTCCACACCCTTCCATACTACCCTACTCCTGTCCTTGCCACAAGTTGGGAATACTTTGGAGTCTTCAACTGCACCATGGATAAGCCAATTTCTGTCATAACTATTTCACTGTTCTGGGATAATCTACAAAATCTCAAATCTTTTAATGAAAATATACCAGTGTATAATATAAATGCAATTTTATAAACAATTATTTGTATCTTATTCACAATGCTGAGTGTGGGTGTGTAATGGGGGAATAAATATTAAGCACGTAGAATACTTGAGGCAGTATCATATTGTTTAAGATCACTGGGTTCATAGTCAAACAGAACTAGGGCTAAAATCTGGCTTTGGAATTTCCAAACCATGTGACTTTGGACAAGCTATTTTTCTTCTCTAAGCATTAGTTTCTTACTGCATTGGATAGCTGTTCTTACACCATAATAAACACTATTATGTAAAATATTTAGACTATTTAGGCACATAGTAAGAGTTCAATATATAGTAGCAGTTTTTATTATTTGTTGAGTCACAAAACATTTATTATATACCTAACATGGCTCTATTCTAGGTATTGGGAATAAAAACTTAACAAAATGGAAAAAATATTCTTCTTTCTTAGACCTTATATTCTAGTAATATTAGGCCTTGAAATAATGTACTAAATACTGGTCACACAAAACTAAAGAAATATCTGTATTTAAGGGGTTTAATGTGTAATTGAAAGCAAATTACATGTATTTTGCAAACTAGCATGTATTCAGTACTAAGGAAAGCAAATTAGCATGTATTCAGTACTAAGATTTCTGATACTAGCTTGACATACATTCTCTCAAAGACTAAAAATGTTTAATGATTCTACAAGTTTTTTTTTTTAACTGAAGTATAGTTGATTTACAATATTGTGTTACTTTCAGCTGTACAACACAGTGATTCAGTGTTTTTGCCGATTATATTCGATTATAGGTTATTACAAGATATTGGGTGTAATTCCCTGTGCTAAATCCTTGTTGCTTATCTATTTTATGTGTAGTAATTTGTATCTGTTAACTTCATACCCCTAATTTGTCCCTCCCCCACTCCCTCTCCCCTTTGGTAACCACAAGTTTGTTTTCTATGATTACACAAGGTTTTATGTCTAAGTGCATTTCTGAGCAAGTACTGATAAATTGTCTTCTACATCCAAGGTCTGTAGGACATTGTTATCCTCCTCACAATCTGAGACAAAGTGAGAAGAGTATTGGGAGAAGTATCTGCCACCATGCTGAGTTTGAAGAACACGTATTTCCCAGGCAGAAGAGAAAAAAAACATATGCAGAAATTTCACAAATAGTTATAATGTATCATCCCACAAATGTTTATAACTCCACCCCCCCAGGCAATATAGAGATGGTGAATTAAAATTTACTTTCTCGTCTTTTATCCAGCAGGAATTATTCTTCATGCAACTGGAGATGCTTGCAAAGGTAAGTAGACAATCAGATTTATAGCCAGGTTTAACTACTCATCTCTAGAAGAATAAATAAATAAATAAATGTGTGTGTGTGTGTGTGTGTGTGTGTGTGTGTGTGTGTAATTCAGACTTTTGTTATAAAGCTAAAGTGAAATGTATCCCAAAGACCTCTTTCTGTTTTACATAACATTTCCTTTTTTTTAACACACCATTTGACCACCATGTACAGTTTTCAGTAAAATTACCAGTGTGTTTATAGCCCTGTGAAGCAGAAACTTCACTTTGACTAGTGCAAAAATTCAGTGTAGACTTAAGTGTGGGTCCATCAGTCCCTGGTAGGGTTCCCACAAACCTCAGTATTTTTCCAGTTATTGTCCTCCACTACCCCAATCAGAGGTTCACCTTGTAAGTGAGTTCATAAATCAGTAAGAAACTCAGTTTGTTCTGGTAGGATGAGAATATGTAGATTTTTAAAATTCTCTAACACCTAGAACATAATGTATTTACCCCAGGAACTCTATTAAAAAAGAAAATCATTCCTTTATTAGAAAGCTGAATAAAGAAATAAATAAAGATGAGGTTCCCTGGGAAATTGAAGGATGGATCAATTCACTGTTTCATTCGATTACATAATAAGCCTGTAAAACTATATGGCAGGATTATGTAACCCAAATGAATGATTAATCTTCTTTTATTGCTCCTGCCAAGTATTTGGCCTAATTATTTACCAAATAATTACCAGGAAATACTATGATGTTGTGAAGCGTTTATTTTCAGTCCTATCATGCCTCAAAGTGTTATGCTTTAATGGGTAGTTATTAGATATTATCATTTATCACATATCATT
The DNA here is from genome assembly GCF_964341445.2 of Mesoplodon mirus. Classification (NCBI taxonomy): domain Eukaryota; kingdom Metazoa; phylum Chordata; class Mammalia; order Artiodactyla; family Ziphiidae; genus Mesoplodon; species Mesoplodon mirus. The sequence continues at coordinate 20,543,688 of NC_138983.1, forward strand.
AGCAAGGACACATTCTCATCTACAAAAGGTCTTTAGACACTGCCACATTTTCTTTCTCAAAAGATTTCTTCCATGTGAAAATATTTAAATGGAATATATTATAAATAAAAGTGTAAATGAAAGCAGATTTATCTGTGCTTAAAAAAATGAGAGTTGAATTTAAAGAAATTTAAAGAAAAAGATGATTCTCTTTAAGTAAACAATAATTAAGGATCCTGTGTTTATTCATAAGCCTAATTACAAGTACTACTTGCTACTGCCATACACACACACATTCATACAAACACAGGCTAGATCTAAATAACTATTTAAAATATTTTATTGAAGTATAGATGACTTACAACATTATTTTAGTTTCAGGCGTACAATGTAGCAATTTGATATTTTTATAGGTTATAATTCATACAAAGTTATTATAAAATATTGACTATAATCCCTGTGCTATACATTACATCCTTTTAATTTATATATTTTATATCTAGTAGTATGTACCTGTTAATCCCATTCAACTGTCTTGTCCTTCCCCCCCCAACCCTCTCCTCTCTAGTAATCACTAGTTTGTTTTCTACATCTGTAATTCTTTCTGTTTTGTTATATTCATTTATTTGTTTTACTTTTTAGATTCCACATATAAATGAAAACATACAGTATTTGTTTTTCTCTGTCTAACTTATTTCACTAAGCATTATACCCTCCAGGTCCATTCTATGTTGCCACAAATGGCAAAATTGTATTCTTCCTGTGGCTAATATTCCATAATATATATATTCCAATATCCAAATATATATATATATATATATATATATATATATATATATATATATATATATATATATATATATATATATATTCCATATATTCTCTATCCATTCAACTGTTGGTGGACATTTAAGTTGTTTCCATATCTCAGCTATTAAACAATGTTGCTATTACCATTGGAGTACATATGTCTTTTTGAATCAGTGTTTTTGTCTTCTTTGGATAAATACCCATGAGTGGAATTGCTGGATCTATGGTAGTTCTATTTTTAATTTTTGAGGAAACTCCATACTGTTTTCCATAGTGGCTGTACAAATTTACATCTCCATCAACAGTTCAGGAGGGCTCATTTTTTTCCACATCCTGGCCAAGGCTTGTACTTCTTGTCTTTTTAATGATAGCCCTTCTGACAGTCATGAATTGATATTTCATTGTGGTTTTGATTTGCATTTCCCTGTTGCCTGTTGGCCATCAGTATGTCTTCTTTGGAAAAATGCCTATTCAGGTTCTCTGTCCATTTTTCAGTTGGGTTGCTTGTTTTTTGCTTGTTTGTTTTTGATATTAAGTTCAATGAGTTCTTTACATATTTTGTATTAACCCCTGATGGGACATTTTGTTTGAAAATATCTTCTCTCATTTGGTAGGTTGCCTTTTCGTTTTGTTGATGGTTTCCTTCACGGTGCAAAAGCTTTTAAGTTTGATTAGGTTCCATTTGGTTACTTTTGATTTTGTTTCCCTTGTCTGAGGAGACATAGCCAAAAAAATACTGCTAAAACCAATGTCAAAGATTGTACTGCCTATGTTTTCTTCTAGGAGTTTTGTGGTTTCAAATCTTACAATCTAGGACTTTAATCTATTTTGAGATTATTTTTTGTCTATGGTGTGAGAAAACATTCTAGTTTTATTTTATTACATGTGGTTGTCCTGTTTCCCCAACATCACTTTTTGAAGAGATTGTCTTTTTCCCACTGTATATACTTTCCTCCTTTGTCATAGGTTTATTGACCACATAAGTGTGGATTCATTTCTGAGCTGTGTATTCTGTTGCATTGTTCTGTGTATATGTTTTTTGCCAGTACCATACTGTTTTGATTATTGTAGCTTTGTAGTATAGGCTGAAGTCATGGAGTGTGATGCCTCTAGCTTTATTCTTTTTTCTCTGCTTTGGCTATTTGGGGTCTTCTGTGGTTCCATTCAAATTTCAGGATTATTTTTGCTAATCCTATGGAAAATGTCATGGGCATTTTGATAGGGGTCACATTAAACCTGTAGATTGCTTTAGGTAGTTTGGTCATTTTAACCATAGTAATTCTTCCAATCCACAAACACACAATCCACAAAGGATATCTTTCCATTTTTTTTGTTTTGTCTTCAATTTCCTTCATCAATGTCTTATAGTTTCTAGAGTACATGTCTTTCACCTACTTGGTTAAATTTATTTTTAGGTATTTTATTCTTTTTTACATGATTGTAAATGGGATTCTTTTCTTGATTTCTCTTTACTGTATAGAAATGCATATAGATTTATATAAATTAATCTTGTATCCTGCAACCTCACTGAAGTTATTTATTAGTTCTAATAGATTTTTTGGTAGAGTCTTTAGGGTTTCTACATATAGTATCCTGTCATCTGCAGATAGTTACAGTTTTATTTCTTCCCTTCCAATTCAGATACCTTTTATTTATTTTTTCTTGTCTGATTACTGTGTCTGGGACTTCCAACACTATGTTAAATAGAAGTGGCAATAGTGGGCATCCTTGTCTTGTTCTTGATCTTAGAGGAGAAACTCAGATTTTCACCATTGAAAATAATGTTAGGTATGGGTTTTGAGTAATTGTTTATTAGAGTGTTTCTTTTATATTTAATCAGATCTCCAGACTGTTGCATATTTAAGTGAAAACTCAACAGCATTTGTTTTCCCTACTGCAAAGACTTTTAAAAAATATTTAAGTGCACTTCTCTCCAAATAACTTATTCTTAACCTAGGAAGGATTTAAGGGTTTAAGAGAACCTAAACTCATGTCATCATTTAAACTAATATTTTTTTCTACCACATATATTTAGCATAAGTTTTTAAAATAATTTTATCAATCAGATTCTATATAACATTAAACCCTGATTGGTTTCTCAGTGAATAATTTGTTCAGATAATATATTACATTAGCTTAAGTTATTCCCCCACCATCACTTTACCACCCCTCTGAAGTTACCCAAAGGATCTTGAAGTATGATAAGACCTCTAGGTAAATCTGCTAGATATGAGCTCTAGGAGGGTTACTGACTTTATAGTCAAATTCTTAATTGCTTTCCTGGAGGCCACTAGGTCTGGCACAAGGAACTTAGTAATTGACTGACTCTAAAATGTTGACAAGATTAAATGGAGTTGGGTTGTCCTGGACATGTCTTAGACATGAGGGATTTTTTTTCACTGAAAGACAACAGTTTATAACAGGAAAAAGCCTGATCTCTAGAGATAAAGAACATGCTCTCATAATTTTCTTTTACTTTTTACCACCTATGAGTACTTGAAAAAGTCACCTAAATTCTCTGAGACACAGTCATAATTCACATTTGAAAGATTTGCAAGGATTAAAAAAATAGGCATTTGGATGTTCTTAGCATACTATTTGGCACATAATAAGTATTTATTAATATGAGTTTCAGCCAGCATTGTGCATATACATTCATTGACCCTTAGTTCCCATTTTGATTGTGTGGACTTCAAATAGCCCATATTTCCTTTCATTCTTGATTTTAATTATTTTATTGCTCTTTTAGATGCTTCAGAGAATAGATTTTCAAATGTGTCTTTTCTTTCACTTTTTTCCTGTGTGTAACTTCTCTCATTCTGGTTTTCTTCTCCTAATTATTCCTTTTTTAAAATTTAATTTAGTTTGAGCTTTTCTGTTTTCCTTCTGGGTTAGGACTTCCAAAAGCATATCAGGTTGCTCATTATAAGGTATAATGCATACAGTGTAGGAAATAAAAATTTGTCTTGTTAGAGCTATTTAATTACCAACACAATGGAATTATTTGATACCTTGTCCTTCAAATGTTCCATGCAGATATCACAAACAAAAACTACATTTGTTTTTCTTCATGCACAGTTTTCTCATTTATTCATTCAGAGATGTATGGTTATGGACACAATCTGTCTGGTTATTAGGTTGTATGCTGTAAGAAAAATGACTGGAGGGACAGATTTTAGAAGATTTCAAAAACAAGAGAAATCATTATTAATATACCCCCATCCTTAATTTCATAACGAGTGGCAGGTCTTTAAACATTTTTGAAATTTGAACTGCCAGGATCTGAAAGATCTTTGAGAAGCTGTTTTGTTTTTGTTTTTAAATTGGCGTCTTTTCATTGTGTCTGCTTGTCTTTGAAAAAACCTGTCTGTAAAATGACAGACAGAAAGAAGAGAAACAATGAAATTAATGGAGAGCTACAACATACCTTGGCAATAAAATAGGTCTGTCACCAAGTCATAATTTTATTGTTCCCTTTGCAGTATAAAATCTTTCCAACAGACAATGAGTTGCAATCATAACCCTGTGTGTGAAGAATAATAATGGAAAAACTGCAAGGAGAAAAACTATGTGTTCTCAGATAGTTGAGTGACATCATCTGGATGAAAGGGTCAGGGGTTTGGGAAATAAAATTTGAATGCTTGCAGATGAAACATGAAACTGCTCAAATAATATTCTAATGCATAGCTGAATCCTTTATTTTTATTCGGGTTTCAACCCAAAAGATACTTCATCAGATAGACCTTCTCTGAATATCCTAGAGAAAGTATCCCCCTAGTTTAAGCACTCATATGCCATTTCTTCTCATTACAGCACTAAAAATGATATTTATTTATTTATTTTATTGACACAAGGCTATGAATAGTATGAGCATGGCCATTCAGGCCCTTGCTAGTTTTGTATCCCCAGAACCTGGAACACTGTTTATAGCCCTTAGCTGGTAATCAATAAGCATTCACTGAATAAATAGATGAATGACAACAAATGGGGAAAAAAAAAAACCCTTAAAGTTAATCTTTGACAATTTTTTTTTAAATTTAAAATTGAGAAAACCAGACATGACAAAGGAACTATGTTTCTCAAGATCACACAGAAAGGACTATGGGTCTTGATTCCCAAACCACTAAACTTTAGTTTGGAAAAAATATTTCCACCATTTAGGAAGACTGAAAATGTGCTGCTTGATTAACTCTGGGCACAAGTCAAAATGCTATCCTCCCTTCGTGGATACTGAGCATGTTGACTGTGGGAAGTTTACCATAAAAAGGGATAGAGGCAGTGGTGCCCCCAGTAAATTTTTAAAATTTTCTTTTTCTGTACAGGGACAATGAAGTTAGATTAGCTACAAGATTGAGTTTATGGGAGCTGAAGTAGTGAGAAAAAAAGAGAAGGAGAACTGTTTCATAGTGATAACAACTGTAAAAACTAAACCTTCCTTCCTTCTTCTACTCAATTGATACTTGACCTATGTTTCCACTAAAAATAAAACAAAACAAAGAAAAAGAAAAATGAAAAAATTCAGCTTTTCCCACCAAGGAGTTGCTCATTACCAATATCTGACTCCATTAAGGCCACACTCTTTTCTTTCTTTGCTAGTCTGAATGTTGCATTGAGAGTCCTTATCATGTAGAGTTTACCTTATCTTGTCTACCAGATTAGACAGGGCATAAAAGAACAGGACATGCTGGCTTTTATTTATTTATTTTGTATTTGCTGCTGAAGCACCTAGCATCTTGTGTACAAAATGCACTTAGTAATCCTCTTGATTGGCAATAAATCTTTACAGTACCAAGTGAATGTCAACAGTAGGATCATGGTTTCTCCCATATTTACTGTCCACTGTATGGTGAGCTTTCACTATGTCATTTATTATCTTCTAGGTACCTCACTGATTATTAGAACATACTGCTCCAGGGGAAAACTAATGTGTCAATGCCACACATTCAATTTTCATAGCCATGGATAAGAGAGATACATGTGTACTCACTCTTGATAACTTTGAAACAGAAAAAAAGAAATTTTCTTTGAACAATAGGTGAAATATTAAAAATTGGTTAGAAATTCTCTCTTTTAATCCCAGAGAATAAGGTTTTCAAGAAAATGTCAACTTTTAGGTTTAGTTGGATTTCTTATAAATAATCTTATTTATTAATCCTTAAAAGCACTAATTCTCCTTGCTCCAGCATTACCCTTGTCTTTAGTAGACCATGTCCTTTCAAATGACCTTGAGTTTAAACTTGAAACTTAAGCTTTCCTAAGACATAAGGATAATTTAAATGTTTTCATGTTTTAAGCCATGTGTTTGCTCTGGAATTGCAGTGAGGAATTTAACAATGGATCATTTGGAAGGTGTCATTTTACATATTATATAACTTCTTTTCTTAATTAGTATGAAAGAAGCAAGGTCTTCTCTTTGGTCCACTGCTCCTGATTTCCTGTAATTCTCTTGATTCTGGAGCCAGGCTGCTTATACAGTAGCCTGAGACTTCTCTTTCCAGTGACAACAGTTAGTATTACTTTTTATCCTAACCTAATCAAAGTCCCTCAGTTTTATTACCAACCTATAACACACTAATAGCCATGCTTTATTTTTGTGCCATCAATACCCACCAATCATTTTGACAGATATTGTTTTAAATGATATTTATATTCAATTATCACCATAAAACAACCTAAATTTACTACATGACATGTGAGCATTTTTCAGAAAAAAGTTTGTGCTATAACAAATATGTATATATATTTATATTTTTATCTATATATCAGTTTATACCAAAACAGAATGATTAAAAACACTTAAAATCTATAGCAACAACAATAATCATAAGGAATTCATACAAGAAATACAAAGTAGTTTTAACATTGTGTCCTAAAGAAGAAAGTGTTTGGGTCAGAGGCCATGTTTATCTTTGCTCTACCATTAAAGAACTCTGTGAATTTGCAGTGGTTAACTTATTCTATAAGTTTCTTCAGTAAGTGGTTATCTTTACCTTCCCAAAATCTCTCACCTCAGTTTTTTTTTTTTGTGTGTGTAGAGGACCCCAGTTTTCCTTTGGCAATATACTGAGATTAAGGCCAAGCCACTCCAGGAGGGGTGTCATGAACAAAGTTCAGCTAGAGAACACCTAGCTGAAGGTGGTCACTAAGTTCTGGAGACCACCTTGGTTTTGGTGGCTGGTTCTAGAATATGAACATAAGCCAAGCTGGGTCCATGAGGGCCGGTCCAGGCAGTTGCTGGAACTTTGTCTTACTGTAGTGTCTGCTGAGCTATTAGAATGTAAGCTTAGATTTGCTGGTAGCTACTTTTGCCATGATATCTAAAGAGCTTACTTGAAAATGATGCCTATACAGAGTAAAGCATAGCAAGGAGTATATATATATATATATATATATATATATATATATATATATATGTAAGATATATATATATATATATATATATATATATATATATATATATGTAAGATATATATATATATATGATGTAAGATATATAGATAGATAGATAGATAGATAGATAGATAGATAGATATAAGGTAAGACTATACCTATGTATATAGGTAAGACTATACCTAACTCTAAATTTGAGAGTTAACTATTATCACCAACACTATAATCCTATCAGTTTCTCATATATTTTAAATATGTTTTTGCCATTATATGATGAAATATTAGTAAACTAAATAATGATAAATTATGTTTACATTTTTGGTACATTCCAAATGACATACATTTTTTTCTCATTTTACTTCTCTGTAGTTTGAAATTGAATAGTTTGATAGGACAAATTTTCCTCATTTCAATTTATTGAGTTTCTGATGAGCCTAGGAAATGCAATGTTGAATAAGGCAAATGTCTTCCAACAATATTAAAGAGCAAATAAAATTTTAATAAGAAATTGCAGTAATTAATTGGAGGTAGGTGGAAAAATGATTTTAGGTTTTAAAGAAGGGAAGAATCAATACGGGCTGGCCACAGCTTTTAAAAGCAAAGAACACAAGGATTACAATGTTATTTAAAAACTACTGGTCATTGAGTGTCTTCTAGGTGGCAGATGCTTTACCTAAATTATTTCTAATCTTCACAATATTTGTTAGTTAGGCATTATCATAATTTTCTTGATAAAGAAATGAAAACGAAGAAGTGAAGAAATTTGCTGAAACTCATAGCTGATCAGTTAAAAAGCCAGCATTTGAATTCAGGAATCTCTCTCCAAAGCCATTGTTTCTCAGCCCCTATACCATTACAATAAACTGCTTCACCTACAAGACAAAGGAGGGCAAACTCCTTGGTCACATGGCTTTTCAGAGAGAAGCAGCAGTTGTACTAAAGCATGGAAGTGTGGAACCACAATAAAATCGCCTGGAGCATGACATATGTGCAGGAGAGCTGAAGAAATTGGGCTTGGAAAATTACATAGGAATGAAAATATGGAGAGAATAGTGACTGCTAAGGGGTTTGTAATTTTTCATTCAGTAATGAGGAACTACTGAATGAGTTAAACAAGGGAGTGCCTCTGAGCATTAGAAAGCTGATAAGTTCGAGATTAGAATTCCTGGTGCAGTCTTTGAGGAATGAATGTACATGATAAGTTACTATTAAGAAGGATAACATGGAATAAAGAGGAGGAGTCAAAAGTATTAAGGTATCTGAAGAAAAAAGGAAGTTAAAAGAGGTACAATGGAAAAAATGGGGAGAAAATAAAGGCTTTCTGAAGTTCCCCTTAGGCTGATGTCAAGTGAGCACTAATGTGCCATTTGGGTACACTTATGTTCAGAAAAGTCCTCCATCATTTCCATTTAAACACAAATTTTCAATTTGTATGAAGTCAAATTAAACAAATGAAATGATAAACCCAACTGTGGCTAAATAATATTAGTACATTGTGCTAAAGGCTCTTAGAAAATTAAAGAGGAAATGTAAGTGTCAATTTCACTATGGTTTCTCCAAGGCTCTATATGTTCCACTCTAGCCAAAAAATGCTCTTCCTACTACATATCTTGACTTGTTGTATTATTATTCATTAAAACATTAAACACACATTTATTGACCAGGCAACATCTGCTAGGGATGGGGATTTACAGTTGCATAAGAAACCCAGCTTTGAGAGATTTCACATCCTTATAGAGCAGTGGACTTATAAATGAGTAAATTACTGAAAAAAGCAATGAGCTAAGTAATACTTATTTGTATGAGAAAGAATAGTAGAACAGAACATGTAATACTTTGCACTGTTTGGAGCAACAAAGAGGCTACAGAGAAGAGAAGACACTTGTATTAGGTTTTGAAAAATGAGTAGGAACCAGGACATGGAAGGTCCTTGCATGGTTAACGTGGGAAATAATTTAGAGGCAATACTAGTACTAGTCTTTGAAAGGAGCAAAAGGTATGGGAGTGTTGTGGTTAAAAGTGATTGTGGGGGAATTCTCTGGTGGCACAGTGGTTAGGAATTTGCCTGCCAGTGCAGGAGACACGGGTTTGAGCCCTGGCCTGGGAAGATCCCACATGCCACAGAGCAACTAAGCCCGTGCACCACAACTACTGAAGCCGGAGTGCCTAGAGACCGTGCTCTGCAACAAGAGAAGCCACTGCAGTGAGAAACCTGCATACCACAACAAAGAGTAGCCCCGGGTCACCACAACTAGAGAAAGCCCATGTGCAGCATCGTACACCCAATGCAGCCAAAAATAAAATAAGTAAATAAATAAATTTATTGCTTTTAAAAAGTGATTTTGGAAAATATATCTCAAGAGAGAAACAAAGGTCAAATCTTAAATGTCCTGCTACAGAGTTTAGACTTTAATATTATTAAAGGGGGGGGGACAGGGAACTTATAAAATAATAGGATAATGTTTAAGCCCAGAATGAAAAGTTTTACTACTAAGCAGTCAACGCAATCCATCAAACAGTCTAGGTAGGCACTGAACTATTGATATAAGGTTCAGAGGACTACAACTTTCCCACTCCCCCATTATAATAAAGCAAAGTCTCTTACAGTTGGTAATTGGCTGAAGGTATCTTGACTCATTGGTTAGGTAAGTACTCGGTTGACTAGAGGTGGTCTTCTGCATACATGGGGTATCCATTCCAAGACTGTGGTACTCTGCTGCTTCTAGGACATAGGTGATGAGCCTGGATCAAAGTGATGACACCCAGTAATGTCTACATTGGTTTCAGTAGACTAGGTGGTCAGCCCAAGGTATATTAATGTATATCAATATGTGATAGAGTTAAACAATGTTTTAAAAAGAGAAAAATTATAAAATTTTTGGTTTAGAATAACAAGTTTGAGGGATCAACAAGAGACAAGGCTATAAACTAAGGCAGCAGAAGCTATGCTAGGAGTATATAGAAGTAGAGATACCATGAATGGATGAAAGATTCAGTACTGAACTTTGAGAATAAGAAGAAGAATAAAGATTATCTTTTGTCACCACGAACTTTCTGTTATCAAGAATAGGGTATACAAAAGAGTAGAAATAGAGGAAATAAGAGGGGGAAACAATTTGGTTTGGGAATATTGAGTCAATGTACTATCAGAATAGTTAAGTAGATATAGCTTTTAGACAGAGGTGCAATTTTTTGAATATTGGATCAGGGATTAAGGTTAAAAATAAGAACTTTTTGGTCAAAAATATAGTGTAGTAGTTAGAAGTATAGAAGTGTCTGGATAAAATACTCAAGAAGATATAAATTAAGAAATGAAGTAAAGGTTAATAACTGATCAGTGTAGAACAGTAATTTTTACAGAATTAATTTGACAATTCATTGGAAAAACAAAAAGTGATCAGAAAGGTAGAGAAGAACCACCAAATACAAGGGCAATAGAAACCAAGGGAAAACAGAGACAGAGCAATCAACAGCAACAAATCTCAAAAATGGGTCCAAGGTTTAAAAAAAAAGGACAAGAATCAATACATTTCCAATCAGGTGGTCAATTGTTACCATATAAGGAGCTGTTGCAGCACAGGATTAAGTACAGACTTTAGAAAGCAGCAGCCAAGTCTGTAAATTAAAGTTCAGGAAAAGGAGATTAAAATGTATTTATTTATTTATTAAAAAGCTTGGTTAGGAAGAGATGAAAACCTGAGAATACTGCTTTTAGAACAGAAGTTTCTTGAGAATGTTCTTAGAATGAAAGAGCTTTCAGCAAGTTTAGAGGCTGAAAGGTTGGAGCCAACCAAGTGAAAGAAGCTGAAAATGCAGAAGAGAGGTGAGGCAGCATTCCTGGGAATGACCAACAGCCCAGGGAGAGGAATGAGGTGAGATAAGAGGATGAACACCTTCTCTAGGATTTGTGAAGATACAGTTGTAGGTTTAGGGGAAAGTTAATTACATTAATGTTTCACAATGTCTATTTCCATTCTGAATTTCAAGGACAATTTGTATTCTCCAAAATGGTGGACAAAGTTAGTTTAGTAAAAATTGGAATAGGTGTTGAAGGAACTGGGAGAAGGAGTGGAATAGCAACATGTAAAAGGATTTCCAAGTGAGACTGAGTTACATCTGAGATTGGTATTGTACTTGTGGCATCAATCTATATAGTTTTGCCATTTTATGTTATCTATAATAGTGGAAAGGTGTGATGGAGATTGTTGAGTTTAATCAGAGTTTGAAATTTTCAGGGCAGGTATGGTGAAAAGGCAGCAGCATTCAGTGACTACTGTGCTAGTAAGAAAGTAATGAAATGATAGAATTTCAAATCAAGTCTGGATAGATGAAGAAGCAAGACAAAAATAGTGCTAATGGGTGAAGAACAAGATAATAGAGTGCTAAGGAAGAGAAAGCAAACGAGAGTGTCAAATGATGAAGAGCAGTTTAAAAGGGAAGGGGGGAACAGTAGAGAGAGGGAGAGAAAGAGAGAGAATGAGGAGAGGTCTGGAAGGATAAATAACTAGTGATGAAAAAATGATGCATGAGGGCTTCCCTGGTGGCGCAGTGGTTGAGAGTCTGCCTGCTGATGCAGGGGACACAGGTTCGTGCCCCGGTCTTGGAAGATCCCAATAGCCGCGGAGCAGCTGGGCCCATGAGCCATGGCCACTGAGCCTGCGTGTCCGGAGCCTGTGCTCCACAACGGGAGAGGCCACAACAGTGAGAGGCCCGTGTACCACAGAAAAAAAAAAAAAAAAAAAAAAAAGATGCATGAGAGTTTATTTCATAGGTGAATCAATTTAAATATGAGAAGATCATAGGTTTATTTTTTTAAGAATTAGTAAATTGAAGCAGAATTGATAATTGTACTTGAGACTATAAGCAATACTGTACTTAGAGCTTGGAATGACTCCTAATGGACTCCTATAGAATAGTGACAGAATTGGGGATGAAAGAAAAACAAAACTTAGGTGTCAGCATAACTCAATGAACGTGAGTTCACATTCACCAGTAAATAATAGGAGACAATGACAATGTGATATAAAAAGTGAATTTTAAGTTTTAAAGAAGGATTCATGTACAAAGGAGGAAGAGTAATTGTTAGGATGTGGAAATGGGGAGCTGTGATATTACTGTGTCCTTTATTTGCAGAAAGATTTTGGGGAATGGGGGGGAAAGAAAAGGAAATGGTTTTTGTTAAGGTAGGTGGAAGCCAGGTACTCTATGAAGAAGTAAAGAATGATTTAGACATAGGCAACTGAAAGCTTGGGGCAGGGTCAAAGTGAATAATGAGAAAAATGGGGAAGTGTAATGGAGAGCATACAGGAATGGTTGTAAAAAAAAGAACACAGTTGACCTGGGAGATCTGTATGTTCAGTTGATTTTGGTGTGTTGAAAGGATGCAGGAATATGCATAATTATTCTCAAGTTTCTAAATGTTAATTGTATATAATGTTGTTTTAATGTACTGGAAATAAGTGAAGGTCCTGACCGCTGTCTGAATTTGAAATGTTCATGTAATTAGTAATTAATATTTAGTAGGTCAAATTGAACTTAACAGAAGGATTGCCACTAAAAATGCATTTGACATCACTAATTTGTTTTCTACTATGAAGCATGGCTTTGCTGGTTACAAGAAAGATTTAAGAAAGGTCTTTTCCATGGAGAATGACTAACTTCAGGGCTGAGCAGGAATGGGGTACAATGAGCTTGGACTCTTTTGTTATGCCATAAAGTAAGGAAGTATTAGTCAGGTGGATGGGGGTGGGCCACAAGATTGTGGAGCCAGAATGAAAGGGTTGCTTCTGGATGAATCTTAAATTCTTTGAGCACCAAAATAATTAAGGAAATAACAAATTAAAAATCATCATAGAATGTGAATCCATTAGTTCATAACAAAAATAAATAGATAAAAAAATGGAAGAAGAGTGAGGGCTCTTGTTTACAGTAGAATGCCAAGTGCAAACTGGTAAATTTGGAGAGGATAGTAGATTTTATTTCCAACCATCATGTAAAGATTGGTTCAGTCAAGAATCATCAATTTAGGAGAGAGGGGGTTTGAGAAGAAGCAGGATATGTGTAAGGTTTTGAAGTGTTTTCCTATAAATTCTTTATTAGTAACAAGAAAAAAAATAGTAACAATATAGTGGAAAAATGAGATACTTAGGGTGATTAAAATTAACATAAAAAATAAAAGGCAAACCCCATGAGAAAAACCCAAATTGAAATATGTTTTGCAACATACTTGATGGTCACTCTTCAAAACTGTCCAAGTCATGAAAATCCAGGAAAGACTGAAAAACTGATACATCAGTGTAGGTTAAGGCGACATGCAAACTAAATGCATTGTCCAGGATGAGCTCCTAGAACAGAAAAGATATTAGTAGAAAACCTGGTGAAATCTAAAAGAAGCCTGTAGTTTATTTTGACAGTAAAGAACCAGCATTAATTTCTTAGTTCTGGGAGAAGAGTATATGGGAAGTCTTTGTACCATCTTTGAAACCTTTCTGTATGGCTAGAATTATTCCAAATTAAAAGTTTATTAGGAATGGGGGAGGAGGAGAGCAGATAGACATTGTGAGCCTTCAGATGTGATAGCCTGAGGAGGACACCATATCATTTTTGTAGCATTCCAGTTGGGACTGCATAACCTGAACTAAACATAAAGAAACATCAGACAAACACAAAATGCAGGGAACTTGATTAAAACACAACATACTGCCTTATTCAGAGCTGTCTGACTGATTATGTCTGACACTGTCAGTGACATACAAGACAAAGAAATGATAAGAGAGTGTTCCATATTAAAGGAGATTAAAAGGCACAAAAATGAAATGCAATATGGCCTCTTAGACTGGATTCTTTATTGGAAGGAAAACAGTTATAGAAAGAGTATTAGTGGTTCAACTGAAAAAAAAAAGTATTGATGATAGACTAGGAAAATAGATTATATCACATTTAAATTTAATTAAGATGACAACGGTGTTGTATTTATGGAAGAGAATATCCTATTCTAAGGAAATACACACTGAAGTATTTAGAGGTAAAAGGACGTGATGTATACATCTCAATCTCAAAAGCTTCAGAGAAATAAGCATTATATGAATGCATACAGAAACAAAGCAAAGCAGGGAAATATTGCTAATTGGTGTATCTGGTTCTTTATCTTTAAAGATAAAAGATAAAGAACACGTGGGTGTTCCCTTTACACTTCTTGCAACTTTTTTGTACATTGGAAACCTTCTAGCATTTGCTTCTATTAGAAAGAAACAAGTTTCTTCTAAGGAAGGTACTGTGACCAATACTTGAGGTAGAATAATTATAGTAATAGAATTTTTTAAGATAGAAGGAGCTCCCTAAAATGTTGAGCTTAGATATCATATTTTGCATGTTTGTATATTCAGAGCTTTGAATGGTGTCTGGGAAATAAGAGATGCTCAAAATTCACGTGCTGGGGCTTCCCTGGTGGCGCAGTGGTTGAGAGCCTGCCTGCCGATGCAGGGGACACAGGTTCGTGCCCTGGTCTGGGAAGGCCCCACATGCCACGGAGAAGCTGGGCCCGTGAGCCATGGCCACTAAGCCTGCACGTCCAGAGCCTGTGCTCCGCAACGGGAGAGGCCACAACAGCGATAGGCCCGCGTACCGAAAAAAAAAAAAAAATTCACCTGCTGAAAAATGAATAGATGGATCAATGCTGGTAGGAGCAATGTGGAGAATTGGCAACATCAGCTACTGGTAAATGGTAGATTGTTTTCCCTTCCCTGAATAAGTATTTTGAGGCAGTAGAATCTTATAATACTGTATCCAAATCTATGGAATAAACAGTACAGGTGACATTGTGACACCAGGTTAATAAAAGGCTTGATCTTTCCATCCATGGTCACTACTAAAGGATCCTTGGTGCTCATGACTGTGATTTAGACATTTAGAAAAGAGAAAAAATGGTATTTGGGCCTAAGTAAAATCAAGGGGATAGGAATTTCAGGCTGCATATCTTAACCCAGGTTCTTCTGCCACAATGCTATAGGAATTTAGATAAAAACATGTAAACTTTGTTTTTGGCTTCTCCGTCAGTGGGCCAACCAGGAGTATTTGCTAACAGATCGTACATGGAAGAAGGTAATGGAGATTCTTTTATTTCCCGTTTGTAAACATAGCAGAATGACTGAAAAATTGGGGAAAAAAAGATGGAGATAATTTGAAGCAATATGGGTTTAAATAGAAAAAAATAGCCACATCTCTTTGATGAACCCTTAAAAGTGCGGGCAGGTGACCTTCTGTGAATATAAAGAGACTGTGCATTTCCTGTGTATATACAGACAGCTTCCTGAGATGTTCTTATTTTATTTTTTTCCACTTCATAAATCAACACCCTTCATTATTTTTTTCAGACATATAAAATCTGAAAGGATTTGCTTCTATCAAACATGCACTACAAGAAACATTAAAGCACAGCATTACTCTGAATCACATAATTTAAAAGATACATATTTGGGTTTTTTCTTTTGTATATGGTATGAGGAGATATTCTAATCTCATTCTTTTACATGTAGCTGTCCAGTTTTCCCAGTGCCACTTATTGAAGACACTGTCTTTTCTCCACTGTATATTCTTTTTTTTAACTTTTTATTTTATATTGGAGTGTAGTTGATTAACAATGTTGTGATAGTTTCAGGCGTAAACCAAAGTGATTCAGTTATACATATACATGTATCTATTCTTTTTTGTATTCTTTTCCCATATAGGTTGTTACATAATACTGAGCAGAGTTCCCTGTGCTATACAGTAGGTCCTTGTTGGTTATCTATTGATATTTTATATATAGTAGTGTGTATATGTTAATCTCAACCTCTTAATTTATCTCTGCTCCCCAGCTTTCCCCTTTGGTAACCGTAAATTCGTAAATTCATTCTCTAAGTCTGTGAGTCTGTTTCTGTTTTGTAAATAAGTTCATTTGTATCGTTTCTTTTTAGATTCCACATATAAGTGATATCATACAATATTTATCTTTCTCTGTCTGACTTACATCACTCAGTATGACAATCTCTAGGTCCGTCCATGTTGTGAGATATTCTTATTTTAATAGCTAGATGTCTTCAAATCAACTTAACCATCATATAAATGGTTTTGACATGTATATAAACTCTTACTAAGATATATATTGGGCAATTAACAAAGAATTAAAAAACAATGAATCCTCAGATAGCCACAATGCCAGTTTTCTTCCTGCCTTTCCTGAAGAGGAACACAGATAACCATGTATTTGTCTGAGTAATCTAAATGAAAAATACAATTTTATTTTCCTATTTCTCTAAGAAAATTCCCATATAAGTGGTTGGTAGGTTTTCCATTTCAGTAACTGTTCTGTAATGGAATTTTAAAAAGCTGAAACAGAAATTTAGGCCTTTTTTTATAGCTCTCTCCATGCTCAAGGTATCTGCTTATCAAAGTTGTTTTCAAAGTGATGAGTTAAATACTAGCAAGGAAGTGACTGGCAGAAACAAAGCTTTTAGCATTCAGACAGAATGTGAAATTGTGAACATTGCTTGTGCCTGTATATTTGCATAAAGCCGGGAGTTGAGGCTGTTTTGGAACCTTGGGCAAATCTTTTTACAATTCCATACATCGATTAATGGATCAGTGAGTTGAAGTTTTCAATGTTGTCTTAATTAATATTTGTACTGTATTCTGGACCTTTGCAGGAACACCTCTACGGGAATAAAAAGGCTGCTCTATGCGGAAGGAAAAAAAAAAACAAATTTAAGTTAAATGGAAAGGATTTTCTTTTTCTATCACACAGATTATCTTTTCACTGTAAGACAAAGTTTAAGTAAATGGAAGCGGGTAATAGGCACATTTTTTATTTTATCAGAGAGGTTTGGCATATTACCATGAACACTACAAATACACTGGAGGAGTTTGATTCCAGGAAGAATCACTAAGTTGGGTCATGGTAGAAAAAATAAAATAAAATAGATGAAATATAAGAATAAAATGAGTAAAACAGATGAAATTTAATAGTATTCAAATGTATGTTGGCTATAAAATCTAGATGATAGGGACTAGCTATGTTTAGCTTTCAATAAGGATAGACAAAGAGAAATTGAAACTATTGAGTAGGTTCTGTGTTTGGCTGTAACTGAGACCACAACTTTGAACAAAATAAAAAGTGGGTTTAAACAAATTATAGGTTTTACTCTCAAATATTTCTGATGCCTCTATAATGGCTCAACAGGGACAAAGTTTCTGTCTATCTTTCTGTTCCAGAATCCTTTGTGTGTTCTTTTCATATTGAAGGTCATCTTATGGTACAAAATAACTGCTAGACTATAGCTATCTAGACTGTGTGTTAGGTCAAAAAATAAGAAGTAAGGAGGAAAAGGCTAAAAAAGTATATTTCTGGAAATTTTACTCCATTTTTTTGCTTATATTTAGCAGACTCCCCTTTTTCAGGCAGTTATATGTCATTCATACCAATATTTGTCTTGTATTGGTTAAAAAATAAAGAAAAATAGGTATTGGGTAGGGTACCATGGCATCTGCCACATTCACACCTAAATAGTGTGAATGTAAGTCCTTGAGGAAACTGTCAGCTGTCTTGAGATAATATGAAAGAATATATCCAAAGTGTAGAGGGATAAGAAAAATGGAGGAAAGAAAAAAATTGGAGCTGCTTCAATTTTACCGGCTTCTGGACATCCTTTAACTTATCATTCTCTGATGATTTTTGTGATCTTCTTGAAGGACATACAAATTACATGCACTGAAAGATCCCATTTAGCTCTAAACCTTAGCCAGTCTTTTACTCATTTTTACATAGTAATGTGATTTGAGAGGTGAAAGAAGGCTCTTGATTCAAAGACTGTCTATTTCTGCTTACCACCATTTCTTCTAACATTTCATCATTAGCCACCATCAGAACACAGGTGATGTTCCCTATTAGGTATCCATTCTCTTGAATTTAAATAATCTTAGAAACTGCAGCTGCAGCTTTAGGAACTATTGTCCAGGGACTGGGTTAAAAGGAGAGGACTAAAGATGCATAAAAAGTGTTCCATGAACTCAAGGAGTGTTCAGGCCAGTGATGGATATGAATAAGTTTACAAAAAAATAAAGTAAAAGGCTGTAAGTGCTGTACTTTAAAAAGCTTCAAGGGCATGGAGGTAGAGTGTCTGTGATAAAGTTGAGAGCTCAAATACCTAAGAATATTTTCCCTATTTTCTTAAACAGTTAGTAGTTATAGCCATTTATGATAGTACTTTGGAGCAGATATTTTTGCATTTCCACCTAGCTGAGCTGAAAGCACTGCCTTGGAATATTTATCGTAGTAGAAAGGCAGGGAGGGTCTTGGGCATAATGGATATAGTTTAGGTGAACTAGGCCAGATCACAAATTTGAGAAGTGTTGAGACTTGGAGCAAGGCTATCTTTGTACTTTGTTTTTGTTTTCTGAAATACCAGTAGACAGTGTAAAGTATGTATATGGGAATGACTAAAATTGGGCTACATAGCTCCCCACTGATTCCTACTAGCAGCTCACACAGAACCTCCAAATTTGGTGATCTTGGCAGTTCACATGAGATGGTATATTTACAAAGTGAGCATCATTACCTTTTTATACTCTTAGCATCTGTAGTGCCCAGAAATAACTTACACCTCTGTACAAAACAACGTTTCTCATGTTTAGCAAGTCACGTCACCCAAACCTTGAAGTTTTCGTGTCAGCACACAGGTTCCCTCTCTTATCTCTGCCCACAGCAGGGCTTAGGTCTTAACATTTATTTCACTCAGCTAACTGTGTAGGTAAAAGGTAAAAAAAAGTGAACAGATACATGAGAGAATTGGAGGAGGACGTCTTAAAGGCTTATAAATGTCTCCTCACCCTGACTCTGATACCAAGAGCATATAATTGTGCAATGAAGTAAAAAGGCATTCTACATTCAGTGTGTGTGGAACAAGCTGACAAGATCACCATATGAAATAAATATATTGCAACAAGTAGAAGCCACACAATTAGAGGTAGTTTTTAAATAAGTACATAACAAGTATTCATTTTTAGTCATAGCCTTTAAACTTCATATTCTTTCTGAAGAATTGAAGGTGACATAAAATTAAACTAACATAAAATTATACATAAGAAAGTTTAGAGATAATCAAAGGAAAGTAGTGAGAATAACCTATTCCACGCACCCAAGGTAAGATAGTGGCGGTGTCTTTTGGCCCAAAAGATAAATAGATTTTATTTTTTGTTGTTATTATTAAAGCAATGGTAATCATTAAAATTTCCCATAATATAAAAA
This sequence comes from Mesoplodon mirus, assembly GCF_964341445.2. Taxonomy (NCBI): domain Eukaryota; kingdom Metazoa; phylum Chordata; class Mammalia; order Artiodactyla; family Ziphiidae; genus Mesoplodon; species Mesoplodon mirus. The sequence continues at coordinate 20,563,147 of NC_138983.1, forward strand.
TCTCTAAGGAAGAAAGTGAGAATTATCCAAAATAGTAATGCTAAAAGATTAAGTATTAAATAATATTAAAATGATTATTCACGTTTTATTTTCTATCTGGACACACTTTTCTAAACACACACACACATACACACAGTGTGATATTTTATAGCCTTCTTCTTCACTCAACACTATGTTGTAAATAATAGGTTTCATGTTGATAAATAAATATAGATATAGATTTTAATTTTAATTACTGCATTCTAGTTCATTGTGCAAATGTATTACATAGCTATATATCCAGTTCTCCATTATAATAATTTAAATTGTTTTCAATTATCAAATATTAAATCAAACAGTATATATCTTAGGGTAGCCATATAATCAATGTTTAATTGCAGAAATGAGAAAGCTCTGAGTTTTTATAAAAATTGTTAGCATGGCTGAAAGAGTGAGTTCTAGACTGCGCCTGCAGGAGTGATTTCCAGGACACTTCCATGGAACAGGGCCACCAGGAGAATGGCTATTTTTCCTACAATCTGGAAGCCTGGCCATCAGGAAGCAGTTCTTGAAACTCTTAACTCCAAGAGGACAAGGCCTTACTTATGATGCACAGATCATGAAACTTTTGAAATGAAAGAAAAGCTATCATCTCTAGAGTCAGAAATGTGCTGCTGTCATCTCAACAGCTGGTCCCAGGAAAATTCTGCTGAGTTGTGACCCAGGTATCAGGAAGCTCTGGCACAGGATATGTGGACCCAGAGCTTTGCCACACTGTAAGAATTGCACTGACAAAGTGTATGTCATGAGATTTGACACCCGTGAAGTTAGTGATTGGTCCTTGGCTGCTGCCACAAGAAACCCAAATGCTTCCACACTGTATTTGCCAGCAGAAAATGGAAAGAACTGCTAAATGACCTCCACATTAATCGTGTGTGCCAAATCTCATGGGCGCACCTGCATAAATGAACCTAAAACACATCAGGAACCCTAGCTTCAAGTGAGTCTGTGAAATATGTGTGTTAGCTTTCCCGATTCTTCAGTAAAGGAAGACCCAGAAAAAAGGTGGAATGGAGTCTGAAGTTCAATCCACTTTATTTACTAAGATTACCAGGTTGTGAAGATCTGCTTAGGAGACAGGCAGCCCTATTTCAAAGTCACAACTATTGTGACACTGATCAAGTTATTTAACTTCTATTATCCTGAGATCCTTCAGCTATAAAACTGGGATAGTAATAGGTAAAAATCATTCATAGTGTTTTATGGTGGTTAAATTAGATAATTCATATATAATACACAAAAAAAATGTTAGCTATTGTCATTTTATGGGCATCTCTGCAAATTTGTCTAATTATTCCTTTAAGATAAATTTCTATAAGTGGAATTTTATGACTAATGGACATGCACATTTATGTATTACAGTAAGACATAAAATGTAAAAAATGGCCAGAGTTACACTGCTGACAGCAAACTGTGAGGGTGGCCATTTCCCAACAACATTGCCTGTATTTAGCGTTGGTAGTATAATATTTGCTATATGAGAGAGGACGTCACATTTTTGCTTAAATTTGCAATATTTAATTAATGAGGGTAATCAAATTTTAGTAAATAAACTAATCAATTGCATTTTTGCTAGAAACTGTTTATTCCCTTTGATAACTTTCTGTTGAGGTGTTTATACAATTTATATTACTTAGATAATAAATTTACTCCTGATATATAAATACTCATTATAAAACAAATATTTTAACCTTTTGTCATGTTATAAATATTTTATTTTCCCCAACTTTATTGATATATTGATATACAACTAAAATTTTATGTATTTAAAGTGTACAACATGATGATTTGATATTTGTGTACACAGTAATATGATTACAGCAATCAGGTTAACGCATCCATCACCTCACAGTTATCCTTTGTGTGTGTGTGTGTGTGTGTGTGTGTGTGTGTGTATGTAGTAACAACACATAAGATCTACTCAATTAGCAATTTTCAAGTATGCAATATAGTATTATCAACCATAGTTACCATGCTGTACATTAGATCACCAAAACTTATTCATCTTAAAAATGAAAGTTTAAGCCCTTTGACCAACATCTGCCCATTTACCCTACCTCCCAGCTCCTGGAAACCATTATTCTACTCTCTTTTTAATTTTCTGAAGAATCTCCATACTGTTTTCCATAGCGGATGTGCAAATTTACATTCCCACCAGTGTATGAGAGTTCCCTTTTCCACATCCTCACCAACATTTGTTTTTGTTTTTTTCTTTCTTTTTGATCATAGCCATTCTGACAGGAGTGAGGTGATATTTCACTGTGGTTTTAATTTGTATTCTCTGACGGTTAGTGATGCCAAGCACCTTTTTATATTTGCTGGCTATTTCTATACTTAGCCATAAATCATATAAATATATTATTTATAATATATATATAATATATAAATATATTATTGTACTAATACATTATTAAATATATTCAAAATAAAAAATGAAAAATAAAAACTTTAAGTTAACACATATATTTAATATTCCTAATATTTCCCCCTCAAACTATGATAGATCCTGAACACCCACAGAACATCCTGTATTCTACCGGGTATATTTACTCTAGATACATTTTCTTTCCCTACAGTTATGACCTTGCAGAAGGAAAAAGAAGAAATTATGCAAACTTGTGCTTTTCTTTCCCTCACATTACAAGGGGAGTTTTGGCGTATCAAACTCAGCAATACCCTTGTGCTCAATACCTGTGTTGAGAGAGTAAAGAAAGGGGCTAATTCTGATGATAAAATAGATAATATCTGTGCATGCACAAAACAGATTGCCTAAACAATCCATGCATATCAGAATAAATGTCATACAGTTTTCACACTCAGCATCATCAATGGGGTGATGCTGATTTGGAGTCTCTCCGTCATAGCACCACTATGTTACACTTGGCACTATTTAAAACTTTGGATTGGCAAAAACAGTGCTTTGAGTTGCTACATCTCTGTTAGTAGAGTTTCCAGCATAGGCTCACTGACAAATATCACAATAAACACTGCCAGAAGAGTCATAAGCAAGATTCATAAGCGAGATCTGCTCCACCAAAAAGGTATCTTCCAGGAAATTTTAAACTTTTGTGTTTTTAGCTTTACTCATTGCCATGCCTCATTTTCAAGAAAGCTCCTATATTTGAGTTTGCAGAGTTTAAATAATTGGGGACTTTGAAAATAAATCAATAAAATTATGATATTCTACTTTTACAATCTAAATTTTCAGAGTAATTTTGATGTTTTTCCAAAAAATTTTAGTGTAGATGCTGAGTTCATTCTTAAGTAATGTCCTATAAGTACCTGAATTATAAGAAAATACAGTCTCTTTAATCTAATGATAAAGAAGTTTGATTCAATGTTTGAGGCAGGAGAGATTAAGAACAACGTGTCTTTTTCAGCTTCAATTCTTCTCTCACAACTTTAACTCTGGTTCTCTTTCTGTAGCCATTTCTCCCTGAGCCGCTTCTTTCCATTTTTCTTTTTTCCCCCGCTTTTCCTGATTGATATCTAAATACATAATTAGGCATTTGGACAGCAGTAGGGTAAGAGATGGTGATAAAATTAAAATCAAAGAAAGCTAATGTGTCCAAAGATCTTAGAGATCATTTATTCAAAGTCTCATATTTTGTAAATGTAAAAACGAGGTTTGGAGAAAATAATTTTTTTGTGTGTTTATGTATATGTACATGTGTGTTTTTCCCCTGGGGTGAGATAAGTAGTAAACGAACCAGAGCTAGAGCTAAATATTCAATACATTCAAGTAAAAGGTCTTTTAAGATATATGTCCATATAACTTATACATAGAGTAGAGAAATTGAGGAAGAGACATGAGACACATTTATAAAGCCATATATAATCTTAGAATAATCTCTTATACTATAGCTTATCTATTATCTATTTATCTATGCCTTGTGTACTCTGTGTTGTATTTTATATTACATCTTGCAGTGCTCAATCTTCTGGTACCAAGACTGCTTTTACTCAGAAACGTTCCATACACACTGAATGTGTGAAAATAGTCTTATTTGATATTTCTGAATTTTTAGCTTAATTGCCAAAATATTGATATTAGAGCACTTGAACATTTACAGCTGTTTCATATAATATTAATTAATTCTGACAATAAAGTGGTTAGTTAGATAATATCGTCCCCCTATTTTAAAGATGAGGAATCTAAAATGTGAAAGGCACTTTATAGGACTGGGGTCAGAGACTAAATACTAAAGATGAGAACATCCCTGCTCAGAAGACAGGAGAGTCAGTCCTTTTCTACTATAGCACATTTTGTCTGGTAAACTAACCTAAATGTGAAATATTTTCTAGGGCCTCCTAGTTTTTCCTTCCTATTAAAGGAGACTTTATTTTTTACTTTGTGTCTTACTTTTTGTCTATGTCAAAATTGAGCATTTAGGATGCTAATTTTTCAGCTAATATAAAGATAGTAATTGCAATTCTTCATTGAGTGAAGGGGACCTCTCTTTTTCTAACCTTTCCACAGTTGAAGACTCAACTCTGAATTACAGGAAAAATTGGCATGCCACTTGTTTCCCAAGTCATTTTACAATAGACTTTCACATAGGAGTCAACTTTATCACCTATCACCAAGAGGTTCATGTAAAAGAGTATGTTGCTAGTGAACTAAATGCTTGGGTTGTGGACTGCCATTGGTTTTAAGATAAAAAATCTCATCCGCACATTATAAGGGACTTAGATGTCAAGGCTAGTTATTAAATCATGCTGAGCATTACTAATTTAGTAAGGCTGTTATTTGCTGCACACTAGGACAGGTAATTAGGAACACTTCCATGAGTAATTTTGAAATGTGGCAACTCACTTGATAATCATCATTAGTGTATATTTAGTCTTTGAAAATGGCAAAGAATCCCCTTGAAATGTTCAATATTACTCACTTCCATAGGCTGAGGACATGGCTTAATTATTTATGACTTAAAATTATACCATGCTCAGTCAAATTGAACACTTGATATATGCCCTGGAATCCAAGCTGCTCAGTGTTTCTGGTGATTGCCGGACCCTAAAAACACCAGACTAATCTTGAACTTTAAATGTGTAAACTTGTTTTGCCTTTTCAAAAAGTTTACTATTTATGCCACTTATGCTTTATTATTTTCTTTTTTTTTCCTTAGAAACCTATATGAATAAATCAAGGCTAGAATCTGGAGAATGCCATAAAAGACCTTCTATGATTATTTCAAACTGCTTTGTAGGTTCGTTCACCCCTATTCCCCAAAACTGTGAGATTTCAATTTCTTTTCTCCTGTTAGAAAACACATACTTTTTGAGATCAAGACTCCACAACTCTCATTTTCTCAATAAATCTATGTCTGATCCTTCTCATCTCACTCCCTGCCATCGTGATCTGCCTTTCCTAGCAGTTGGCCAGTTTTGACTATAAGCTTCCAGAGCAGTGACATTTTTCACAGTTATCAGGATGCATTGCAGTTCGTTGTTTCTCTGTTCGTCCTTCCCACTAGAATGTTAGGTCCCTGTGGTTTACAAATGCCTTAATAAGGTTTGTTCCAGTGTTTAGTGCAGTGTCAGTGTACAGTAAATGTTCAATTAATGTTAGCTTGAAGTAGCAGCAAAAACACTTCACCCTTTCAGTGACCCTGCCCCTTAAGATTTATTATTCCTTTATTTGATTTCAATCATTTTAAATGTATTGGGACTTGTTTTATGGCCTAACTTATAGAATGTTCCCTGTACACTGAGAAATATGTGTATTCCACTGTTGTTGGGTGGAATATTCTATAGAAGTCTGTTAATACTAGTTTGTTTATACACACTACAATATATAAAATAGATAGAACTATACTCAGTATTTTGTAATAACACATAATGGAAAATAATCTGAAAAAGAACATATATATATATGTTCATATATATATGTTCTTTTGTATGTTTCACATATATATGTTCATATATATGTATGTATGAACATATATATATGAACCACTTTTTTGTACACCTGAAACTAACACATTTTAAATCAACTATACTTCAATAAAAAAAGAATAGTTTGTTTATAATATTATTCAAATCTTCTATTTCCTTGCTGATCTTCTGTCTAATTGTTCTATCCTTGATTGAAAGTGAGGCGCTGATGTTCAATGATTATTGTAGAACTATATTTCTCCAATCAGTTCTTGTAATTTTGCTGTATGTATTATGTCCTCTAACTATGATGGAATTAAATTAGAAGTCAATAACAGAAAAAAAAATAAGTAAGATATACAAATATGTGGAAATGAAACAACACATTCATAAAAAATAAATGGCTGTGAAGAATCACAAGGGAAATTAGCAAATAATTTAGGAGGAATGAAAATATAAACATAACATACCAAAAGTTATGGAATGCAACAAGTCAGACAGAAATGTGTTAAAAATATTTTGTTATTGATATATCAGTTTGTCTGACATGAAAAACTCTGTGTGTATGTAAAATCAATTGACATAATAGTATGTACAAGATGATTCCATTGTCATTTTTTAAGTTCCTGTAGTCATGAAATTTATCTTAGAGGGAGAAACTTAGAAAGCAAAATAAATAAAAGTGAAAATAATTTTAAAAATGTTTTTCCTATTTTAAATATAAGGAATCTAGATTTAGAAAGTTTAGGTGAATAGCCCAAGTTCACATAGGTAGGAAGTGATTTTCTTTGCATTCCTGTGGTCAACATCTTTCCTAAAGAAGACAGTCAAGGTGAGGGTACAGCTGAGATCACAGAGGAGTGGGGAATTAGTGGCAGTTTTTCTAGGACTTAAAGATTTCAGAATGAATATGTGGGGAAAATCTGTTCTTTAGGCAAAGTTAATCTTAGAATATAATCTATTTCAAGTTATAGCATTTTTGCCATTTTGCAGTGGTATTTTTGTAGAACATAAAAATGTCTATTTCAGTGCCATGTGAGCATAACTTTATATAGAATGTGAAAGTATGGGGCGAGGGAAGGAAATGCTTGCTGCTTTAGCACCACAGTGGCAAAACGGTCTGAACATGATGCCTGTCCTCATAGATTAAACGTGAAAACAAAACTCTCCGCAGTGAGGAGAAAATACAGTTGGTTATGAATTCATCTGCACCTGTCCACACAGGTATTATATCCACCACCCGCTGTGACATTTATATCTACCACCCACGCTTGGTGTTTCCTGCCGATGGCTCACAAGAGCCATCATTCTTCTCTTATCTGGGTCCATCACACCCAGCATAGTTAGGAGAGATTTAACCCTGACAAAATGTTGGTTAAAAGAGAGATGGAAGCAATAACACACACAAAAAGATTTCTACTCTTCACGCAGGGTGAGAGCGCAGTTCATGACAATGTGGGTACTTCAGACTTGGCTTTGAATCCTGGTATCTGCCTCACTATTGACTGTGAGCATATTACAGATTCAGAGTCACAGTCTCAGTGATTTAATCGGTGAAATGGGAGAACAATGTTTACCTCTGGAGGACTGAGTACGAACATGTAATACATTAATACTTTCAGCACTCCACAAACATCAGCCTCTCTGTTTAGTAGTAAATCTATGATTTGGACTTTCCCTATTTACTCAGCAGGAAGATTAACTGATATACCAAATGGTCAAATACTCAAAACGATTTATTTCCCCTCCTTGTCAGGTTATACGTGTTGGAACAGCCATGTATGACGTACAGTTCTGGTCTTCAGGTATACTCCCTGACTAGTAGTAACCACTGTTTTGTTTTCTCATTCTTAATAGAGTTTTCTTAAGATATTCTTAACTATATAACTATATTCTTATTGAAAACATTATTCTAATAAAATACCTGCAACAGTGGTGTTACCATGCATGCCATCTAAGGAAGGAAGATGATAAAGAGAAGCTGCAATATTTGATTCGGGGTCCCTTCCTAACTTCAAACAGAAAAGTGCAGTTTTAAAATCTATTTTACATTTTGAGGAGCCATGTAATATTTCGTTTGACTAAAGAATTGCACTCTTCTAAGGAGTTTTAAAACTAAAGCCTCTAAATGTTTTAAAAATTCAGTTTTTGTTGATAGTTGAAGCCTACAGAGGGGATGCGACTTTGAACAGGTTTCCCAAAATTTTAATGTAAAAGGAAAAAGAGACTGTGTTTTTCTCATGGTCCCTCTCCGTTTCCTTGTCAATGAGCAACATTGTATTTAGATATTGGCTAAATATGTAAATAAATAGATAAATAAATAAATAAATGGACAAAAGGAAATAGAAGTAGAGAAACAGAAAAGATAAAGAGAAAACCAAAAGAAATCACCAGTTGTATTAGTTTTCTAGGGCTATCATAACAAAGTTCCACAAACTGGGTGATTTAAAAGAACAGAAGTTTATTTTCTTAGAGTTCTGGAAGCTAGAAATCTGAAACCAAGTTTTTGGCAGCATCGTCCTCCCTTCAGAGCCTCTAGGGGAGGATGCTTCCTTTACCTCTGCCAGCTTCTGGTAGTCCCAGATGTTCCCTGGCTTGTAGATGCTTCATTCTAAACTCTGCCTCTCTCTTCCCAAGGCATTCCCCCGGTGTATTTGCCTTTACAGCATCATTCCTCTTCTTATAAGGACAGCAATCACATGGAATAAGGACCCATCCTACTCCAGTATGTACTTAACTTAGCTTAACTAATTATTATCTGTAATGATCTCATTTCATAATAAGGTCACATTCTGAGTGACTAGGGGGTTAGGACTTGAACACATCTTTTTTTTCTCTTTTTTTTTTTCTATAGGTATTCTTTTTTTATTTTTTTTATTTTTTGCTTTATAACAAATTTAATCAGTTATACATATACATATGTTCCCATATCCCCTCCCTTTTGCGTCTCCCTCCGACCCTCCCTATCCTACCCCTCCAGGCGGTCACAAAGAACCGAGCTGATCTCCCAGTGCTATGTGGCTGCTTCCCACTAGCTATCTACCTTAAGTTTGGTAGTGTATATATGTCCATGCCTCTTTTTCACTTTGCAACAGCTTACCCTTCCACCTCCCCATATCCTCAAGTCCATTCTCTAGTAGGTCTGTGTCTTTATTCCTGACTTACCCCTATGTTCTTCATGACATTTTTTTTTCTTAACCTCCATATATATGTGTCAGCATACAGTATTTGTCTTTCTCTTTCTGACTTACTTCACTCTGTATGACAGACTCTAGGTCCATCCACCTCATTACAAATAGCTCAATTTCATTTCTTTTTATGGCTGAGTAATATTCCATTGTATATACGTGCCACATCTTCTTTACCCATTCATCTGATGATGGACACTTAGGTTGTTTCCATCTCCGGGCTATTGTAAATAGGGCTGCTATGAACATTTTGGTACATGTCTCTTTTTGAATTATGGTTTTCTCAGGGTATATGCCCAGTAGTGGGATTGCTGGGTCATATGGTAATTCTATTTGTAGTTTTTTAAGGAACCTCCATACCGTTCTCCATAGTGGCTGTACCAATTCACATTCCCACCAGCAGTGCAAGAGTGTTCCTTTTTTTCCACACCCTCTCCAGCATTTATTGTTTCTAGATTTTTTGATGATGGCCATTCTGACTGGTGTGAGAAGATATCTCATTGTAGTTTTGATTTGCATTTCTCTAATAAGCAAAGATGTTGAGCATCCTTTCATGTGTTTGTTGGCAGTCTGTATATCTTCTGTGGAGAAATGTCTATTTAGGTCTTCTGCCCATTTTTGGATTGGGTTGTTTGTTTTTTTTGTTATTGAGCTGCATGAGCTGCTTATAAATTTAGGAGATTAATCCTTTGTCAGTTGCTTCATTTACAAATAGTTTCTCCCATTCTGAGGGTTGTCTTTTGGTCTTGTTTATGGTTTCCTTTGCTGTGCAAAAGCTTTTAAGTTTCATTAGGTCCCATGTGTTTATTTTTGTCTTTATTTCCATTTCTCTAGGAGGTGGGTCCAAAAGGATCTTGCTGTGATTTATGTCATAGAGTGTTCTACCTATGTTTTCCTCTAAGAGTTTGATAGTGTCTGGCCTTACATTTAGGTCTTTAATCCATTTTGAGCTTATTTTTGTGTATAGTGTTAGGGAGTGATCTAATCTCATACTTTTACATGTCCCTATCCAGTTTTCCCAGCACCACTTATTGAAGAGACTGTCCTTTCTCCACTGTACATTCCTGCCTCCTTTATCAAAGACAAGGTGACCATATGTCCGTGGGTTTATCTCAGGGCTTTCTATCCTGTTCCATTGATCTATATTTCTGTTTTTGTGCCAGTACCATACTGTCTTGATTACTGTAGCTTTGTAGTATAGTCTGAAGTCAGGGAGCCTGATTCCTCTAGCTCCATTTTTCCTTCTCAAGATTGCTTTGGCTATTCAGGGTCTTTTGTGTTTCCATACAAATTGTGAATTTTTTTGCTCTAGTTCTGTGAAAAATGCCAGTGGTAGTTTAATAGGGATTGCATTGAATCTGTAGATTGCTTTGGGTAGTAGAGTCATTTTCACAGTGTTGATTCTTCTAATCCAAGAACATGGTACATCTCTCCATCTATTTGTATCATCTTTAATTTCTTTCATCAGTGTCTTATAATTTTCTGCATACAGGTCTTTTGTCTCCTTAGGTAGGTTTCTTCCTAGATATTTTATTATTTTTGTTGCAGTGGTAAATGGGAGTGTTTTCTTGATTTCACTTTCAGATTTTTCATCATTAGTATATAGGAATGCCAGAGATTTCTGTGCATTAATTTTGTATCCTGTAACTTTACCAAATTCATTGATTAGCTCTAGTAGTTTTCTGGTAACATCTTTAGGATTCCCTATGTATAGTATCATGTCATCTGCAAACAGTGACAGCTTTACTTCTTCTTTTCCAATTTGGATTCCTTTTATTTCCTTTTCTTCTCTGATTGCTGTGGCTAAAACTTCCAAAACTAGGTTGAATAAGAGTGGTGAGAGTGGGCAACCTTGTCTTGTTCCTGATCTTAGTGGAAATGGTTTCAGTTTTTCACCATTGAGGACGATGCTGGCTGTGGGTTTGTCATATATGGCCTTTATTATGTTGAGGAAAGTTCCCTGTATGCCTACTTTCTGCAGGGTTTTTATCATAAATGGGTGTTGAATTTTGTTGAAAGCTTTCTCTGCATCTATTGAGATGATCATATGGTTTTTCTCCTTCAATTTGTTAGTATGGTGTATCACGTTGATTGATTTGCGTATATTGAAGAATCCTTTCATTCCTGGAATAAACCCTACTTGATCATGGTGTATGATCCTTTTAATGTGCTGTTGGATTCTGTTTGCTAGTATTTTGTTGAGGATTTTTGCATCTATGTTCATCAGTGATATTGGCCTGTAGTTTTCTTTCTTTGTGACATCCTTGTCTGGTTTTGGTATCAAGGTGATTGTGGCCTCGTAGAATGAGTTTGGGAGTGTTCCTCCCTCTGCTATATTATGGAAGAGTTTGAGAAGGATAGGTGTTAGCTCTTCTGTAAATGCTTGATAGAATATACCTGTGAAGCCATCTGGTCCTGGGCTTTTGTTTGTTGGAAGATTTTTTATCACAGTTTCAATTTCAGTGCTTGTGATTGGTCTGTTCTTATTTTCTATTTCTTCCTGAGTCAGTCTTGGCAGGTTGTGCATTTCTAAGAATTTGTCCATTTCTTCCAGGTTGTCCATTTTATTGGCATAGAGTTGCTTGTAGTAATCTCTCATGATCTTTTGTATTTCTGCAGTGTCAGTTGTTACTTCTCCTTTTTCATTTCTAATTCTATTGATTTGAGTCTTCTCCCTTTTTTTCTTGATGAGTCTGGCTAATGGTTTATCAATTTTGTTTATCTTCTCAAAGAACCAGCTTTTAGTTTTATTGATCTTTGCTATCGTTTCCTTCATTTCTTTTTCATTTATTTCTGATCTGATTTTTATGATTTCTTTCTTTCTGCTAACTTTGGGATGTTTTTGTTCTTCTTTCTCTAATTGCTTTAGGTGCAAGGTTAGGTTGTTTATTCGAGATGTTTCCTGTTTCTTAAGGTGGGATTGTATTGCTATAAACTTCCCTCTTAGAACTGCTTTTGCTGCATCCCATAGGTTTTGGGTCGTCGTGTCTCCATTGTCATTTGTTTCTAGGTATTTTTTAATTTCTCCTTTGATTTCTTCAGTGATCACTTTGTTATTAAGTAGTGTATTGTTTAGCCTCCATGTGTTTGTATTTTTTACAGCTCTTTTCCTGTAATTGATATCTAGTCTCATAGCATTGTGGTGGGAAGAGATACTTGATACAATTTCAATTTTCTTAAATTTACCAAGGCTTGATTTGTGACCCAAGATATGATCTATCCTGGAGAATGTTCCATGAGCACTTGAGAAAAATGTGTATTCTGTTGTTTTTGGATGGAATGTCCTATAAATATCAACTAAGTCCATCTTGTTTAATGTATCATTTAAAGCTTGTGTTTCCGTATTTATTTTCATTTTGGATGATCTGTCCATTGGCGAAAGTGGGGTGTTAAAGTCCCCTACTATGATTGTGTTACTGTCGATTTCCCCTTTTATGGCTGTTAGTATTTGCCTTATGTATTGAGGTGCTCCTATGTTGGGTGCATAAATATTTACAATTGTTATATCTTCTTCTTGGATCGATCCCTTGATCATTATGTAGTGTCCTTCTTTGTCTCTTCTAGTAGTCTTTATTTTAAAGTCTATTTTGTCTGATATGAGAATTGCTACTCCAGCTTTCTTTTGGTTTCCATTTGCATGGAATATCTTTTTCCATCCCCTTACTTTCAGTCTGTATGTGTCTCTAGGTCTGAAGTGGGTCTCTTGTAGACAGCATATATGTGGGTCTTGTTTTTGTATCCATTCAGCCAATCTGTGTCTTTTGGTGGGAGCATTTAGTCCATTTACATTTAAGGTAATTATTGATATGTATGTTCCTATTCCCATTTCCTTAACTGCTTTGGGTTCGTTATTGTAGGTCTTTTCCTTCTGTTGTGTTTCTTGCTTAGAGAAGTTCCTTTAGCATTTGTTGTAAAGCTGGTTTGGTGGTGCTGAACTCTCTCAGCTTTTGCTTGTCTGTAAAGCTTTTAATTTCTCCATCAAATCTGAATGAGATCCTTGCTGGGTAGAGTAATCTTAATTGCAGGTTTTTCTCCTTCATCACTTTAATTATGTCCTGCCACTCCCTTCTGGCTTGTAGAGTTTCTGCTGAGAGATCAGCTATTATCCTGACGGGGATTCCCTTGTGTGTTATTTGTTGTTTTTGCCTTGCTGCTTTTAATATGATTTCTTTGTGCTTAATTTTTGACAGTTTGATTAATATGTGTCTTGGCGTATTTCTCCTTGGATTTATTCTGTTTGGGACTCTCTGTGCCTCCTGGACTTGATTAACTATTTCCTTTCCCATATTAGGGAAGTTTTCAACTATAATCTCTTCAACTATTTTCTCAGTCCCTTTCTTTTTCTCTTTTTCTTCTGGAACCCCAATAATTCGAATGTTGGTGTGTTTAATGTTGTCCCAGAGGTCTCTGAGACTGTCCTCTCTTCTTTTCATTGTTTTTTCTTTATTTTGCTCTGCAGCAGTTATTTCCACTATTTTATCTTCCACCTCACTTATCCGTTCTTCTGCCTCAGTTATTCTGCTATTGATCCCATCTAGAGTATTTTTTATTTCATTTATTGTGTTTTTAATTGATGCTTGATTCATCTTTAGTTCTTCTAGGTCCTTGGTAACTGTTTCTTGCATTTTGTCTATTCTATTTCCAAGATTTTGTATCTGGGAAATAGAATCTTGGATCATCTTTACCATCATTATTCTGAATTCTTTTTCAGGTAGACTGCCTATTACCTCTTCATTTGTTAGGTCTGGTGGGTTTTTATCTTGCTCCTTCTCCTGCTGTGTGTTTTTCTGTCTTATCATTTTGCTTATGTTACTGTGTTTGGGTTATCCTTTTTGCAGGCTGCAGGTTCGTAGTTCCCATTGTTTTTGGTGTCTGTCCCCAGTGGCTAAGGTTGGTTTAGTGGGTTGTGTAGGTTTCCTGGTGGAGGGGACTAGTGCCTGTGTTCTGGTGGATGAGGCTGGATCTTGTCTTTCTGGTGGGCAGGTCCACGTCTGGTGGTGTGTTTTGGGGTGTCTGCGGACTTTTTATGATTTTTGGCTGCGTCTCTGCTATTGGGTGGCGTTGTGTTCCTGTCTTGCTAGTTGTTTGGCATAGGGTGTCCAGCACTGTAGCTTGCTGGTCGTTGAGTGAAGCTGGGTGCTGGTGTTGAGATGGAGATCTCTGGAAGATTTTCACCGTTTGATATTATGTGGAGCTGGGAGGTCTCTTGTGGACCAGTGTCCTGAAGTTGGCTCTCCCACCTCAGAGGCACAGCACTGACTCCTGGCTCCTCAATTTGGGATGATTTGTTGTCCATTCATGTATTCCACAGATGCAGGGTACATCAAGTTGATTGTGGAGCTTTAATCCGCTGCTTCTGAGGCTGCTGGGAGAGGTTTCCCTTTCTCTTCTTTGTTCTCACAGCTCCTGGGTCTCAGCTTTGGATTTGGCCCCGCTTCTGCGTGTAGGTCGCCGGAGGGCGTCTGTTCTTCGCTCAGACAGGACAGGGTTAAAGGAGCAGCCCCTTCGGGGACTCTGGCTCACTCAGGCCGGGTGGGAGGGAGGGGCAGGGAGTGTAGGGAGAGCCTGCAGTGGCAGAGGTCGGCGTGACGTTGCACCAGCCCGAGGTGCACCGTGCGTTCTCCCAGGGAAGCCGCCCCTGGATCCCGGGACCCCGGCAGTGGCGGGCTGCACAGGCTCCCGGAAGGGCGGTGTGGACAGTGACCTGCGCTCGCACACAGGCTTCTTGGCAGCGGCAGCAGCAGCCCCAGCGTCCCACACCCGTCACTGGGCTCCGTGCTTTTAGTCGCGACTCGCGCCCGTCTGTGGAGCCCCTTTAAGCAGCGCTCTTAATCCCCTCTCCTCGCGCACCAGGAAACCAAGAGGGAAGAAAAAGTCTCTTGCCTCTTCGGCAGCTCCAGAGTTTTCCCGGACTCCCTGCCGGCTAGCTGTGGCGCATTAGCCCCCTTCCGGCTGAGTTCTCACCACCAGCCCCAGTCCTCTCCCTGCGCTCTGACCGAAGCCCGAGCCTCAGCTTCCAGCGCCGCCGGGGCGAGCAGACAAGCCTCTCGGGCCGCTGAGTGCCGCTCGGCACTGATCCTCTGTGCGGGAATCTCTCCGCTTTGCCCTACCCAGGTATGTGGGGAGTTTCTTGCCTTTTGGGAGGTCTGGGGTCTTCTGCCAGCGTTCAGTAGGTGTTCTGTAGGAGTTGTTCCACGTGTAGCTGTATTTCTGGTGTATCCATGGGGAGGACGGTGATCTCCGTGTCTTACTCTTCCGCCATCTTACCCGGAAGTCCGTATAGTTGAACACATCTTTTTGAGAGACACAATTCAGCCTGTAGCACTCATTGTTTCTAATAGGTTAAGGTAGGTTCTTTGAAGAAAACAATGGGCTTTAAATGGTGAGCAATGATGGTGTTGGCCACAAAAACTGGTTCAGGGCTGGCTTTCCTGGAAAACCAAACAACCTGCAGGGGACAGGAAATGAGTCAAATCCTAAGAGTCTTCACACCCGAAGTTCCTTTACTGACTGCTTGAATACACCACTAGAAATATTCCATTTGAATGATTTTTTTGTGTTTGTTAAAATTCAAATATCCCTTGACAGAATAATACTTTGAACTGTGTGTGGTTTTTTAATATTCTAAGAATAAATGAGTTTAATTAATTTTTTTCCAAAAGCAGTTTTTTAGTTCCTGATGTAGAGGGTGTTAGGACAGCGGATAACTACCAATTTAGATAGAAACTAAGACAACCAGAACAGAAACTTGAAATCTGTTGAATCAGGGGAGCGGAGGGACAACTCTTCACAACTCCTCATTATATTTCCTGTTGCATTGTGAAAACATGACAAGAACACTAAAAGAAGAAAGAAAAAAAGAGAAACTCCAAAACTATGCACTTCCTAAATATGTTTAGTTAAGACTGGGAGGAGAGGGAAAATAATTTTTTTCTTCCATCCCCCGCTAAATGCCCCAAATTATTATGCTGAATGAGTGCTAACAAATTTCCATTTTCACATTAATTTATTCCTAAATTTCATTGTGAGCCTGGTTTTACTCTTCATCTATTTGTTTGCTGTTTTTTTTTTTTCTTGGTTCTCATGTATCTCCTGAAACCTGTGCATCTGAAAGAGTAAAGAAAATGAAAATGCACTTCACAGATGGATCCAGATTGATTGACGAGACAGTAGAAATATACTCTTAAACAAACCAGTGTCTTGTAAGAACGTTTTCTTAAAGTTGTATGTTATTTTTAAAGTCCCAAATGGATAAAAAAGTTTGATGAAACTCAGTAACAACAACAACAAAATAAGCCAATTAAAAAATGGGCAGAGACCTAAATAGACATTTCTCCAAAGAAGACATACAGATGGCCAACAGGCACATGAAAAGATGCTCAACATCACTAATTATTAGAGAAATGCAAATCAAAACTACAATGAGGTATCACTTCACACCAGTCAGAATGGCCATCATTAAAAAGTCTAAAAATAACAAATGCTGGAGGGGTGTTGAGAAAAGGGAACATTCCTACACTGTTTGTAGGAATATAAACTGGGGCAGCTGCTATGGACAACAGTATGGAGGTTTCTCAGAAAACTAAAAATAAAGTTGTCATATGATCCAGCAATCCCACTCCTTGGCATATAACCATAAAATATGAAAACTCTAATTCCAAAAGATACATGCACGCCAGTGTTCAAAGCAGCACTATTTACAGTAGCTAGGACGTGGAAGCAACCTAAAGGTCCATTGACAGATGAATGGATAAAGAAGATGTGGTGTGTGTATATATATATATATATATATATATATATATATATATATATATATATATATATATATAAATTACTAAGCCATAAAAAAGAATGAAACAATGTCATTTGCAGCTACATGGATTGACCTAGAGATTATCATACTAGGCAAAGTAAGTCAGAAAGAGAAAGACAAATACCATATGATATCATTTATATGTGAAATCTAAAATATGATACAAAGGAACCTACCTACAAAACAGAAAAAGACTCACAGACATAGAGAACAGACTTGTGGTTGCCAAGAAGGGTGGGGGAGGGATAGATTGGGAGTTTGGGGTTAGCATATGCAAACCAAGTTATATATAGGATGGATAAACAACAAGGTCTTATTGCATAGCATGGGGACCTATATTCCATATTCTGTAATAAACCATAATGGAAAAGAATTTTAAAAAGCTTGAAGAGCAGACGTTAAAGGAATGAAACTTGATGTTAAAAACTCCTACTGGTATGTTTTGTCAGTATGTTTTTTCAAAATGTAAATGAGTCAGCTTATTAGTCACCATGGTATAGATGTCAGCTCCTCTTATCACATTCTTTTCTTCTTTTCCTTGAAACGTATAAAAGAAGATTGACCAGCGCAAGGGACCAGGTCTCTGCAGCTCCTACAGAAGGCAATAAACACATATGGTCCTCAGAGGAATGGCCCATTATGGTTTATTTAGTCTGCCTTATTAAATTTTTGATAAGAGAGAAAAGGAAAAGACAATTGTGTCAGGCATATGCATGCCCTATTGGCGTGCACAGTCCTGTGTTTTGACAACGGAACAACAAATCCTAACTCTCTAAGGAAACACACTGCTGATCAGATAAGAGCATTCTGCAGTAACTAGTCAGCAGGTTCTCCAAGAGCTACAAAGTCTCGGAAACCATGTGTAATAGTGAAATTACTTGAGTGTATGTCAAAAAAAAGATACCCCAGGCTCAGCCAGAAAAAACACTGTAATGTGATTGTGGTCACCTTCCTTTCTCCCTGCTGTGCTTCTTTCTCATATACATCAGGCCCTGGGTCTGTTCTGAGTCTGCATTCTTTTTGAAGCCAGTATAGTGAGCTTTTGAGTTAGTTGGTTCAGGGCTGTTAATTCTTCATTTCCATGAGGATTAAATTCAATGCCCCGTAGGAAGGCTGTAGGAACTGGAGTTTTACTTTCAAATTTGTTTCTTAAAAAAAAGTCACAGTGGGACATAGGAGGATGTGGAAGTTGCAGTATTGGCATCTCAGGCAACACGGTCTATGGCATGAGGTTTTTATCACCACCGGGAGTGAAAGAGTACAATGTCTTCCTTGTAGCATGAAATGAATGCTTCTCTGTGGTTTAAAGAAACCATGAAACCCCTTCTCATAACAGGAAAAAGAAAGGTTGTACTTGGATGAAACCAAATGTTGACATATGAAGAATCCACATAGAATAGAATGGCCTGGCGTGGAACTCAGTGAGTTACCTTTCCTTTGAGACTCAGATAAGGTTGTCTACCATAAAAATACACCTCTGTGTGATTTATAAACCTCTAAGCAATCTCACAAACTCCTCCAGCATAGCCCTGTCCAATAGCCATCAAAATTTATACTTTTGTTGTTTTTCGTTGGTCCTATACTAATTCTTTATGTGCACTTTGTGGGAGTTGAGGATAGTTATGAAGGGAATGGATATGTTGTAAATGTTTTGAAATTTTCATTGCTCTCTAAACTTCTTTGTCCCTAGTATTTTGTACTCCCAAGGCATCATGGTCTTGGAGGAGCCCATGGCACCAAACATGCTATTCTTTCTGGTAAGAATATCCTACTATTTTAAAGCACATGCTTATCAACATGGCAAACTTACCCATCCTCAAAACTGGTTTCTAGGAAAACACAAATAACAAATGGTGAAGAGGATGTGGGGAAAAGGGAATCCTCCTATATTGGTGGTGGGAATGTAAATTGATACAACCACTGTGGAGAACAGTATGGAGGTTCCTTTAAAAACTAAAAAGAGAGTTACCATATGATCCAGTGATCCCATTCCTGGGCATATATCTGGACAAAACTATAGTTCAAAAAGAAAATGCACCCCTGTGTTTATAGCAGCACTATTTACAATAGCCAAGACATGGAAGCAACCTAAATGTCCATTGACAGAAGAATGGATAAAGAAGATGTGGTACATATATACAATGGAATGTTACTCAGCCGTTAAAAAAGAGAATGAAAGTATGCCATTTGCAGCAACATAGATGGACCTAGAGATAATCATACTAAGTGAAGTAAGTCAGACAAAGACAAATATCATATGATATCACATATGTGGAATCTAAAAAAAAAAAGATACAAATGAATGTATTTACAAAACAGAAACAGACTCAAAGCCTTCAAAAACAAACTTATGGTTACCAAAGGGGAAAGGTGGGTGGGTGAGGGATAAATTAGGAGGTTGGGATTAACATATAAACACTACTATATATAAAATAGATGATCAACAAGGACCTACTGTATAGCACAGGGAACTCTACTCAATACTCTGTAATGACCAATATGGGAAAAGAATTTTAAAAAAAGAGCTGCTATATGTATATGTGTAATTTAATCATTTTGCTCTACACCTGAAACTAACACAACATTGTAAGTCAACCATACTCCAATATAAAATAAAAAGTAAATTAAAAAAATACTGGTTTCCATATCGAACCTTCCTCATCTAACTGATTTGGTTGTTCCATTTTCTGGACCATTACAGAAATTTCTACTGAACTCTATTCCATTCTTATCACAACACATTGTAGTTTAAAAATTCTTTAAACATTCCTTAATGATTATGTTATTCATTGTATCTATGGTACCTAGCACAGCATCTGGCAAAGAGTAGGTACTCAAGGAATGGCTACTGAGTTAACTGAGTAGATGAATGAAGAGTGATGAGATAAACCAATGAACAAATCTAAAATTGTTGAGGGACTGTTATCAAAGTCCTGAACTCTAGTACCAGGCGAGTTTTCATTCCCGTGTGGTCATTTGTTCATTTGTTTTTTTTATATCTCACTGATGTATTAATTTAGCAAATAGCTTTTAAGAATCTACTCTGTCCAGAGATTATAATGGACCTGGAGAATATATCAATGTATAAGGCAGTTTTTGCTCTTGAATTACTGAAAGGTAAGCATGCTTATGGTTTATCTTAATTTGGAGACGTTTCCCTTTTTTAATCAGTGAAAATGCAAGTACACCACAGAAGAGAATACTCAGCATTGCAAACAGTATTTACAGCCTATAAATATCTCTAGTGGAAAGTGTGACTAAGACGCAGTGACAGATATTACCCAGCTGAGCCAAAAAGTGAGCCTCATAGCCTCAAAGCCACCTTTGTTATTTACTAATTGCTTTTAACCTTCCAGGCTGTGCATTCCTTTTCCACTACTGCTCTTGATTTATAGTGTTAGTCAATGTTCCTTTGTTCTAATGGTGATGGTTTGCTGTAAAAGTAGTTGTGTGCTCTCTGTTCTCTTATGAAAATGAGATGTTGCATTTTCAGAAGTTGTTTCCCCAAGGACAATTTTTAAAGGATAAAAACCATTGTAATAACCACCATGCAAACACCCATAATCATGGACACATTTATGTACCTTTAAAACGACTGAAAGTGATTTGTTATATTTTTGTAATGAATTCAATAATTTTGAGTTCCAAAATTACACATGTCTTAAGAACATACCTAACTTTAAAAATTTATAGGGCTTCCCTGGTGGCGCAGTGGTTGAGAGTCCACCTGACGATGCAGGGGACACGGGTTTGTGCCCCGGTCCGGGAAGATCCCACATGCCATGGAGCGGCTTGGCCTGTGATCCATGGCCGCTGAGCCTGCACATCCGGAGCCTGTGCTCTGCAACAGGAGAGGCTACAACAGTGAGAGTCCCGCGTACTGAAAAAAAAAAAAAAAAAAAAAAAACTATAGCTTTTATTTTTAAGAAAAAAAAAATGTGTGAAAATCAGACTTATAATATTCCCACAATAATGAATGTGACCTTGTTACAGTGTCTGCTTAGGAAAAGTAGATTTAAGGTAGACTGTAGGTATCTGCACACCCCTTTCTCCTGGCTAATGAATGAACTATATTGGCTGAGAGGGTACATTTTCTTTCTTCTTGGTGATGGAACACATTTTTATCATTTAAGTTAATTCTGATGCTTTCCAAGCTAAATATACTTTTTCAACATTAAGTAATAAGAAGAAAGGTAATCTTTCTTCCTTAGAGTTTCAGTATAAGAACGTTGTCATATTTCCACTTTTTATGGTAGCTGTATCTTCCATTAGAAGCATAAATTTAAATAGTTCTAATTGTGAGTTCTCCCTTTAATTTTTTTCTATTTCTCTCACTAGCCACTGTCTTACCTCCTTCCCATCCAACTACTGGTGCCACTTTCATATAAATACATTCTACAATTGAAAGAGGTAAGGTTTAGTGAAATGTCCATTTGTCATCTCCTGTCAAGATTAGTATGCTGGTTCAAGGGTATGGGACACAAATGATTTAAACTATTTTACTTTTGCAGTATCTTGCACTCCGATGTTTCCTGGGAAGATGATTTTAACAGGTACTTTCATGAGCTAAAAGAAAAAAAGCTTTGTAAATATTAAGTAACATGTAATAGAGACATATATACACTGCTTTCTTTTTTAATCTGAGGATGTAGCCATTTAGAAGTCTCTCAATTAACAAACATGCAAAACACATTTTTTGTTAATAAAGTATGTTCTGCTTTGTGTTTAGCCAGAGTCCAATTATCCAGTTGGTATAAAGGGATTTAAGTACATTTTTCTTTGAATATGGTACTCTGATGAATTATGACCTTAAAAATGTTGTGTGGAATGACTGTTTTAATTAGAACATCAATTAGCAAAAATTCATTAAATAGTTGTTAAGGGTAATGCTATGGAGATATTTGAAATTATAGAATTTTTTCTCTTTCACTCAAGAACTTTTACATAAAAGTAAAAGGATAAATATACAAACATAGTAAGTGTCTGAGAATGCTGTTCCTTTTGCCTGAAATGTGTTTTCCATGTCCTTGAGTTTTCACCTCAATGATACCTCCTCCAAGAAGCTTTACTGGGCATCCCCCTCTATGTTAGATGCTTTGTGTTTATATTCCATAGCTTGGAAAAAGGTAATAAATACTGGGTCAAACTCTAAAACGATCTAAAGGTAGACAAGAGCAGTTTGGCTTGGATATTTAAGGAAGTTTTCCCAAAGGAGGTACAGTTCATGTTGAAACCTGAGGGACTGCTAAACTGGGCAACTGAAAAGAGATGCAAGGACCATCTAGTGATTTTCAGTCAAATCTAAAAGAAAAATAAAAAAGAAGTGTGGGCATTTCCAATCAGTTAGGAAAGGGTGAAATATTTAATTATATGATGTTAAGACAAATGGTTAATCACATGGAAAAATTAATTTTCTTACTTCACACTAGCAATAACATTAATTCCAGTTAAATTAAAAACAAATAAGTAAACCAAAACAAAACTGCTTTTTTGAATTATTAGATAAAAAATATCAGAGACTCAATATATCTCCTTGATTAAAGACATCTTAAAATCACAAAAATAAAAATTATTAAAAACATCATAAATTTAACATCAAAATTTTAAGTCTAACAAAAGCTATTATAAACAAAGTTAAATCAGACCATATCCTGGGAGAAATTGATCACAACATATATAACTGATAACAAACTTATACCCAGCCTATATAAAGAACACCTGCCATTAAATACAAAACAAACTAACAAACAAAAACTATTATTTAGAAAAATGGGTAAAAGCTAAAGGCAGAAAGATTCACAGAAAAAGTTATATTATTGCCATGTAAATATACAAAATAATGTCTAACGTTTTTAACCAAAGTTTAAAAAATAATAATAATAACCCTTTTCTTCATCACTATTGGCAAAAGTCAAAATATTTTACACTACCAAAGTTCAGCAAAGTCATGAGGAAATCTGCACTATTATTTACTTGTGATTTAGCTCTTTATATGTCAGTTAGGCAGTAGAGTGAACATCTCTCATATTCATGGCTAACAATCAAGTTTGAATAGTTTTTCCCATTGAGGGATATTTCAATTTATGTTTCTTAATATAGAACTAACACAGAAGTCAGAGCTCAAACTTCCAGCCTCTCTTGCATGTAGAGGACAGGCTTTTGGCCTCAGAACCAACAATCAGAATCACCCGTACTGAACTTCCGTTGAGAAGTGAGCAATGCAAGCAAATGGGCTCTGGGTGGGGCTTCCACTTTTCCATTTTCTTTCTCTCTCTTGCTCTCACTCTCTCACCCGCTCCAGGTCCAGGTGGCAGAAGAGGCCACACTTCCACAGAAATCTTGGCAGCCTGGAGAGACACACAGGAGATGCATGGAGAAGGTCCACAGGTACAAGTGGCACAGTAGGATTCCCTCTAACAGTCAAGAAAGCAGATGCAGTGATCGTGGATCCTCTGTAAAGCCAGCTCTGCAGTGCAGATTGGGACATTGTTCCCAGAAGCACAGACTTGACTCAGGAAGATTTTCCAGGCCTCCCAATATCCTTTTGAAAAAAACTTTCTGCTTAACCAGCCAGAGTCAGCTTCTGCTGTGTTTAGTCTAAAACCTTCACTGATAACAATTTTATGTAAAAGAGAAAAAAATATAAAGAAAGGAAAGGAAAGGAAGGAAAAAAGAAAGGTGTGCCACCTTATATTCCAGTAATAAAAAAAATATAGCACAGCACATAGCTTAAGACATTCTGACCATAAGTACACTGTGTAATAGTAAAAAATGGGGAAAATATATTTTCCCATGAATTGGGAAAAGTATAACAAGATGTAGTATAGTCATACAAATGAATCTGTATTTATAAAAAACAAATTTGTATAAAACATACCGTATGAAAACACATCTTTATTTTTATTTATTTATTTATTTATTTATTTTGTGGTACGTGGGCCTCTCACTGTTGTGGCCCCTCCCGTTGCGGAGCACAGGCTCCGGACACACAGGCTCAGCAGCCATGGCTCATGGGCCCAGCAGCTCCGCGGCATGTGGGATCTTCCCAGACCTGGGCACAAACCTGTGTCCCCTGCATCGTCAGGCAGACTCTCAACCACTGTGCCACCAGGGAAGCTCTATGTGTTTTGTTTTTACATAAATATCTATATATCTACATAATTTCAAATCCAAGGGGAGGCACGGAGGTAAAGGAGAAAACGAAAGTGGATAATGGGATTTTGAAACTCCAGTTTCATTTAGAATGTATCACTTTTTTGTGCTGGTCTCAGAATATAAATAACCAACGCTGTGGCTGAATCAGCGCTTGTGGTTCTTATTATGATTGCAAGACACCCTTCTACAATAACCATCAGGAAACTTTGAAAAAATAAAGGTTTATTACTTAAGAGACCTGGAAATTACACAGAACACCTAAGCCACACAGCATGGTCACAGGTAAAGGGAGCAAGAGTACCAGGACCTGGGGTTCTTGCTTTTATTGGGGTTTGTAGGGTGGGAGCTAGGGGTTTTGGATCACTCTTTATTGGTGAATTTAAAACAAAAGAGCAGGAATTTAAAGCGGAGAAAGAGGAAAAAAAAAAATAGAAGTAGCCCAAATGATCAGTTATTGAAACCAACCAGTCAGCCTAGATCTCTGAAACAAAGCAGCTTCAGTGTGGGGAGGTGGTCTGGCTCCTTATCTGTTCTTATGGCAGGCAACGTGTTTTATCCCAGATAGCAGGCTTTGAGGGGGATACCTCTTTGAAACGGATGCCCCTGCAATCAAAGTTGAAGTCAGGCATCTGCTTTACCAAAAAAAAAAAAAAAACCTGTCAATCTACAATCACTCAAAGGAAAATGTCTTCCAGTCTTTCTAATAAATTAAAAATAAATTTAAACACCAGTGTCTATGAAATTCTTCAAAGAGTTAAATAAAATAAACAAAATTTACTGCAAACGAATACACATAAATCAATAAATAAAAATTCCAGCATTGATATTTTAATTGAAGTACTCTGATTAACTATAATTATATGGAAATGCATTTTGTTTGATTCAAGACAGTGTCTTCCATAACTTTTGTACTTTTGAAAGGAGATTATATGGTCTCAAAATGCAGAGTGTGCATAGTCTTTATTATTCTAAAATGCATGATGTGTACCAACAAATTAGATTAGAAGTTTAAGATCTTTTGTAACCAAAATAGTGTCTCCTTTGCAGGTGTGTTTCTTTTAGAATCAAGATGAAATATTACTCTGTGAGGATGAGGTTTTTTTCCTATCCCCAGAAGATGTCAGTTTCTGCAATAGTCAAGTCAGGAGTTAAATTTACCTTTTAAAATGAGGTTTTCAAATTATAAAGCAGATTATAACCATGCCCCACAGCCATCTTCTTTTTATTGCATTATACTTACATAGAAGCCATCGTGATTCTGATGGCAGAGATTAGCTTGAGTAGGTGGTACTGAGTTAATTCATATCCTGGTTGCCCTGGGAGACCTAAATTTAAGCTGCCTATTCTTTCTCAGGGCAAGAAATAAAAATGAGTCGAGTGCCATTTTCTTGGTGCTGTGCATTTCAAAACCTAGGCTTTGTCTCATTTCTTCTCTTAGAGCTGCCATTTATTTGCATTTTCTTTACAAGAGAGGTTTTACACTGCCAACTTTGGTTGAACATCAGGGAAACCAAAAAAGTTTGTTGAACACACAGCTTTCAAGTTTAGGCACTAAATAAATGAATGGATCCGTGAATAAGTTGAATGGTGATTTCACTCATCCGTTCACACATAAATCATTCACACTTAAAAATCAACAAGTGGGATAAAATCACAATTAGAGGTTGCTTACCAAGATAGTAAATACCTTAAAAATAGTAACTGTATCTCTACCTCAGTGATCTTTCATTTGATAAACATTCACTGACTGATTTCCCTGTGTCAGACATTGTGCCAAGCCTTTCATGTACAGAGATGAAGAGATCAGTGTCATCATTTCCAATCAGAACTCATAGTCTGGAGTAGTCAGATGCATAAATTGATATTAAAAAAAATAATTCAGAGCAAAGTGGGATACGTCTTTATATCTTCCATAATTCCTCTAATGGTGCTCTGCCTATATGTAAAAAAAGTACTTAACAAATATTTATTGACTGAATTGTGTTTACAGATAAAGTTCATTACAAATACAAAATGATTCATTACCTGAGTTCCTTCTTTCCCAATTTCCTTGAGGAAACTAACAAATACAAAACATGTCCATGGTTTTATTATGCCATTCATGATTGTAATAGGGTTTCAGGGTTAACACTGGAAGCTACCAGTATTAGAACTGATAAAATCCAACACACCCTTGTGCCTAAAGTATTTTCTGTGGTTACCCAAAGGGAAACCTCTCCTACTCTTATATAGCCTCTGATTAAGAAAAGAAAAAGAGGGGCTTCCCTGGTAATGCAGTGGTTGAGAGTCTGCCTGTTAATGAAGGGGACACGGGTTCGAGCCCTGGTCTGGGAGGATCCCACATGCCATGGAGCAACTAGGCCCGTGAGCCACAACTACTGAGCCTGCGTGTCTGGAGCCTGTGTTACATGACAAGAGAGGCTGCGATAGTGAGAGGCCCGTGCACCGCGATGAAGAGTGGCCCCCGCTTGCCACAA
Source organism: Mesoplodon mirus (assembly GCF_964341445.2). Classification (NCBI taxonomy): domain Eukaryota; kingdom Metazoa; phylum Chordata; class Mammalia; order Artiodactyla; family Ziphiidae; genus Mesoplodon; species Mesoplodon mirus. Next base: position 20,589,696 of record NC_138983.1, read on the forward strand.
ATAGAGAAAGCCCTCACACAGAAACGAAGACCAAACACAGCAAAAATAAACAAATTAATTGATAAACTCCTACCCCCAGCATCTTCTAAAAAAAAAAGAAAGAAAAGAAAAAGACAAGAAGCATAGTCAAAACCTGCCTGACCTTTCGTACAGAGCTGTTGTCAAGACTGTTACCATTTTGCACTTGTATGATCAGAAATTGCAGCAGTGCTGCATAAAATAGAGTCAAATGATGGCTCTGCATGTAAAACAGGGCTCTGAGTGTCTCTTCCTGCACTCTCCTCTTAAAGCCTTCTCCCAATGCTTGCTGTCTCCACGGTAACAGCATCACTGGGATTCTGTTGAAGTGTGTTTGAAAGCTGCATTTACCTGAGAAGTTGGCATATGACAGAGTTGTCCATATCTCTACTTCTCTCGGATTATTTTTCTAGCGAAAAAGAAAAGTATGTATAGAATAGCATTTGCTTATTAATGATCAGACGCCCACATCATTTTTTAAAGTTTTTGTGAAATATTCCAAATAATTATGATACCCAAAGTATCATTACACTACTTAAAAGTATTATGTGCACAGTTTGAATAAATTAATAAATAGATAAATTTTAGCTTGGCCAAAGCATTTGGGTTATGCTTACAAGCTGCAGAAAACATCCATGGTGAGAAGTGATCAAGATCCAGGAGGCGTGAATTTCTATCCAGGTTTTGCTACAGACTAGTGTAATACTGGTCAAGTCAGGTTGGCTAGGACTCAGTTTTCTCATCTAGAAAGTAAGGCTAAAGGAGATGAGGTCAAAAGGGCCTTAGACTAGTTCCATCACAGATTAGTTCAAACTGGCCCTGTCTTAATAACAGAAGGTCAAAGTTTTCTTGCAAGGACCGTGAGCCAAAACTGCAAGGTGCGTTTCTGGAGTATGTGCAGAAGAGGAAATTTTGATGCGATATTGCCAGAACCAGAATATCTCCCCTCAACAAACCAAAGATCAAGACACGACTGGAACTCGAAAGCCAAAACTTCTTCAGATGCGAGGGGTACATTATGCAGAAAAATACAGTGTTAAAGCCCTTTTTCATACCTTAACATAAATGGCCTGGTTTAAAGTCATTCCATTCCAAATCTGTCCTGCCAGGGCTTCCACATACAAACCCATCAGCGTCTAACTCAGAAAAGTTTGGCCCAGCCCCAAATCAGATAGAGAGATTTGAGTCCTGCCTCCTGTCTGCTTGCTGGTGGACCTTGAAGTCGAGCTTTTTCTTTTGTCAAAAGCCTGTGTCATGGTACTGGCTTCTATATAGGGCAGCAAGCCCTTGCTTGGTAAAAGGTCTTTTTAACTTCTCTATAAGTCAGGCAAGACGGTTTTACTCAATGAATAATTTATTTCATTGTCTTATTTTCCATTGATGATCACCCAATGCCCAATATTTTTGGTCTATGATCATATTATCTGTTTTAATCGATGTTCTGTCTCTGGTATTTTGTCCGGATCCTAAAAGAACTTGAGGCTGGCAATAGCATCATTGTGGGCTTGCTTTTTTATGTAAGTTCATAGAAAAGTCAATGAAGTGTAGATCTGTGCTGTCCAATTCTATAGCGTCTGGCCATGTGAGTATTCATAATTAAATTGAACTTAATTGCACTTAACTTAAAATTTATGTCCTTAATTTCAGTAACCACATGTGGCTGAAAGCTGCCATATTGAACCACACAAATATAGACTATTTCCATCATTGCAGAGCATTCTACTGGACCTGGCTCAATTCTCATTTCAACCACTGGAGTGCATTTTTCAGTTTTAAGCAAAAAGAAACAACAGTCTTGTCATGAGAATTCCGTCCTACTCATGAACTACTAAAAAAATGACTTTGTGTTTGAGGAGCAAACTAATATTTTCAAAGTGATGTCATAATACTCAGTAGAGTACCTAACATAATATTCGAAAAATGTTTTTACTAAATGAATAACAAAATTAATTCAAAGCCACGTTTGGTAATTTTTATCAAATCTGAGGAAACCAACTTAAAGAAAAATAACTCTTTTTTGTAGCAGCTGTTGAGAGAACTTTCCCAGTGGAATAAAAATAATGTCTAATATGTCTTCAATGATTTGGAACCGTGGTCATAAAATCAAGTGCCCACATAGACAGGAAGGTATAAATTTAAGGGAGTGGATATAAGAAACTTTAAGCAGTAACAAGCGTGTGCCAAACTAAGGAAAAAGTTCTACTCATTTTATGAAAAAGAAACCAGACACCTAGATATCTAAGTGAAATTTCTTAAGTTTAAATGTTAGCAAATAATTATATATCTCTATGTTATCTGTCTATCTATCGATCTAATAAACTTAACTTGGGGTACATAGTGATATTTTGGGGTAAACTGTACTTCAGGTAATTTTTTAAGTTTTCTATACCATGAAATTATGGCTTTCAGAGGTTAGGTAGAGTCCAAATTTTCATAACTAAGAAGTGACAATGTCAAGAAGTAAATTCCAAATACTTTAGGGTTGATTTCTCTTTGCTTTTTCTTGAAATAACTTATGGTAAAGGCAATTTAAAAAATATTTCTTACTAAAGGGATTCAAGAGATACTACAAATTGGGATTAATAGGAGGATGCTCCAGTTACTTATTACTGCATAATAAACTACCCCCAAATTTGCTACAGTTAATTTTTAGAAAATACAACCTGTCAAAAACTGTTTTATCTTAACATAAAGAAATATTCATTTTTATTAATTCATATAGTCATTCCTTATTTATATCCATCAAATATTTATTAAACTTCTGCTATGATCCAGATACCATATTAGCTCCATAGAAGAATAAGACACAACTTAGATGATCATATAATAAAATAATAACAAGAGTTATTCAAAGCCCTAGTGTAGAGGTAAGTGTTGTATGCAAAAAACAACAACAACAACAAAAAAAAAACCACAGCAGGTAATGAGATTATGTCAGCTTCTCAAATTCATTATTATTTCTTAAAATTTGGGGGATTTACATTCAATTAAGTTGTTTTCTCTCAGGATATTTTATGCAGTGGCTGTCAAAAAACAGCTAGTGCTGGTGTTCTCTTGCATGCGGACTTTCTTATTCTAATGTCTGGCAGCTAGTGGTGATTGGTCTTTAGGACCTAAGTGGGTGTTTTTGTTGTTGTTGTTGTTGCTTGTTTTTTGTTTTTATTTTAAAATGCACTTCATTTTTCTTTTAATCTTTTAATATTTATTTTCTTTACTGGAGTATAATTTCTTTACAGTGTTGTGTTAGTTTCTGCTATACAATGAAGTGAATCAGCTATATGTATACATATACTCCTTTCCCCTTGGACCTCCCTCCCACACCCCCTACCCCGATCTCACCAATCTAGGTCATCACAGAGCACCTAGCTGAGCTCCCTGTGCTATACCGCAGGTTCCCACTAGCTATCTATTTTATACATGATACTGTATTTATGTCAAACCTAATCTTCCAACTCGTCCTACCCTCTCTTTCGCTCCCTGTGTCCACACGTTTGTTCTCTACATATACATCTCTATTCCTGCCCTGGAGCTAGGTTCATCTGTACCATTTTTCTAGATCCCACATACATGCGTTAATATATGATATTTGTTTTTCTCTTTCTGGTCTACCTCACTCTGTTTGACAGACTCTAGGTGCATCCACGTCTCTACAAATGACTCAATTCCATTCCTTTTTATGGCTGAGTAATATTCCATTGTATATATGTACCACATCTTCTTCATCCATTCATCTATTGATGGACACTTAGGTTGTTTCCATGTCCTGGATATTGCAAATAGGGCTGCAATGAACATTGGGGTACATGTGTCTTTTTGAATTATGGTTTTCTCAGGGTATATGCCCAGGAGTGGAATTGCTGGGTCATATGGTAGATCTATTTTTGCTTTTTGAAGGAACCTCCATACTGTTCTCCATAGTGGCTGTATCAATTTACATTCCTACCAACAGTGCAAGAGGGTTCTCTTTTCTTCACACCCTCTCCAGAATTTATTGTTTGTAGAGCTTTTGGTGATGACCATTCTAACCAGTGTGAAGTTGTTTCCATGTCCTGGTTATTGTAAATAGTGCTGCAGTGAACATTGGGGTGAATGTGTCTTTTTGAATTATGGTTTTCTCATGGTATATGCTCAGTAGTGGTATTGCTGGGTCATATGGTAGTTCTATTTTTAGCTTTTCAAGGAACCTCCACACTGTCCTCCATAGTGGCTGTGTCAATTTACATTCCCACCAACAGTGCAAGGGAATTCTCTTTTCTCCACACTCTCTCCAGCATTCATTTTTTTGTAGATTTTTTTGATGATGGCTATTCTGACTGGTGTGAGGTGGTACCTTTTTGTAGTTTTGACTTGAATTTCTCTAATAATTAGTGATGTTGAGCATCTCTTCATGTGCCTCTTGGTCATCTGTATGTCTTCTTTGGAGAAATATCTATTTAGGTCTTCCACCCATTTTTTGATTGGGTTTTTTTTTTGTTTTTCATATTAAGCTGCATGAGCTGTTTGATATTTTGGAGATTAATCCTTTGTCCATTGCTTCATTTACAAATATTTTCTCCCATTCTGAGGGTTGTCTTCTTGACAACTCTCAGAGCTAATCAATGAATTTGGTAAAGTTGCAGGATACAAAATTAATGCACAGAAATCTCTTGCATTCTTATACACTAACAACAAAATATCAGAAAGAGAAATTAAGGAAATGAAAGATCAGAAAGAGAAATTAAGGAAACAATCCCATTTATCATCACAACAGAAAGAATAAAAATCTAGGAAAAAACTTATCTAAGGACTCAAAAGACCTGTACTCAGAAAACTATAACACACTGATGAAAGAAATCAAAGGTGACACAAACAGATGGAGAGATATACTGTGTTCTTGGATTGGAAGAATCACTATTGTGAAAATGACTATACTACCCAAAGCACTCTACATATTCAATGCAATCCCTATCAAATTACCAATGACATTTTTCACAGAATTAGAACAAAAGATTTTACAATTTGTATGGAAATACAAAAGACCCTGAATAGCCAAAGTAATCTTGAGAAAGAAATACGGAGCTGGAGGAATCAGGCTCCCTGACTCCAGACTATACTGCAAAGCTACAGTAATCAAGGTAGTATGGTATTGGGACAAAAAAAGAGAAAGATAGAACAATGGTACAGAATAGAAAGCCCAGAGATATCACCTATGGTCACCTAATCTATGACAAACGAGGCAAGAACATACAATGGAGAAAAGACAGCCTCTTCAATAAGTTGTGCTGGGAAAACTGGACAACTGCATGTAAAAGAATGAAGTTAGAACACTTCCTAACACCATACACAAAAATAAACTCAAAATTGATTAAAGACCTAAATGTAAGACTGAACACTATAAAACTTTTAAAGGAAAACATAGAAAGAGCACTCTTTGATATACATCACAGCAAGATCTTTTTTGCTTCACCTCCTAGAGTAATGAAAATAAAAACAAAAATAAACAAATGAGACCTAAGTAAACTTAAAAGCTTTTGCACAGCAAAGGAAGCCATAAACAAGATGAAAAGACAATCCTAAATGGTTGTTGAACATTTATGTATGATCTTTCCAAGTAGTCTGAGCTTCCTCACAGCACGGTGGCTGGATTTCAAGGATGAGTGTTCCAAGAGAAAGGAAGATATTATAACTCTTTTCATGACATAACTCCAGAAGTCACATTTATTATGTTCTCCATAGTCTATTAATCAAGGCAGTCACAAAGACCTGCCCTTGTCCAAGGGGAAGGTATCCAAGCCCTACCTCTTGTGAGGGGCATGGCATGGTTATAGAAGAGCTTGTGAGACTGGAAAAATTGTTGCAATTGTTTTCTTGATAAACACAATCTGCTATAGAGGGTTAATTTTTTTAACCTTTCTATAAGGAAGCATTCATTTTTTCCACTCATTTGTTCACTCACTATTTTTCAACAATATTTATCGAATTTCTATTATGTTCCAGATATTATGTTAGATTCTAGAAGAAGACACAATCTCCAACTTAGAAGCTGATTTAAAAAATTAATAGTAAAGTGTGTTCAAAATCTTATTGGAAAGGCAAGAATAACATTCAAAGGAAATACAGAAGGGAATATGAACCTGCCAACTGTCCTCAGTTTAGAGGGCAGAGATTCCTCCTCCAGTTATTCTTGTGTTTCTTTAACATACAAAACTCAAGTATTTATACTACCTTCCCCACTGGTTTGGTACACATATAGTTCTGCTGACTGACTGAATGTTCACTTACTCTTCATAAAGTTCTTGAGCTTCTTTTTTTTTTTTAACTCTTTGCATTGAAATTTTAGTAAGTTTGTGATATGAGAAAAATTAAATTATATTCTTTATGATGTAAGATTTGTTCTGGGTTGTAGTCTTTTCTTTTTTGTGAGTAAGTTTTTATTTTAAAGATTTGATTTTTTAAGAGCAGTTCCAGGTTTGCAGCAAGACTGAAGGGAAGGTACAAAGATTTCCTGATTCTCCCTGCATCACACATATATAGCCTCCCTCATTATCAATATCATTTACCAGAATGGCATTTTTTTTTTTTTTACCAAGGATGAACCTACATTAACAAATTATAATTATCCCAAGTCCATAATTTTCCTTATGGTTCACTTTGGCATTGCACATTTTATGGACTTGAACAAATACATCTGTCATTACAATATACTACAGAACTTTTTCACTGCTCTGAAAATACTACATTTTGGCTATTCAACTTTCCACCTCCCCTGCCCCTAGCAACTACTGGTCTTTTTATTGTCTCCATAGTTTAACCTTATCAGAATGTCATATAGGTGGAATCACACAGTATGCAGCCTTTTCATATTGACTTCTTTCACTTACTAATATACATTTAAAGTTCCTATGTGTCTTTAATGACTTGATAGCTCTTTTGTTTTTAAATCTGAGTAATAGTTAATTTGGATGTACCACAGTTTATGTATCCATTCACACACTAAAGGAAATATTGGTTGCTTCTTAGTTTTCTCAGTCATGAATAAGACTGCTATAAACATTCACAGGCAGATTTTTGTGTAAAGATGTTTTCTGCTCCTCTGGGTAAATACGAAGGACCACAATTGCTGGACTGTAAAGTAAGAGTATGTTTAATTTTGTAAGAAACTGCCAAACATCTTCAAGAAATGCTTTACCATTTTGCATGCCTACCAACATTGAATGAGAGTTCCAGTTGTGCCACATCCTCACCAGCATTTGAAGTCAGTATTCTAGATTTTGGGCATTCTAATTGATGTATAGTAGTATTCATTGTTGTTTTAATTTACATTTCCTTAAAGCAGATATGATGTGGAGTATATTTTCATATGCTTATTTCTCATCTGTATATCTTCTTTGGTGAGGTGTCTGTTAAAGTCTTTGGCCCATTTTTTAGTCTAGTTGTTTATTTTTTACTGTTGAGTTTTCAGTGTTCTTTGTATATTTTGGTTAGCAGTCCTTTATCAGACGTGTGTTTTGCAAGTATTTTCTTCCAGTATGTGGCTTGTCCTCTAATTCTCTTGATATTGTCTTTCACAGAGAAGAAGTTTTTCATTTTAGTGATGTCTAGCTTATCAATTATTTTTTTCATGGATTGTATCTTTGGTGTTATATCTAAAAAGTCATCATCATACTCAATGTCCTCTAGATCTTTACCTATTTTATCTTCCAGGAGTTTCATCAGTTGGCATTTTACATTCAGTTCTGTGATCCAATTTAAGTTAATTTTGTGAAGGCTGTTAAGTCTGTGTATTGATTCAATTTTTTATATGTGGATGCGCAGTTGGATATTTGTTGAAGAAACAGTCTGTGCTCCATTGTATTGCCTTTGGTCCTTTGTCAAAGATATGTTGACTCTATATATTTCTGGGTGGTGTATTCCATTCCATTGATCTATTTGTTTATTCTTTCACCAATACTATACTGTCCTGATTACTGTAGGCTTATATTTATAGTAAGTCTTGAAATAGGGTAGCATCAATCTTCCAACTTTGTTGTTGTTCTTCAATACTGTGTTGGTTATTCTGGATTATTTTCTTTTTCATATAAACTTTAGAATCAGTTTCTCAATGTCCATAAAATAACTTCCTGGGATTTTTATTGAGATTGTATTGAAACTATGGAGAAAGTTGGGAAGAATTGATGTTTTGCCAATATTGAGTATTCCTATCCATGAACATAGAATGTCTTGTTGGAAGCCATCCTGAAGCCATTGCACCATGATAAAGTCATGAAGAAATGGAAGGTGAAACTACAAGGCAGCACCATGCCAGGAAGGTGGACCACAGCTCTGTTGTTATGTTTTATGATAATAAATTTACATATAGGGGTAATTTCGTGAGGATGTTGCTCCACGTGAAAGAAAAATTCCTCTAGGACTCCCCCTCCTGAAAATACCACAGAATGGTAAGTACCCACTAAAGCCCTGGGGAAATGGGTAAAGAATTAAGAGCCTGGAACTAAGGGGATGTTTTTATGAAAAACACCGTCTAGTATGGAGTTATGGCCATGGGCCAGCGTTCCTGATGACATAGGAAATTTATGGTTCTATTATAAAGGAAGATTAATTATAGAAAAGCAAACGCCTAGAGCAGAATTGGTTGCTAGGATAGGGAGGAAACACTGTCTCAGTTGGAGGAAACAACAAAAAAGGGCATGCAGAGTATATTGTAAATATTTTCATGGAACCATTGTAAAAGGTTGCCCATGCAAGAAGAGAAATAGGAACAAGTAGCTCCAACTTCTACAATTAAAATAATTATATAACTGCTTGGCTTGATTACTAAGAAATAACCTGTGATTAATGGGAACTTGGGGAAATATTTTAATAGGACATCTAGAAACTAGGGGATATTTTTTAAAACAAATCTTTATAGAATATTTTGAGGTTTGAGTGTGCTAAGATTGTTTGGTCATGTACCTGGTAATGTAATCAACTACAATATATAAACCTGTGATTGTAAACAATAAAGAGAGAGAGAAACATGTGATGCTGATACTTTAAGAAGTGTAATAGATTTATTTCCTTCGCCGATGCTATCCATCCCTTGGGTATCCCTGGACTCGTTGGAGCTGGACTCCGGCAATGTCTGTAATCCTACTTTGTCTCAGAATCTGAAATAATAGGTGGTTGGGAAGAAGGTAAAATAATTGAACAAAATTTTAATACACTTTTACTTATTGTCAACAAAATTGTTTTGAATAATGAACAATAAATATACCATTGTATTAGTTATCTATTGCCAGTTAACAAACTAGTCCAAAATGTATGCCTTACAAGAGTAATCACTTACCTATCACAACTTCTATGAGTCAAGAATTCATGAGCAGTTTGGTTGGACAGTTCTGACTCCAGATCTTTTCTGAGGCTGAAGCCAGAGCTGTAGGTACCTGAAGGCTTGTCTGGGGCTGGAGGGTCTCTTTCCAAGGTAGTTCACTCAAAAGGTGGGTGAGTTGGTGTTGCAAGTTGTTTCCTCTTCATGGGGAACTCTCTTCACGGTTCTTGGGTGTCTTCACAACATGGTAACTGGCTTTCCTCAGAGCAATTGATCTAGGTGACCAAAATAGAAAACAGAATGCCTTTTGTGATCTAGCTTGGAAATAATGGATTCTCAGTATTTCCATACTCTATTAATCACAAAAGACTGTCCTGATTTAACATCAGTGGGAACTCTACAGGGCATAGAGATCATTGGAGGCCATTTTGGAGTCTGCCTACCGCAATGATTAGTCTGTAAATAGTGACATATTTGAAGTCACATATCATCAATGTTCAACATCTGGATTCTGGAATCAAGGTGTTTGGGTTTAACTTCTTATATGACAACTTGCTAGCTCTACAATATTCAGCAAATTATATAATCTCTGTGGACCTTGTTTTCCTGATTTTATATCAGTGGATGTAAAAACAGTGAAAAAACTGTAAATGAAGATAGAAGCATTCTCTGTCATGGATTGTCAAAAGGACGAAATACATTTGTGTGTGTATTCTATATGTGGTCTTCACTCCTTAAGGATTGACTATGATTAATAGCAATAATCCACCCACTTATTAATAATTATTTATTCATAACACAAAAGATGAAGTTATCCATGTTATAGTGAGAGGTATGTATCTCATTCTTTCTGTTGACAATATAATTCTCCCAAAACTGTGAGCAAACGCAAAATATAGCAAATTTTACATTAATGCTTATCACCTAATGTCAACTCATTGTTTACATCTTGAAGAGCAATTCAATTATGTGGCTTCTTACCAATATCCTAAAGTACAAAATTCAACCAGATTAGCAGGAAATGCAGTCTCCTCCTCACTGATATGTCCATAAACGTGTCAAGGTGTTTTCTTTACCATGCCCCAGAACTGGATCTCCAATGTGCTCCCTTGATAAATGTTACAGTACTCTAAATGTTCCTGGACATTGCTCTAGAATGAGAACCAATGTTGCTGCCAATAAAATAAGAGGCTTAGTGTTAGAGTCAAAATTTGGACAATCTTTGGAGATACTGTGCTTGAAGCTACTGTTATAATTTATTGCTTTCCCAAAATGATGATGCTGGGAATGAACCTCTTTTTCTACTTGTTGCTATGTCAAAATGACAAATTCTTCAAACTGTAAGGGAGTACTGTACTTAGTTGAGAGATATTCTGCTAAGGATAAGCCAAGCAGAAATTACCTGAACCTCCCAAAATTGTGACCCTGTAGATTCACTCAACCCGATGTCTCCCATTGGCAAGAGTCTGACATATGGGTATCTGGGTCAAGAGAAATGCTGGTGTCTAATATTTCACACTCTACTTTTGGCCTCATGGTGGTTTTATTTCAAAAATATTCTTATTTTAGTTTGATAATTTCTTACAAAGTTAAGCATACATTTATTTACCATTTAACTGAGCCATTGTAACACTTTAAGGTATTTACCCTAGAGAAATGAAAATATATGTTTAAGCAGTTCTGTTCATATATATATATATATATATATATATATATATATATATATAGAACAAGTTGAAGCAACCCAACATTTTTTGACAGAATAGATAAAACTGTTGTACAATACATCCATACAAAAGAATATTGCTCTGCCATAAGCTGGATTGAAACTACTGACACAGGCAACTTAGTTGGATCTCAAAGGCATTATGGTGTGTGAAAAAAATCCAGTCTCAAAAGGTTGTATACTGTATGATTTCATTTAGCTGATGTTCCCAAAAGACAAAACCATAATGAGTAGCTCAATGATTCACAGAAGTTAGGAGGAGGGAGAAGGTCTGATTACAAAGGGGCTCCAAGAATGCATCTCTTGGGGTGATGGAACTGTTCCATAATCTGGTCAGAGCAGTGATTATGCAAATCTATACATGATAAAAGCCATAGAGATGTATACAAATATGTCAATTCATACGTTAATTATACAAATAATAAAAAATAGAAGATTGTTTCTCACTTTGTGGTCACTGGTTTACTCTAAGAATATTGTGATTCTTGCAGAGCTCCTGAGCCCTTCTTGCCCTTTTTAATCATATAGGCTGTTTTAATCATGTACAAAATTCTACCTCCTAACATTTCTTGTCAAAACTTTCAAGTCCTTCCAAACAAGATGTTTTCTTTTTCCCTCATAAATAAATAACTTCCTACATATAGAGTTTATAATTTTCTACTTATGGAGCTGATCAACATTCTCTTACATTCCCCAAATTTCCAACATTCAACAAAGCAATGTGTTTTAACTTTATGCTGTTACTTTTGAACAAAAGATTTAATGAAATTCTCACTTTTTATGGCTCATAAAATTTTGGCTAGTCATACAATTGCAGGAAAAATAGTGTAATAATATTTTGTTGATATTTGGAGGCTTATAAAGAAAGGCTTGCTTAATTTGAATACCTGTGTACAGCTCAGCTTCTTGCTGTTCCTGGAAAGGGGTCTTTCAGGAGCAGACCTCATTGAGGGGACTCAGAGACAAACTGAATCAAGATATGTGACATAAAAGATTGTGCACACAATATACGACAAAATGTAGAACAAAGGAATGAGAGCAGAATGTGGAATTATCGAACGACCTGCAAGCTCACCCCACATATAAATACTACAACAGATATTTACTTTCTAGGTATTCTAAGGGTGTAGTTGAGAATGAAAGTTATTTATGTATTACTTTACATTTTCTGAAAAGTATGTGTACCCACCACAAAGGGAACTAGCTGGGCTTAAGTGATGGTTTCTCTAGAGCATGGAAAAATGTGATGAAATTGCTTAACATGGTGACTGAATTGAAAGGCTTTGGGGTTAGTCAGAATTGGGTTTCAATCTCAACTTCACTGTTTTCTCACTCAATGTCCTTTTGACAGTTATGCTCTCTTTTCTCAGTTCCCTCATTTGCAAAATGATAACCACAGAACTGTTGACCTCTCACAAGACTGCTGTGAGAATTACATGAGTTAAGTGCTTTGAACAAGGCCTTGTATATTAGAAGTACTTGACCATTGTTGATTATATTTTATTACCTGCAACCATTGATGGCTTACTCCATTCTGTGATGTGTAGATGACTTCATCCCTACGAGAGGGAATTGTTCATAATCAGCCTCCAAGTTTGCACTGGACCCCTAAATATATGCAAAGGCTTGGAAATAGCTGGTAATTATCCTGTAGGACAGTCTCAGACAAAAGGTTATCATCTCTCCTCTTCACACTTCCCAGGTTGTTGTCTTGTTACTTCATAACCTATAAGCCATATGTTAGCTGGGTCCTATCAAACACAGTGTTCCCTGGAGATATACATGGCAATAAATCCTTTAATATAGCAAGCAATAGATACTACTGGTTTTGCCAGTATGTGCTATCTTATTAATTTCTTTTCTGCAACTTTTCTGCCTTTTCCAGGGTCACTATTCCTGTCAACTGACCATCTTGGCCTTTTGTAAAACCCGCCCTTCCCTTTATTTCATTCCTTAATATAGTTTTCTTTCTCCAGTAGCTGAAACACAGTGTGTTCCAGTAAAGGTGGATTGAATTAAATTGAATTAGAAGCCTTTGTTTCATCAGTTTATATGTATTTAAGTTATAGTCTTCTATTTGAAAATATTTAGGGTAATTTTACATTAATGATGAAGTATGACTTTTTACTCCACTGGTGTCTTTGAATACCACAATAAATAATATATAAGGAAAAGGCTGAGAGATAGAAAGAGATAAATTGACAAAGCAAGGGAAATGCCATAGCCCTAAGCCAGTAACCTTGAAGTACATCTGCTAAATACTGTAATGTCTGTGATAAAGGAGCATGCTGAGAGTTTACACATGGTACCTCAGATGGCCAGCAGCATTCATATTTCCTGCAAAGTAAGTGTCACCATCCTGAAAGGCATATTCAATGATGCTTTGATTTAAAACAGGTGATCTAATGCCATGGAGAAGCCTCTATGAAGGTGGGAAATGTCCCTATAGAGACACAGCTCAATACCACAAAATGTCAGGTGAGGAGTGAGATGACAGAGAAGACATGTAAACCTATGTCTAAGGCCAAGTGTTTTAGCTGAGTGTGACTATAGGAGAAAAAGTGAAGTGCTAAGGAAGAGGAGGCTGTAAGGACCACATTGAAATCCATAGATTCTGAAACATGAAAGACTTTATTATAATGACACTGAACTCTTGAGCAGGAAAAACCAAGGGGAAATATGTTCTCTTCCCTAGAATGAAGAAGGTAACATATTGGATGAGATGGTGTTTGAGATGACAAATCCAAGTAAAGATTTCTCACTCATGCTTGCCACTCCCTGTATTATTACTTAGAAGGCAGTTGGTCCTTTACAAGAGTATTAAAAAGTATAAAGGAACCAACATGAGTCCCATGAATAAAATAAAATCTACATGAACAAAATCTGGAGCTTTAGTTAAGTGATAAAAAGCATAAGCAAAAAATGAGTGAAAAGCACACATCCCATAATATTATCCATAGTCTCAAAAATTGTAGACAGCATGAGCTATGTTCAAAAAGAGCTAAACAATTATAAAAGTTCAGGAAGAGAATAGAAGCCAATGAAAGGAAATGCAAAGTTAAATAGCAAAACTCAAGGATCAATTGAATATGTATAACAGCCTAAAGACAACATATTACACAAAATTGAAAAGAACAGTAATATACAAATGATAAGATCAGAAGGATGCTACATGAGGACAAAGGAGATTTTCCATTCACATAAACATCATTACTAAGAAAGAGAAAATAATATGTAAAAGAGAAAAAGAGAAACTGTTAAATATAAAATAAAATGTTTCTAACTTAAAGACCTATATATTAAGTTAAATGTGGCAATTTTGTCCTAATAGAAATTTGTAGAAACAATCACACTAAGATATACCCTGGTAAAATTAATAAAATCTGAAGGAAAATATCCTTTAAATGTACAAGCAGAAAAAAAAAAAAAACTTTTGTAAATTATTTTGGATGGACAGCATGGATTGGAGTGTTCCTCATGTTTCTCTGAAGCCAGAAGATAAAATAACAGATGGAATTTCAAAAGAAAGAGAGTATGATTCAAGGATTTTATGTACAGCCAATTTGGTTTTAAACTCTAAGGGCAATAGAAAAATACTTTCAAGTTTGTAAGATCTTGGGAACTAAGACAAACGCAAACCCATGTGTTTGTCTTCTGAAAAATTACCAGGTGATGAAATGTAGACAATGATGAAGATATATTAAATATAATGAGGTTACAAAATGGGAATTGTGGTAAAAAGCCAGAGAAAGACATTGAAATGATTTATGTATCAAGTTAAACAAATTTTCAAACAATTTTGTCTAATAAACTTGATAATGATATAGTCAATATAAAATCACATAATAAAATATAATAGTTCAATAGGAAGAATATGGGTATCATCTTTCAATAGTATAGAGTCAATAGACACTATAAAGTTAAACTATAAGGTATCCAACTGCATAAAGAAGTCAAGACATTTTCCCTTATCTTTGGAAGAGTTTTCTAAAAATTATACATCTTGTAAAGAAAGATTTTTCTGGAATCAGTAAGGCATACATCTTCTATTCCATGTGGTTTCTTTGCATTTGTTAAAGTTAAGTACAAGTAAACTGTGAGTGTTAATTTTTAAGAATATAGATAGTTCATTGTACCTTTTGTGTGCATGTCTATAGGCATAGACAAGTGTTTGAGACCTTGTTCACCAAATGTCATAATGATGGTTATTAATGACAGGATTTTGTAAAGTTTCATTTTTATGTTTGTATGCATGACTTGAGTTTTTAAAAAAAATTTACTAGGTATCATTTCTTAACAGTAACAAAATTCATTACCCCCTAAAAATTATAAAAATAACACTTATCTCAAACCAAATTAATTTTAAGGGTGTTTTCTCAAAACAGAGAAGAGTGTCCAGTCATGAGTCCAAGCTTAATTTCATCTGTAAATATAAATTAACCACAGCTCTTCAGAAACCCTCACCCTGATGTGTATGGTGTGTGTGTATGTGTGTGTGTATTCACACGTGTATTTAAGTTGTTGGCAGATTGTTTTGGATTCTGATGGACAAATGACATCAGTATCAATGTTTCCTTCACAAGCACTTGATAAAACCAATAGATTTCTCAAGACTATCAGTGTGAGAAAAGGAACAAAGAGTGTTCTCTGGATAACTTTGAGACTCCAGGTAGAAGGGGTGAAGCAGTCAAAGCATGCACCATGGAATCAAGAAGAAACAAGAACCTGAAGCTAGCGCATTTGGTGTTCTCATAATGAAGACAGTCCCAAGGGAGAACAGAGATGGAAATGAGAGGAAGACTCATTTGTGATGCAGTCATTCTTGCTGTCAAAGCTTTCTTGTTTTTTCAGCAGGCCACAAAAGGCCAATTCCACTAGAATATGAATCAGATCTAGTCAAGACCCCATGGAATAAGTAAGAGGCACCATTCTTCCCTGTTGGATCCTAATAGTTTTTCCTAACTCAGTAACCTGTCATAGTAAACAAAAAACTGGAATCTTTTTTATTTTTTTCTTTCCCTTTGTTATTACTCTCAGGGCCCTGGATAACTGTCAAAGATATAGCGAAATGCAAATCCATGAATGAAGCTTTTTGAAATTATTTTTGTTTCTGTCAGCTGGCCTATGTATGGATTTAAAAGCTATGACACTGCCCCTTGTTTAGCCTTGGGAGGATCTGATCACTAGGCAGAATGAAAGTAAATGTACAAGAGAAAGCAAAGAGAGGGATTCACATCTCAATTTCATGCTTTAACATATGGTAGAGGAAATATCACTTTTGGTAATGGGGACAGTTAATGATTTTTTCAGTCAAATAAGGATAATAAAGTAAGTGTGCTGCTGTACCTTTCCAACCTAAATTTGCTAAATTTATTTAACTTATGCTCAAATATCTTTGAGGTACATAAGGAAGGCTTCCCACTTTGTAGAAATACTCTTTTGGTGGGCTTGTAGCAATCATGGATCTCGTGCCACAATTTATTCTTTGCAGCACTTTTTAACTCCCTTTGTAAAAGGGAAGAGCTAAATCAGACTCCATGTTGGATCTGTTTCTTTGACTTTAACCTTTGCTTTTTATTGCTTTTGTTATTATAATCATACATAATAGCCTGCCTCAGGGAAACCTACCCACCTGTGAATGGCTGCAAGAAAAAAGAAACTAACACATCCCCTCACCTAGGCTGGTCACTCTAGGAGATGCTTTGCAAGACTGATGGCTCTTTTACTTTACTTCCTCTCTGATTCTATAAAAGAAATTGGCATCCAGACCCAAGTAAAATTGTTTTTC
Source organism: Mesoplodon mirus (assembly GCF_964341445.2). NCBI lineage: Eukaryota > Metazoa > Chordata > Mammalia > Artiodactyla > Ziphiidae > Mesoplodon > Mesoplodon mirus. The sequence goes on from NC_138983.1 coordinate 20,606,514, forward strand.
AGAGACACTAGTCTGCCATCTTCTCGGTCTGCCAGCTTTCCAAATAAAGTCGTATTCCCTGCCTCAACACCTCGTCTCCGATTCATTGGCCTGTTGTGCGGCAAGCAGAATGAGCTTGGACTCGGTAACACCTTCATGGATAATCTTAAATCATGCTGTCCAAAGAAATCATATTTTATTTGCTGATTTTTGCATCTATCTTTTTCTTTAGCACACAAAAGAAAAATCAATTTATTCTATCCTTTAGCAGATTTAGAAGCTATGTTTTATACTTGAAAGGCTTAGGGAGACTATTGAGTTCCTACAAAACTTTCTACCTCTTCTTACATTACGCCAAGAGTCTTGGCATAGTTTAATTACATGCTTGGGCCCTGTAGGTATTTGAACATGTGACCTTTGGCTCCATTGTCTTGGTAGGTTTGTCACATTCAGGGCAACCCACTCTGTAGATTTGACTCAAATATTCAAGCTATGAAACCATACACTAAGTTGCTGGATGTCAGAGACTATCTCTACATATGACTTATCATTATATCTTAGCACCCAGCATAGTGACATATTTGGAAAGTGTTGAATAAATGGGGTATTTTTTTTTATTTTTAAGGAAGAGTGAAAAGAAAAGAAAAAAAGAAAACCGGAGAACAGTTGAGGAAGCAAATTATTATATGATGTTTTATGATAGTTTTGTATTGTGTCCACTTGACTAAGCTGGAAATAAGTTTTCCAGAACCATCTTTTCTGAATGGTTTCAGGTAGAGTTGTCCAAATGAGAAATTGTTGGGATATTTGTACAAACTGGAAGACCAGCAGAGCCCTCAGGTGTATCTGATGTATTACAAGTAATGGGAGACTGATGAAGAGGGCTGGCTAATTCCAGCTTATCCTCACCCCCCTTTACTCTGTGTTCAGCTCTTCTTTCCAACCAGGGCTTTTCTGGACAACAGCAAACCCTGGTCCACTACCAAACAAAGAGGCAACATCGTCCAAGGACACCTACACCAGCTCTCTCCTGGGAAGCACTCTGGCAGCTGATTACAAGTGGTTGCTGAGGTGCCCTTATCCACTTGTGTCAGTGCTCAAGGAAGGCTGTTCAAAGACTTTTCTCTGCTCCCCCAGGTTCTGACCCCTATTACTTCAGTTTCTTCAGTAATTATAGATTTTCTTATCCTAAAATAAATCCTTCATTCCATGCTAATTATATTAGTTCCCTTTCTTTGATTGAACGCTGACTGATACAGGTTTATTTTTATAACACAAATTCTGGAATGAATGAAAAGGTCTAAGAGCAAAAGTATAATTTTCTGTCATGTATAATCCTAATTCTCTCTCTCTCTCCCTCTCTCTGTCTCTCTCTCTCACACACACACAGATTTTGAAAATACCTGGGTCCGGCTTTTTCAGCAAGATTTAATAAAACCTTATTTCTTTTCACAAACTTGACAAGCAGGTAATTAAATTTGTATGGAAAAAAATACTCTTATCTATATAATTTACAATCTGTTCCTTGCCAGACACTATTTTTCATTCATAATATTGGTCAAAATGGCAATCAAGTAACAACAAGTGAATGATTTGCTTCTGTGAGAACATTCTGAGTTCTGGGTATGACACAAAATTTACTTCTGTATTCTTCTCTGAGAACAACACGAGTGACACATGGAAAAATATATATCCAACAATATTGTCTTAGAATGTTACCAAAACATGTTCATTTCTCATAGCAACCCATGGAATGGTTTTAATCTGAACTTTGATGATATGTTGAGGGGACGTCTGGAATCCTCATTTCAATGTCTGGGCTTCTTCCAGAATAAACAATTTTATGAGTATTTTATAAACACTTTCAGGACATATTTCATTGGACTTAAACATGTCATGTGCTCTAGTTTTACTATAAGGTTAGGTGCAATGTCATTTTCATCCTTGATAAGACTTTTCATGGTGTTTGAAATCTCTGTCATCACATATCTGACATTATCATTCTAAGCAGAGGAAGATCCATTTTTTTCTCTTTCTCTTTCTCTTTTTTATTCTTTTTTATCTGTTTTCCCAAGTTCTTGCCTCTCTTCATACCTCTATTTGATTATTTTTTAAAGGTTTCATTATTGTTGTTTCTTGATGTTTTCTCTAGTTGAAAGTCACGGATCATCTTGTATATCCTTTTCATCATTGTTTCTTGTCTTCATAAATCTGTGTATATACCATAATGATTTTATGAATTACTATGCTGAAGATGCTTTCAGCATTCTTCATATGACCACATTATGCTTCTAAATAAAAGAAGAACATATTTTATTTATTTTTTATTGTTCTATTGTCCTAATATCTCATCTTTTCTGAGTACGTTTGACCAGTGCAATTCCATTAATAAAAAAAAGAAATTAATAATAGAAATTATATGTATCAACATGTATTATTTATCTACATATTTTATTTAGGGAGTTTATTATTTGGATATTCATAGATATCTATGTGCTTTGACAAAGTGAATTATGCATTTTAAATATATTTAATAAAATATGTCTCATCTAGTAAGTAAATCTGGATAATATACTAATTTAATAGCATCCTTTATGAGGCTATAGTTATATCAGATATAGTAAGTAGTTTGAAAACATGTATATATATTTATCAGAAAGAAATGAGTTTCAAGAAGCTTTTTTTAGGACTTATATAATGTTTTGCCCACTTTTTTATAATGTCCATGAAAGTGATTCTAATGCTGTTAATCCTTTTGGTTCTGCTCTCTGTAGATGGGACAATAAATATTCCTTATTGTGAAAGATTTATTTTCTACACAAATGTAGTTGAGTCAATCAATAAAGTATAATGTTTCCCTAGGCATACTGCTATGCAAACACATTTTATCAACAAGTGCACATTAAGAAAACACCTAAATTCCCCTGTGGTAGACATGTCACTTTACAGATTTAAAATAATAATGATAACAATAATAATATAACCAAATTCATATAATCTGAAAATTAAGCAGATAAGTGATTTTTTTCTTATATAATGTTACTTGGACCTTTACAATCTGGAATCTAACTATACCTAAAATTGTTGAAACTCTGAAGAATTCTCAGTAGTGACATCAGCAAGATGAAGGTATAGGGGTTTCCAGAACTCCTCCTCTCTCAGAAACATCAATTTGAACAACTATCCACATGTGACAATACCTTCACAAGGCTAAGGAGTCCATGTAAGAGATGATTACATGTGGGCGAAGCACAGAAATAAGAAAGATAACATTGAAGAGAATAGGAAGGATGGTTTTACAGTACCCTGTCAACCCTCCCTCAGGCCTGGGCAGCCCAGAGTGGAGAGACATCCTTCCCATGGGAGATGGAGAGAGTAGTGAGTGCCTGGCAGCACCAGGCTCTCACCAGTACCAGGCCAGCCACTGGGGTCCCAGGGTCCAGATAGACTCCTGAAGATTCAGACTCTTAACCTCTCCCCATACCAGGCAAGTCCACACAGATCCAGCCTCTAGACCTACTCCTGTGGCTCCAGGCTCTCAGCCCGCCCCAGCATCAGGCCTTTTTCCATAAACCCAGGCTTCTGCAGACAGCCTCCAGGCCAGCTCCCATGGGCCCTGGCTGCCAACCTCACCACACACATCCCAGCACCAAGCCTGCTTCCATGAATCCAGGCTTCAGGCCAGCACCAGCAGCCCTAGGCCTCAGGGCCCACCCCAATGCCAGACTAGTCTCAAGATAGGCTCTGGTGGATCCAGACTCCAAGCTCTCCCCAGCCTCCAGGATGGCTACCATGACTACTGGCTTCTAGACCACTCCAGTGCCAGGCTGGTCCCCACAAACATAACCTCCAGACCAAATGGATAAGTTCCTAGAAACATCCAACCTAATAAGACTGAGTCATGAACAAATAGAAAATCTGAACAGACCCATGACAAGGAGAGTGAATCACTCATCAAAAACCTCCCAACAAAGGAATTCCAGGACCTGAGGGATTCATTGGTGAATTCCACTAAACATGTAAAAAAGAATTTGCACCAATCTTCAAACTCTCCCCCAAAATTGAAGAGATGGGAACTTCCAAGCTCATTTTACAAGACTAGTATTACCTTTATATCAAATCCAGATGAGGGAACTACGAGAAAAGAAAATTACAGACCAATATCCCTGATGAACATGGATACAAAAACCCTTAACAATACTAGCAAAACAAATTCAACAACACACTAAAAGAATTATACACCATGATCAAGGAGGGTTTATCCCTGGGGTGCAAAGATGGTCCAGCATATACAAATCAATACATGTGATATACCTTGTTAAGAGAATGGAGGATGAAAATTATATGATCATCTCAGTAGATACAGAAAAATCATTTGACAAAATTCAAAACGCTTTTATGATAAAAATTCTCAACAAATTAGGTATAGAAGGAATGTAGCTTAACAAATAAATGTCATATATGACAAGCCCACGGCTAACATCAAACTCAATTACAGAAAGCTAAAACCGTTTTCTCTAAGGTCAAGTACAAGATGAAGATTTGCCACCCAGACCCTGCCCCCAACCACCACTTCTATTCAGTGTAGCACTGGAAGGCCTAGAAAGCACAATTGGGGGGGGGGGAAATAAAAGACACCCAAATTGGAAAGAAAGAAAAAAAAAATTGTATCACTTTGCAGATGACATGATTTTATATAGAGAAAAAGCCTAAAGATTCCATCAAAACACTGTTTAAAACTAATAAATTCAGTAAACGCAAAGATATAAAATCAACATAAAAAATCAGCTGTGTTTCTAAACACTAATGATGAGCTATCTGAAAAAGACATAAAGAAAGCCATTCCATTTACAATAGCATAAAAAATACTTAGGAATAAATTTAACCAAGGAGGTGAAAGATCTATGCACTAAAATCTTATGACATTGATGAAATAAATTGGAAAAGGCACAAATAAATGGAAAGATATCCTGTGTTCATGAGCTGAAAAAATTAATATTGTTAAAATGTCCATAAAACCCAAAGCAATATAAAGATTCAACTCAATACCTATCAAAATTCCAGTGGCATTTTTCACAGAAATAGAAAAAAATAATCCTAAAATTCATATGGAACCACAAAAGACTGCAAATAGCCAAATGAATCTCAAGCAAAACAAAACAAACAAACAGAAAAGCAAAGTTGCGGTTATCACACTACGTGATTTCAAAATATACTACAAAACAATAGCAATTAAAACATATGGTACTAATATAAAAATAGACATATAGACCAATGGAACAGAATAGAGCCCAGAAATAAATTCATACTGTAACAGTCAACTGACTTTCAACAAAAGTGCTAAGAACACACAAAACAGAAGGGATAGACTCTTCAATAAATGGTACTGGGAAAACTGGTTTACTACATGCAGAAACATAAAATTGGACTCAATCTATATAGAAAAAATCAACTCAAACTGAATGAAAGGCTTAATTGTAGCACCTGAAACCACAAAAATGTGAGAAGAAAACATAAGGAAAAGCTTGTCGATATTGATCTGGGTAATGATGTTTTGGATGTGACCCCAAAAGCACATGCATCAAAAGCAAAAATAGACAAAGGGGATTGCATAAAACTAAAATGTTTCTGCACAATGGAGGAAATAATCAGCAGAGTGAAGAGACAACCTACAGAATGGGAGAAAATGGGGTTAATATCCAAAATATATTAGGAACTCAAACAACTCCATAGCAAGAAAACAACAGCCCAGTTAAAAGTTAGGCAAAGGACCTGAATAGACATTTCTCCAGAGAAAACATACAAATAGCCAAAAGGTATATGAAAAAGGTGTTCAACATCACTAATCATTATGAATATGCAAGTCAAAGCCAAAGTAAAATATTATCTTACACTGGTAGAATAGCTATTTTTAAAAAGACAAGAGATAACAAGTGTTGGCAAGGGTGTGGAGAAAAGGAAATTCTTGTGCACTCGGGGGGATGTAAATTTTGTGCAGCCAGTATGGAAAACATTATAAAGACTCATCAAAAAATTAAAAATAGAACTTGTGTATGATTCAGCAATCACACTCCTGGGTACATATGTGAAGGAAATAAAATTAGTGTCTTCAAAAGATAGCTGCACTCCCATGTTCATTCAGCATTATTTAAAGTAACCAATATATGGAAACTACTCAGTATCCTTCAACAGATAAATGGATAAAGATATGGTTATATATATATATATATGCATGTAATTAAATGGCAGATTGATTCCCATCTCTTCATGTGTTGAACTTAAAGTTTGACTCTAACTTGTTGCTAAACTCAGCATAGGTCCAATATTTGCAAAGCCCAAAGCTCTGTGGTTCATCCCATGCAGAGTTGATTAAACTCTGGGTTTTGACTCATGTAGCCAAGAAAAAATAAGAGTGATTAAATAAATAACTGTCAATCCTGGAATTTACAATGCTATGTGTTTTTCTCATGAACAGGAATGCATGTTTACTATCTAGGGCACCACGTTCTCTGGGATAAGGCTACATGAGCATGCAAATAATTAGGTACAAGGTTGATTGATGGGTCTGGATTTTAAACAAAGCCATCTACCTGATCTTGAGGGACATTCCTTCCAGGTCATGGAAAACTGAGTTGTTTTATTTTTATATTTTAGAATCAGAGAATTTCTGTTCGAGAACTGGCCCTGCCATTTACTATATAACTTTGGGTAAGATTAACTTTTCTAAGGACTTCCCTGGCAGTCCAGGGGTTAAAAATCTGCACTTCAACTGCAGGGGCACGGGTTCTATCCCTGGTTGGGAAGTAAGATCCCACACGCTGTGCAGCACAGACAAAAAAAGTTTAACTTTTCTGAATCTCAATGGATTCACCTCTAAAACATGAATAATAATGCTGCCTACCTCATAAGTTTCTTAAAAGAATTAAATGAGATGATGCATATCATAGCATTTAATCCAATGCCTGCCAAATAATAATTGTATATAAATAGGTACACATATATATATACATATGCATATATATGCACTTCCATTATATATTGAATATATAGACTATATAGAATATATTATTACATATTCTACTTCAGTTCTCGTTCTACAGTATCTTTTTTGGTCTCTAGTAAATGGTCTCTTTTTATAGCAATGCAGCTCTTATTTTTCAGATCTATTACTATAATTTATTTTGTTACAGCTCTTTTTCATCAATCATATTTTAGTCACATGATTATAATTTGGCTATCTTGTTTGTACTTGAATGACTTTCTTCCCTATTTTAAAAGATCCATGTCCTCTCTTACATGATTTCATAGCATCCTGTGTTTTTCTTTATATACGATTTCAAGTTTGTATTTTTTTTCTCTGCTTGAAGAACAATAACCATCTTGTTTACTGAATTGTCTAACAACCAGCAAAATCCCAGGTATGTGGTTGGTTTTCAATAAATATTGAATGAATAAATAAGAGAGTAAATGAATTAATTAATGAATACATGAAAAATGTTCCTATGTCTTGGTACATTCTCAAAATACATCATTTCAAGTTTGGGGGCACTCTGTATTATTTTCCTTCCAGATTCATGTAAATGATCTAATAATATTTGCCTGAAATCATAAACTCAGATACCTAGACGGTCTGAGAAGTAATATAAAGGAAGTAAAATCAGTCGTGGGTAAAATGACAAATGGCAATTGACATTATGTCTAAGTGTCAGGGAGGTAGTAGATTGTAGTAAGGATTGTGGTAACTGGAAAGGCATGCCCTGTCTAAAGACGAGAGACCCTTCTCAGCAACAACTGATGTTTGCTACATGGAAATTCAAGCCAGTTGATTATCAAATTTAAAAAAAAATAAGTCAGAAATCTATCTTGTTTCTGTGAAATCTGTTAGAGTAGTGTGAACTAATTTTCACATAAACACTGCACCACCAAATACTTGGTTTCATGAACAGGCTGTGGGTTTAGATGCGACCCATAGACCCCTGGGATTTGCCTCTGGTTTAACTAAGCAAACACACAGTTCTGTCTGCTTATGTCATATGATCAGTGTCTCCTGAAATGATCTCTGATGACACATTCTCAAGAGACAGTGCTAATTTGGCAAAGTTCATGTTTGAATAAGACAAAACAGTGGGTTAGTTTCCCTAACTGTTTGGAATATCTGACTGCTTTAATTCCTACTTGATGAGTTTTCCTTACAACTTAATTTTCTCATTGCTATTTCATTATTAAAAACTTAAAAATATTAAAGAAGATAATGGAGCCTCTCCAAAACTAGAACAAAAATGTTCCCAGGGCTGTACTTTCAGCCATATGTAGATGCTAACATCAAAGTCGTTGTTTTTTTTTATATAAATTTATTTTATTTATTTTTATTTTTGACTGTTTTGGGTCTTTGTTGCTGTGCGTGGGCTTTCTCCAGTTGCAGCAAGCAGGGACTACTCTTTGTTGAGGTGTGGGGGCTTCTCATTGTGATTGCTTCTCTTGTTGCAGAGCACAGGCTCTAGGTGCACGAGCTTCAGTAGTTGTGGCACACGGGCTTAGTTGCTCTGCGGCATGTGGAATCTTCCCGGACCAGGGCTCTAACCCATGTCCCCTTCATTGGCAGGCAGATTCTCAACCACTGCACCACCAGGGAAGTCCAGAGTCGTTGGTTTTTTATTTGAAAGTTACTCTTTCTTCCTCAGGAAAGAATTTTGATTGAAAAGCTTTTTCCTCCTCTGCTGCACTACAGAGGAATGAGGTGTGAGTGTCTCAGCCATGGAAAACAGCTGATCCATAGGAGAGGGTTTTACAGGGACATCTCCAGAACCTCCTCAGGGATGGGGGATGCAGAACAGAAACCATGGTGCTGGAAGATAGTGTAGAATCATCACTTAGACTTCAAACAGAACCACCATTGATTTATGCTTCTTCATACATTTTTGCTGTTGTTGACAAAACATTTCCATACAAAAATATTAGAAAATTATAATGTCAGGACATTACCACTCTCCTTGCCTTGTATCACTCCTCAGGCTCCATTTCTCACCTATAAAATTTGCTCATGGTGTATTTCTCAATTGTCCGAAATCACAGAGAATAAGAACTACTTTTTAGCCAAGATATATTCAACTTCCCTAGCAGTCAAGGAAATAAGGATAATATTTTCCACTAATAATTTATGAATTTTCAAAATTTCATACAACACTGTGAGGGTTTTGAGTAGTTGATACTCTCAAATTTTTCTAATGAGAGTATATATTGGAAAAATATACTTTTAGAGGATAGTTTAACAAAATGCATTGGACATCTTAAAAGGATTCACTATATTTTGTCTCAGAGAGTCATCTGTTAGGGATTCATTCTAAAGAAATAATTAGAAAGACAGAAAGTTTTCTCCATAAGAATGTTTATTAAAGAATTTAATTCACTGAAAATTTGAAACAATTGAATGTATACCTATAGAAGATTTAATAAATTATCATCAAACCATATCATGTAATATGGTATAGTTATTAAATATTATGTTGTATGAGACTATTCAATGACATAAGAAAATATTTTTTATGTATTAGGTAAAAATAAAAGAATTAAAACATAGGATTATAATGTGATATTAATATCATATTTTAAAATTTGCTCATTAATAAATAAGACATATGCAAACAATTTAGTTTATAGACATTACCACTAAGAGGGAGAATTACATTTAATAAAGAAAAAAAAATCCTTCAATTTTAGTTTTCTGCATTTCCTAAATATTCTATCATGAACATGTTTTCTGTATCCTTCCCAAACTTGCAAAAACGTATGTTATATAGCAGTGATTAAGACACTATCAATGGACTAACTAAAAGGATAATTTAGGTTTTACTTATTTTATTCCATAGAGGTTTAATACCTATGACCCAGTTAAGTTGTAGAAGATGTGATCTTTCATTAAATGGACTGTCACATAATGGCTCTTGGACCTAAGGACTAAAAGGAGACCCCCTCCACAATGTAGAGGCTCAGACAGTGGAGACACATTGACAAAGACTAATCTCTTATCCAAAGTCATCACAAGGTCTCCTACTCTCATGCTACTGCAAGTATTAAATTGTGTACCTTTATCCTTAAAAAAAAACATGGTCTTAAGAACAATAGGTGCCAAGACAAGAAAGTTTCAACAAGGCAGCTAACTATAAAGCACTTTTATCAGAACTTGAAGTGAAAATTGAGCACAAAAAGAAATTAGAAACATCTGGAAAGACTTTGAAAAATGGCACCTTTGTTCAACAACTTTTGATTCATTTTGCAATTTGATACCCACAAAAATCAGACACCATGATGAATTCAGTTAGTTGCAGTATGCATTTAACATGTCATTTAATTGAATTTCCAATGTGGTGGGACATCTATTATTCTAAGAGAGAAAAAAGTCCAAATTCACCGAGGTTGATATATGCATCAGGATATTCTTGAAAGAATAATTCAAAATTCTCTTTTCAAGTATCACTTCAAAGGACCACTGATCAATAAAGCAAGGCAGAGTGTAATTAAAAGCAACTAAATTCAAACAAAGAAAAAGTGTTTAAGTATATTCATCATCCGGTTGAATCTTACTATTATATTTAATTCTCCCTCATTCCAATGAACATCATTTTCTTAATATATATCTTAAGCTGGGAGGTTGGGGTGGGGGATTATACCATTGCAGAACTCCACCACTTCTGAGAACTGAAAATGACAATGAAAATCACAGCTATGATTAAAATCACGAATACATTTATGTTTATTAATTTGTCTCCAGTGTTATAGATTGTAAGGGATACAGCATTTAGTATTTTGTACCTGAATGTAGCATGTATCCGTGTTGGCTTACCATAATTGTTTTTTAAAAGGAAAGCTATGAAGACTGTATTTTTGTTAACCAAAGGGAATAACAACAACAACAAAAACAACAAACCAATTGGTAGTATAAGTGAGTGATAATCAGGAAGTTGTACAAATTATCATTTCAAAAAATGAATGCTTTTATTAAGAGACTTTTAATTTCTTGGTCAAGTCAAATATATATTTCTTATTTTTGGAAAAGCCCAAATACTACAACATTGGAGTACATCAGGGGAACAGGTGAGTGTTTATGGATGGTCATGCTAACAAGATACTTGTTTTAAGCTTCTCTGGGTTTCAAAATTGCCATATGCCAAATGTTTGTGCCCCTTAAAATTCATGTATTGAAACCTATTCCTCAGTGTGATGGTATTCAGAGGTGAGGCTTTTGGGAGAGGATTGGGTCATGAGGGCAGCCCTCATGAATGGGATTAGTGCTCTTATAAGAGGGACCCCACAGAGTTCTCTCACCCCTTCCTTCATGTGACGGCACAGTGAGATGGCCATCTATGAACCAGGAATCTGGTCTTCACCAGACGCCAAATCTGCCAGTGCCTTGATTTTGGACTTTCCGACCTCTAGAGCTGTGAGAATGAATTTTTGTTGTTTAAGCCTCCAAGTCTATGTTAGTTTTGTTATAGCAGACTAAACTAAGACAAGAATGAAATTGTTTCACTCCTTTTTCAAGTACAACAATTTTTTTTAATCAAAGGGGAAATTTTTGTTTTTCTTTTCCATTTGAAGGAAAAAGAAGCATTACACTCCACACAAAAGAATACCAGGGAAAGTTCAACTTCAAGAACCGTCCTTGTGGAACAAACTGTGTGGAAGACAGAATGACCACCAGAATGACAAAGCAACAGTCACAATTAAAACAAACACAAATTAAAACAGCAACAACTATTAGTTCTGCTCTTGTTAGCAAACTCACATATAGAAAAACGCATACACTAAATTCGATAAGGCTTTTTGTTTGTTTTCAGATGTGTATTCCTCAACAGTTCATGCCTTTGGTATATTATGAAGTATTTCCAGCCATGAGATAGAAGGAAATTTTTGACAACATGGGTGGATCTTGAGAGCATTATGCTAAGTGAAATAAGTCAGAGTAAGACAAATACTATGTGGTGTAACATATGTGGAATCAAAAAAAGAAAAACTCATAGAAATGGAGAGTAGAAAAGTGGTTTCCAGGGACAGTAGGTGGGGAAATAGGGAGAGGTTGGTTAAATGGTACAAACTTTCAACTATAAGATGAATACGGCCTGAGGAGCTAATGAAACACATGGTGACTGTAGCTGATAATGCTGTATTGTATAATTGAATTTTGCTAAGAGAATAAAACTTAAATATTCTTACCAAAAAGAAAAAAATAAATTTGTGAGGTGATGGCTTTGTTAATGAGAATTTATGGAGCCCTTGTTATGTGAATTTCCAGGACTAGGTGCTGGACAAAAACAAAAATGAAAAAAGAACAAATTAGTACATATGAACAATCCTACCTACAATAATGCCATTTGGTGTAATAACATAAAATTCTCTCTTCTTTAGAGTCTGTGCTAGCTTGATATTTTTAGTAGGTGGTAAGCCCCTCACTGAGAATCCTTAGTTATGTGACCACTTAAAAATACACTGTATCAGCAAACAAAAGTCCTGGACCAGACGGCTTTGCAGGTGAATTCTATCAAACATTTAAAGAATAGCTAACACCTAACCTTCACAAACTCTTTCAAAAAATCCAGAAGGAGGGACACCCTCAAACTCATTCTAGGAGGCAACCATCACCCTGATACCAAAAGCAGACAAAGATATCACAGACCAATATCACTGATGAACACAGATGCAAAAATCTTCAACAAACTACTAGCAAACAGAATCCAACAACACATTAAAACGAATGTACACTATGATCACGTGGGATTTGTCCCAGGGATGCAAGGATTCTTCAATATATGCAAATCAATGTGATAAACCATATCAACAAATTGAAGAAGAAAAACCATATGATCATCTCAATAGATGCAGAAAAAGCTTTTGACAAAATTCAACACCCATTGATGGATAAAAACTCTCCAGAAAGTGGGCATAGAGAGAACCTACCTCAACATAATAAAGGTCATATATATGAAAAACCCACAGCAAACATCATTCTCAATGGTGAAAAACTGAAAACATTTCCTCTAAGATCAGGAACAAGACAAGGATGTCCACTCTTTGCCACTTTTATTCAACATAGTTTTGGAAGTCCTGCCACAGCAATCAGAGAAGAAAAAATAAATAAAAGGAATCCTTTGTTACCCCTGGGATCTCTGAGGCTTGATTCCATGTCCACCTGTGTGTTCCTTGTTCTATGGGCATTTGTGTCTGGGATGGCTTGTCATCTAATCTCTCATGGCTAGTTAGTTCTCCCTAGCTTGCTCTTCCCATTTCACCTGACCACGGAGGGTCTACAGGCTTCCAGATCCTGGCCAAGTTAGCTATGCAGTCCAGAGGTCTGATAATTCACTCCTAAGCCACAGAATCTAACCACCTCTATCCTCAAACTTTTGTAACTAACTTCCATCACAACGTTTTGCCTGAAAATGCTTAACTAGCTAGTGTACTTATCTATATCCTCCAAATAGATGTTCAGAGAGCAGAAATCAGTAGTTGAATTTTGACAGCTTTACCTACTTACTTTTTAAATTTTCATTCAAATGCCTTGGGCTTGAAAAATGAGTGGGGTTTTCTGATATTTTCCCCTATTGCATATATTATTTCTTCTTTACTCCAGCAAAGAAGAGGTTCTCTTCTCAAGATGAGGGAGAACTCTATCAGCTAAATCCTTTAATATCAGATTTTAATATGCTAATGTGATGATTTTAGCTTATGAGTGAGAGAAAATCTTTCAGAATATTACTTAAAAGGTCAAGTATTTTTCTCAAACTAATTCAACTAACTCTACAATTTTCTATTTTGTGTGTGTCATGGCAGAGGTAGGGGAATGGTGGTGGTAGATTGATAAATTGAACCTAATTTAAATTGAGAATTAAAATAAAATCAGCTTAATGTTACATTGCTCTAGTCATATTAAAATATTCCTAGTTACTCAAAAATCCACTCATGTTGTATATTCTATTCTCTTGGCCAAGAATGGTCTTATTTTCATTCTTCAACTGAAAAAATTTTATCTTTCTCTTTAAGACAAAAATCATATCCTACCTTTTCTGTGAGGTTTCCTTGGATGAGTCCCCTGGATTTTCTTAGTATTTGCTATGTATATTTATTGCATTAATCTCCTGTTGGATGTAACTCTTGGAGAAGTTCAGTTTTTTGTTTGTTTGTTAGTTTTTATAACATTTTTCTCAATACCTAGAAGGGTTCCTGGCATAGCATAGGCATTCAATGAGTATATGCCGACAGGATTCATAAATTAAAATTCTCTATGATATTATAATTGGTTTAGAATACACAGAACAACCATGCAAAATGCTTAAGGGAAAAAGTAATTCAATTTATTTAATATAACAGTATAAGAAAGATCACAAGGTAGTACATAATTAATAGTCAAGTGAGTAAAACAGACAATAAGTACTTGCCAAGTTTGGAGGAGAAAGAGATCACTGTAGTCTAGGATGGTTTAGAAAAACATAAATGGGAAGATGATGTGAACTTGAACTTGAAATACCAGTAATTAGTACAAATTTATCTGGTATCTATGTATTGATTAAATCATGCACACTTGTTTATTAAATTTCTATCTTATTTAAACATATATAACTAAAATCTTATCTCTATGATACCAAAAAGATGTCTCTCAATATTACAGCAATTTAGTGGGTAAATATATATTTATCATGATTATAGGTTTATGAGGTTTGAGAATTTTATTTATTTAATATTCAATTCATAGCTTTATGTCTCAGTTCATCTAATCAAAGTACATTTGTTCTACACCTACTATGCTTAATGTAGTCTGATGGAGTAGGGAGAAAAATAAGATGGTTAAGATTCTCTCTCAAGAGCATATTGTTTCATAGAGGGAGATAAATATGTAGACAATGCAATAAAGTATTATAAGTACTATTAATAGAAACACACATAGGGAGTTATTGAGCATATTGAAGACACTTGGCACACAAAAAAGAGAGTATGCTTAGTCTAAGTCTTGAAATGTGGATATGTGTTTACCAAGTGAAAAAAATACAGGAGAAAAAAATACACTCAGTGAAAAATGTTAAAATGTGAAAAAAACTCAGTGTATTTGGAAACTATAAGTAATAATTTGTATGGTCGTGTCATAGGTGAAACTCTTATGTGAGTGGGTGTTGCATTATTAATTCCTCTCTCTCTTTATTCTACAATATCAATTTTCTCATTCAATGCAATCTTTATGATGGTGATACAAATATGCTCAACTGCAATACCTTTCATATCTATAAAACCTCTTGATTTTACTTACCGTCATCACCATCAACTTCATTTATTGCCTTCCTTTTAGAGCAAAACTCTTTTTTTCTATACATGTTGTCCCAAGTTTTTGTCCTCTCACTCTTTTCTGAAGGCAGTCCAGTCAGATTTTAATGTCCACTTTAAACAAACTGCTATTTTCGAGGTCTCCAGTGATGTCCTTGAATGCCAATACAATGATCAGTTCTCAGCTCTTTCCCTACTTGATCTGTCAATAGCATTTGACATGTTTGATCACTCCCTCCATGAAATAGTTTCTTCACTACATTTCCAAGTCAATACATTCCCCAGGATTTTCTATTAATGGCTTCTCCTTGTCACAAACCTTTGTTCATCACCATCTCCCAAATCTCTATAAGGCTTAATCCTTGACATTTTTCTCATTTTTTAAAATCAAAATTTATTTCCTTGGCAATTTTATCTAATCTCATAGTTTTATATGCCATTAATATACTGACAAACCCCAATTTACATTTCCAGCTCTGACTTGTTCCCTGAACTTCATATTCATATATCTAGCTGCCTGCTCAACTGTCCACTTTGATATATAACCTGTGTTTCACACTTAACATGTTAAAAACTAAGCCACCAATCTGCCCTCAATCCCATCACAATCTGCCTCTGCCACCCTTTTTTTTGTCTCAACAAATAGCCAATACATTTTTATATTTGCTCAGGCCAGATATCTTGGACTTGTTCTTGATTCTTCTTTTACTCAAGTATCCTACATTTTATGAATCAATAAACCTTACCATCTCTACCTTTATGACATATTTAGATTCCAGACCCTTTTCACATCTTCCACCCTATCATCATTATTCAAGCCTCTTTCATCTCTCAACTGAACTATTTGTTTAATTTCTTTAATACAGCAGGCAGAGTGAATCTTTTAAAACATGTCAGATGACATACTTCTGCTCAAAACACCCCATTGTCTTTTCACCTCATTTAGATTAAACTTGAATACACAGCATATGAGGTTCTACAAAATCTGCCTCTCCCACAATAACCTGTCTGATTCATTCTCCTAAAACTCAGAAGCAGTCCATTTCACAGTGCTCTGTTTCTTCTTATTTCCCAGGGTTTTGACATTTGCTATTTCTTCTACTTGGAAAAAAAATTATCTGCCCAGGTACCTGCAAGAACTGTTTCACCAATTCTTCAGTTCACCTTGTGTGGTCACTGGATTTTATATGTAAATTTAAAGCAAACCTCTACCCATTTTTGTGTTCAAGTCATAAAATACAGTATGTGAACCTATGTGACATGAAAAAAAGTCTAGATTTGCAAGCACGTGGGGTCTCTGATCAAAAGACCTGTGTTTGGGTCCTTAGTTACCTTGGTTCAAACACTTAACTACTTTGCTTCTTAGTCTCAATCTGTAAAATTGAAATTATGATAGTTTTCAGGATTGCTATAGATATCAAATGAATTAATTGACAAGAAAGTGATAGGTAATTATAAACAGTAAGAAAATGTTAGCCAAATAACATTATTACTTAAAAGATTAGCTAAACTGTGTGTGTGTGTGTCTGTGTGTCTGTATCTGAACCAATCACTAGGAATTCAAAATTATTTGAGAGCAATCTATTAGTCAGTGAAAACAGAGGATAGTTTATAAATAAATGTGAAAGAGTGTGGAGTCAGAGTTTTCTCTCATTTGTTGATTCTTTTAAAAAGTTAATATGTAGGACATTCTAAGTGCTAGTATATGAGAGCATATCCATGGACTTATTTTCATTTAACCCATTTGACATAGTCATTGAATCATTCCTCTATATAGGCAGTATTCTTAGATGACTTTTTCCAAAGTTTCCATTTGATTTAGGAAGTATTGCCTTGCATTGTGAAAGTAATGGGTGGACATCCATTGTCTATTATTCTTTATTGGTAATGGTTGCTTTTTAACACTAGGATTTGTATCCCCTCTGGTATACTAATTCACTAAGTTTAGATAATATATCTTCTACTATTTTAAACTTTACATATTGAAGGGAAATATTACTAAAAACTTACACATTTCAGGGATTCAACATATATTATGGGATGAGGATTGGTAAATGGCATTATTAGAGCACTTAGTTTCTCATGTAACAAATTCTTGAGTGTCTACTGTATTTTTGACACTGAGTATTTTGATAAACTTTTAATTATGTTTTATAATTTCTCTAGGTATTTCTAGTGATTAATCTTGATTTTGACACTGTTAATTTTCATGCTTGTGATCTATTAAATTATATAATCATATCAATATAATTATATGTTTATATGACATAGAGCCTTGGTTTTGGTAATGATACAAAGTTCATTTAGTCCAATCCCACAAGCAACACATGAATTGCTTTGTACCATTTGATATAGTTATCATATGTGTAAGTAAACATTTCTGCAAGTCAATATTCATATGGTTGATATGAAACAGAAACATATGAAAACTTTGAAAAATAAATCTAAGTTTTTTTTTAATCTAGTGTAGTCTAGGTTTTTTTCAATGTTAGTAAAATTCACATGTTCTTAAAATATAGTTTAAAAAAATCACACAGGGATTTCAAGCTCTCACCATGGCAACTATTTGCATCAGAGTACTATTTTTTCCCAGATCTATTTCTGTATCATTAAATCCTTGATAATACTTTATTATTTGGTATCTGTTAAGTCCAAACGCATTTTAGCATCTAATTTACTTAACGAATTATGTCTAACAAAAGAGAAAATTTATAGAACAATAAACAACACTATTAATTACCTCATGAAGCAGGAAACCACTATATTTGTCAGAGCATTATGTCTTCAAAATAACACCACCAAGTAATTAAGTATGAACATATTCCATTATTGGGATGTAGACCATTTTTCAAATGTATTCATTACAATGAAGCAAACCCAGAAACTGGGATAGTGAAATTACAAAATCGCACTTATCAGAGAGACTTTTATCCTATTAAAACAAAGCCAAGGAAATGAAAAACAAATTGTCTAACTATATGTAAGAAAAAGAAAAATGTTGCTGTGGCAACCAGATGTCATTTGCTATATTTTCATTAGATGATTAAAGGCAATTCCACAGAGAAGAAAATGCCACTTAAATTTAGGACAATAATTTGATGAGGGTACATATTTATATTTTCTTCATGAGTATTAATTGAATTGTTATTTTTATTTGAGAACTACCCATATTATATTTTTATTTATAAAGGCTTAAAGGAGGTATGGTTGTTCCACAGACCTGAAACCATTCTGGTTGACTGTTGACTTTCACTTTTTTTTCCCCATTCTATAAGAAAAGAAAGGTATAAATAAAGGAAACCTTGCAAGAGAAAGCAATAAAGTGCAGTTTGTTTCCATGGCCTCTAGGTTCTCATAAGTTTAATGTTCCATAACCTAGGTGAGTCATGTTATCAGCATTTTTTATCAGTGACATACACCTGTGCAATGGCACATAGGATGCACTGTTGAATTTGATGGCTCGATTGGTAGTTGCAAAAATGCTGAACCAATGGAGTTTCATCTAAATGTTCCAACCATATATCCTAGCTGCTATTGGTCAAATTCATGGACTTACTGGGCAGTCAAAGGTTTACTTAGTAAATAGAAACAGGAGCTTACCACCTTCTCACAATTTCTCAGACTCCCCCAACCATTTCTCCTGGTTACTCTCACAGTTACTGTATCCTAATAATTTCCTTACACAATGCTGTAGCCTGATAAAGTAGAAAAAGTGTAACGACTCTGATAAACCTTTAATTTGAATTTATTAAAAAAAATCCCCTTTCCAAATCACTGCTTCACTTGGGTTCTGGAGTAGAATTTGTTTTTCATATATAAAACTTATGTAAAATAAATAATGTTAACTTAAACATGTGGACATATGTTCTTTATATACTGGACATATTTTTATACTAATAGCAGACCCTGGAAAAACCATTTATCCCTGTAGGTTTTCACATTTTGAAGTAAAGTTAAATTGTTGAAACGTTCAGGGTCACAAATTTTTAGAACACTACTGGAGGGATAAAAGGATCTTAGCCTTGAGGCTCTAGAGATCTTTCCAATAATAGGTACATACGAAATATTCTTGGGTGAGCATGATTTTCTTCCTAAAACAAAACTATTTTCTCTCTGATGATGTATGTGACAGCATGTCATTACAATGCGGTGACTTTTCATGGGAGTTGCTAAAACATGTTCAGTGTACACTGAGCTGCTGAAATCATCTTTGTCTCTGTCCAGTGGCTAATAAAATTATAGTGTTAAACAGTATTAAAGAAAATAACTCTGAAAATACAACTTTTAAATTAAGCTTTGCTACTGCCTCTAGCTTCATGCCTGCCTGAAGAGCATCGAAGCTCAACTTGGATTTCTCAGGCTTTCTTTTTTTCCCCTATTCTACCCTCAAGTGCTTTCTAATTTCTTAGTTCCAAATGTACCTGTCCAGCCTAAAGATCCAGTTGTTGGTTCCTGTTTACCCGACATTCTTATGACCTTCAAACACTGGCCAACATTTCTTTGCTACCAGTATGGATTCCCTGCAAGGGACTGAACAGCATGACTGGAGTTATTTCATAAGCTTTACAGTTCCCTTTTTCCCTGAGACTCTTGAATTTGTAGAACAATGTGTTTTCACACTAAGTACTAAGAACCCGTGGGAGACTAGCAAATAATTGCTTGTGAGTTTACGTGCATTTGTGGATTCCAGAGGTATTTATAAAACATTATTTATCAACTAGTAGTAAGGAGGAAAAAACGAGCTATAAAAGTGATCACTTTACTTGTTTCTCCTTCGATCTTCATGTGTCTTAACACAACACAATTATACAGACGTTGAACAGCTCTACTGATAGAGATAGGTATGAGGTAGAGATGGATTGATGAACATGCATATGGAGTTGAATACATTGATACAATCCAGAGTTCAGAAATGGCTGAGTTATATTTTTTTCTCATTTTCTCAGCCCCATCTTTGTACAAGATGACAGCATGTATTTTTCTTGAAAAAGCAGTGACACATTATTTAGTTAACAATCACAAATGAAAAACAATAATGGAATACTGTTAAGTTACTCAGTATGGGTAGCCAAACATGATAACACTAGAAATATGTGCTTATTTCAAAAAGAGAGAGGAAAAACAAGCTATTGAGAGAATTACATCAAAGTGGTTGAGTGAGCTCTGATGCCAATCAAACCTAGATTCCTATCTAACTTGTAATACTTTTCAGCTGTATATTTCAAGTGTGTTATTTTATCTTCCCTGAGCCTCAGTTTTCTCATTTTAAATATTGAGATAATAACAATAACATTGTCAGAAGACTTTTGTGAGCAATAATTGGATAAAATGCACATTAGACACTAAGAATGAGGGGCATCAATGTTAAAAATTGACAATATCATCATGTTTTCATCATCGTTATTTTCATTTGCATTATCATTGTAGCTTTGACCAGAAACATTAGCTTTAAATATTGGTATAGAGTAGTGGTTAAGAGTGAATACTCAGAAGTTAGACTGTCTGCTTTTAAATCACTCCTCACCATTAAAAAGCTTAATGATCTCACATACCCCTCTAAATCTTCTAAACCTAGCCAATCATACACCTATTTGATAGAATTATAGTGAAGAATAACTGATAGAAACTGTTTTCTGGCACACAGTAGAAACCTATGAGTGTTAGTTTTCATCCCACTATTATTACTGTTATTAATATTATAGCATAAGGTATTATTTTGAAATTTCCCTTCTCCTGCATCCTCTTATCTCAAATATTACATTCCAAAAATAAGGCAGTGGTAAGGGAATTCTCTACCAATTGCCTGAGAGAAAAATAACTAATAAGTACGGAGATTTATTTACTAACTTTGAGTGTTTGTTGTCTTTTTAAAATTAACTTTATTGAGGTATTATTTACATAAAATTTAACATCCTCTTTTTAAATGTGTAGTCCAATGAGTTTTGACAAAGGTTTTGGATTTTTGAAACTAATGGCATGACAATAGTGTTTAGTGGAAAAAATAATTTGAAATGCACAAATTTGAGCCACTGGGATTCGACTTCCTAAATCCTACAGGATTCAGAACATTATATTTTTGCCCTTCATAACAGATGTCAAAAACTATCTGGCCCATGGTAGATAAACATTTGTTAGGCTAACTATGGGAGTAAAAATAATCAGAGAATGGACCCTGTGCCTGCCTTCCAACCATGGTAGGGTGAGACATTGAGAGGGATGACAGGAACTCCATGTAGTTTCAGAGGCTGTAAGAGCAGGGGACATCCTGGGAGAACCAGGAAGGTAGCCAGCTCCACACAATACCTGCATGAACAACATGGATTAAGAGCAAGAAAAGAGAGATGGCCACATTAGATACATAGGAAATATCATATCAGCAATATGACATATTGCTGTCATATGCATATTGTGACATATCAGCAATCCCTGAACTCCAGTGGAGTGTGAAAATAGTGATGTGCTACCTGAATGCCCAAGAAAAGCCATACTTGAGAGAGAGCCAGAGCTGAGAAGACAGTTGTCAAGGATGTAGCTATAGATAAGGGACCAAACAACAGATGGAATTTAGGTTGTCTGTTATGTACATGGATGGAAAAAAATGTATATAAAAGAAACAGTGCTTATTTCAGCATGGAGAAGGGAACAGTGACTGAGGGCCAGGTAGATATCTTCCTATCCAATACCTTAGCAATCAAATAGCTCCCAAGAGGCTTTAGAATAAAACACAAGGTAAGTCAAGAGGCAGAACTCCCAAATCACTGAGTCCTTGAATTGGTCAAACCTAAATTTTCAAATCCTGCTGGAATTGGCATTTAAAATAGAAATTAAGTTTTATTATGGGGGAAATAATTTTATTTGTACAACTGGTTTGTGGCATGAGATTTATTATACCTGGTATATTATTTGTAAATGGAAACACATTTATGGGAAAAGAGGGGGTAGGGACAAGAATGGGGTAGATTTCTCTCATCTTTGGGGAGCTTTCTTATATCCTAAAGTCTTTTGAAAGTGTGGAGTTTTAAAAAAATGACAAGAAAAATGTTTTGCTTTGTTGATTACACAGTACAATATTTTTGTACCCATCATCCAGTTATTGATATGTTGATAACATACCTAAAATTACATTCTTTTTTGAATGTAATTTGCTGACTGCATTTCATGTACTTATCACATGACAAGCTTTAATTTGCTGACAACTATTAACCCTGTGTTTCTTTCCCTGCTCCATTTTTCCCCTTCTTTTTCCAGTTCATATATTTTTCTATCTGTTAAACCAAAATTGTTGAAAAAAGACTTTTAAACAAAGACAGAATCAGTCTTTCAGAATGGCTCCTTTGAATATCAGTGTTTTCAAAATAAGCACCTAGATTTAAATGTGAATTACAGAAGAAAAGAATCACTCAGGATTACAAAATTTCAGAGGATACATAGTCAAAGAAAAAACAACCAAATAATAAAAAAATTCTTATTTACTCAAGTGAATAAGGTAAACAGTACATTCTAAGCTTTCTTCTGTTTAGTAAAATAATAATTTTGTATTGTGGCTATAGGGGATTAGAATATATCATCCCAAGTATGCAACTTTTGCATATTGATTATTTTGAAATAAAGGTATTTGAGAAAAAGCCAGCATAAGAAGGACACTCTGACTCTGTTTTTCTCCTCCTGAAACAAAAGATAAATCTCTCATGTGAAGGGTACCCTTCCTTGAAAAAGAGGGTAGAAGGCATCCTTATCACCAGAGACAGGGACTTTCAGTCCTACCTCCCCTACTCCCTGACTTACAAGGATAGGAAAGGGGCTAGAGGTTAAATCACTTGTCAATGGCCAATGAATTAATCAATCATGCCTATGCAATGAAGCCTCCATAAAAATCTCAAGGGACAAGGTTCAGAGAGCTTCTCGGTTGGTGAATACACACAGATACAGAGAGAGTGGTCCTTCTGGAGAGGACATGGAAACTCCATGACTCTTTCCACACACCTTGCCTTATGAAACTCTTTCATCTGGCTCTTCCTGAGTTATATCCTTTTACAATAAACCAGTAATCTAGTAGGTAGAATGTTACTCTGAGTTCTGTGAGTTGTTCTACAAATTAATCAAACCCAAGGAGGGGTTCATTAGAACCTCTAATCTATACTAGGTCAATGAGAAGCACAGTTAACAACATGGACTCATGATTGGTATCTGAAATGTGTTGGGGGATGGCAGTCTTCTAGGACTGAGCCCTTAACCTGCAGGATCAGATGCTACATCCAGGTAGATAGTGTCAGAATTGAGTTGAATTTTAGCATACATAGAGGATGTCAGAGGTGTGGAGACTTCCTCCTGAATCTAAACACAACACAAACTGAACTGGATTGGTGATCAGAACTGTTAAAAAGTGTTTCATGTAATAAGCTTTGGAGTTTGAAAAAAGCAGGATTTAAACCTGACTTTGACACAGAAAAGCTATAATATATATATATTTTTATGTCAAACATGAAATGCTTCACTTTCATCCTTAATAAAATAGTGATAATGGTACCTACTTTCCAGAGGACAAGGAGCTGAATAGTGCTCCAAAATATATGTCCACTATCTAGAGCCTGTGAATTTTACCTTATCTGGAAAAAGAGTCTTGACAGATGTAATTAAAGTAAGACTGTTGGGATTAAATCACCCTGGATTCATTGAGTGCGCCCTAAATCCAATGACAAATGTCCTTATAAGAGAGTGGCAAAGAGAGAGGGCAGACAGCAGAAGCAAGAATAACTACAATCTTGCAGCCTGTGGAACAGAAACCACATTCACAGAAAGATAGACAAAATGAAAAGGCAGAGGGCTATGTACCAGATGAAGGAACAAGATAAAATCCCAGAAAAACAACTAAATGACATGGAGATAGACAACCTTCCAGAAAAAGAATTCAGAATAATGATAATGAACATGATCCAGGACCTTGGAAAAAGAATGGAGGTAAAGATCAGAAGATGCAAGAAATGTTTAACAAAGACCTAGAAGAATTAAAGAACAAACAAACAGAGATGAGCAATACAATAACTGAAATGAAAACTACACTAGAAGAATTAATATCAGAATAACTAAGGCAAAAGAACTGAGGCAGAAGAACGGACCTTCTGACCTGGAAGACAGAATGGTGATATTCACTGCTGTGGAACAGAATAAAGAAAAAAAGAATGAAAAGAAATGAAAACAGTCTAAGAGACCTCTGGGACAACATTAAACACAACAAAAGTCGCATTATAGGAGTCCCAGAAGGAGACAAGAGAAAGAGACAGGACCCGAGAATATATTTGAAGAGATTATAGTCAAAAACTTACCTAACATAGGAGAGGAAATAGCCACCTAAGTCCAGGTAGTGCAGCAAGTCCTATACAGGATAAACCCAAGGAGAAAAACACTTAGAAACATAATAATCTATTTGGCAAAAATTGAAGACAATGAAAAATTATTGAAATCAGGAAGGGAAAAATGAGAAATAACATACAAGGGAACTCCCATAAGGTTAACAGCTGACTTCTCAGCAGAAACTCTACATGCTAGAAGGAAGTGGCATGATATACTTAAAGTGATGAAAGGGAAGAACCTACAACTAAGATTACTCCACCCGGCAAGGATCTCATTCAGGTTCTATGGAGGAATCAAAAGCTTTACAGAGAAGCAAAAGCTAAGAGAATTCAGCACCAACAAACCAGCTCTACAACAAATGCTAAAGGAACTTCTCAACGAGGGAAACACAACAGAAGAAAAGGACTTACAAAAACAAACCCAAAACAATTAAGAAAATCATCAAGGGAATATATATATATATCGATAATTACCTTAAAAGTGAATGGATTAAATGCTCCAACCAAAAGACACAGGCTAGCTGAACGTATACAAAAACAAGACCCATCTATATGCTCTCTACAAGAGACTCACTTCAGACCTAGGGACACATACAGACTGAAAGTGAGAGGATGGAAAAAGATATGCCATGCAAATGGAAATCAAAAGAAAGCTGGAATAGCAATACTCATATCAGATAAAATAGACTTTAAAATAAAGAATGTTGCAAGAGACAAGGAACGACATGACCTAATGATTAAGGGATCAATCCAAGAAGTAGGTACACAACTATAAATATATATGCACCCAACATAGGAGCACCTCAATGCATAAGGCAACAGCTAACAGCTACAAAAGGGGAAATCGACAGTAACACAATAATAGTGGGGGAAGTTAACATCTCACTTATACCAATGGACAGATCATCCAAAATGAAAATAAATAAGGAAACAGAAGCTTTAAATGACACAATAGAACAGATAGATTTAACTGATATTTGCAGGACATTCCATCCAAAAAGAGTAGATTAAACTTTCTTTTCAAGAGCACATGGAACATTCTCCAGGATACATCACATCTTGGGTCACAAATCAAGCTTCAGTAAATTTAAGAAATTTGAAATCATATCAAGCATCTTTTCTGACCACAACACTATGAGATTAGAAATGAATTACAGGGAAACAAATGTAAAAAACACAAACACATGGAGGCTAAACAATACATTACTAAATAACCAAGAGATCACTGAAGAAATCAAAGAGGAATTCAAAAAATACCTAGAGACAAATGGTAATGAAAACACGATGATCCGAAACCTATGGGATGCAGCAAAAGCAGTTCTAAGAGGGAAGTTTATAGCTCTACAAGACTACCTCAAGAAACAAGAAAAATCTCAAATAAACAATCTAAACTTACACCTAAAGGAACTAGAGAAAGAAGAACAAACAAAACCCAACGTTAGCAGAAGGAAAGAAATCATAAAGTTCGGAGCAGAAATAAATGAAATAGAAAAAAAAAGAGAACAATAGCAAAGATCAATAAAACTAAAACTGGTTCTTTGAGAAGATAAACAAAATTGATAAACCATTAGCCAGACTCATCAAGAAAAAGAGAGAGAGGACTCAAATCAATAAAATTAGAAAGAAAAAGAAGTTACAACAGACACCACAGAAATACAAAGCATCCCAAGAGACTACTACAAGAAACTTTTTGCCAATAAAATGCACAACATAGAAGAAATGGACAAATTCTTAGAAATGTATAACCTTCCAAGACTGAACAGGAAGAAAAACAAAACAGGAACAGACCAATCACAAGTAAAGAAATTGAAACTGTGATGAAAAATCTTCCAACAAACAAAAGTCCAGGACCAGATGGCTTCACAGGTGAATTCTACCAAACATTTAGAGAAGAGCTAACACCAATCCTTCTCAAACTCTTCCAAAATATTGTAGAGGAAGGAACACTCCCAAACTCATTCTCTGAGGCCACCATCACCGTGATACCAAAATCAGACAAAGATACTACAAAAAAGACAATTACATACCAATATCACTGATGAACATAGATGCAAAAATCCTCGACAAAATACTAGCAAACAGAATTCAACAGCACATTAAAAGGATCATACACCATGATCAAGTGGGATTTATCCCAGGGATGCAAACATTCTTCAATATACACAAATTAATCAATGTGATACACCAGATTAACAAATTGAAGAATAAAAACCATACAATCATCTCAATAGATTCATAGAAAGCTTTTGACAAAATTCAACACCAATTTATGATAAAAACTCTCCAGAAAGTGGGCACAGAGGGAGGCTACCTCAACATAATAAAGTCCATATAAGACAAACCCATCGCAAACATCATTCTCAGTGGTGAAAAACTGAAAGCATTTCCTCTAAGATCAGGAACAAGAGAAGGAATTCCACTCTCACCACTATTATTCAACATAGTTTTGGAAGTCCTAGCCATGGCAATCAGAGAAGAAAATGAAATAAAAGTAATAAAAGTTGGAAAAGAAGAAGTAAAACTGTCACTGTTTGCAGATGACATGATACTATACATAGAGAATCCTAAAAATGCCCCCAGAAAACTACTAGAGCTACTTAATGAATTTTGTAAAGTAGCAGGATACAAAATTAATGCACAGATATCTCTTGCATTCCTATACACTAATGGTGAAAAATCTGAAAGAGAAATTAAGGAAAAATTCCCATTTACCACTGCAACAAAAAGAATAAAGTACCTAGGAATAAACCTACCTAGGGAGAAAAAATACCTGTATGCAGAAAGCTATAAGACACTGATGAAAGAAATTAAAGATGATACCAACAGATGGAGAGAAATACCATGTTCTTGGATTGGAAGAATCAATATTGTGAAAATGCCTATACTACCCAAAGCAATTTACAGATTCAGTGCAATCCCTATCAAATTGCCAATGGCATTTATTATGGAACTAGAACAAAAAATCTTAAAATTTATATGGAGATAAAAAAGACCCCGAATAGCCAAAACATTCTTGAGGGAAAATATTGGAGCTGGAGGAATCAGATTCCCTGACTTCAGACTATACTACAAAGCTACAGTAATCAAGATAATATGGTACTGGCACAAAAACAGAAACATAGATCAATGGAACAAGATAGAAAGTCCAGAGATAAACCCACACACCTCTGGTCAACTAATCTATGACAAAGGAGACAAGGATATACAATGGAGAAAAGACAGTCTCTTCAATAAGTGGTGCTGGGAAAACTGGACAGTTACATGTAAAAGAATGAAATTAGAGCACTCCTTAACACCATACACAAAAATAAACTCAAAATGGATTAAGGACCTAAATGTAAGATGAGACACTATAAACCTCTTAGAGGAAAACATAGGAAGAACAACCTTGGACATAAATCACAGCAAGATATTTTTTGATCCACCTCCTAAAGTAATGGAAATAAAAACAAAAATAAACAAATGGGACATAATGAAAATTAAAAGCTTTTGCACAGCAAAGGAAACCATAAACAATACGAAAAGACAACCATCGGAATGGGAGAAAATATTTGCAAATGAATCAACAGACAAATGATTAATCTCCAAAATATATAAACAGCTCATGCAGCTCAATATTAAAGAAACACAGAACCCAATCCAAAAAATGGGCAGAAGACCTAAATAGACATTTCTCCCAAGAAGACATATAGATGGCCAAGAAGCCCTTGAAAAGCTGCTCAACATCACTAATTATTAGAGAAATGCAAATCAAAATACAATGAGGTATCACCTCACACCAGTTAGAATGGGCATCATCAAAAAATCTACAAACACCAATTCCTGAAAGGGTGTGGAGAAAAGGGTCCCCTCTTGCACTGTTGGTGGGAGTGTAAATTGATACAGCCACTATGAAGAACAGTATGGAGGTTCCTTAAACAACTAGAACTAGAATTACCGTATGATCCAGCAATCCCACTACTGGGCATATGCCCAGAGAAAACCATAATTCAAAAAGATACATTCACCCCAATATTCATTGCAGCAGTATTTCAATAGCCAGGTCATGGAAGTAACCTAAATGCCCATCAACAGACCAATGGATAAAGAAGATGTGGCACATATACACAATGGAATATTACTCAGCCATAGAAGGAACGAAATTGGGCCATTTGTTGAGATGTCATTGGATTTAGAGACTGTCATACAGAGTGAAGTAAGTGACAAAGAGAAAAACAAATATCATATATTAATGCCTGTATGTGGAACCTAGAAAAATGGCACAGATGAACTGGTTTGCAGTGCATAAGTTGAGACCCAGATGTGGAGAACAAACATATGGACAGTAAGGTGGGAAAGCTGCAAGGAGGGTGGGGATGGTGGTGTGATGAATTGGGTGATTGGGACTGACATGTATACACTGATGTGCATAAAATTGATGACTAATAAGAACCTGCTATATAAAAAATAAATAAAATAAAATAAATATGAGAGTGGCAAAGAGAGATCTGATACAAAGAAAAGAATGAGAAGCAATATGACCACCAAAGCAGAGATTGGAGTGATGGTACTGTGAATCAAGGAATGAGGGCCAACTACCTGAGCTGAGAAAGGCAAAGAATGTATTCTTCCCTATAGCCTCCAGAAGATGTAAGACCCTGCTGAAACTTGATTTTAGATGGCAAGCCTTTAGAGCTGTGAGTGGCTTTAAGCCACTCAGGTTGTAGTACTTTGTTATAACAGCCCTAGGAAACTAATAAACAGAGTCATTGTGAAGATTGAATGAGATTTTAGAGAGCTTTTGGAAAAATAAATCTTAGCAATGATATGCACACAGATACATATATATATATATAAGTAATTCCAATAGTTTCTCACTAGCAATATTTATACTACTATGACTAAAAGTTTATTTCTGTGTTTGTCTCTTCCAGTTTATTTTCATCTATCAGTCTGGTACTGTTTGCTTTGTAGTTTTTTGTTGTTTTGTTTGTTTGATTGTTTTTTTAGTTCAGTTCTCAATTGTAATTGTATCCACTGCAAATTAAGGCTTTTAAACCAAGTGGCAATTTGCTATAGGAGAGTAGATGTGAAATTTTGATTAGGAATCAGACCAAACTGCAGTCTCATTTTAATATTTCCTCTAGCTACCCAGGTTATTTGGGGCAAGTATAATATTCTCTTTCTAATTCATTTTCCTTATCTAAGAAATGAGGTTAATAACATCCATCTTACTGGGTTGCTATGAGGATTAATGAAAATGACATTCAAGTGCCTACAACATGATAAATACTCAGTAAATTGAGATGCTATTATTCTCATCCTCCATGTGTTCATTTTCCCAGGATTCTGCTTTTTAATGACAGGAATCACTAACTATATAAAGTCAGTATTATGATCAATCCCAGCTGAAATGTGTGCTTCAAAGTGACCTCATACACTTTTCTGAAGGCACTCTATTTGTGCTTTTACTCTTTCATCTCTGTAAATATGAAAAGGACAATATGGCATGCTGTATACTATTTTATTTGTTTATTTTGATTTGTTCACTTGGTAGCTTGTGTTTGGGCATGAAAGAATCCTTCCTCTGTTTTTCTCCCTGTTTTGTTAGGGATAGAAGCCTGGAAACTACATTTCCCAGAATCTCTTGCCAGTGGAGTTCAGATTTAGAATCTGTCAGGGAGACAAGCTCTTGTGAGGTCTGGAGAATAGTGGTGAAGTAGAAGCCAAAGTAACTTCTCTGTCATTGCCTGGAAGGTAATTTTGCAGAGAGATGATGCCTGGTTTTCCAGTGGCTCTGGAAATTTCTCCTATGACTCACTTACTTTAGTGAGTAGGTAATAGTTTCATATGATTTCTACTACTGCCAGATTTCCTCAGATCAATGGCTATGCCAGATGTATGCTCCTCCAGCCTCTCCAATGAACGTGTGAAAGTGTAAGCCATGAAACCCATAATTAAACTTCTTCCTGCCTAAAATTCATGTTTTTCCCTTTTCCTGACAGAACCTAAACTGATACAGTTGAATACAACCTCATTTTTATAAAAATTTGGAAAATTGCAAACAAGAAAAATAATTCAAAGATTCACCATCAGGAAATAACACTGATAGAGATTGGTTCAAGATGGCAGAGTAGAAGGACTTATGCTCACTCCCTCTTGTGAGAGCACCAGAATCACAACTAACTGCTGAACAATGATCAACACGAAGACACTGGAACTCACCAGAAAAGATACCTCACATCCAAAGACAAAGGAGAAGCCACAAAGAGATGGTAGGAGATAAAATAAAATCAAATCCCATAACTGCTAGGTTAGTGAGTCACAAACTGGAGAATACTTATACCACAGAAGTCCTCCCACTGGAGTGAAGATACTGAGCCCCATGTCAGGCTTACCAACCTGGGGGTCCAGCAACAGGAGGAGGAATTCCTAGAAAATCAGACTTTGAATGTTAGCAGTATTTGATTGCAGGACTTCAACAGGACTGGGGGAAACAGAGACTCCACTCTTGGAGGGCACACACAAAGTAGTGTGCACATCAGGACCCAGGGAAATGAGCAGTGACCTCATAGGAGACTGAACCAGACCTACCTGCTAGTGTTGTAGGGTCTCCTGCAGCGGTGGGGAGAAGCTGTGCCTTGCAGTGGGGACAAGAACACTGACAACAGAAGTTCTGGGAAGTATTATTTGGCATGAGCCCTCCCAGACTCTGCCATTAGCCCCCCAAAAAGAGCCAGGTAGGCTTTAGGGCTGGGCTGCCTCAAGCCAAACAACCAGCAGGGAGGGAAAACAGCCCCACCCATTAGCAGAAAAGTGGATTAAAGATTTACTGAGCTCTGCCCAAAAGAGCAACAGCCAGCTCTACCCACCACTAGTCCCTCTAATCAGGAGACTTGCACAAACCTCTTAGAAAGCCTCATCCACCAGAGGGCAGACAGCATAAGCAAGAAGAACTAAAATCCTGCAGTCTGTGGAACAAAAATCACATTCAGAGAAACATAGACAAAATGAAGAGGCAGAGGACTATAAACCAGATGAAGGAACAAGACAAAAACTCAGAAAAACAACTAAATGAAGCGGAGATAGACAACCTTCCAGAAAAAGAATTCAGAATAATGATAGTGAAGATGATCCAGGACCTTGGGGAAAAAATGGAGGCAAAGATCAAGAAGATGTCAGAATAACTGAGGCAGAAGAACGAATAAGTAACCTGGAAGACAGAATGGTGGAATTCACTGCCATGGAACAGAATAAAGAAAAAATAACGAAAAGAAATGAGGACAGCCTAAGAGAAAACTGGGACAACATTAAATCCACTAACATTCACGTTATAGGGGTCTCAGAAAGAGAAGACAGAGAGAAGGTACCAGAGAAAATATTTGAAGACGTTATAGTCGAAAACTTCCTTAACATATGAAAGGAAATAGCCACCAAAGTCCAGGAAGCAAAGAGAGTCCCAGGCAGATTAAACTCAAGGAGAAACATGGCAAGACACATAGTAATCTAACTGACAAAAAATAAAGGCAAAGAAAAATTACTGAAAGCAACAAGGGAAAAATAACCAATAACATGCAAGGGAACTCCCATAGGTTAAGAGCTGATTTCTCAGCAGAAAAAAACAAGCCAGAAGGGAGTGCCATGGTATGTTTAAAGTGATGAAAGGGAAGAACCTACAACAAAGATTACTCTAACTGTCAAGGATGTAATTTAGATTCGACTGAGAAATCAAAACCTTTACAGACAAGCAAAAACTAAGAGAATTCAGCACAACCAAACAAGCTCTAAAACAAATGCTAAAGGAACTTCTCTAAGTAGGAAACACAAGAGAAGAAAAGTACCTACAAAACCAAACCTAAAACAATTCAAAAAATGATAATAGGAACATACATATTGATAATTACCTTACACATGATGGATTAAAAGCTCCAACCAAAAGACACAGGCTCACTGAATGGTTACAAAAACAAGACCCATATATATGCCATCCACAAGATACCCACTGAGACCTAGGGATACATACAGACTGAAAGTGAAGGAATGGAAAAAGATATTCCATACAAATGGAAATCAAAAGAAAGCTGGAGTAGTAATACTCATATCAGATAATATAGACTTCAAAATAAAGAATGTTATGAGCGACAAGGAAGGACACTACATAATGATCAAGGGATCAATCCAAGAAGAAGATATAACAATTATAAGTATATATGCACCCAACATAGGAGCACCTCAATACATAAGGCAATTACTAACAACTATAAAAGAGAAAATCGACAGTAACACAATAATAGTGGGGGACATTAAAACCTCACTTACACCAATGGGCAGATCATCAAAACAGAAAATTAATAAGGAAATACAATCTTTAAATGACACAATAGACCAGGGAGATTTAATTTATATTTATAGGGCATTCCATCCAAAAATAGCAGATTACACTTTCTTGTCAAGTGTGCATGGAACATTCTCCAGGATAGATCACGTCTTGGGTCAAAAATCAAGCCTGAGTAAATTTAAGAAAATAGAAATCCTATCAGGTATCTTTTCTGACCACAGCATTATGAGATTAGAAATCAATTACAGTGAAAAAAAACGTAAAAAACACAAAAACATAGACGCTAAACAATACGTTACTAAATAACCAAGAGATCACTGAAGAAACCAAAGAGGAAATCAAAAAATACCTCGAGACATATTCCAATGAAAACACGACAATCCAAAACCTATGGGATGCAGCAAAAGCAGTTCCAAGAGGGAAGTTTATAGCAATACACATCTACCTCAAGAAACAAGAAAAATCCTAAATAAACAATCTAATTTTACACCTAAAGGAACTAGAGAAAGAAAAAGAAACAAAACCCAACGTTAGCAGAAGGAAAGAAATCATAAAGATCAGAGCAGAAATAAATGAAATAGGAAAAAAGAAAACAATAGCAAAGATCAATAAAGCTGAAAGCTGGTTCATTGAGAAGATAAACAAAACTGATAAACCTTTAGCCAGACTCATCAAGGAAAAGAGGGAGAGGACTCAAATCAATAAAATTAGAAATGAAAAAGGAGAAGTAACAACTAACACTTCAGAAATACAGAGGACCATGAGGGATTACTACAAGCAAATATATACCAATAAAATGGACTACCTGGAAGAAATGAACAAATTCTTAGAAACACACAAACTTCCGAGGCTGAATCAGGAAGAAATAGAAAATATAAACAGAACAATCACAAGCACTGAAATTGAGAGTGTGATTAAAAATCTTCCAACAAACAAACGTCCAGGACCAGATGGTTTCACAGGCGAATTCTATCAAACATTTAGAGAAGAGCTAACACCTATCCTTCTCAAACTCTTCCAAAATATAGTAGAGGGAGGAACACCCAAATGCATTGTATGAGGCCTCTATCACCCTGTTACCCAAACCAGATAAAGATAGTACAGAAAAAGAAAATTACTGATCAATATCACAGATGAATATAGATGCAAAAATCCTCAACAGAATACTAGCAAACAGAATCCAACAACACATTAAAAGGATCATACACCATCATCAAGTAGGATTTATCCCAGGAATGCAAGTATTCTTCAGTACATGCAAATCAATCAATGTGATACACCATAGTAGCAAACTGAAGAATAAAAACCATATGATCATCTCAATAGATGCAGAAAATCCTTTTGACAAAATTCAATACCTGTTATGACAAAAACTC
This sequence comes from Mesoplodon mirus, assembly GCF_964341445.2. NCBI lineage: Eukaryota > Metazoa > Chordata > Mammalia > Artiodactyla > Ziphiidae > Mesoplodon > Mesoplodon mirus. The sequence continues at coordinate 20,640,842 of NC_138983.1, forward strand.
TCCAGAAAGTGGGCATAGAGGGAGCCTACCACAATGTAATAAAGGCACGACATAATAAATACATGACAAACCCACAGCAAATGTCATTCTCAATAGTGAAAAACTGAAAGCATTTCCTCTAAGATCAGGAGCAAGAGAAGGATGTCCACTCTCACCACTATTATTCAACATAGTTTTGGAAGTTCTAGCCACGGCAATCAGAGGAAAAAAAAAAGAAATAAAAGGAATACAAATTGGAAAAGAAGAAGTAAAGCTGTCACTGTTTGCAGATGACATGATAGTACACATAGAGTATCCTAAAAATGTCACCAGAAAACTATGAGAGTTAATCAATGAATTTGGTAAAGTTGCAGGAAACAAAATTAATGCACAGAAATTGCTTGCATTCCTATACACTAACAACAAAATATCAGAAAGAGAAATTAAGGAAACAATCCCATTTACCATTGTAACAAAAAGAAGAAAATACCCAGGAATAAACCTACCTAAGGTGGTAAAAGATGTATACCAGAAAACTATAAGACACTGATGAAAGAAATTGAAGATGATACCAACAGATGGAGAGATATACCATGCTCTTGGATTGGAAGAATAAATATTGTGAAAATAACTATACTACAAAAAGCAAACTACATATACAATGCAATCCCTATCAAATTACCAGGGGCATTTTTTTACAGAACTAGAACAGAAAAAATCTTAAAATTTGTATGGAGACAAAAAAGACCCCGAATAGCTAAAGCAGTCTTGAGAGAAAAAAATGGAGCTGGAGAAATCAGACTCCCTGACTTCAGGCTATACTGCAAATCTACAGTAAACAACACAGTATGGTACTGGCACAAAAACAGAAATATAGATCAATGGAACAGGATAGAAAGCCCAAAGATAAATCCACACACCTATGGTCAACTAATCTATGACAAAGGAGGCAAGGATATACAATTGAGAAAAGACAGTCTCTTCAATAAATGGTGTTGGGAAAAGTGGACAGCTACATGTAAAAGAATGAAATTAGAGCACTCCCTAACACCATACACAAAAATAAACTCAAACTGGATTAGAGACCTATATGTAAGACCAGACACTATAAACCTCTTAGAGGAAAACACAGGAAGAACACTCTTTGACATAAATGACAGCAAGATCTTTTTTGATCCACGTCCTAGAGTAATGGAAATAAAAACAAAAATAAACAAATGGGACCTAATAAAACTTAAAAGGTTTTGCACAGCAAGGGAAACTACAAACGACAAAAAGACAACACTCAGAGTGGGAGAAAATATTTGCACAAAAATCAGTGAAAAGTATTAATCTCCAAAATATATAAACAGCTCATGCAGCTCAATATTAAAAAGCAAACAACCCAATCATAAAATGGACAGAAGACCTAAATAGATTTTTCTCCAAAGAAGTCATATAGATGGCCAGGAAGCACATGAAAAGCTGCTCAACATCACTAATTATTAGAGAAATGCAAATCAAAACTACAGTGAGGTATCACCTCACACCAGTTAGAATAAGCATCATCAGAAAATCTTCAAACTACAAATGCTGGAGAGGATGTGGAGAAAAGGGTACCCTCTTGCACTGTTGGTGGGAATGTAAATTGATACTGACACTATGGAGAACAGTATGGAGGTCCCTTAAAAAAACTAAAAATAGAATTACCATATGACATAGCAATCCCACTACTGGGCATATACCCAGAGAAAACCATAATTCAAAAATATACATGCACCACAATGTTCATTGCAGCACTATTTACAGTAGACAGGTCATGGAAGCAACCTAAACGCCCATCGACAGATGAATGCATAAAGAAGATGTGGTACATATATACAATGGAATATTATTCAGCCATAGAAAGGAATGAAATTGGGTCTTTTGTAGAGGTGTGGATGGATCTAGAGACTGTCATACAGACCGAAGTAAGTCAGAAAGGTAAATGCAAATATCGTATATTAATGCATATATGTGGAACCCAGAAAAATGGTACAGATGAACTGGTTTGCAGGGCAGAAATAGAGACACAGATGTAGAGAACAAACCTACGGACACTAAAGGGAAAAAGTGGCGGAGGGGGATTGGTGGTGGTGGGATGAATTGGAAGATTGGTATTAACATATATACACTAATATGTATAAAATAGATAACTAGTAAGAACCTGCTGTATAAAATAATAAATAAAATAAAATTCAAACATTCAAAAAGAAAAGAAATAATATTGATAATATTTAATATGTTAACTTCCTTCCTGTTTTCCTCTAAAAAATAAAATAGTACACAGTGCAAATATTATCCCTTTGCCAAAGCTTACACCTCCTCCATTTTCAGAGAGGGATATTAGTCTGAGTTTGACTGTATTCTTCAAGACCATTTTTATATTTTCACATAAAAATATTTGTCATCAATTTGTAGATAATCATATTCTTTTTTACACAAATGGTTTGAAGTAAATTGATAATGATGCATTGCTAATTTTTATGCATATTATTCTGTAATTTGCTATATTGTTAGTGGTGGGTGACTAATAAATATCTGTCCACTGTGCAAATAAGAATACATTGTGTTTTAAACTAATAATGCTATTGTATGCACATACAACATGCAATATATAATGTTTTCCTTTTTGCTGCTCTATAATATTCTATAATTACTTTAATAAACATGATTGGGCCTAGCTCTTTGTAAAACTTTGCTGCATGTTTGAATCACTTCAGAAGTTTAAAAAATATGTATGTCTGGATTCCAGCAGTAAATAGGATTCAGGAAGTTTCTACACAGTTTCTCTCATAGAGGGATTACTAAAATATGTATTCCTGAAGCAGATAGATTCATTTTTGTTGTTGTTGTTTTAATTTATTTTTAAATTAATGTTTTATAGAAGTATAGTTGATTTACCATGTTGTATTAGTTTCTGCTATACAGCAAAGTGAATCAGCTGTATGTATACATATGTCCCCTCTTTTTTTGGATTTCCTTCCCATTTAGGTCACCACAGAGCATTGAGTAGGGTTCTCTGTGCTATACAGTAGGTTCTCATTAGTTATCTAGTTTATATGTACTAGATTAATCCCAGTCTCCCAGTTCATACCACCCCCTCTCCCCACCCCCCATATCCATACGTCTGTTCTCTATGCCTGTGTCTCTATTTCTGCTTTGCAAATAAGTTCAACTGTATCATTTTTCTAGATTCCACATATAAGCAATATTATATGATATTTGCTTTTCTCCTTCTGACTTACTTCACTCTGTATGACAGTCTCTAGGTGTATCCACGTCTCTACAAATTGCACAATTTTCTTCCTTTTTTATGGCTGAGCAATATTCCATGGTATATATGTACCACATCTTTATCCTTTCTTCTGCTGATGGACATTTAGGTTGCTTCCATGTCCTGGCTATTGTAAATAGTGCTGCTGTGAATATTGGGGTGCATGTATCTTTTTGAATTATGGTTTTCTCTGGGTAGATGCCCAGTAGTGAGATTGTTGGGTCATATGGTAGTTCTATTGTTAGTTTTCTAAGGAACCTCCATACTGTTCTCCCATAGTGACTGTATCAATTTATATTCTCACCAAAAGAAGAGGAAGGTTCCCTTTTCTCCACACCCACTCCAGCATTTATTGTTTGTAGATATTTTGATGATGGCCATTCTGACCAGTGTGAGGTGATACCTCATTGTGGTTTATGCAATGTATTTTTTTTATAACCTGAATGTATTTCTAATTTTTAATTTTTTAAAATAATAACCAAAAAATCTGGGAAGTGTACTTATAGAACATTTTCACCTTTTTATACATTTTTTTAACTTTTCTATAATTTAAATATCTAATAAAAGTTACAAAATGTATTATAATTTTTCTATTTAAATTTATTATTAAAATTATTATTATTGTCATTTTTATTATTAGAGGACAATGCATTGTTGCCTTTGTTTTGTACAAAGCTGGTTCCTATGTACCAGGTATTTGCAAAGAAAACCCCTAATATTAGTCTTCTGGTGGCTGGGATAGTGCACTGTGTGAGATTTTTTTTCTCCATTCTGTAGTATTAATTGTTTATACTTATTATTTTCATAATTAATTGGCTTTATTTTTAATAGATGACCTAGCATCTATCTGCCAATAATTTGGAGAATATAACTTTTCCATTTGCTGCTAAACTGAACAAAATTTCTCTCATTTTATTGAATTACCCACTATCTCCCATCACCTGGATATTCTAGTAATATATGCAAAATAATTCTCAAGTAAATGATTAGTACACATTCTTTTCACCCAAGTCATTTTATTCATGAAGCATTAATAAAAAAGTATTTGTAATAAGGATATCTATTAAAAATGAAAATAATCTAAAAGTAGAGTTTCTACAATAGGATTTTTATATTTGAACATATTTTAATAATGGGTAATGTATTTTTTGCATATTTGTTATGTGAAATTTGTACGAGTTATAGAATTGTTTTTATTCCATTGAATTAGAAATTTAGAGTGAAATCTTAGGTATGGTTATGATGATAGATTTGGGTTCCAAGTTTTAAATTTTATTTAGGGACAAGAAGTATATAAAAGCACGATGTAAGAAATATTGCCAGAAGGAAAATTTAAAACCATTTTTATATCTATCAGTGGAAGATTAATTAACTGGCAAGTTAAATTATGGGGAATACACATCTGAAATTTCAAGCAGAGTTTTAAAAGGAGAAAGTAGGTTTATATTTACTTTCATAGACAATCTTTACAGTATGTTCTTATGAAGCAGACCACCGTTCCAAATGATGTTCAAAAATAATAACATTAAAAAGTGTATATGTGTGAGGGTGTGTGTATTTAAATGCCTTTGTGGGTGTATATGAAAAGATTTAGAAAGAAACATCAAATGGTAATTAATGGGTATTGCTAGAGAAGAGACTAGGATTGGTGGGTGACCAACGTGGAAAGGAAAATGGGTTTTAATTCTTAAATTAATCCATTTGCATCAAAGAATTTGTTTAAATTATTTCATAGTAAGCAAACAGTTATGCAGTATATATGTTATAAAAACAATGGATAAGAATTAACTCCCACAGGTGATATATGATTTTCTAAAATATTAGTACAAAGAAAGAAGAGCCTGCCTATATTGAAATAAAATCTCAAATTGACAATGCCTCATCTGTCACATATTTTCAAGATGGTCACCCACATAGCCACTTTCAAATCAATTTTGAAACACCATGATGTTCTGTTTTCAAAAATAAATATGTCATATTCCCCAGTTTGAGAGAAATGATCCAGTGGCCCCAAATCAGAGTTGTAGTTAGTGTTCTTTCAGACTGTTAATTTCCTTCTGAAGGTTATCCTTCCTGCATCGCAACATAGGCGACTTATCCTGATTATGTTGGTGTTTACTTACTGAGCTTGGCTGAAATGGGTATTTCTGGTGAAGTGGTTTAAGAGTAAAATGTGCACTGGAGAAGTGATAGGAATGGTCCTTCACGTAATGGTCCTCATTTCATTGAGCTGGCTGAAAACAGAGAACTAGAACTTTCTGATAAGAGCACCCACTCTGCAAAAACAGCCCTTTTAGACAGTGGAAAATTTAGCAGCTGCTCTCTTAAATCAACCACCTTTCATTTCCTGAAATTCATTGTCTGAAGGAAACAATAGCTATCCAATGCTTGTTGCTGGGACGTTTGACTGAAGTGTAACGTGGAACTCCAAAATGAAAAATTAAGTGGAATGAATGTTACCAGCCAAAAGGTAGGATACAATAGAAGAAAGCCATATGAAGGAAGAAGGAAATCTTTGATAACTAAATTAGTTTATATTGATCCTCCCCTATTTATCTAGAGCCAATCATAAGTCAAATTCTCTCTTTGCATATAGCAGCTATCTAAAATATGCTATTCCTTGCCTCATTTTATTTTTTCTCTAGACCCTATAGAGCACAAAAGAATTATAAGGTTTAGTAATTATTCCCCAGTCCTATACCCAGTTTTCATGGAAAGAGTAACACTTCAATTAAAGTAGCCCTTCTAAGCCTGGCCTGTAACATCTGGCTTTTACTTATTCTCTCTCCTTGTCTTTTACAGTTTTTTTTTTCTTTCCTTAACTTCCAGTCTCTCTGGCCTCCTACCTGTTTCTGGGACCTGCCAAGCTCATTCCTGTCTTACAACACTTAGGTTTTCTATTCTGCCTGCCCAGAACTCTCTTCCCCTGCATCTTTGTGCATTTGATTCTTTGAGTTATTCCCATCATTGTTCAGATATGACCTTTCCAAAGAACCTTGGCTAAACACCCTGTTTAATGTTGTCTGTCACACATTCTCTCTTCTATTATCAAGTTTTAATTTCTTCATAATACAGATGGTTTTCTGAAAATAACTGATTTACTTGTTTATTGTTTATTTTCTGGTTCCTCCAGTGTAATATTAAAACTGTGAGAGCAGGGGTTCTGTTTTGTTAACTAGTTCAGAACCAGCACACAGTACGTTTATAAAAATCTGGTGAATAAATCCATCAATATAAAATGATTATTGATTGTGAATTAAAAAGTACAATTTGAGTTTCCCAGACAATAATGGATGAAATGGATTTAGAGATAGGAGGTCATAGTCCTAAGGACAGCAAACTGAAGAATATTTGATAAGTAATTTTAAAAGTCCTGAACTTGTTAGAGTTTTTAATTCTTGGATCCACTTTTAGGATCAAGATATGCTCAACTTTCCTGGGTTAAAGCCTCTCAGAGTTGTAAATCTGCTTGAAGAGAAGGACACCTAAAATACTTGGCTTGGATTGCTGTTTTGAGTTGTCTATCTTTTGAGAATCAGGCACCTTGAAAAAGAAATAACCTACTTGGGTGTTTTTCTTTTTCTTTTCTTTTCTTGTTCTTCATTTTTTAAATTGAAGTGAAATATACATAACAAAGAGTTAAGCCTTTCAAAGTATACAAGTTAGTGACATTTAGTACATTCACAGAGTTGTGCAATTAACACCTGTGTTTAGTTGCAAAACATTATCATCCCTGCAAAATGAAACCATGCAGTCATGAAACAGTTACTCCACATTCGCCCATTTCTCCAGCCCCTTGTGACCTCCAATCTGTTTTCTGTGACTGTGGATTTACCTATTCTGGATATTTCATGTAAAAATAATCATACAATACGTGACATTTTCTGTCTGGCTCCTTTCAATCAGAACAATATTTTCGGGGTTCGTTCATATTGCAACATGCATCAGTACTCCACTTCTTTTTACTGTGGAATAATATTTTGTTGTATGTATATACTACAATTTGTTTATCCATTTATATGTTGATGGACTTGGATTGTTTTCACTTTTTGGCCATAGTGAATAGCACTGTTAGGTACTTGGGTATGGCTTTTCAAGGATGATAAATATAGCCCATTCTCTACTCAAAAGTAAAAGTTTAGTGCTAATGGTAAGCAAATTGCAAGAGCTATTAACTATATTTTTCTTGATATTTCTCTATAGCTTCAGTGATTTAAAAAAAAAAACATTCTTCATTATTTTGATTGACTCATTGATTGACTGAGTGGAGCACCATATTAGTGCTCAAATATCAATTCAGAAGGAAAACAAGCCACCAAGCTGGGGAACCCTTGTTACAAAACTTTGTAAGATATTACTTATGTTGAATTTTTATTATGTATGTAGATACCTATTTAGAGCAAATTTGGGAGTGAAGAAAGAGCTTACAGTAGGTTATAAGCTCTACTTTAATGTTCTTAAAGAAATTTGAATATAGAATAAAATTTCATTATTTGAAAAAACATTTACTAGCCACTTTTATAGGTGGAAATAGGAAGTCATCTTGGGGCACAAATTTTTGTTATAGGAAAATTTGTTTGAGTATCTTTCCTTCTATATGCTAAAATAAGGCCCATGGGCAAACCTTCCCTTTGGAAGAGGGCATAAAATGACATTTCTCCATTATTTGGTTTGTTCATCTGTGTTCCTGTCCTTGGTACATAGCCATCTAGAGAGGCGGGTAGTTGCCCAATTAAGTAAGGAGATCAAGCATTTAAAAAAAAAATTGAAATCCAACTCTGTTTTTTCATGAGATTCCAAGGTTAAGGAAACCTTAGGGAGTGAACTGTTGGGTCCATGACCAAGATCTTTCCTTTAGAAAGAATATCCTGTTGGGGGTCCTCAAGATCACCTTCAGGTTCAGTGACTTTCTAGAAGCACCCAAAGAACTCAGAAAAGCTGTTATACTCGGGGTTATGGCTTATTACAGGAAAAGGATGCCAATTAAAATCAGCAATGGAAAAATGTGTGTAAAGCAGAGACCAGGACACACCAGGCACAAGTTTCAAGTTGTCTTTTCCAAATGGAGTGACATGGAATGCCAGTATTACTGGAATTAGATATTCAACCTTCAGTCTCCCAGAGTCAATCTAATATAACATAGCTTAGGACTCCAAGCGAACAAAAATAGACATTAACCATCAATCATATTATTAGCATAATTTTTCTGCAGTGACCCAAATCCTCAGGTACACAAAGACTCTCTTATCAGTCAACATATTGCAAGAGCTCAGAAGTTATCTCCCAGGAGTTAGTCAAGGGCTAGTTCTGAAGACTTTTAGAATTTGCAGGGTCAATTAATTGTAGCTCTTTACTATATTGCAAAGATTCTTGTTAGTCAACTTGCATCTGTGTTCTCAGTCTGAGGATAAGGGACCTATTGGAACCACCTATGCAAAAAATGACACTGGTCTCTCTTATCAGAGGGACTTTCTTTTCTCTTCTTCTTCTTCTTCTTCTTCTTCTTCTTCTTCTTCTTCTTCTTCTTCTTCTTCTTCTTCTTCTTCTTCTTCTTCTTCTTCTTCTTCGAGGCTCTTGATGGAAGAGACAACTCTCTTACTAGGCTTTACGTTTGAACAGCAAACTGGCTGCTGCCAGTCAAGTACCCTTCATTAGCTCTTTACCCAATTAGTATTCCTTTAAAAATTAAAGTTATTATGTATGTAGTGATCTCTCACTCTTCACCATTCTAAAAGTTAGCTTCCAATATTGTTTGTACCTTCACCATATGTTGGGGGCGGTCAGTAGATAATGATCTTCCATTCTGCAAAGCCTTTGCAGGAAAGATGCATGTGCATTTTTACATTTAAAGTGGTCTGATTTAAAAGAATACTTAGCAATTCTATTTTTGTAGGAATTAGCATATCTGTTATTTTATTAACTGGCTTGAATAGCAACACACTCCCGTCCCACCATGTAAGGCACATCTCTGAAGTGTTGTTGTGACATTTCATGTTCATCTCTGACAGGCAGGCAGACTTAATCTGTTGGGTTTAACATGGTTGAAAATCTGGAATTTGGCTCTTTGAAGGCTTGAATTGGACAAACGTGCTGGTTAATTTTGAGAGTAAATCTTAGCTGCTTATAATTATTTGTACCCATCTGATTAGGTGAGATAAATGTATTCTTTTGCCCAGTACAGTCAAGTCAGCTGGATGTGTTCATAGGAATGATTGGTTTCGGAAGACCCAAGGCACATGGATGAATTCATTCTAGAATTTGGTATTATGGACTTCTGGGAGATAAACTTGCCTTTGGCAAAGAATTTTCTAAGGCAAGTGTAAATATTACTCAGAGTCCATTAAAATGGTGGAAACAAGGAAAATCGATGAAGTTTTAATTTGAACTGCAGTTACTGAAGTGGTCAACCAAATCTAAATTAGGTTTTGTTTACATATGTAAAATCTGGATCAGTTCTATTAGACTGGCCCCCCTTTCAAGAGAAATATTCTTTTTCTGCCATCATTAAAATTAAAATATAGTATTCACAGGGGTAAGGATTAGTCTCCCTTATCAGGACAAATTTTGGGAATAAGGTTTTATTGGAGTTTCTTAGGAATGTCTATATTCATATATACCTCCAACCTATTGATTAGTTATTGCTGGTGTGATGAAGTCAGCCAGCTAATAACTCTTTAAGAGGATTACCACTTCTCTTTGTGAAGGGTTAAGTATCATAATATGAAACAGAAAAATAGAGGACAAGCTAGGCCAGTCATCATGAAACCAGGTGGCATGTGCAAGTTAAAGATGTGTAGATCTTGTTGTAAGATAGATGCTATAAAATCTACAGGAATATGGAAGGAATTGGGACTGGAAAGTTGTCACGGCAGAGAAATCAATGGTCCATAGGTAATTGCATATATAGAGAGACTGTAAGTGTAGAGAGATTTTAAGTGTCACCCTAAGAATTTCTAGGGCAAGTGAAGTAAAACCAAGTTCTTCAGCCCTGCATTTTATGGCCAGTTACTTAAGCACAATTGTTTCCCTGATGCTAACATTCTGTAATAAAAACAATTTCTTTAGATTGATGAGCCTAGAGAAATACCTCACCTTATTTTCTGAGCATTGAATAGTATTTGGTCCAAAAGGCTCTAACAACTCTTGAGCTCTTGCTGCCAACTATTAGTTTTCATTCTAGTGGTGGTGATTTCTAGGGAACAAAATATATATAATAACTAAATTTTGTTTCTACTTCAAGTTGGATGGCTGGGCATATGACTTTACATTTGATCTCTCCACTTGTAAATCCCATTGAATAACAGTAAAAATGTACACACAGGAACAAAACCTTAAAGATATGAATTGGATGATGGAACATAAGAATATTGGAAATTTTGGTGACTCCTGAAAAAAATAGGCAGATTAAATATATCAAAGTTTAAACAAAAGTTACTACTAGCCAGCATCTACAGAATATTCATGCCAAATGGCCTTTGTCCTATTTTCACTTCTGTAATTGCAATAGCAACTTTCACCATCAGTTTAAAAAAAGCAATATACTCTAAAAATTGAATGATCTATCTTGATCAGGCAACAATTTCTAGTATAGACTTAAACTTCTGAGAATAAAATCACTCATATTTTGGTCTACTTGCTTCCTCCTTGCATCTGAAAATTAATATTGACAATTAATACTTTTTAATGAAATGTATACAGGTCCGTGGAGAAAACCCAAAAAGAAAACCCAGGGGAGTGTTGTATTAGTTTCCTATTGCTTCTGCGACAACTTACCACAAACTCAGTGGCTTAAAATAACACAAATTGATTATTATCATACAATTCTAGAGGTCAGAAGTCCAAAGTGAGTCGTGATGTTCTAAAATCAAGATGTAAAGAGGGCTGCATTTCTTCTGGAGGCTCTAGAGAAGAATTTGGTCCCTTGTTTTGTTGTTGCTGCTGCTGTCGTTTTCCTGGCTTCTAGAGGTCACCTTCATTCCTTGGTTTATGAACCTCTTGCATTTTTAAAGTCATCAATGGCTAGTAGAACTTTTCTCACACTGCATCACTCTGACACACTCTTTTGCCTCCTCTTCTACATTTAAGGACCCATGTAATTACATCTGACCCACCAGATAATTCAGGATTACCTTTGTTTTAAACTCAGTTGATTAACAACCTTAATTTTCTTTGTTACTTTAATTTCCCTTTGCCATGTGCTGTCACTTATTCAAGGTCGCATGGATTAGTACATAGACATTTTCCAGAAGCCATTATTCTACCTACTTCAAAAGCTAAATGTATAAATCAGCTAAGTACTTTGTCCACAAATATGAATTAACAATCAAGATTCTTTTGGACAAAAGAGCAAAAATATAAAGGTAAAATCAACAAATGAAACAATTGATGCCAAAGGAAACAGTAATCATTCAGGAAGCACAACTTAAAATTATTATAATTAATATATATCATTGATGTTCTCACAAAGTATTTGAGATATTAGTGTCATAAAATAAGAATAGACTGAAAAGAAAAAGAAATGATCACAAATTGAAAAGGTGACTTTATTAACTAAAAATATGACAATCAAACAATGATGAAGGAATTGGGAAAACATGTTAAGAAATTTCCCAAAACATAAAGTGAATTGACACAGCTCTGGAGAATAAAAACCAAAAACTCAGACAACTGATGGGTTAATTCAGGAGGAACAATCAATCTAATTGGACATTGAGAAAGAGAGATTAAAGAACAGAGAACTTATAGGGGAAGAAACACAGAATAATAAAAGAAATTCCCGGGCCTCCCTGGTGGCACAGTGGTTGAGAGTCCGCCTGCCGATGCAGGGGATACGGGTTCGTGCCCCGGTCTGGGAGGATCCCATATGCCGCGGAGCGGCTGGGCCCGTGAGCCATGGCCGCTGGGCCTGCGCATCCGGAGCCTGTGCTCCGCAACGGGAGAGGCCACAACAGTGAGAGGCCCGCATACCGCAAAAAAAAAAGAAAAAAAAAAAAAAAAGAAATTCCCTTTGGTTTCATTCTATTCCTCTTCTTGCCTTCAATCTTCGTTTTATTATTCATTGCTCTATAGCATTAATCACCATCTGTGATTTTATGTAATAATCTGATTATTGGTTTATTTTCTCTATGGCTCAGTTATGGTGTAAGCTCCATGAACAGGGAATTAGCTTATTTTGTACCCTAATGTAAAGTTATCACATAAAATTATGCTTAACATAATAGATTCTCAATAAATATCTGTTAAATGAAAGAATTTTTCAATTTTGCTTAATAGTAATTGTGTGTCTGATGAAAAAAGACAATCTCTGTCTCCTTTCTGCTTCTCAATTCCCCTACCTTCATCCTAGAGAATTTGCATTTCTATTATGAAGCTGACATTTGGGCTTACCTTTAAGTCTTAAGGATTCCATGCTGCTATTCCTAATGTTTAATAGGCTCCATATTTTAAAGAGATTGGCATGCTTGTTCTGAGTGTCAAATGAAAAATTATTTGGATACATGACTTCCATGGGTGCACAACCCTCAAGTATGTCTTGAAAGGGAAATCAAAGAGATATATAAATCCTTAGCTCCAGATTCAGTTTCAATAACTTGATATTTTCCAAGAGTAGACACTTATTTAACAACACTATGGAGTAAAAAAAAAACAAAAAAACTTTCCCTCTAAACTTCTACGTTCTTGGCTAAGAAATCTCCTGTAATAAAAATGACAGATTAACAAGAGAAAAATAAACAGAAGTTTAATAGTATATATACACCTCTTGTATACATGAGGGATACCCAGGAAAACTGAGTAACTCCAAAATGGCCCAGCCATCACCTTAAATGCCGTCACCTGCTAAAGATAAAATAATATGGGGGATAGGGAAGCCAATTATATAAGGCTATCAGGAAAAGCACAGTAAACAAGGGTAAGGTTGTGCAGATTTAGGTTTTTGCTTCTCCATTGATAAGAGTTTCTAGAGACTTAGTCATCCTTCTCTTCCTGGTTCAGAGAGGGAGACACCCTTACAAAGGAAATTTCTCTTATCAGTGTAATTTTCTCTTACAAAGGGTGACTTCTAGTTGGTTTTCAGAGCTTCTCCTGTGTCCCCTGCTTTTTAAAAATAATCAGCACAAAATAAACCTTTTGACAAGGAGGCATGTTGGAGGCGTATTTGGGAGTAGCAGAATCTACTCCCCTTCAACACTTATAGTGCCATAACAGAAAGAAATTATAAAACTTCCAAAGCTATAAAAATAATTTCTGGGCTTCCCTGGTGGCACAGTGGTTGAGAGTCCACCTGCCAATGCAGGGGACACGGGTTCGTGCCCCAGTCCGGGAAGATCCCACATGCCACGGAGCAGCTGGGACCATGAGCCATGGCCGCTGAGCCTGCGTGTCCGGAGCCTGTGCTCCGCAACGGGAGAGGCCACAACAGTGAGTGGCCCACGTAGCACACACACAAAAAAATATATATCTGAAATTATGAGTCCTGCTTACTGTCTTTTAGTCCTATAAGCCAAAGCATCACTAAATGATGTAACTGGAAATATATGACCCCCAAAGCCTGCACCATTAACAATGATTTTATCTACATTTTTCTAACACATGATTTGAGTTAGTAGAGGTGTGGGAAATTATATAATGCAGTTTCTGTGTTCTGTCCCTTGATGTTAGTTAAGCCTAAATTGTAATAAAAATTACACTTCCCTTCAACCTTTGGCTATTCATTAACAGGACTGTTTAGTTCGGTTAGAAAAGATGAGACAGCTTATTGTTGTTAATCATATTTTTTGTTTTTATTTTGCTTATTTGTTTTCTTTGTCTTCTGTTTAAGCATCATAAATGAAAAATTTGAGAAGGCACCTCTTGGGCACGTGATAATACTAATCCGTGTGGGTATTCTGGGATAGTTCTACTAATGGGAAATGAATTTATTGTTCATTCCAGGAACTTTTCAAAAATGCTTTTTTTTTTTTTTTTTTTTTTTTGTATGCAGGCCTCTCACTTTTGTGGTCTCTTCCCGTTGTGGAGCACAGGCTCCGGACGCACAGGCTCAGCAGCCATGGCTCACGGGCCTAGCCACTCTGCGGCATGTGGGATCTTCCTGGACCGGGGCACGAACCCGTGTCCCCTGCATTGGCAGGCGGACTCTCAACCACTGCACCACCAGGGAAGCCCTTCAAAAATCCATTTATTTGAACACCATACAACTCAATTTACTCTTACTAGCACAAATATCCCTTTCCCAGGACAATAGCTAGTATTAAAAACCATTTATTCTTCAAGACTCACTTCCAAATTCTGCCTTATTCTACCCAGCAATCCTTAACTCTTATTCACTAATCTTCCCAATCCTGATCAAGCCCCTACCTAAAACCACACCCTAAAACCTTCATTGCCCCCCTGTTCAAGACCCTACTAAGAATCTGCTAATTTATTAAGTGAAGTAAATAGCTTAATGTATTCTAAAGTCCCTTTACATTGATACACCGAGTTTTTAAATACAGAAAAAATATAAATAATGTGCCTCTTAGATGTGAAGAAAAGTCTCCCCAAAACTCCCAGTTGCCAATCAGTCTCTTAGGGATAAGATATCAGATATAAAAACCCCCAGAAGAGATCTGCTTTGCTTCAATCAAAGAGGCTCAGTCACATGGACAGAGCTTTGAGTCTGGGACAGGGAGGCCTTGTTGAAGAATTCCTGATGGGGGCGTTGGCCAAGTTCTCTAAAGTCTTTCATGGAAGAATTTGCCCACAGAGTTCTCAGAATTGGGAGGCTGGTCTAGCCCATCGTGTTGCCCTTATTCTGTTAACTCTTGAGAGCTGAATTAAAAGTGTTCTGTACTCTAATCTACCACAATTACTGTAACAGTCAGGAACTAAGAAAAGGTAGGAGGAAGCAGTAATAAGTAAGAGTGTTTGAATGATTTTTTTTTCATGTAAATCATTATCTTATACATGAAAATAAGCAGAAGTTTTGCAGGAACATTCAGAGGATAAGAGAAAGTACCCTTGGCAGGAGCCTTAGAAGAAATGGGAATCACCAGGTGATTTTTCATCTTTCTTGCTCACCTCCCTTCCATAGAAGTACTTTAAAATAATATCTATTTTCCTTTCCTCTCATTAAGAATCTAAAGAGGTTTGGGAGGTATAGTATTTTGTTACTTGAATAAACTGCCAGTCTTAGGATGGTACGAAGACAGCCTTACATATTTAAAAAAGACCTCCATTGAGAAACCAGTAAAGGCCTGTTCAATAATTCTGACAGATGTGCCCTGGGAAGACCATTGCATTACAAATCAGAAATGATCACAACTTATATATACAAAAACATATGTGGTTACCTGTGAATAAATGTAAACATGACCCAGAAATAGGCTGAATATCTTTCTCACAATTTGTGTATTTTTTGAAATATGTATTAAATATATTTTTGAGCATTTTGTTTTACAGCAGTTGTGCTTTGACCTTTTGACAGAACAGATCTGAATCATTAGGCAGAGACTGGAAGTTGAAAGTTTAATATTAAGCCTGTGTCCATCTGTAGTCACCATTATTCCTCTCACAGGAAGAATAAACTGAAACATTGCAGAGTGAGAGGAGATTAAAAATCCATTGCATATTCAGCACAAAGAAGATAAGCATTTTCTGGCTGGGCCTTGAAAACACAACGGATTCCCTATTTTATATACTGTTATAGCAGAACATATAAAAATGAGGAAAATAAGAAATGTTATTTAAAGGATTATTTTTTTTCTACTTAAGAGATTCCCTTAAAACTGGGTGTTTAGTTTTCCTTCCATTGAAGCTCTTTAACAGAGAAGCCAGGATCATCATATTCAAAATGCCTAATTTCTTTGGGAGCACAAATACAAACATGTATCTTGAGTAGAGAGGCATCTCCTCTGATCCAGGAAAAGTATCGATCCAGGAAATTATAGGATATGATCTGGTACCTCTTCTTAGAAGTAAGTATTCCATAGAAAATGTATGCACATGGGCTCCATAACATCATTGGAATGGAGCCCAAAAGAGGGTAACGAAGCAGCAAAAGCCATAGTGTAACAAAAGGAAAGAGGATAATGAAGGAAAGAAAAAATACTGTTTAGGAAAGATAAGAAGAATTCAAGTGTGTAACGATTTACAGTCAAGGGAGAAAAGCCCTAATAACCTATAATTGGAATAGAGTAAGTGCAGAGTATAGTAATATGTCCTATAATCACCAAAAGAAAAGACAAAAACGGTCACAGACCAAGTTAAGGAGGACATGAGAGTACAACTGAAATAATGAACTAAACCCTTTTTTATTGGATGATTAGAATAGATACATTTTCATTTGTTTTGCTTTGTTTGATCTGCCAGTACCTTCCTGTAAACTACTCTTCTCCCTTCTTAAATAAAGTTTTTTCCTACTCATTTAGTTTGGGGTTGATTCCCCCTCTCCTAAATCCCCCAAATTGATGCAGTCCTGAACAGTTTAAACTCTCTACATCTTAGGCTGCATTCAAGGGTTGGTGCATGACTCAAGCCAGGGAAATCAGAGGTGTCCAAAGGTTTTCATCTGAACTATTAACAAAGACAACTACTTTTTTTTTTTTTTCTCTCCAGGTTCTCTAAGGTAGGGGCATGTTAGACTATTGTTCACCATTGCATTAGCCACTTGGATACTATGTGTATGATCAATATAAAAAGAGACAGGGATCTGGTGCCATTATCTGTGACCTTTTAGTCATACCTAAGCTACTCCTACTCGGAGAATTCAGTTATGTGAGCAGATCTATTGATTTTCATTCAACTTGAGATGGTATATATTCAGTTCTTGTGTTCACACTGGGAAGTATACTGACTTCATCAATGATGTTTTGGTGATTAATGATAATAAAATATATTGATGAGAAAACTAGGTCTGTTTTACCAAATGTCCACTAATTATAATGGGCATTTTTTTCTTCTTTAGGACTTTACTCCAGAATTCACATTTTGTTTTCATGTCTATCATCTAACAAAATTCTCCTTTAATCCTATCTCTAAACCCATTTCCAGCCATCCTCCAGTTGTTTGTTTCTATACACACACACACACACACACACATCACACACACACACATCTTCTCAACAGAGTTGTCTATGTATAGCTTCTTCAATTGGTAACCTCTTCATCACTTTTTAGCCCACACCAATTTGACTTATATCCTTACTACTCAATTAAAATCACCTCATTAATGCAACAACTACCATGCTGACAAGCAAATAATCAATTTAATAATCAGATCCTCCTTTTACTCAACCTTTCAGGAATACTTAAAATAGTTGTTTATATTTTCCTTAGAAGCAAATTCTTATATTAAAATTCCTGTGTACCAAACATGTTCTAAGAGCTCTGCATATATTAATTTAATACAAAACCACTCTGAGGTTTGTAAGATTATGATCACCTTTTACAGAACAAAAAAAAATTGAGTATCACAAAGAGAGTGAGTAACTTTCTCATGACTGTCCACTTGGTTGGTGGAGATTGGATTAGAGCCCAGGCATTTGGGGTTGCATTCTGTCCTTTTAATCTCTACATCGCATTTTCCTTTCATTTACCTTATACTAACTTTCTAGATACACTTTCTTCTCCTGGTTTCTGTCACGAAACAACATTCTGACTTTTTTTAATCAGATATTCCTTCTCTATTACTTTATTTTCCCTTCCTTTCTGTGGTTTGTCGTTAATTTTGGAATGCTCCAGAGTTCAATTTTAATCACTCTGTCTATATAATCTCCTCAGTCAACCTCATTTATTACAGATTTAGAATATTAGCAATTCACTACTGAATCTCAAATCTATATCATCATTCCTGAGATCTCCCAGAGTGCCATAGACATCTTCTCTTTGAAGTATAATAACATATAAGTATAATCTGTCTATGTCTTCAAGACCACAAACACCCAGTAAAATGAAATACATAAAATAAACCATGCTCCTTCCATAGGTTTCTCCACGTTTGTAAATGACCCCACCATCCATCAAGATCATTAAGTTAAAAAACTTGAAGTCACCTTTACTATTTCCTTTTTCTCATCTTTCACATGCAATCCATATATCCCTGTTGGTTCTACTTCCAAACTATAGACTCCCTTTACTTTTTTCTATCTCTAGTGCTACTATATGGCTGATTAGTACCAGACTCTTAACCAGGCTCCTTGCTTCTGCGTTTGTTTCTTAACAATACATCTCCTCATAGTAGCCAGTGATTTTAAGAAAGAAAATCAAATATGTCATTCACCGCTGTTTGCTTAAAGCCCTTCAATGGCTCCCCTTGAACTTAGAATAAATGCCAAGCTCTATACAAGGCTCACATATGCTCTACCGTCTGCTTACATCTCCTGTCTTATCTCCTTTGCTACTCTCTTCATTTCAGCCATATTTATTTCTTTGTTGATTTTCAATATGTCAAATGTGTTCCACATTGAGTCTCTGTACTTTCTATTTTAGTCCTTTGATAGCATTTGCTCATTTTTCAAATCCCAGCTCAAATGGCACCTCCTCAGAGATGCCTTTTGTGACTGTCTTTATCAGGTAAACTTATTTATTTTCTTCTTAGCATTGCCACAGTTTGTAATTACATTATTTATTTATGATTATTTATTTATTCTCTATATCCTAAACACAAGAATGAAAGCTCCATGGGGGTAGAGAATGTCTATCTCTTTTTGTAATTTTATCTCCTGTACCTAGAACAACACCCTCCATAAAATAATTACTTTTTAATGAATAAATAGATTAAATGATTTTATAAATTCAATCTAATTAACTTTCACAATCGACCTCTGAGACAGAAACCGAGGTTCTGAGAACTTATTTATTTATTTATGGTTTTTTTTTTTTTGACAAGGCACAGATCTCATGAGGGTTAAAGCTATGATAACAATGCTAACCATGATGATTTTTCTTAAATAATTGTATCCCTAATTGAGATACATATTTTTAATCGGTTTAAATGGAGAATTTGGCACCTTAGCAGGGGAAACTGTGATACTGTATAGTATGTGTAACCTGAGTTTTTTTAAGTTTTCTGATTTTCTGGAGTAACTCTCTTCTTAAATATCCAAAAAATAAGATAAACAAGCCAAAGCTCAAATCCAGCATTCTAGGTGAGGGCAAGAATAACTATAATAATAATAACAATAATATTAATAACAACTAACACATGCATATGTATTGTCTGGTGTCAAGCAGTGTTCTAAGGACTGTGTGTGCTTAGGTACTCATGCAACTTAAATCTAGCCCCTCTCAAATATTTTCAAAGCCTTCATGAAAAGTGTCAATGTATCTTATTTGCCACTTGCCACCCTTTATTCTGAATAGCTGTGCTAGGTTTTTCCTCTATTCGCTCTCTCCTCCCCAACATCTTGCCACATACTCCTCCAGTGATTTCCATGTGCTTTGCTCTAAAGCAGCTATGTATCTTCCATGTTCATTTCTTCAAAATATATAACAAAAGGTTATGTGGATTTCACAAATTTCACAAAGGATCTAGAATACTTGGAGGACAACTAGAAGAAAAGAAAGGAAAGGAAAGGAAAGGAAAGGAAAGGAAAGGAAAAGAGAAAAGAAGAAAACTTAAACTGATTAGCTATCATTGCTCCAAACTCTATAAGCTGAAATGAGTAATTAAGAGTTCTTATCTTGTGCTCTCTCTTCTGTGTTGCAGAGAACAACTCATTCATTTCAGTTTTGGGGGTTTAATTTGCAGGTGATACTTGAAACTAGAACTTAAAATGAATGATTGTATAAGCACTATGACTGATTATTTGTTTATTTCTTGTTACCAGTTAAAGACAGGAGAATGGATGCAGGGTGTGGACCTTGCCTTGTCTGTTGAATTCCATAAGAAATTCCAGTCTTGTAGAGGAAAGTGTTGTTTAGGATTTAGAGGAAAACATCAGTTGTATGGATTGGGACATCTTGTTAGGTGGTGTATAGCCAGCACATAGTTAACCCAGAGATCTTAGTTAGGTCTTTGGAAGAAGACTGAGAAGGGTTTACACTTGTTAGTATATCACATATCATTCACAAGTTGTACTAAATTGAAGAAGGTTAGCCATGCAAGTACAAGCGTGAGCAACTTGAATCAAGTGTTTTGAAAAAAAATTTGAATGGTTTGTGTCCTCTTGCTCCTTTATTACTCATCCAAGAAAGTATATTGAGTCAATTTGCAAACTAGAGATTATTGCTAGCTCACTCTTCCAAAAGAAGCTGTCATCTTAACACAAATATACACGTCTTCAAACTATTTTGCTTCACAGCTTACATCATTCCATGCCACTTCTTGAACCTATAAATAAATATCACCCTAGGAGCAGCAATGTATTTTGGAGCAAGTAAAGGACACTGATAGCTCATACTGATGTGGAAAACCTTGTGAAACTTATGAAGACCTGGAATTTTAGTCTGCATGGATATATTCAATGGTGATAAAGTGAGTTAGCTGTTAAAAAAAGGCAAATCAGCTTTAGAGAAATTTATCTTTAGAGAAATCAGGTGACTTAGGTAAATCTGATGAAACTTTAATTCAAAGCCATAAAGCAAAGATTATTTAAAATTGACATTGTCTAACAAATTATAATGTATTTAATAATCTTTAACTTGTGGTGAAAAAAAAGTTTTCACACATTTAACATAAAAGAAATTCTGAGGAGATTCATAACTGTTTAGACTTCTCAAATTCTTCACAAGAAGAGCCCCATTTAACTATTCTTGACCACAAGGGCAGTAACTGGACTGATATATGATCCAAGTCATCTTCTGCACAGATTGGTTCCAAAAAATATTTGTGGATTTATGTTTGAGGAAAGTGTGTCATTTTTTATGGCATTAAAACCTCAGGTAAAGGTAGACTTCAGACATATAAAAAAATAAAACTTCAAAGTAATATTTTGGAAGATGATGAAATTAAAGTAAGATGTTTACTGGTAATAGCACTAAATAAGTAGTTCCTGAAAAACTAAACTAGTTACTATGTCAGTTGGAAATATGCAAACTTCTAATGAAAATTTGATTTATTTATTCATTTGATTTATCATATTCAATTATTTATAAGTTTGCTCTTAGAATTTTTTTCCAATAATTCAACAATACCTAGGCTTTGTCTCAAATATAGGTTAAGTGTTCAGCTTAGATTTAATTCACTTCCAAATCTTCCATATTTAGGGCAGAGGTTTTTTTGTAATCATATAGCCTAGACTTCCAAAAGAAGTTGGAATCAAGAATATTGTCATTTTAAAAGATTAATTCAGATTTATTCTTACAGATCTTTGAGGCTCTGATATTTACTTTTTTATTCATTCATTTATTCATTCAAAAATCTTAGGAAGTGTGTACTAGATTAAGCCTCCATATTTCTTTTTGTGAGAGATCAAAGACCTGGAAATCCATACCTTAAAGGAGTTTGTTTAAATCAAGAAATATGGTGTGGATGGAATAATATAGCTGAATTCTTTAATGAAGTATAAGATTGTGATATGATCAAATTAATACTTAGGGAAAGGAAATGAAGTACATTTAAGATGCTAAAATTTGTATGTACCCAAAATATTAGAACTATTGAAGTTTGCCAGTTGAGTATTTCAAACTAAGTTAACCTCAGCTGAAAGAAACATAAACCTCTAAATAAAAGCTATTTTGCATGTAATTTTGCATCATTAAAATTGTAGAATTTGTAAGTTTTTATATTTATATATCCATTTAAACAAACAAAAACCTCATTCTGTATTCTTTAAGGTAAAAATGTTTAAGTCAAAATACTTCCTTCAGGAATTTTGATTTATGTCTTCTAAAGATATAACCAAAATTCAAGAATACAAAAAATGTGTCCCCATTTTCTTTGATCAGGTAATAAAAATAGTATTCCACTTTGTACATGTTAAATACACCAAATAAAAAAGAGCTATGTTGTTTAGTCTGTATGCTATCGATTAATTTGTCTGTCTCTACCTTGTTAAAATTTACTTATTTATTACCAACTTTTTACTTAATTTTGTGATAAACCGTCTCTCAGCTTTATATGCATTAATGACTTAAAGATCATCAGTTGTGGTTCTTGGCCTAATAAGTGAAAATCAGTAACTAATAAAACATACCATATCAATCAATTCCATTTGTTTTCTTTCTGAAAATATCAGAATAAAAAGACATGGTTTCAATATTCTTGTAAGGAGATATATTCTTCTCTGTTAAGGAGTTATTGAGTTAAAAAGCATGTTGACACAGTATCTAGGTATCTCAGGAATGAAATTTTTGTAAAAGGGAAAGAGAACTAGCCTTGGTATTAGAACAGATCTAACTGCATAATTTCATTCGGCCATTCCCAGCTGCACAGGTCAGGAACAATTATACCTCTCTTAGAACTTTAGCTTCATCCATGGTACTTTGTTTCCAAGTTCAGAAATTAACTTTGTCTTTAGCAGTCAAGTGACCAAGAAGTTACAGTCTAAATAGGAGGAAGGTAAAAGGGAGACTGGAAGTCCTATGTAGCAAGACTCAAAGTCAGAGATAATCTAGCTGCTTAGTGGCACACCACTGCAGTGATTGATTGTCAATTCTCCCCATGATCTTGCACAAGACTTAGAGTTCCTAGAGACTTCTTATGCGTTGCCCACCTACAGCATGAGATTAAAGAATCTCTACTTTCCACCAAAGTTACATAAAATGGGAGTTTCCCAAAAGAGAAATGAGAGAGCTCCCAGGAAGGATGCAGCTTGGGACTGAGTTTCCTCATCTATGAAATCAGGTTTGTAATACTTAGTTAAGAACATTACCAATAATGGTGAAAGAAAACACATTTAGTGCAGACTATAACATATAATATGGTTAAATCTGTACCAGTTAATGGAAAAATGGAGAGAATTTTAAATTTGATAGCAAATCGTCACTTTATGCAAGGAACGTGTAGAAGACAAAAAATTTGATGAATAACATGTGCTAGAGTTTGGTCTTCTCTTTGGTGTGTAGGCTCTACTTTAAATCAAAGAATGATGCAGATCCAGGGAGATTTGCTTATCACAGAATAATATGCTAAATCTGAAGTTCTTGTATCAAGCTATTTATTCATGAGGTTTTTTTCTTCCAAAGCTGACTTGAGTGCCTCCTTTCATCAAATGGAAAAGGAATGTCATGAGCACATAAGGTCGCCATTAAAAAAAGAGATTCTACTGACATATACAAAGTCTTTTTTCTTGGTAATGGCAAAATATATAATCCTGTGACAGAGAAAGGAAATCTGCTTGTTTTTCTCAGAGCTTATATTTATATGGTCATGGCTTGAGTCTGAAGTCCTTCCTTGAGCCCACTTGAAATCTCAAGTAGGAATAAATGTCACCCAGTGCTGAAATATTATAAAATTAATTCAGTTTAGTGTTTGTTTACAAATATGACAGGCAGGAAGATTGCATACCTTCTCTAAAGAATTCTCAAAGAAGTAGTCATTTCAACGATAATGTATTACCATTTTTAAAATTACTATAATGGGGGGGTAGTATATAGTAAGATGTTCAGAGAAACTTTTAGCATTATCTAACTGAAAGTCTTCAGGTTAAATCTCAAAAGAAATGCATTGGGAATCTTTATTTTATTCTAGTATGAAAATGAGAAGTTGAAGAATATGCTCTTTTTAAAGATTACTCTTTTACATGCTTATTTGGTCATTCATTGTTTCTATGTTTCCCAAAATCTTTTATTAGTAATTTTCTAATTCATTTTCCAGATTACTGCATAATGGAAATCCATGGAAACTGTTGAGTAATGTCTTGGTTTTAGGATATGTTTAGAGTCATTTGTATTGATAAATGTGGAGCTAACATTTAGTTTAGAATTTTTGTTAATATTCCTTCTCTCTGTTGTACATTTGCCCTTGTAGCATCAACAGAGTTTGAACCAAATTATAGTGATTTGACACTTCAGTAGAGGTTGTGCAGATATGAAGCTGGCAAATAAATTAACTGGGAATAAGTATCTAGGGGCATAATTTATCTAAGAATGTTCTTAATAAGTTAAATAGGAAAGTAAATGTTTGAATCTGTTGAGAGAAAAAAGAAAACAATAAAATAGTGGCATGGACTTATATATACTACCAAATGTAAAATAGATAGCTAGTGGGAAGCAGCCACATAGCACAGGGAGATCAGCTCTGTGCTTTGTGACCACCTAGAGGGGTGGGATTGGGAGGGTCGGAGGAAGAGGCAAGAGGGAGGAGATATGGGGATATATGTATATGTATAGCTGATTCACTTTGTTATAAAGCAGAAATTAACACACCATTGTAAACAATTATACTCCAATAAAATTGTTTAAAAAAATGACAAAGAGCCAAACTGAAAGCCATAGTGGAACAATTTGAGTGATAAAATAAATAATGATAGAATTAGATTATAAACCATAGAGTAAAACAAATATATATGACTCAACACTGAAACAAACAAATTACTCAATAAACAAATGTGGAGAAGAGACAGTTCTCCCTTATAGAAGAACTCCAATTAATAAGTGTAGAAGGAAATGAGAAAAATATAAAATTGTCATCAGCTGAACACTACTATAATAATTACAAGCAAGAACTACCAAAGGATGCTGTAATGAGTGGGCAAAAATATGAGAACAGGATTTCTGCACAGTTTCAAATAATCTCCCCCAAGATATCCAGTAATTAAAAAGAGAAACAGTAACTTTACAAGCTGAGAAATTTAACAGACATGACCTTAATGAGAGCCAACATCACCTCTAATAGGATATACTGACACCTTGCATCCTGTGATGTGACACGCTGAGTAGGACTCGGCATCACTTCTCTAGTATTCCTGCCAAAAATGTACAACCTCAATCTAACTATGAGAAAACATCAGACAAACCAAAGTTGAGAGACATTCTACAAAATAACTGACCACACTCATCACAAACATGAAGGTGATGGAAGATGAGAAAAGACTATCACAGATCAGAAGTGACTAGGGAGACACATGCTAAACACTGTGTCTGATCCTGGATTGAATCTTGAAAGAGGTAAAGGACATTACAGGAAAAACCGGTGAGATTCAAATAAGGTCTGTAGTTTAATTAACAGTATTGTACCAATGTTAATTGTCCTCATTTTGATCATTGTTCTCTGGTTACGTAAGCTGTTAACATTAGGAAAAGCTGGGGGAAAAGTATACTTGAGCTCTCTGTAATATTTGTGCAACTTTCCTGTAAGTCTAAAATTACTCCAACATTTAAAAAAAATCGGGACTTCCTTAGTGGTCCAGTGATTAAGACTCCACACTTCTACTGCAGGGTCACAGGTTCGATCACTGGTCGGGGAACTAAAATTCCACATGCCACACAACGTGACCAAAACTAACTAACTAACTAAATAACTAACTAAATAAAATATTTTAAAAAATTGTATACAAACTTTAAGGAATATGGTTTTGAGTTGTATATAATATAATATTATAAATTTAATATGAATTATAATTTATATATTTATAATTTATATATTCAGTTGACTATAATTACATCTTTAAGATTTTGTGTATATATATATAATATATACACACTATATGTATTTATATATATATATATATTTATATATTTATATATATTTATATATAAATTAAAGAAGCTTTGCCATTTGTATAAGACCAAATACCAATTAAGTACTGCAGCAGGAGAGAACAAGGAAATAAACTTTATTATCCTTCTATTGATATCCGAATTTCAAGACTATTACTCCCATTATCTTTTCTTCTTTGAAGAGCTGTACTCATGTAAGAAAACTTTGACAGAAGATCACATCTGAAGTAAAAATTTTCAAATTTAAAATGTGATTGTAGGCTCTAAAATTTTTATTATTAATTATGTGTAATTATGGTGTAGACTACTAATGAGAAAAGCAGTTAGTAAAACAGTTATTTTTGGTTAAAAAGCTGTTAGTTATTCACGCTTGTTGTAAACATTACTTGGTATTAATATTCTCTTTTTTAAAAAAAGTTTAAATACAATTTTAAATAGTTACACTCCATTTACAACTATTACAAAATATTGGCTATATTCCCTCTGCTATACAGTACATTCTTGCAGCCTATCTTATACCCGGTAGTTTGGATCTCCTACTCTCCAATTCCTATATTGCCGCCTCTCCCTCTCCCCATTGATAACCACTAGTTTGTTCTCTATATCTGTGAGTCTGCTACTTTTTTGTTATATTCACTGGTTTGTTGTATTTTTAAGCTTCTACATATAAGTGATATCATGCAATATTTGTCTTTCTCTGTCTCTGTGTTATTCCACTTAGCATAATGTCCTCCAAGTCCATCCATGTTTTGCAAATAGCAAAATTTTGGGTTTTTTTTGACTGAATAGTATTCCATTGTATATATATACCACATCTTCTTTATCCATTCATCTGTTGATGGACAGTTAGGTTGACTCCATATCTTAGCAATTGTAAATAATGCTGCTATGAACATTGGGGTGCATGTATCTTTTTGAATTAGTGTTTTTGTTTTTTCAGATGCTTTGTAATGTACATATTTATATTTTATGTATTTATATATAAACTATTTTTATAAATATATAATTTATATACTTATTTTAAATGCTTATATTTATATATACAATCTAGAAGTAATTGAGGTATATTAAAAAACAGAAAATCTAAAAGTGTGATATATTTTGTTTATTCTTTATAGTACATATTGGTTTTAAATGATACTGAGATAAATCAATTTAAGTCAGTATCCTTAGCTCAGAGAAGAATCATCAGTCTAATCAGATAATCAGGCTATCAGTTAAATCACTCAGCATTTATTAAATACTGTATACACAAAAATGTGCATCTAATTAATTTATATTCTATAGAAATGAATGAAATATTCTATATTTTGAAGATAAGTTAAAGCTACAGCAATGTAAAATAAATTGTTTTGTTACTTAGAAAATAATTCATTTTGTAATTAAAATATAGCAATTTCAGGGTTCCTATTGGAGGTTAGGCTTTATCAGAGAAATACATAAAAATACATTCTCAAGTTTCTTCTTAGAGAAAGGGAAATGCAATTAGGTACCTAGACTACTTCTGCAAAGTCAAAATACTACAGTCTAGGGAAACTATTATCTTGATAATATTTATGAGAAATGCTCTCCACTTTCAATTTACTTAAATTATCCAGGTAAAGTATGGAAGAATCTTTGTATGTCTATCAGTATGCTGATACACATGAGACTTCTGACTTCTGATGTACCAAAACAAAGATGAGCGGTTATAATAAATATCCTTCCCTGTTGAATAAGACAGAGCAGTAAAGTGCATTGCCAGTGTGAAATGCATCAAACATGAGAAGTGCCAAAATGTCAGGAAAGGAAAACAAACAAGCACAAGAGCATGAATCAAGGTGATAACAGTAAGTAGCGGGGAGGTTTCCCCAAATGCTAAAGAACAATTCAGCCTCTGCTGAGGAAGCTTCTCAGAGTGATAGCTTATGTGAACCCAGATTTCTATGAAAATGTAATTCCAAGAGTTTCTCTTCCCATTACCCTTTGACTCCTTATGTCAATTCTTAATAAGGTAGATAATAGCAAGCATTTTATCTACAGTAAGCTAGTACTTTCATGCATCATTTAAATTCATATGAAACACTGTGTTATACATATTATTAACATACTTAGTTTATAGTTGAGGAAACTGAAACTTAGGCTTAGTAACTTGTCCACAGTCCCTGAGCAGTTAAGTTGTAGAGATAGAATTCAAACTCGGATACAAA
Source organism: Mesoplodon mirus (assembly GCF_964341445.2). NCBI lineage: Eukaryota > Metazoa > Chordata > Mammalia > Artiodactyla > Ziphiidae > Mesoplodon > Mesoplodon mirus. Next base: position 20,668,883 of record NC_138983.1, read on the forward strand.
TAGCTTCAGTGCTTTTGCCCTAATACACCCTGTTATGTTTCCTTTTTTCACAAAGGAAAAGTTCATTTTCCTTCTCTGTTCCAAGTACAACTCACTTAAACTATTATAATAAGGAAGGATCCAAGTACAACCCACTTAAACTATTATAATAAGAAAGGATCTTAGACTGTAGAATGAGATTCTCTCCTGATGAATCTTTATTGTAAATATTTTGTGTACTTTCTGTGAAAATTATACAAATTTAAAATCAGAAGCTCAAGGTTTATACCTCTAACATTTACTAACAGTACTGCTTTGGGCAAGTTTCTTGGTATTCTGAAGCCGCGATTTCTACATCTACAATATAAAAATAACACTTGTCTTAAAAGATAGTATTCAAAAGTAATATTAAATGAAACGGAGTATGAAGAATCTTCATAAACCTATAAATTATTTGATATGAGCTATCAAGTAGAGCTTAGTCCATGACCACTTGGACCTCTCTCGATATACAAGGTGAAAAGAGAAATTGACTCAGTATAGTCTGAAAGAAGACAAAATACCTTGCCTTGTATGTGCTATGATTTCAGGAAAGTCCTTAACAGCTTATCACTTTAAAAATAGGAAAAAAAAAAAAAAACCCTCCAATGAGATAAGTCATACTTATAAATCCATCACACATCTTAAAATATTTGGCTCAAGACAAGTGAAACACAGTTCCTCAATATAATTAACACCAAACTTACAGTTCCCTGATCTATAATGATACCGAGTAGCTGTCATATCGTCATTGGCATTTTGCCTATCTTCTTTTGTAAAGTGTCTGTTCAAGTGTGTTGCACCCTTTTTTTTTTTTTTTTTTTTTCTGTGGTACACGGGCCTCTGACTGTTGTGGCCTCTCCCGTTGCGGAGCACAGGCTCCGGACATGCAGGCTCAGCGGCCATGGCTCATGGGCCCAGCCACTCCGCGGTATGTGGGATCTTCCCGGACCGGATGTACGAACCCGTGTCCCCTGCATCGACAGGCGGACTCTCAACAACTGCGCCACCAGGGAAGCCCTGCACCCATTTTTATTCAGTTGTTTTCGCATTTTTTTTTTTTTTTACTGATTTGTAGATTTTATACATGCCTACACACAATGGTTTCTAAGGAGAAGGATCTTTTTTTTTTTTTTTGATCAGATATATGTAGTACAAGTGTGTTTCTTTCAGCCTGTACTTGTCTTTTTAATTTTTTTTTTATAAATTCTTAATTCTGTTGGATTCAGTTAATTATTTTTCTTTTATGGCTTGTGCTTTTGTATCCTTAGAAGTCGATTTTTACCTATAGATCATAAAATTAGTTTCTTCTAGAAGCTTTAGAAATTTAACTTTTACATTTTGGTCTATGATTCATTTCATAGATATTTGTTCATGTGTATGGTATATACACCAAGTTGCTCTAGCACTATTAAAAGCCTACCTTTTGACTAGCAGAATCCCTCTGCCTATGACAGGTTCACTCCTCCATTAATGTATAGACTTAACAAATGTGCTCCACCCCTACTCCACCCCCCACTTCCCTCCTCCATGGTGACAGATCTCTGTTCCCTCCAGGAAGGGATCATTGTTCTCTGCAATTTAGTTTCTTATATGCCATCATGTCCACAGCTCTCTGAAATCTTTAAAATATAAACATTTTATTTATGTATTTTGGGGGGGTTTTGTTAGTTGTTACAGTGGTATTAATATTTAAATATACACCAATGTATTTTTTTTTTTTTTTTTTTTTTGCGGTACATGGGCCTCTCACTGTTGTGACCTCTCCCGTTGTGGAGCACAGGCTCTGGACGCACAGGCTCAGTGGTAATGGCTCACAGGCCCAGCCGCTCTGCGGCCTGTGGGATCCTCCCAGACCGGGGCACGAACCCGTGTCCCCTGCATTGACAGGCGGACTCTCAACCACTGAGCCACCAGGGAAGCCCACCAATGCATTTTTAAATGTGTTATTTTTAATATTTTCCCAATGTTTTAGATGGCTATAGTTAGCAGCTGGGACAAGGTGTCTACTCTACCGCATCATTGAAAACATCTTATTCTCTCTGATATCATGATAAGTTGTGCTCTTTCTCTCCACCTCGTGCCTTGATTCTTGAAAACTGAGAATTTCAATATATGACCAAACAGCACCTGGGATATTGTCTGGATATTGGTAACTTAAAGAGTCTAATTGATTAATATCTAGCTACTTCAAATTCTGTATTATATTTCATTGGGAACACAAAATTATTAGTATACTTTACCTCTAGGAAAACTAACTCAAGTAATAGATTGAACCTAGAGATGGCTTATGCATGTTTCCAGAATTACCTTCCACTTAGTTTTTTAGAAAGGTAAAAACAAAGTATTATCCTGTGAGCTAAATTCTCAGCAGGGGAACAAATTTTTAAGCTGGTTGCCGTGGTTATTCCATTCCTGTATGCAATTCCCACTCAACTTAGCTTGATGGCATTTGGGCTGAGTTATGAAATGAAAGAGAAGGACCGATGGTTTTACTTGCCTTGAAAATATCCACAATTAGAAGTGTACATATTTCTCTCCTTCCTTTTACCCTCTCCTCATTTTTCTATTTCTCCAAAGACTACTACTTTCACAATAGTTTCCCAACTAGTATAACAATTCTGGTGGATATATCCATTTATATGTCTTCACGTCAAGACTAATAGCAGGTCAGAATATTCTACTTGACAGGACTAAATTTCTGGACAGTGATTTTTCATGGACCACATCTAGTAGGTTGTCAACATCTTTCTACTTTGAGCTAATTATGATCAATTATACTATGTAAGGGCCTATTTTTCATGTCAGAATTAAAATTATCACCTGATCTTTGCCAGCTTAAGCATTTAGGCTCACAAATTTGAGATCAATGATTAAACTGAATACTACTTTCAGGTTTTTTCTAGAGAATCAGCATCACTGATGGGTATATATATTGTCATATGTGTTAGAGAAATGTGCCACAGATGGTTATGGAATGTATGACAACATGAGGAAACCAACTGACCACCCAAACACACTTCAAAAGACATAGAAACAGAAATTTAAGTTTCTACCTGTGTGTAGATTTTGGCATGGTCTTTCCCTTCTAATATTCTTTTTTCTCAAATAGAAAAGTAATCATTCCACACATGCCTTGCTATATTGGTATAAGGATTAACTGAAACATGTCTACAAAGGGTAACAAATTCAGCAAATGCATTTTCTTGTGGCTGTTAATGATTGTTGTATTGCACACAACTATCTTTTTTGCAGTTTCTAATACCCCAATCCCTAAACACTCTTTGTGGAAGAATTCTTTGTGTAATTAAGTAGTGAGAAAGAAGGATTGTGCCAATGCAACCTCTAACATACACAGAGGGGAATGATCCTCATAAAGTCTATGTTCAGAGAAGATACTACTTATGTGGTTCCCACTCATAGAATTAGAGCCTTCACCCAAATTTTCAGCTTGGATTCATTCCAGTTAACTATATTTCACTGAATAGAGGGTTTCTTTAATTATAACTGTATAAGATAATTAAAAGCTTGACTGATGACAACTAAATCCATACCAAGGAATGAGAACCACACATGTAATTCTAGAATTGATTCTAAATATATTTAACAAATTGTAAATACTACATGGTTTCTCAAAAAAATTTCTAGTCCCTTTTCAACATTACCAGAGTTCTTAAAGGGAGATTATTTTGGTTACATGTTACTTCTCTGTTTCAGTGTTTGTTTCTTCCAGGTTCCACTTATTTCAGTTCCAGAATGTTCTTGAACCATTCAGTCCACACCAGAATAGGTTGTCCTCTTTCCTCAGGGACCTTATTCTATTTGAAGAAGGCACTCACTCTTTCATTATTGTAAATTTCTATGAAGACCTTCTCTCTTCAATATGCTCTATAAAATGACTAATGGTTATTTGCTAAAAATGGAAAGAGGATTTTTCTCTTTTTTTCAGTGCTTTGTTCAGCGTCTTCCTTCCATTTCTGTGCTATGTTGAGATAAAATATATTCTGGTCTTTGTGTCCAAAAGTGTCACCTTATTTCATTCTAAAATGAAAAATTGTCCCTTGAAGTTTTTTTTTCTTTCAGTACACGGGCCTCTCACCACTGCAGCCTCTCCCATTGCGGAGCACAGGCTCAGCGGCCATGGCTCACGGGCCCAGCCACTCCATGGCATGTGGGATCTTCCCAGACCGGGGCATGAACCCGTGTCCCCTGCATCGGCAGACGGACTCTCAACCACTGCACCACCAGGGAAGCCCTCCCTTGAATTTTTAGTACCAAAATAGTAGCTCTTGATAGCAAAGTGTCTTGGATTGATTTTCATTTTAGTAGTTTATGCCCACCATAGTGTGAGATACCTCACTTCCCAGAAGCATGTTGATAAAAGAAAAGACCCATTATTCACATGGTAAAATAGAGAGTCAAAGAAAAATGTAGACATCTATCTCAACATTTTCTTCTTTCTCCTACTCTTAAATTGAGTTTTACTTTCTACCTTCACCCTATTTTTCTACAAATTATTTCTTAGCAACTCTCAGAGTTATAATTCATACAGCAAAGTAAACTATTGTTGTTTTTCCATTTCTGTTTCTGATTTCTATTTTTCAGCTCAAATGGAAGTCCATTGTATTTGTCCACAATAATGCCCTTTTGAAATTTCCAATCAAACATTTTTATTACATGCTATTTTTCCTCCAAACATATCATTCTGTGTTTCCTACTTTGGCTTCCATCAGTAACTTAGACTCTAGAACTCAATCAACTTTCATTTTCTTCATGCCATTATTTATTTGGTATGAGGTTCTACAATTGTTAAAGTTTTTCTTTTATATCTTTTCCTTCCTTTCCACTTTGTTACCATGACTTTTTTCCAGATCCTTGTAACATTATCTTGGACTCTGATTTTTCCCTAATCTATTGTCTTACTTCTGGAATGTATTTATTTTTCTCTCATATTACATGTTTCTATACAATTAAGTTCCAAATCACTATTATAATTACATTTTACTTTCTGAAAAACATTAAATGACAATAGCAAGGGACAGCAAGATTATTCTTTAGAGTGCCTGATAGTAAATACTTTAAGTTTTGTGGTATATAATCTGGTCTCCATTACAGCTGCTCAAATCTGCAATTGTGATGCAAAAGCAGTCATAGATGATATCTAAATTAATGGGTTTGCATATATTCCAATAAGATTTTTTCACAAAGTCAAGAAAGATGGATTTGATCTGTAAGCAAGTGTGCTGACCACTGGTTGGCATTACTGTAAATTTTTTTTTCCACCAAAATATCCTAAAGTAACTTGCTATGGTCTAGACATTTTTTTTTGAAATCTCTTGTTATATTTTCATATTTAATATATGTTTAAATGCACATTGCATTTCTTTCCAATATGTATTTAAAATTAATTATGATATAGAAAAAATATTAATTGAAGCTTATGTGAAATATATAACATTTGGGTCCTTTAATACCCAATAAATTCAGGGATACAGGTATTCCATTTTAAGAAACATTGGCCTGCAGATTACAGCTTGACTTTTTAATCCTGTCTTTCAGTAACATTTATGCTCTTCCTACACTCTTCTAAATACTTCCCTTTCAATCGTAGTTTGCCGATCTGACCTTCAGGTACTCTCTTTTCTCTGTATGGATCATTGCCATAATCACCTTTACATTGTTTTTTAAGTGTGCTTTGGATGCTTTTTTGTACAAACCCTCTTTGATTCACCCAACCAGAGGTAGATTCATCCACCTCTGAAATCCCATGGACATTACTTGCACTTCTCTTTTAACATATTATGCAGTAGCCAGTTATTAACATATATTGTTTGTTTGATTAGACTGTGTGATCCTAAGAGGGGCAAGATGTAAGCTCCACAGTGCCTTTTGAAGATTAAGGGGCTCCTAATTGTTTATTTTATGAGGGAAGAAAATAAGGTTTGCTCTGAGAGAAGTGATATCAGCGCTGTGGATGTCCTTCCTACTAATAGTGGGATTATCAAGATGAAAGTCTATTTCTATAGACTCTTTCCTTATTCCTTTTGTTACTTAATCAACATTTATAAAATATCCATAGGATATTAAGTTTTATTCTAAACATTAGATTTAATAGGTATGAACAGACTGATGAGATCTCTACTTTCATAGATGACATTGTGGTGACTGGGTCTTTGTATGGAAGTGAAAATTGTACGTATATACATAACATCCAGCATTTATATGTATTATAATGAGAAATAATTGATGTTATGCTATAGATAGTGACTAGCTGGGTATCTACTGTTAGGTACTGTGTGGGTATCTTATCTGAGGAAAAGACCTGTAAAATAAGGAGGAATGAGATATTCAACACTTTGAAAAAAGAGTATTCTAAGAAAAGGAAACTGGTGAAAGTAAGCATGATATGTTTGAGGAAAAGAAAGAAGACTAGTGTATGTGAAGGTGAGATATACGTATGTATGTATGTGTATATATATGTATATATATATTTTTTTTTCCTGTAAAGGAAGTTATGCTACTGGGCTTTCAGCATCACAGACAGAATGTGCAAAATAGACAATACAGTAATAAGCATGGGACAGTAGTACAGCAAAACATCAAGTTAACAGAGAAGAGGAAGCAACTTTTTCCTCTCTTTAGGTGGCAGGTACAGAACACTAGGCAGAACCCTAGGGATAGCCTTGATATGGGAGTGCACGGACTTAGCTGCAGGGAGAAGTGTGATGCAGACCTGGATATAGGAAGAGACAATATTGTGGACACATAGTTATATAAAAGGGGCATTATCTTTGAATAAGCACTATAGATTGTTAGTATCATAGGTTAGTTCAAGATTAGGGCACTCAAGAAAGCTTTTTTATGTAGTATACAGCCAGGGCAAAATTTCTTCAAATCCTCCATAGAACCAATCCAGCTCCACTAAGAACCAGAGGAACTGCTTCCCCCCCACCCTTCAACTGTAATGTTGACAATTTAGGGTGATTCTAAAGCTATGAAAGCTCCCTGTTGGTGCTCAACACACATCAAATAATAATGAGAGGAAGCTTGAAGGTGACATACTTTTAATCCACTTTACAGAGACAAGTTTGTTCTTGCAATAGCACACCATGAAACTTTAATAATTTAACAACTCTGTAAAGAAATAATTTACTTATCTCTAGAGTTCTGTCTTTCTCTTTTCTTGACATCTCTTGAGGGACTTTCAGAACATGTATCCTTATTTTAAAATTAAAACATGTTCCAAGACGATCCTGTGCAGAGAGTAGTAAGGGTGTTTGCTATGATTCTCTCCAGAAGGGAATAGAAGTGTGGGGTTCGTGGTAACCTTTCTTGTCTCAGGAATATGTGCATTTCTTGCTGCCTTTAAGATCGGCCCAAGAAATAAGGGCAATGATAAACTTTACTGTTATGAGTAATTGGATCAAATGGAAAGAGGATTATTATAAATAACTCCTATAAGAAAGCAGATTTTCTCAGTCTTACAGCTTCAACCCATCTAGACTTCATAAGACTAGATGATCCTGCTGTTGAAGGACGTGCTTTTCTAGCCCCAGTAGTCTCTACATATATGAGGTAGTAGAGTAAATAAATCTTTCTGAGTATTTGCTCATGAAGGAAAGAAGAGACAAATTGAATATCATATGGATAAAAGGCTGCATACTAAAGATTTTGCTATATTAATATAAAACCATGGGGCTTCCCTGGTGGCACAGTGGTTGAGAGTCCACCTGCAGATGCAGGGGACACGGGTTCGTGCCCCAGTCCAGGAAGATACCATGTGCCGTGGAGTGGCTGGGCCCTTGAGCCATGGCCGCTGGGCCTGCGCGTCCGGAGCCTGTGCTCCGCAACGGGAGATGCCACAACAGTGAGAGGCCTGCATAATGCAAAACAAAAAAAAACATGGAAGCGCAAATCTATGGTTGAGAAGAGATCTCTCTATTTCCCATAAAAGGAAACTAATGCCCTGGCTTGGTTCCATGCAACTCCAATGACAAGATGTATGGTTCCAGGTATATAAATAAATACACACATATGTATATTATCTATAACTATGTATAAAGATATATAAAGATTTAGTCTTTTATAGTAATAGCAATAAAATAAATGGAGGAAATCTTAGTCTACTGTTGTTGTTTTTTTTTTCTAGTATACGTTTATTATTTTTAAAGTGATGGACATTGTATTAGATGCCCCAAAACAACCAAGATGTCTAAAAACTTGTTTCTGCCCTCAGGGATTTCATAGTTTAGCAAAATAGAAAGTTTTGTCAAATCTATATTGTAGAATAAAATATACTGTAATGAATCTCTGAAGAAATTGCCCCAGAAAAAACGAATAAACCTGTAGGCAACTGGACTTACATGTTTTGTTTGTTTGTTTTTATGGTTATTGCTTTTTGTGTCCTAAGAAATTTTTGTCTAAAACGTCACAAGGATTTTCTCCTATATTCTCTTCTAGAAGTTGTATAGTTTAGCTGTTAATTTTAGGTATATGATCTATTTCATTTGTATAATATATAAATTCTTATAGCACTGAACAAAAAATACCCAAACTCCACAACTTCTAAAACAAAGACCAAACCCTAAAGGATAACATTTTTAAGAAGTAATACTCCTATATCTTAGTGTGTCACAGGTGTAAAGATTTTTAAATTAAAAGTTAATAATTTTTCAATACTTAAATATATATATATATATATATATATACATACATATATATTTTATATATATAGAGAGAGAAAAGGTCAAGATTTTTTTTTTTTTACGTATGGGTATCCAATCATTTCAACACTTTTTTTTTTTAACATTGTTATTGGAGTATAGTTGCTTTACAATGGTGTGTTAGTTTCTGCTGTATCACAGAGTGAGTCAGCTATACATATACATATATCTCCATATCTCCTTCTTCCTGTGTCTCCCACCCACCCTCCCTATCCCACCCCTCTAGGTGGACACAAAGCACCGAGGTGATCTCCCTGTGCTATGCAGCTGCTTCCCACTTGCTATCTATGTCACATTTGGTAGTATATGTATGTCCATGACACTCTCTCATTTCGTCCTAGCTTACCCTTTCCCCTCCCCATGTCCTCAAGTCCATTCACTATGTCTGTGTCTTTATTCCTGTCCTGCCCTTATGTTCTTCAGAACCTTTTTTTTTCTTAGATTCCATATATATGTGTTAGCATATGGTATTTGTTTTTCTCTTTCTGACTCACTTCACTCTGTATGACAGACTCTAGTTCCCTCCACCTCACTACAAATAACTCAATTTCATTTCTTTTTATGGCTGAGTAATATTCCATTATATATATGTGCCACATCTTCTTTATCCATTCATCTGTTGATGGACACTGAGGTTGCTTACATGTCCTGGCTATTGTAAATAGAGCTGCAATGAACATTGTCAGCACCATTTTTTAAAAAGATTATATTCTTCCCTTGAATTATCTTGGCATCTTTAGCAAAACTCTATTAACTATGTAGGTAATTCACAATTTCTTGATACTTCTCTATGTGGGGATATCTAGTCTCCTCCTTCCTCCAGGAAGACACACAAGTCTCTATCTTATTTACCTGCCTATGGTCTGGATGGTATCTTTCTCATTTTGGATATGTGATAAAGAATTTTATACCTGAGACTTGCAAAGAGGTTTTATACCTAAGCAATGGAAGTTTGAGTATTTATTTGGTCCAGTGGGGAGAAGGTGGGGGACAGAGCAGATAATTATTGACATTTTTTTGAAAAAATGATTGAGTCTGTCACTATGATATTGTGGATTTCAATGCCTAAAAGACTTTAAATTATGTTTGATCACTCAGCAAATCTGTCACTTGTTCATCACCATGGGGGCCTGATAATTCTGGGTGGCCATCTGGCCCTTATTTCCAATGCCAGGAAGCAGGAACTTGGCTGAGCTGAAGCTAGAACATTTTAGTTATAGTAGAAGGAAAACTGGACATTGCCTTCTCAGTATGAAGCCATGAATTATACAGTTTCACTTCAGAACTCTGACTGGGAAAATAAGAAAATGTTTTATCATTTCATGTCAACTTTGACTTCTCAACTGAGATACTTAAACTACTTAGAACTTATACACTGAAATGCAAACTGAATTGCGGTCTGATGTTTTTTGGCTTTCTTCCCTAAATTTTTAAAAGTCAGTATTTCAAAAGTTGCATATGCATTTTATAAATTTCTCATTTGAATGCAAATGAAAATAAGCTCTATTATATCTAGAGGCATTACCTCGGTATCAAAGTCTTATTAAGATCTTATTAAAAAAAAATCCCACAGAAGAGTTCTGTGATTCTAGGTCAATTCATTTGTATTTTGATCCAAAAGTATTAGTCAAGTCCTAATGGTACTATTGAAAATTTGGATATTCTAGCCCCTTACTTTAATACTATAGCAGCCTAGTATTAAAGAGGTCAAGATCATTAACATGGAAATTAATTGGAATGCATACACTTAGTGGCTGTCACAAAACTCAAGACCATCTTTGCAATAATGGGACTGTATCTGTTTTTCTACAGTGGATTTTCCAGTGCTCTTTGAGAAAAACTTAGATCCTTAGGTATCATCCACTGTTCAGAAAACTTAAGTGTTCCACACCGTCAATGAAGTAAAATCTGAACTTTGAGTTTGTCACTTAGATCCATTTATGGCTGGCTTCATCATCTCATCTAGCCATCTTATTCTCCAAGCCCAAGCTTTACACATTTCACATACTGAAAATCTTAAACAATGTACTGGGATTCTATTGCAGGACAGCTCATTTCCTTAATTCAGTATCATCCTATGTTTAGTAATACTTTTCCTTCATTGGGTTTATGTGACTAGATCTTAAAAGACCAAATGTTATAAGACTAACCAAATGGATACTGACCCCAGAATTATTAAGTTCATTTGTTTCAATAGCAAGTGATCTATCTCAGTAGTTCACTTTTCTTATAGTATTTATTTTATTCAGCCTCAGCATTTTCATATGGATATATATGTAATTTTTATCTGGATTTTTTGAGAGCATGATCCATAACTCAGTTATGAATCAGTACCCATCTCAGGACAGATCACAATACCTATATCAGGGTCTTGGATATAGTAGGTACCTATTGCAAGTTTAGTAGAATGATGAAAAAAGATTATTGTTAATTTTCCAACGTGAAAATTCCACACTAGAAATGGTCTAGGTACTGCTTCAAACCTAACTCTTAAATCTTTCTAATTCTAGCCATCAATCATTTCTGAAACTGACAGCCTCCCATTTTAATAACAACATTAAGTTCCTCTAAATGAAGTGTATGCATTAATTAGCAACTGATATGAATAACATCTGGCATGGCTTTGTAAGCGATTCAATTTACTGTTAAGGTTCAACACTCTAGAGTCTTAGTACAATAAAAATTCCTCTTGTAAAACACTTCACTGGGTCATGGTTGATAACATAGCATTTCCAATCAAGCTCACTCTATCCAAGTGCTCCTTTCCCTGAAATATGTAAATCTAAACATATGTTATCCTCTTTTTCCAAGCACCAGTGTTAGAGTCAAACACAACTTTATAGATATATTTCAGGTGGCATTTCTATATTGCTTTTTGAAAAAGGGATATCTCATAGGAATCCAAGATTTTGTTATTTCTCTTGCTATGGACAGACACTCGGTAATTATTCATTCAATAGCAGAGAGGATTGGTGGCATGACAAGTGCCAATTATTGTCAAGGTTATCCATGCACAGTAGGTTTCAGTAATTGAACTGGAGAGTTTAATTTTAATTGTTTGAACCATTATTTGCAGCATATACATTGTAGGCTATGAGGTTTGTGTACAAGTATTCTTGGAATCAGTTATCATCAGAGCATTGAGTGTTGAACACTCTGAAAAACAATTAGAATGGTGGTGGTAATTTAAATATGTTGCTCTTTAGAATATTTGAAGGGAAGTTTTTATTGTACATAATGTATCATAAAATATGAAAAACACAGAAATTCCAGTATCTGAGAATATTCATAAGTGACAGATAGAAAGCCTTTTGCTTAGAGTGTAAGAAAAAAATAAACTCTTCCCTTCGGAGATAAGAAAACCTGATTTTTGCATGACCTTTTTTAATTTTTTAAACAATAAATAATTAAATAAGGAATCATAGATGTTTACAACCACAAACCTTTTAATATTCAATCAAAAGTATTTTTCATGTGAAGAGGGGGAGGACTAGCTAGAGGGTGGTAGTGTTTGTAGTGAAGTACAAAGCAAATAATATGTTTTTTGTAATAAACAATAGAGTAAGTCAAACTGATCCCTGAACTTCATTTGCAGCCCCCAAGACATGCACACCAATGTACTGAAAAGAACGAAAGAGTCAATGGAGTTTCAAGGCGAGTGTTTGCTTATTTATTTATTTAGTTATTAGAAGATCTATAGACCCTCGGTCAAGAGTTATTGACAAAATTCCAGAATTTACAAATAACTTCATGGGTGACAAAATCAAAGTTGTAAAGAGATTGCTTCTGATATTTATATTCAGCTGACAATTAGTATATTAATTGATAGTATTGCTTACTGGATGACTGACTCTACAATCCATAGAACTTCTATTTTTGCTCAAACTAATATAAACATTGTACTGGTTAATTTAGACCAAAAATATTCATTCTCCCCCAGCCACATAATTCTCATTCATGACATTCTCATATGAAGGTATTACATGGCATATTATTACCTGTAATGGGACTATTTGGATAGCGTTGGTCTGATTTCTGGTAAAAAGTCACTTTGAGTCATGATGGAAAGAATAACTAAAGGAACTTGAATTAAAAAGTCAAAAGTTCCTAATTATGTAACTGAGAAATGTACACAATCAAGAAGAACTGAAAAAATACTGTATAACTTTTATATACATTTAACCTTTAAACAACAAGGGATTTAACTGCATGGGTCCATTTGTACCTGGATATTTTTCAATAAATACATACTATTACAGTACTACATAATCTGAGATTGGTTGAATCAGAGGATATGAAACCATAGATACAGAGGGCCAACTATAAATTTATAAGTGGATTATTGACTTTAAGGTGGTCTAACTCCTGTGTTTTTCAAGGATAAACTGTATATATAAAAAAGGTAGTGGGACTTACTTCTGAAGAGCTTACACATGAGAAGCTAGATAGAAATACAGTTGTCCCTTAGTATCCACTGGGGATTGGTTTCAGGACCTTCTGCAGATTCAAAAATCCAAGGATCCTCAAGTCCCTTATATAAAATGGTGTATGTAGTATTTGCATATAATCTATGCACATTCTCCCATATACTTTAAATTATCTCTAGATTAGTTATAATATCTCATACAATGTAAGTGCTATGTAAATGGTTGCCAGTGTGTGGCAAATTCAAGTTCTGCTTTTGAAACTTTCTGGAATTTTTTCCCATATATTTTAGATCTGTGTTTGGTTGAATCTGTGAATGCAGAACCCATGGATATAGAGAGCTGGTCGTATATTTTAACAGACCGATTAGTTTTAATGTAAAATATATAAATTGTCATTCACACAATATTAATCTTTATTCTTTGGAAAAACATATAAATATATATATTTTGTACACTTTTAAAAATATTCTATAACAAAATGATTTCCTAACATTTATTTTGCATAAAGAGTTTTTTCTAAACTATTGACTTTTGTCTCACAGAGAATTTTCTGAAACTTTGATCCTTGGTTTTGAAAATAATATATACCTATGGATCTGAGAAAAATACTTTTTATTGATACCTAATATTTATTTTATATTTTTGCAAAGCAGACTGATATTTACATTTTCATCCTCCGTTTGGTATTTTCTTCTGGCAATTGTTATACATAGCTTCTTGCATTCTTTCCAATTTATCTGAGTAAAGACATTTCCCAACTAGACTTAAAACTGTTACTTCCAGTTTCTTCATCAGATACACATAATAATGCAAAGGGGTGCAGAGTATAATAAAAATACTTATAAAATATTTTTCATTTATTGAGTGTATACTATGGGCAAGATACAATATTAAATGTATATATTTTATGTTGGATTGTTTAATTCTTAAAAGAAAACATTGTGAAATGGGTAATAACATCTCCATTTTTTGACTGGAATAATCAACTGATGCTTAAGTATTTAAATAAATAGTAGGTGCTCAATAAATATTATTTGATATGAAATATATGAATGAAGGAATAGATATATAAATGAGTGAAGAAATAAGCAAATAATGAACGAAAGGATGAATATGTAAGCTTGTTCATAGTACCCACCTAGAATGAAGTGGAATTAGGATCTAATCTGTGTGACTACAGAGATCTCAGATTTTCTTTAGAAGAGCTTATCCTATACTTACAGTTGCTTGAAACAGCAGAGACTGTTAATTAAGTAAAATAAATACTGACAGATTCTTCAGTTCAAAATTGGTTCTATCATTGTGTGTTACCTTGAGTGAACAATTAATCTGCCCTGAGCTTTTCATGTCATGTGTGTAAGACTATCAGCTTTTTAAGAGAATTCAATGAAGTAATTTAAGTAAATTAGTAAAAAAAAATGACATTATTATGTTAATGACTTTGATATGGATTAAATTGTGTTCCAAATGGGACTATAAAAATACTGGATTAGCTGGTAAGAACCATATCCCCAACTTTAGCCCAAAAGAAGTCTTAAAATGTCCAAATTCTCTAGAAATGTACATTCCAGAATAACCTGACTATAAAGAGCAAGGGTTGTGTTTGCATGGTTTATGGCTTTCTCCAGTAACACCAAGGACCACATGGGTGAAAAAAGCAAGACTTGTATTTTATGGCTTATTCTAGTAAACTGAATTAGAGCTACTGCCTAGGTGCTGATTTAGATTTCCAAGGGCTTTCTGTTTCTTCTTTTATTTTCACTCTCTCCCCTCTTCTTGCTTCCTCTCCCTTTCTCTTCCCACCCCTTCCAGCCCCTTGCCTCTTCAACCCTCTCCTTTCTCTTCTTGAATTCGCCAGCTCCAGTGATAGCCATCTCTACTTTGCTTTCTAAGTAACACATTGTTCTTCAGACCTCCTCACAATGAGGGGAACTATTTTTTTCTACAAAATTTCAAAATCTTAAATATTAACCTCTGGCCAGTGTCCTATACTGCACCACTCTTGTCCTGTCCCTTCACTTGGACCACTCTTCATTCTCAGTAAAACTTCAGTTAATCTTTTCCAGTTGTTTCAAATCATTAGCTTTATTCCCCTTTTACTTACCTTTTTATCCAATCTGGGTCAAAGATTCAAGAAATTTGACAGTAATCTTATTCCTTCCTTCAAATCCTCAATTTCTTGACACTCTGCTGCTTTCTTCTTTCTACTCCTGGGCTCTGGTGATGCGGTTTTTATACTCCCTGATCTTAGGCACTGTGTTACTGAGGAAATTCATGCTATTATATTTCAGTAGGCTTCCATTATTGCTTGATTTAAAAAAAAATATATTGTTCTAAAATGACTAGCACATTTCTCAGAGTGACTTGTCTAAACTTACTCCTCTCGTTTAAATGCCCAACCTTTAAAATCCCATCCATCTTCATTATTTTTGTTGTACGTGATATTTATTTCCTTACTTAATACAAAAGACATGTATTCACTTTAAAAAACGAATGGATGAATATGTAAGCTTCATATATTAAAGATAATAGCCCCCATCACCCCCACAAACATATACTGTCTTATAATGAGTTGGATTTAGGAATAAATAAAAAGAAGGACACACTTCCTTCTGATCTTTTTTTGTTTGTTTGTTTTTTGTTTTTGTTTTTGTTTTTTGCAGTATGCGGGCCTCTCACTGCTGTGGCTTCTCCCGTTGCGGAGCACAGGCTCCGGACGTGCAGGCCCAGTGGCCATGGCTCACGGGCCCAGGCACTCCACGGCATGTGGGATCTTCCCGGACCGGGGCATGAACCCGTGTCCCCTGCATCGGCAGGCGGACTCTCAACCACTGCGCCACCAGGGAAGCCCTCTTCTGATCTTTTATGTGCCAAAGCTGGGAGTTTTGTGGGCAGGATCCAATCATGAGTAAGCAGGTCTTTCTTTCTAATGATTGAAATAGAAGGAAAACCCTGAAACCAACAAACAAATTTAAAAATACTGAGTCTAGACCACAAATGTGATCTGCAGTTGCTGAGATAGAGTTTGAACCTGATACCCCTTAGCTTTCTCTAGAACGAGAACTATTACCATGTATCCAGAAAAGCCAGTCCACCATTTGAGTGATAATTATATTTATTTCTAGTTGTGTCTATTTTCAGGAAGGAAACTCAAAGACTGAGGGGGGAACATGGACATTTGTTGTTTTACATTTCATTACAAATGTAAAAGTGTCAGCTTTAAAAGGCTGAGTACCATCACTCACTATGGTGGAGGAAATTAGCTGATTGAAATACTGAAACTGTTTAGGTTTTTTACTGATGCATCAGATCTAGAATGTAAAGAATATTATATCCGAAGGAAGACAAGAGCACACTGTCTAGTGAAGTCTAAATTAAAGCAAATGATGATAAAGGAAATATTGTAATGTGTGATTAAAGACTTGGATCTGAACTAGGATTAAATCTTGTGAATAGTAGTATAAGAAAAAGTATCTTGTAACCATATTGAAGTGCCTTGAGAGATGGCTTATATCAAGCAGAGCTTGAATGAATCACAATTTGCCTAAGCCAGAACTTCTCTCACTCACTGCCTTGATCAGGGCAGAGTCATCTGAAATAATGCTAAAATAATATTACAAAAATACATTTATATCTATGTCCTTATACACAGTCTTTAATATCCTTAGGATAAATATCTAGAAATTAAATGATTAGGTCAAGAGTTTGCAAAATTTAGACCAACTCTTTCATTTTTAATAGGATAACTTTCTTTTCCTCCTAGTTTATTTAGAAGCTAGAGGACATCTGGGGTGAATTTCTTCTACCTTTCTACAGTGCATGTCAGGAACGGTGAAATCTGTTATCATTTCCTGTTTTCAAGTTGACAAGTTAATCTGCCATAGTATCATGGATGCTGGCAGAAGACAAGACTCCTGAGTCAGAGAGAAAAGATTTTGTTACTCTCAGCAAAGCAGGAAGCCTGAGCTTGTGTTTACATTAGTTTCTTTTGGCTCCCAAGGCCCGTGGGATGAGGGGGAGAAACCCAGAGGGATGCTATATATACAGTGTGTTTTGGTATATATGTTCTACAGCTGAAGAACACCCAGCTTAGGAAACCCCAAGTTTTAAGGGATCTGCTAGCAAATCTACCCAATATTTGCCTTAGAAAGAGACATTATCTTTATTATGCTGGTCAGGAAGTAAGTCTTCCCTCTACCTAAGAAAGAGCATGTTTATCTAATAATTTTGTTTTACAAACATCCTTGAAAAAATAGTCCAGAACAAAAGCTCACATAAGACCTGCAGCTTAGAGTTGTCTCCAAACTTTCCATTTTGGGGAAGATTTGCTACTTTATATTGCCAAGGGAATTTGACCATTTGAGGTTAAATTCTGGGACCAACAGTTAATAGTGTATAATTGTGGTTAAGCTAAACTCATGTCAGAGTGTTTATTGCTTTTTTTTTTCCCCTCATCTGCAAAATGGACTAATCATAAAATCCAGCTCACAGAGTTTTGGTGATAAAAATGAGAAAAGATTTGAAAGTGGTTTTGTAGTGTGCCACAATTACAACTATATGTTAGGCATCAGTAATAATTATCAGATGTTTTGCTTAAAAAAGACGTCATTAGAAAAATAATAATAATTTAGAAAAAACTGGTTGTTTTGTTATATATATATATATATATATATATATATATATATAGTTGCTGCCTTATTTCTCTGCAGGAGGGTCTCATTATTCCATTTTAAATACATACATTATTCCATGATTCTCTCACAATATATTCTCAGACTATTGGGTAAGTTGAGCATATTTCTTTCCACTCACATGTCTATTTTTGCACATATTGTTCACTTTGCCTCTAACTAGGAAAGTAATAACCGTCTATCAATAATATATCTTTGCATTAAAGTTATCTTGCTAAATATCCTTGAATAATGAAGATGTTCTTTACCCTCTCCTCTCCTGCTTTGTATCTGGCACACAGTGGATCATCAATAAATATAAGGCACAAAAATAACTTAAGAAAGTAATTAAAATCCAGAGTAGACTAAGATTTTATATATGTGTTGCTATATTTCAAAAGTAATAAGACCTAATATGGTCTAAAATATACTAACTAGTCCTCATGTACCAGAATAGAAAAGAAATTTAATTCACTCAGAAAACTTAATATATTTTATCTTTCAAGCACTAATTTCTGTTGTGAATTGTATTTCCAGGAAAATCTTTGGAAACCAGATATTCAAAACTGGTTTCCCCTGTTGCCAGTAATGCTTGCCATTCTTTGGTTTGCAGCTGACTAGCTCTCATCTCTGTCTCTGTGATCACATGATATTCTAGACTGCACCTTCACATCATCTTCTTATTAGGACATATTACATATAACATATATGTATTACATATACATATAAGGACTTATTACATATGCATATAAGGACATACTCCATATAACAGTCATATTGGAGTAAGGGCCCACCTTACTCCAGCATGACTTCATCTTAACTTAAGTAATGTATATCCACAACAATTCTATTTACAAATAATGTCACATTCTGAGGTACTGGGAATTAATAATCTAACGTATCTTTTTGGAGGACACATCAACTCACAACAGGGGCAAATAGATGAGGGGAATCATATAGTGAAGATTAGTTCTAAATCCCTTTTCAGCAGAAATTTTGGTTATCTTTCCAACCTCTGTTACACTTCTACACCATCCAGCCTTGATTGATAGGGTGGTATCGACCACATTCTCCACCCAGGGTCAGGTCCCTTTAGGTCTACATAGATGACATAAATTTTGTTAGTCTTAACATACAAAGTCACATGGCGGTGTACTTGATCAGTAATCAGTGGCATCTGCTTATTATGGGAAACACCATATAGTGAGGCTTTATTGTCCTCAATAGTTTATCTTCAGTAGAGTGTGGGGAATAGTTAGCGAAGGACAACCGATGAGGAATTACAACATAACCCTACATGTAGAAAAGAGGGGAAGCTGCCTGTGACCCTTGAGTTCCCAGTATTCTCACTGGGCAACAAAATGAACTCTAATTCAGGAGTTTACTGGAATCTTTGCTTCTGTCTCTGAAGTCTTGGTCAGCCACAGCACCCAGAAATATTCTCTTTGCTGCTCAGCCTTTAATTGTTCCTAAGTAACAGTCCAGAATTTATTCAGATGGCACGGTAGGTCTCTTGGATTTCTAGTTATTTTATTAAATCTGCAGTAACATAGTCCTCTATTTTTCACAATATTGTTTTGGACCTGAAATCATGTTATAGTACTTACCTTAATTTGTTTTGATCCATCATATTAAATTGTGCCTTCTGTACCCTTTGGTATTAGGTGTGTCTCAAGTATTAGTAAACATTGTTATCATTCCTAATTTTGAAAGGAATTCTAATATTTCACAAAAAATTACCATGTTTCCTGAGATAATCATACCTCTAGCCATATTGTATAATCTAAATTTAGATTTATTTTTTTTAGTTTGTTTAGTATACTTATGTTTATTGCAATTACTTATATGTTTTATACATTTGATTTATTTCTACTAGCCTAATTTGCACTTATTTTGTCCTATTTACTTGCTTTCTTTTGATTAATTAACGGATCTCTTGTGTATGTGCCTGTGTTTCTTTCCGTTCAAACCTTCGTGTCTTAAAACAAAAAATATTTATTTACTCATAATTGTGTGGATTGGTAACTTGGTCTGAACCCAGCTCTATGTGGTATAACCTAGGCTTACTCAAATAAATTAAGTTTCTTTGTCATTTGGGACCAAAAAATGTTAAGACTACCATATTATAGTAGTGATAGGACAAGGTCTTGAACCAGAGTAGTTCTTTCAACCTTGTATAATGACAATAAAAACTAAAACAGTAGAATTTTGTAAAAAAGAAAGATAAATCCGGGTTTGTTCTCAAAACCAAATTCAGGCAGCTCTCATCATACCCTACTCTGCTAAATCAAAAGTTCCTAATATTTGAGGAATCTCCATATTATTTTCTATAGTAGCTGCACCAATTTACATTCCCACTAACTGTGTATGAGGGTTCCCTTTTCTCCACATCTTCTCCAATGTCTGCTATTTCTTGCCTTTTTGATGATAGCCCTTCTAATGAGCATGGGGGAATATCTCATTATGGTTTTGATTTGTATTTTCCTAATAATAAGTGATGTTTAACATCTTTTTGTGTGCATTTTGGCTATCTGTATGTCTTCTTAGGAAAAATATCTATTTAGATCTTCTGCCCAGTTTTTAATTGGGTGTTTGTTTTTTTTATTCTTGTGTTGCTTCAGTTATTATGTATATTTGAATGTTAACCCCTTATTGGACACATGATTTTCAAATATCTTCTCCCATTTGGTAGGTTGCCTTTTCATTTTGTGGATAGTTTTCTTTGCTGTACAGAAGCATTTTTAGTTTGATGGTAGCTCTGTTTGTTTATTTATGCTTTTGTTTTGCTTGCCTAAAGAAAGAGATATATCCAGAAAGATATTGTGAAGACTGATGTCAAAGAGCACACAGCCCATGTTTTCTTATAGGATTTTTACGGTTTCAGCTCTCATATTCGTCTTTAATCCATTATGAGTTTTTTTTTTTGTTTGTTTTGTTTTTTTTTTTTTTTTTGCTGTACGCGGGCCTCTCACTGCCGTGGCCTCTCCCGTTGCGGAGCACAGGCTCCGGACGCAGAGGCTCAGCGGCCATGGCTCACGGGCCCAGCCGCTCCACGGCATATGGGATCCTCCCAGACCGGGGCACGAACCCGTATCCCCTGCATCGGCAGGCGGACTCTCAACCACTGCGCCACCAGGGAGGCCCATGAGTTATTTTTTATGTGTGGTATAAGATAGTGGTCTAGTTTCATTATTTTGCATGTGACTGTTCAATTTTCCCAACACCATTTATTGACCATATGGTCCAGTTATTCCATTTCTGGGTATTTACACAAAGAATACAAAAACACTAATTCAAAAAGATATATGCACTCCTATGTTCATTGCAGCATTATTTATAATAGTCAAAATATGGAAACAACCTAAATACCCATGAACAGATGAATAAATAAAGACTATGTGGTATATATATATATATATATA
Source organism: Mesoplodon mirus (assembly GCF_964341445.2). Lineage (NCBI taxonomy): Eukaryota > Metazoa > Chordata > Mammalia > Artiodactyla > Ziphiidae > Mesoplodon > Mesoplodon mirus. Next base: position 20,690,143 of record NC_138983.1, read on the forward strand.
TATATATATATATATATATATATATAATGGAATACACCCAACTCTAAAAAAAAGTGCAATCTTGTTAGTTGTAACAACATAGATGGAACTTGACAGTATTATGTTAAGTGAAATAAGTCAAAGACAAATACCATATGATTTCACTTATATGTAGATTATTAAACAACAATGACGACAACAAAAACAAAATTAATGAACAAACCAAATAAACACAGATACAGAGAACAGAGTAGTGGTTACCAGACAGGGAAGATAAAAATGGTAAAGTGGGGGGGGGGTCTTCCCTGCTTGCGCAGTGGTTGAGAGTCCACCTGCCGATGCAGGGGACGTGGGTTCGTGCCCTGGTCCAGGAGGATCCCACATGCTGAGGAGCAGCTGCACTGTGAGCCATGGCTGCTGAGCCTGCGCGTCCAGAGACTGTGCCCTGCAACGGGAGAGGCCACAACAATGAGAGGCCCGTGTACCACAAAAAAAAAAAAAAAAAAAGGGTAAAGGGGGTCAGCTGTATGCTGATGGATGGAAACTAAATTTTTTGGTGGTGAGCATGCTGTGGTGTGCACAGAAGTCAAAATATAATGTTGTAGCACATGAAACTTATATAATGTTATAAACCCACGTTACCTCAATTGAAGAAAAGAATTTTCTAGTAACATCCTGCACCTCACTTCTTGCTAATTCTACTACATCATTCAGTAACTGTCATCAGTTTTTGAACAGATGAGACTAACAGCACATACACAGTCTAAGCCCGTGCACTATGGATTTTGCCTGACAGATCCACTTTAAGATCCAGTCTCCAAGAACACATTGCATCTAAAGTGAGCACAACCTGTAAGTGAATATATGAAAACAAAGATAGGTGAAGATGGAGACTTTCTTAAAGTAAAACATGCTGGTGAAAATAGTAACTAAGGGAACAGCAATAACAGGAAAACTGTTCAGTACAGTCTATAGATGGTCATCTTAAAGAATTATTCCAATTATTTTGCAACTGATTTGGCTAGGGCACATCCAGGGAGAATGAGTTGACAATTTATCATACTAACTGTTTCTGCCATATTCCAGGATATTGTTTTGGATTATATCAACTTAAATCTGACAACTCTCTCTGTATATATATATATATATATATATATATATATATATATATATATATATATATATATATATATATATTACTATGAAGGGATTTATTATACATAGTAGTTTACTGAAATTTTTGTGTATATGTTCTTCTCTCCAACTGATATTGTAGCAGATAATAATTTCTGTTGGCAGAAGTCTCACTGTAGTGAGACTTCAATAAAATATTTCACATGTGCCTGATATATTGAAAGGACTCATTACATAGTGTTATTTTATGTCAGTATGTGTTATTTTAATTTGACAAGAGATTTTGATATTTGCTAGGACAGGTTTTCATGTATCAGAACACTCTGAAGAACTACTAGCATTTTCCGTCTTTGGAAGAATTCATAAATAAGCTGCCTATTTGCTGACAGTTAAACTGTAAAAGAGATTCCTGCGTTGTTGCAAGATTGGACTAAATGGCTTCTAAAAGTTCTTATAATTCTAAAAGTATTGGTTATTTTTTAGATAACGTAAAAGCCCAACATGCATTCTAAATGGTACAAGTAGTAAACAATTTTGTAGTGGGAGAGATGAAAGGGGAGCAGTCCCACCACCTGTTTGTTGTTTTAGCTTAAGCTGGTGATATCACATCTTTTGATTTCTGCTTTACGGAGTTCCAATTCACCATGCCTTGGAGATGATTCTGGCATAGGTCAATTTCAGGTGCCATTTTCTCTCCTACTATTTTACTCTCATATGATATCATATTATATGCTAACTTCTCACTTAAAAGAATGATTTTTGTCATTATGTCTTTAAGTTCATAATTACCTCTTACCAGTTTGAAGTTTGCATTTTCATGTTTTGCCTGTAATTTGGTTATTCAGAAAATGACAGACTACTTAAGGAGAAACTATAAAATACAGGTTATATGGCCATACTTAAGGGAAATATTTCAGGTATGGAGTGAACATATACACACTACTATATATAAATTAGATAATCAATAAAGACCTACTGTATAGCAAAGGGAACTTAACTCAATATTCTGCAATAACGTATACGGGAAAAGAATCTGAAAAATAATGGGTATATGGATAGTTGAATCACTTTGCTGTACACCTGAAACTAACACAGCATTGTAAATCAACTATATTCCAATATAAAATAAAAATTAAATTAAAAATAACTTTTAAAGAAGTTAGTAAAATTAAGCTTATGTTTTCATTCAGTAAAAGAAACTTAATTATGCAAAGTTTGTCAATTATGTCATTCCTGAGTTTAAATGTTTGACTCATGATTTGAAATGAGTCAGTTTAATGTTCTCCTTCTCCCTCTACATAGAACAGATACAGGGGAAGCTGAGGCTTGTGTTGTCCTGGTATTGGAGAGGGGGCATCCTGCATTGCCTGCTAATCCTTCTCCATCTTGGCCTCTGTTCAGATGTAAAGCAGAAGGCCCTTATCATTGTGCAATGTTGTCTTCTACTGATGTCTGTGGTCCAAGCATCTCTTTGCTCCTCAGATGCATAAATTCTTTTTCTTTTTTTTTTTTTTTTTTTTGTGTGGTACGTGGGCCTCTCACTGTTATGGCCTCTCCCATTGCAGAGCACAGGCTCCGGACGCGGAGGCTCAGCGGCCATGGCTCACGGGCCCAGCTGCTCCGCGGCATGTGGGATCTTCCCGGACTGGGGCACGAAACCGTGTCCCCTGCATCAGCAGGCAGAATCTCAACGACTGTGTCACCAGGGAAGCCCCAGTTGCATAAATCCTTCATCCCAAATACGAACTTCATTCAAACTAGCCTCCAGGCTAAGGTAGAGTTTGGGAATAGAAATGGGCACCGGGCTCATTCTTAGGACCCCAGACAGTTTCTCATCTAATCACATTCTTACTATTTCTCACTCCAGAAGGTAGAAATTGAAGTCCCTTTGAGTTGGAATTAGCTTCATACCTCGTTTTTACATTCTTTTTCTCTTTAGTTGATAAACTTAATTTTGCTTTTCTTTAGGTTTTGACTCCTGATCTTCCCAAGCCAAGCCATTTGGAATTCAGAAGAATAAAATATCATTTCTCTTTCAAGTTCTTAGCTTGTATAAAATTTTTTAAGTGTAGATTTTAAGACACCTTTTTTTCCCTACAGATTTTACAAAGTCTACTTAAGAGCTCAAAAGCCTAAAATTACACACTGTTATTCCTCTCTTAGTCTTTGAAACCAGGACAGAAAGAAAACATTTGCTGCCACCTGACTAATGATGAGAGATGTTAGAGTTAAAAGGAATTATCAAGATCAGAAGTTTGATCTAAAATTTTACTTTACTACATCCAAAATATGCAAAATACTAAGTATGAAGCTGAACTAGGAAAAGGGAGATTTCAATGACATTTCCAATCATAAAGTTGAAGAGAACAGATAATGAAGTCACTCTCAGTCACAAGGGACAGGTAGAGGTTAGGACAAAAGACTCAGGTCCATGATGGAAGGATAAAGTTGAGTCGGTTAGACATCAACAAATAGAATTTCATTATCCTGCTATTCTTAGCTGTTTGTTGCAAAAGTAATTACTTTTTGTAAAGAATTACAGGAAAAAATAATTTTTCTGCTTCTTTCTTTCTAATTGAATCAGCCAATAATTAAATTATGCCAACATTGCCATTTATCCTCTTTTTTCCTACCTTTTCCCACCTTTTGTAATATTAATTCAAACACCAGATTGATAGAGCCAGCATCATCACTTGGTTCAACATCACAGTTTGATTGCAAGAAGTTTCTGGATTGAATATTTCTTCTCCTTCTCTCCTTTTCCTGCTCTTCCTCCCTCTTCTTTTCTGCATAAAATTATCATCAGGTTATAACACTGTCTATGGGATTGATAGTCATTCTGAAAAATGTAAATATTCTGTTTTGTTTTTTGTTTGTTTGTTTGTTTTTTGCGGTACGCGGGTCTCTCACTGTTGTGGCCTCTCCCATTGCAGAGCACAGGCACCGGACACGCAGGCTCAGTGGCCATGGCTCACGGGCTCAGCCGCTCCGCGGCATGTGGGATCTTCCTGGACTGGGGCATGAACCCATGTCCCCTGCATCGGCAGGCAGACTCTCAACCACTGCGCCACCAGGGAAGCCCTGTTTTGTTTTGTTTTGTTTTGTTTTTTCTTTTGAGGAAAATGTGGGATAAAGATGATTGCTGGAAGGTTATGCTTTATTATTGAGCTGTAAGGCCTAAAACTGAGACCCAGTATTATGTGTGTCCTTGACATCTGGGGAAATGTGGGAAAGTCTGAAATTGCCTAACTTTAAGATCTCCTCTTCATTCTGTTCCCGTGGATAAGATGCTCCAGCAAAACAACCCTTCCTACCAAATGGATCAGTTATACTTCCTGTTCATCCTTGAGTGTCAGGTCTCAGCTCCTTCCGACCTGCAGAATGAATCAGACAAGCCAATCATAGCCTCTAGCAAGTATCAGGGGTACTTTACTCTCTAGTACAAAGCCTGTCTCCCAGACCACCTTGTCCATTCTGTTCCCAGATAAAATCCTAGTGTGTTTTGCCGTGTGATATCCTCTTTCTCCAGGCTGTGAATATATGTGACTAATAAACTGTCATGGATTTTTATTTGCCCAGTCAAATGCTGTGCGTTTGGCCATGCATAAAACCCTAGGGTGGGAAGTCCTCCATCACAAACAGAGGGCAGAGATGATTAAAACAATTACTTTGTTCATTTACTCAAAAACCTATTTAGTGACTCAAGCTGGTTAGGCATTGAGCCAAGTACTTTGTGATGGTATTTAATCCTCCTGACAGCCCTTCATATTGGTGCCATTGTGTCCATTTCACAAGTAACAAAACTGTGTTTCAGAGAGGTTAAGTAATTTTTCCAAAATTACAGAGAAAGTAAGATCGACTCTAGGTTTTCTTCTAAATTTCATACTCTTTCCATTACCTTACATTACCTCTATTAAAGGTAAGCTTATTTTGTCTGAAAAGGAAATTGTGGTATAACAAATTTTCCATGAAATAGTTAAAAAGATATATTTGCCCCTTAAAATGAACAAGCATCTCTTATCTTCGGGTTTCACTTTTCACTGATAATGCACAATTAAAAACTCACAAAAACACATTTTAATGTTACTGATTATAGTAGAAGGAAGCTGCTACAATATGTAAAATATGTATTCTCTGTTAGCTTGAGCCTTTTGTGCTAGGAACAGGGATACAAAATCTGACTTAAATTACTGGGACATCTCCTTTGGTCTTGGACTTTCTTATTTTTCACCAAACTTCTCAAGAAGCTCTAGGACAGCCTTGTCCAAATTGTCCCCATTTAGTTATTTCAAGCATGACTGGTCTCTAATAAGTCTGGGTGAAAGATCCAGAGGATGGAAGAGACTGAGGAGCCTCCCTGAGATTAATATACTAACTGGACTAAAGGTACAAATGCTCTCTCATCCCTAATTTTTCTGTTTTTCATAAGAATGCTCTGAGCTCTGAAATAAGGTTATTACGGGAAACGATTTACCTCTATCTCTAGGACTTAAAACTCCTTTCCTCACAAAGGATAAGCTAAATGAAAACATGGTCTGAGAAAACACTGTTCACATAGACACTTCTAACTAACGATATTCTTTTTTCTTCTTATTTTTTTTTTTTTTTTTATAAATCTATCCATTTATTTTTAGCCGCGTTGGGTCTTCATTTCTGCGGCTAGCTTTAGTTGCGGCAAGCGGGAGCTACTCTTCATTGTGGTGTGCAGGCTTCTCATCACAGTGCCTTCTCTTGTTGCACGGGCTCTAGGTGCATGTGTTTCAGTAGTTGTGGTAAGTGGGCTCAATAGTTGTGGCTCGTGGGCTTAGTTGCTCCGTGGCATGTGGGATCTTCCTGGACCAGGGCTCAAACCCGTTTCCCCTTCATTGGTAGGCAGATTCTTAACCACTGCGCAAACAGGGAAGTCCCATAACTAAGGATATTCTTAACCCATATATTCCACTCCCTAATCTCAACGTCTCTTGTGATTCATAATGTATTGAGTCTGATACGTGACAGACTCTGCATTGGTTGCTATACATATATCAACACTTTTCTGCATTGAATTACATCATCACATTAATTATTTCCATGGGTCAGTGAAGAAATCAATGTATAGGTAATGTAAGAATATGCTTAGGTCAGGGTGCTAGTTGTGGAGGAGCCAGGAGTCAAACCCAGGTTGGACTCTGCAGCCTAGTCTTAAGTCACATTAAGTTTGGTAGGATTGATTGATTAGGAAACACCACAGCTTGCTTGGAAGGCAAAAGCTGCTTCTAAATACATTGTTGGTAGAGGCAGGTCTTTTCACTGATTTGCCTGCTGCCTACCTGATTCCTAAAAATGCACTGTTGTTTGTTCATAGCTTCAGAGAAAATAACTTTTCCATAAAGGGCCCATTATACTGTGTCAATGAATGTGATAACCAGTATAATTTACCTCTGGGAAGTATGTAATTAGAAAATTAACCTTTTACTTTTCTCCTGTTAATCACTTAGAAAGAGCAATGGAAGGATAATACATTAGCAACTGTGTCTACTGTATTATTGTGCTTTTCATTTCTAAGTTGTTTGAAAGAAACAAAATGCTCAGAGCAAGGTTCTGAATGTGCCAAGAAGAAATAGCAGTTTGCACATACAGAAGGACCCACTTCCCATGTCTTTCATATGCTAGTAAATTTTTCAAAATGTTATTATGCCATCTCCTATTTAAATACCTCAAAAGCTTCCCACTGCATTTAGAATAAAGAGATTAACACACACACACACACACACACACACACAAAGACTTTATTTTCTGATTATCTGCCTTTACCTCATATGTTACTACCACTTGCTTTCTGCTTCCCAGCACCATTGGACTTCTTCAGTTCTCCAAATGTGCCATGCATTGTCTAATACTCTAATATACTAATACGTGTAGTCTGCTTTTGCATATGCTGTTGCCTCTGTCTGGAGCATTATCACCCTTTTTCCAGGCATACTCAGAGTTTTTCTAGGTAACACATTATTCTGCAAGACTGTGCTCAACAGTGACTTTTACCATGCCATGGTCCTCATCTCTCAGACTAAATAAGATTCTCCATTACATGCTTGAAGACCATCTACTTTTGTTGACCATCATAGTATATGAGCCAAGCCTGACACAAAATGTATTTTATTACTGAGTGATGGACTATATGATAAAAATATTAAATTTGGGAGGTACAAAATATAATAATATTGATATAATTATATCATCAGGTGTTGTGGATGAAATATTTGTGTTCCCCCCAAAATTCATATGTTGAAATCCTATCTCCTAACATGATGACATTAGGAGGTGGTGCCTTTGGAAGATGACTAAGTCATGTGGGTAGAGCCCTCATGAATGGGATTAGTGCCCTTATAAGAAGAAAGACAAGAGAGATCTCTCTCTCTGTGCTATATGAGGACAAGTAATAAGGCAGCCAATTGCAAACCAGGAAGAATGTCCTTGCTAGACTCTAGATCTGCTGGCACCTTGATCATGGACTTCCAGCCTCCAGAACTGTGCAAAATAAATGTTATTTAAGCCACCCAGTCTATGATATTCTGTTGTAGCAACCAGAAATAAGATACCAGGTAAATTTAGCAACATCCACATAAGAAGGAAATTTGAGTATGCCTAGAGAGTTCTGAAACTTTTGAACCAGTATACCTCATTATTTTTTCTTACAGAAGTACACAGACTGATGTAAACTCTCCTCAGGGAAGAAGACCTAAAGTAGTAGAGCACAATTTATGTGTATTTTATCAGCCCACCACTTCTCCATGTATAAAGGTCATTTAATTTACATCCTTTCCATTCTCCACTTACAGATCCTTCAATTCTTATTAATACATTAACCCCTGTGTGGAAATACTTTTCTCCATTTCTTTTAATGGAACTTTACCCCATTCTTCTATTTCCTCCATTTTACATTCATCTAAGGCTTAAGTTATATACCCTCCCACCATTTCCCACATTGGGCCTTTATACATTTCCCCTCGTCAAGGTATCTGCTAGCTAACACTAAAATTTCTGGTGTAATCCTGAAATATTTTTGCTACTTAAAGAAACTTGAAGAACTTTTACTACCTTTAAATATATCTGAGCCTTGATTTCCTGCACAACTAGAAAATTCTAATTTTATGAAATTTTTGTTCTCAGAGTGTGTGCGTAAGCAGATTATATATTTTATAATTCAATATTTAGGGAAGTGAACACATTTTAAATACATACAAAACAATTGGGAAATGTGAATACAAGTTTATAATAACACTAATAAAATTTCCTATCATCAATGAAAAAATTTTCCACTCCTTTTCTTTGGAAACTGTATGCTAGCCTAAGCCCTCAATTCATTTTATTACAAAAAATCCTGGTTTTATGTAAAATTATTTAATACCAGGAAAAGAATGGAACTCATTTGCTGTTCCAAAGTTTGAATATAGATGCTTCTGTGTTGCTTACCTAAATGAAAGATGATTTTGAAATTAACTCTTGGTAGTTCAGACTTTTAGACTTAAAAAATTTTAAATGATTATAGTGATATGCCAACTTATTTTTTTCATAGGTTGATGCATTTATTATAACTGGCCCAAACCAATAGCATATGCCTAACAAACCAAAGAGAATGTAGTAGTTGAGCTAAATAATATGTAAAATATTTTCCTGTAAAAAGATAACAAATTCTCAAGAATATGAGAAACATGGGATTTTTATATTTCTTAAAAAGATGATATATCTTGAGGGAGTATTTTACTCAAATGAGAGAGAAAATTCAGAATTGTCTTTTCACCTCTAAAATCATTCTTGATTTTCCGAAAGCATAGTGTTTGTATAACGTACATGCTTGTGCTTCATGAAAGGATCCAGAACATTCAAAGTAAGAATGACATGCCCTCTTACTTGAGTAGGGCCAGCAGCTCTACTCCCAAGCTCTAACCTCCCCGATAGATTCTGATTTGTTTTGTCTGTTCTCAGAAGAGTTTGATTCTCTGAACTACAAGAAAGCAGAGTCCGCCTCATCATTTTGTTGTTATTGGTGGTGGTGTTGTTGTTGTACGTGGGCCTCTCACTTTTGTGGCCTCTCCCACTGTGGAGCACAGGCTCCTGATGCGCAGGCTCAGCGGCCATGGCTTACGGCCCCAGCCGCTCCGCGGCATGTGGGATTCTCCCAGACCGGGGCACGAACCCGCCTCCCCTGCATCAGCAGGCAGACCCCCAACCACTGGGCCACCAGGGAAGTCCAGCCTCATCATCTTTGAAAGGTTTGATCAGTTCTAACTCTGGATCTCACAGACGCTGAAAAGCAACATTTGTTTTGTGTCTTGAAAGCACTGGGTCACCCCCTAGATTTTAGGTGCATAATTTGTGACATTTTATTCTTGAGAGACACAGAGATGTGTGAGAAGGCAAAAAAAAATCTGAGATATATTATAACTGTATATGCTAGAGGGTGACATTGAAATTTGAGTTAGGAGACTTGGTAATATTTTACTGGCTCTCTGGTTTTAAGTATATCACTTTTGTTTTCATAGTCTTGGTCGTTCCATTTGCAAATGGAGATTTTTTTTTTCCCTGCTTACCTTAAAGAATCTATAAAGAGGCAACCTGATTTCTGTTAAATGTATATCCAACATTGCAGTTGTAATTTTAAGAGAATGTTAAAGTGAAATATTGTTATTCCTACTATCTGCTATTTTTAAGTGACAAAATTTTCTTTTTTAATAGAGTTTTTTAAAAACGAAGGTCAAGGCAGCATTCCATATTTTATTCTCAAATTCTCTGTAAAAGTAACTTTTCGTATTCTAAAAATATTCTGTAGTTCTTTTACTCAGGAGTCACTCTTGAACTTGAAACCTTTATCTTTTCAACCTCTTACCTAATCTAAGGTAGTCTGAATAATGTCTCTCAAAAGATTGGGTCCTAAGTCTTGGAGACTTTAAATGTTATCTTATATGGAACAAAAGTCTGTACAGATGTGACTAAGTTAAGGGTCTTGAGATGGTGTGATTACCCTAGATTGTAAAGGTGGTCCTAAATGTAATCCAGGGTCTTTATAAGAGAGGGAAATTTGGCACAGAAAGAAGAAGAGAAGGTAATGGGATCACATAGACAGGATTGCAGTCATGCAGCCACCAACCAAGGAGTGATGGCTGCTGCAGAAGCTGGAAGAGGCAAAAACTATTATAGATTCTCTCCTAAAGGATTTAGAAATCACACAGCCCTGCTGACACCTTGATCTCTGCTGGCGAAACTGATTTTGCACTTCTGTAGGAGAATAAATGTGTGCTGTTTTAAGCAAGGAAGCATGTCATTATGTGTTATAGCAGCCACAGGTAACTAATACACCTTTCCCCCATCACATCAAGGAGTATTCTAGGTGAAATGTGGAGTGACTGTGGCAACCTCTTCCAAACCCCCCAGTCCAGCCTACATTCTCACACCTCTGCCTTACTTCTCCCTTCTAACCTGAGAAGTCATCTTAAGTCTTTGCAAAATTCAATTTTGCCTTCCCAATGTGAAATTGTGGGATACATTGTCTTCTATCAATAGGAAAGCTTTCAGCTGGCAAAAATTGTTAGAATTAAGTGAGTTGTTATTTTTAATTTACTTTTTATTTTTTAATTTTTTTTGGTTGCACCACACGGCATGGAGGATATTAGTTCCCTGACCAGGGATGGAACCCATGGCCCCTGCAGTGGAAGCACAGAGCCCTAACTGCTGGACCACCAGGGAATTCCCAGATTGGACTGACATATACATGCTACTATATATAAAATAGAACTGATAAGAAACTAATGTAGAGCACAGGGAACTCTACTCAATACTCTGTAATGTCCTATATGGGAAAAGAATCTAAAAAAAAAGAGTGGGAATAAAAAGAATTAAGTGAGTTGTGAAATATGAAGTGGTGTTTCCCAGGTGGAATGATTTAGACAAATATTTCTTTGATGGTTTGAGAATAGATCTTATTATTTATTAGTTGAGATTCTTGCATTCTCCTTTCCTGATTGAATTGTTGTATACCATGTGTCTTAGTGGATTCTCTTAAGAAATGTTAAGTGGAAATGTAAAGGATTACATCTCTTAGGATTTCTATTTTCCTCTCCTTTTAATCATGTTGTTTTGGGGGGTTTTTTTGTTTTGTTTTTTCCTTTGGCAAATTAGTGTCCCTATTCTTACTGGGCATCAAATCTTTAAACTAAAGGGATCTTAATGTTATAAGAGAAACTTAGGTTGAGGCTTCCCTAAAGATTTATACCATACATTTTTGAATATGTTTAAAAAGAAGCAGGTTAAGACAAAATCATTTTGCAGGCATTTCTAAAACATTTCCCTTCTGTTGGATGAGGGATTTTTCTTTCCTCTACAGGTTAATAAGCTGTTGTTTTTGCCACCCTTTATAATGAACTGACAACAGACTCTTAAGAATGGATTTTTTTTTTCCAGTTGGTTTTGAATGAAAAATAGTGAAAGAGGCTTTTTTGAATGAATGGATATTGAACTAATAAGCTGTTTCTCAGAGATCATTGGTGACTGAGGAATATCTATAGGTAAGCAGCAACTAACTTGTTGAGATATCCCTTAATCTCTTATAATGTCTACAAGAAAATATATTTATTTTTGATCTATATCGTGTATTAAATATAAATACTCAGATTTTTATGTCAAAATAGCAGTAATTTCACACTAACAAAAATCCCCTAAAAGATTTTTTAAAATAGTACTACAAAATATAGTGCATTAACAAATTGCCAAAACAGCTAACAGGGAGAAATTTATCAGTTAAAGGATAGTGAGGGATATTTATAGCTTTAACTGCTGGGTCTATATAGATTCCGAGCAAAATAGTATATTTCTAATCCTTATCTCTGTGGAAATATCTCTTTTAGTCTTTGTCCCCATTTTTCTTTTTTTACTTATTTACTATATTACTCTGTGTGTGTTTTAATAAGTGAATGAAATATTTAAATTAGAAATTTCTAGACTGGAGGTAATAAAGGGAAAAATGGGAAAAACAGTTGGGCTAGAAAAAACAAAGGAGTCGTTTTTCCTTGGAAAAAAAGACTCAGATGGTCAGTATTAAAATATGTCAGTGAATGAAATGGAGGCATCTGCGGTTCATTTTTTATTTGGACACTGATTAAAAATGTATGCTTATTTTAACAAGCAGCTTTTAATTTGTGCACTATTCTGAACATATTATATGTTTTAAGTTTACTTGAAAGTATAAAGAACAAATAAAGTGGCAAAGTAATTAAAATTCTTTCAATGAAGTAAAAGGAAAGTAATTTAAAAGTAAAGTAGAATATAAATATAAAAATGGGAAATATAAAAATCCCATGTTTCTCATATTCTTGAGAATTTGTTATCTTTTTACAGGAAAATATTTTACATATTATTTAGCTCAACTACTACATTCTCTTTGGTTTGTTAGGCATATGCTATTGGTTTGGGCCAGTTATAATAAATGCATCAACCTATGAAAAAAATAAGTTGGCATATCACTATAATCATTTAAAATTTTTTAAGTCTAAAAGTCTGAACTACCAAGAGTTAATTTCAAAATCATCTTTCATTTAGGTAAGCAACACAGAAGCATCTATATTCAAACTTTGGAACAGCAAATGAGTTCCATTCTTTTCCTGGTATTAAATAATTTTACATAAAACCAGGATTTTTTGTAATAAAATGAATTGAGGGCTTAGGCTAGCATACAGTTTCCAAAGAAAAGGAGTGGAAAATTTTTTCATTGATGATAGGAAATTTTATTAGTGTTATTATAAACTTGTATTCACATTTCCCAATTGTTTTGTATGTATTTAAAATGTGTTCACTTCCCTAAATATTGAATTATAAAATATATAATCTGCTTACGCACACACTCTGAGAACAAAAATTTCATAAAATTAGAATTTTCTAGTTGTGCAGGAAATCAAGGCTCAGATATATTTAAAGGTAGTAAAAGTTCTTCAAGTTTCTTTAAGTAGCAAAAATATTTCAGGATTACACCAGAAATTTTAGTGTTAGCTAGCAGATACCTTGACGAGGGGAAATGTATAAAGGCCCAATGTGGGAAATGGTGGGAGGGTATATAACTTAAGCCTTAGATGAATGTAAAATGGAGGAAATAGAAGAATGGGGTAAAGTTCCATTAAAAGAAATGGAGAAAAGTATTTCCACACAGGGGTTAATGTATTAATAAGAATTGAAGGATCTGTAAGTGGAGAATGGAAAGGATGTAAATTAAATGACCTTTATACATGGAGAAGTGGTGGGCTGATAAAATACACATAAATTGTGCTCTACTACTTTAGGTCTTCTTCCCTGAGGAGAGTTTACATCAGTCTGTGTACTTCTGTAAGAAAAAATAATGAGGTATACTGGTTCAAAAGTTTCAGAACTCTCTAGGCATACTCAAATTTCCTTCTTATGTGGATGTTGCTAAATTTACCTGGTATCTTATTTCTGGTTGCTACAACAGAATATCATAGACTGGGTGGCTTAAATAACATTTATTTTGCACAGTTCTGGAGGCTGGAAGTCCATGATCAAGGTGCCAGCAGATCTAGAGTCTAGCAAGGACATTCTTCCTGGTTTGCAATTGGCTGCCTTATTACTTGTCCTCATATAGCACAGAGAGAGAGATCTCTCTTGTCTTTCTTCTTATAAGGGCACTAATCCCATTCATGAGGGCTCTACCCACATGACTTAGTCATCTTCCAAAGGCACCACCTCCTAATGTCATCATGTTAGGAGATAGGATTTCAACATATGAATTTTGGGGGGAACACAAATATTTCATCCACAACACCTGATGATATAATTATATCAATATTATTATATTTTGTACCTCCCAAATTTAATATTTTTATCATATAGTCCATCACTCAGTAATAAAATACATTTTGTGTCAGGCTTGGCTCATATACTATGATGGTCAACAAAAGTAGATGGTCTTCAAGCATGTAATGGAGAATCTTATTTAGTCTGAGAGATGAGGACCATGGCATGGTAAAAGTCACTGTTGAGCACAGTCTTGCAGAATAATGTGTTACCTAGAAAAACTCTGAGTATGCCTGGAAAAAGGGTGATAATGCTCCAGACAGAGGCAACAGCATATGCAAAAGCAGACTACACGTATTAGTATATTAGAGTATTAGACAATGCATGGCACATTTGGAGAACTGAAGAAGTCCAATGGTGCTGGGAAGCAGAAAGCAAGTGGTAGTAACATATGAGGTAAAGGCAGATAATCAGAAAATAAAGTCTTGTGTGTGTGTGTGTGTGTGTGTGTGTGTGTGTGTTATTCTCTTTATTCTAAATGCAATTGGAAGCTTTTGAGGTATTTAAACAGGAGATGGCATAATAACATTTTGAAAAATTTACTAGCAAAATGGATTGGAAGATGTTTCATGCAAGGCTACTCAGGTAGTCCAGATGAGAGGTGATGGTAATGTTTGTCTGCAGTGAAGACAGTCATATGGATAAAAATAGGCAAATTCTAGAGAAACAAAGATAAGAACGTTGTAACACTTTATCCCATAGATTGAGTTAGAAAGAGATTGAATAATTTTTAACTTTCTGGCTTGTGTGTCTTTGAATAAATGCTGAACTATTCAAGACATGGTGATCGTGAAATATTATCAGATTTGATGTGGAAGTCCATGACTTACATTTGGGAGAAATGATATCAGTATGCTTTGAAACACTCATGTGAAAATGAGAAAGAAAAGTCAACTAGAGAATAGATATTGTTTACCATAAGTCATAACATAAATGGTATTTGAAGCCAGCAGCGAATGAGATTGCTTAAAAGGGTTTACTGTAAGAAGAGTAGAGAAAGCCTGGTATTGAACCTTAAGGAGTTGTAACCAGAGAAAGAGCAGAGGGGAAAATAAGTACAGTATTGGTCACGGAATGCAAAATCTGAGTCTTTCTGGGAGCAAAGAACAGAAATGGCGAATGTTGCTAGGAAGTCAGCAAATTAAGTATTGAAAAAAATTCTCTAAATTTGGAAAGAATTCTTTCTACAGATGAAGCAAGTTCAGAGAGTTCGGTCTCCTACCTGAGAGGGAGGTGAGATAAGAAACACTGAGGACAATGTTTCACGAAGTTTAGCTATGAATGGAGGGAGAAGCAGGGCAGTGATTGAGGGGAATGTGGGGTGAACCTTTAGGAGGAAGGTGATCCTTTACAAGGAAGGGGTCAAATTGAGAAAGAGGTTGAGTACTTAAGGAAGTCTGAATCATCAGTGCTGTAGAGGTCATGAGAAGAAGGGGGAGAGTCACAGATATGGACTTCAGATAGGAAACTATAATCTACTGAAATAAAACAGGGAATTGGAGAAGTCAGGATTTTTAAAGAAGTTGTAAAAGTCAGAAATATTTGTGGATTGTGATAGAGCAAAGAGACCAGAGAAATAAAGAAGAATTTCTGGGTCATGTTGAAATTGCCTTTGTGCTTGGTAATCATAAATCTAAAGTGGAACCAATCTGCACTTTTGTATGACTTTTTCTAATGGAGCACAGTTATTTTGGTTCTGACTATAATAGATGGAGAATGTAATAGATGGATTTATCTAGTTTGGGTGTTTTGCTGGTTATGGAAAATAAAAAGAGAAACAGATGTGGTAAATTATGTTACTGACAAGTATAAAACTGGAATGATGGACCATGGACTTTCTTGTGAATAAGGAGGAAAATAGTGCCATTTCAAACAAGTGAAGTTGTTCCTACCTTTGTGCATGTAAGGTTTGTAAAGATATAGACAATATGGTCAAGTAAATATAGAAGTTCCATACTGAATGAGAACAAATAAAATTGAGGCAATGTCCACCATTTTGTTTATCAAGAGGATCTACACTGAGCTATGTCTAGGTTGCAATACAATGGTTATATATGCTTATGTTATCATTCATTCTATTATAATCTACTCTGTATTCACATTTTGAGGTGGCCATTCATCAGAGTGCACAGAGCCAATTGTCTGAGTAATTTCTGTCAGACACTGTAGCTCCATCTTACAAGCATTAAATTTAAGGATAAGACAGGACTATGCAGTTTATCTATTTCAATCCCCTCATTTTGGAGATACTGTATTTGAAATTCAAAGAAGTGACATGATAAGGGACAGAGTAGTTAGGAGAGCTGTAACTCCAGCTCACATCTCTTTAACCTCAATATTAAGCACTCTCTGTAGTCTTATTTGTCAGTGACATTACAGATTAGTATACTGACATTGCAGAAGATGACCAAGGCCAAGGATATCCAAACAAATTAATCTCTGGTTAATTTTACTGAATAACGACCCCACTGTACTCCGAGGTATATCAATAACTAAAATAATATCAGAGATCATTCTATGGCACTATGGTATGTGATTAAAGAGTAACTCCTAAAAGGTCGGAGGAAAATTGTAAGTATATGTTTTTACAAAATATTTATTTGCTTTGGATGGCAGTAAACAGTAAATACCAATTCTGTCTATTTAACATTTTTCCTCAGACAAATTCAATATAATATTAAGATAGAAAAATGAGCTAAGTTATTTATAATTGGAAAATATGACTTTTTGTTAGGAAATTTTAAATTGAATATCATGTCAAAAAAGTCAGCTACAATATAGATGAAGAGAGGTAACATCTAAAGTTTACAGATCATCTTTACCTACACAGAAGGTAGATGCTGTGTAAAGTAGGAATATTCATCAATCAATGATATCATGTAATGAACTTAATAAATAAAATCACTTCTGATTTCTATAATCTTTCAGTATCTTCCAGAAAGCTTGACATATCAGATACCTTGGACTGATACACATTATACATATAGTTAATTTCATTGACACCCTATGCAATAGCATTGACAAATGCTCTACTGTACACACATCAAAGGGTTGATTGTTGGCACTCTAAATATTTGTACCAATGAACATGAAATCCTCTTGACCAGATTTATGTGCTCTTGTCATAATGGATATGATTTTGATAGTTGACTGAGATAATGTGCCAATGCTGAAATACATAAGTTAAACATATATCACCAACACCTCTCCCCTTAAATTATAATAATATTAATCTTCTCATAGAGTCACACAGCTCAGATACTGCATGCTGATCTCTCCACATAGGTAGAAAATGATCTTACAACAACAACGACCTCATTTACTGTTACTAGCTTCTCTAAAAGCAGAAGGTATATGCTGCTCTAATTCCAGATGTAAAGGGAACAACTTTCCTCAACTTAAAATTTCAATTAAACTGTTCACTAAGCTTGTGTAATTCATTCAGTTTTGTTTATTGAAGTATCTCAAGTGCCTATGATGGCTTCTGGCAACTAGGAGGTGGTCAAACAATACTTGTTGAATAAATGAATATGACAGACATAAAAGATGAAACATTGAGAAAAACAAGAAAACCTAAAGGACAAACAATTTTATGTTGTCTCAGACTTTGCTTCCTTATCAACAGCATTTACAGGCACTGAAGAATTTCTTTATAATATTTTGTTTAAGATTTAAACTGTAAGTGTTTTACATTAGAAATAGTTCATTTATGCCCATTAGCTAAAAGAGAAATGTTTTAAGCAAATATATATAACAGCCATGCATATTGTAAGGGGATTTTACATTTGTTTGCCATTCAATAATATATCACCCAATGGAAAATGTTGTGTGTCATTACACACTCACCTCAGTATGCTGGGGACTACAGTTGTTTACAGAGTAGAAAGTCAAACAAAGTTCATAAAGACAAATTAATTAAATGTTTGAATCAGAAAATGCCAAAAAAGAACACTCATTGTTCAAATTTATGACATCCCAAACCATCCCCAGAGGTGCTCTAGTTAAAACACTATTGGATCAGCATCAGTATTTCCCAGAGGTTGGTAGCAACTTGCGAATAGTAAATTGTGATGTCAGGGGCAAACATCAATTTTAGATGTTCTAAGACTTCACACATTTTTAACAAGGAATGCACAGTAATAGGGAAAAGACATCTTTTCTTCAAAATTTAGTGAAGAAATGAAACTGACAGATGTAGAAGATTCTGGAGATGAGTAGGCATTCAAACAATCAAGTCATGTGCTCATTATATTAAAAATGGGTCCTTTATTAAGAAGAGCCACCAAAGCAGTATTATAAGTTAGCTTTTTGATTCAATGCAAAAAACTTAGAACATGACATAAGGGTCACCATCAATTGAGAGGTGTTTGGCAAGTAATATGGTTAAAGTATCAAAATTAACTGGTATTTCCCCTGCCTAGAATGCTCTTGCCTGAGACACAAAGAAAACTCAGCTTTCTTCCTTCACGTCTTTTCTTAAATATCACCTTTCAGTGAGGCCTTCCTAGTTACGGTATTTAAAATTTAAATCTACCAGAACCTTAGAATTTCCTATCTCCATCCTCCTTCCCTGATGTGTATTTCCCACTCTCATTTACCACACTATGAATTTAAATTACATATTTTGTTTCTGTTCTCTTTTTTGTCTGTTTTGTACAATCGTCTACCCATTGTAAGTGTTCAACAAATATTTGTTAAATCAATTAATTATTTAATATTTTTCCTGAAATCTATTTGATCTGACATTAATATTGTTGCATAAACTTTTTGTTAATTTTTAAATTGGCCTCTGCCTCGTATATACTTGTCAATTTTGTTTTAAACTTTTCTCTATTATTAATTCAAATATGCATTTCCCAAATCAGATATAGATTATTTGTTTAATATTTATCTTCCCTGGATGATAAAGAGATGGGTGATGTGTATTGTGTTTACTTTTGTCCAGTGCCTCATATGGTTTCTGGCATACAATTGTAACTAAACAATTTTTTAAAATAAAATTGGTAAATGAATACTTTTTTTCAAAATATAAAACTAGGTAACAAACTGAAATGAAGATAGAATAAGCTGTGATTTCAAAATAATAGGAGCTGAATCTTTTCACAGCAAAACAAAATATTAATTATTCAAGTTTTCTTCATTTGGGTACATGCATATAAATATTTATAATTATAAAATATATAATTGTGTGTGTATATATATAAAATCACTCAGAGTGGAAACAACATAAAATGTAAATCATTTTAGTGTCTTCAGGAAATACTGAGGAAATGTATAATTTCCATCTTAGTATGTATATTTATTTATATTACTCTGGCTAAGAAGAATTAATTTTTGAAAATATTAAGATTATAAAGATGAAACAACATATTTTATTGAAGTTTTATTCTACTTTACAAAACTTATAAATAAGTTTTATTTATATTTTTAATATAAATCCATTTCATAATCAGTTTACTATATCACAGTAGCAAATCATTTACTTGTTAGCAACTTTTTCCCCAGAAACAGGTAATGTTATTAAGTAAAAGCATGTTAGATGCTGGACATTCACTAAGGCTTCTGTTGAAAAATAGCATGTTACTTTCTTTTAAAATTAAATTTTGCAAGTTTAAAAATATTGATCGCTAAATTTCTGCTGAATTGTTTGTCATTTTACCTGTTCTACTTTCAATAATCTTTCTATATGGGAAAAGTTTGCATGCACGGATCATGATTCACATTTTGACAAAGAATTAGAGGGGGAAAGGACTCTAGGTAATGTATTAGGGTTATTAAAATACAAACCACCAAAAAAGGCTGATAAAACATAAGCAGCTAAAAATCACAAAAAAATCTCTCTTCACGAATCCTTGTGGCTTTACTACTTCAGTAGATAATCACCATGGTTAAAGCTTTGGAGACAGAATAAGGATAGAGTAAATCTTGGAAGATAAATTAAGAAGTAAAATCCCATTATTATGGATAATACTATTCAGATTACCATGTCAGAAGGGCTGAATAAATTAAAGAAGTTCCATCTTGCTGAGACTTAAAATAATGATTTGCAAAATATCACACAATACTGTTGAAGCTTTGGACTTCTTCAAAGAAAATTCTGATTTAAAAACCTATACATGTTCCTACAGAGATAACAAAAATGAAAACAATGCAAATCTTGCTGATTTTCTTTTTAAATCTCTGTTCTTGGCTTCTATAATTTTGTCTCATATTCTTAGGAATTGAAATAATAAAGATAAAGATCTAAATAAGGTAGCTAAAGATTTTCCCAGAAATGGAAAAATCTTATTTTATAATTGTTGCTTTATTTTATTTTCAGAAATCATAACAGTTCTTATTTAGGTTAGGTGAAAGTGAAATAAATTTTCAATTAAATGAGATAATTGAGTATGCTGTGAGCTGATAATGCTTCCTCTCTAATTTAGAGTCTATCTAGGATTAATCTATTTTCTTTGGGTAAGACATACACAAACTCTCCTAGGCATAGCTTGCCTTCTGTTCAAGAAAACTCATCAGTACACTAACTCTGGTTTTTGATAATGTCAGAAGAAATATTTTCCAGAGGAAAGCTTGGAATCTGTCATTTCTATAATGCCAAAGCCTAAAGAGTATTACAGATAATTATTTCTAAAGAGAAAACTTCAGTCCACAATGTTGTTACATATTATATAGGTATATAAAGACATAGGCAAGTGTTCATATTTGCAATTTTTTCCTCTTTCTCTTCTTCTCTCCTCTCACTCTCTCTTTAATCAAGTCATCTAGTTGCCCATCCTTATAGATTAAGCAAAGAAAATTCAGGGAGAAAGTGGTAGTAGATTTTCCTTGGTGCCTTTCCATATACTTTTCAAAGCACTACATACCTTCTCCCAGGTTAATCCATCTTCCTTTAGGAGGTTGTTCTCTCCACCTTCTAGTTAAGTCTAAGTGGCTTAGAGCATTGTGAAATCTATGTTACTTGTTATATAATGGAGAATTTTAGAAGACTAGTATTTTGATATTGTGGAATATAATACAGCAAAGAAAAGGAATAAGGGAGAGATATGTGTACTAGCATGAATGGAACTCTAAAGTATACCTTTTGATTAGATAAATATATATATATATATATATATATATATATATATGCACAGTTATAAATAATATGTTCACAGCACCCACAGGTAAACATATCACGCCCTCCCCCAATACTAAAACACACATGAGGCTTACTGATACATATATGTATGGAAACGGTAGAAAAAAAAAAAAAACAGTGATTACCTGGTGGTAACAAGAGTAGAATTGCAGGGGAGTAGGATGCTACAAGAGGACATTTTTCCTATCTGTAAAGTTTTTATTGTTGATTTCTTAAGCATAATGTACCCATGCATTACCTGCATAATTTACAAAATAAACAGAAGAAAGTGAGAAAGGGATCAGGGAAGAAAGAAAAAAAGAGAGAGTAGGTCAAGATAGATCCATTCAAAATATTGGAAAAAAATGCTATTATGCAACTATCTGGTATATAATAGATGCTCAATAAATTCCTGCTCATATAATAAATGATAGTTTTAAAAGACATATGCCTTTAAGCCTTATAACAGTGTCATTAATTGCAATTTAATGAGGCACAATAATCCTATTAAGAAATTAACTGTTCATTTCTCTGCTGTAGGCTTCTTATAAATACTGAAATGTATGTTGCATCTACATTCAAAGAGGCTATAAAGCCTTTTTAACGATAGGCATTCTGACTGGTGTGAGGCAATACCTCATTGCAGTGTTGATTTGCATTTCTCTAATAATTAATGACGTTGAGCATCTTTTCATGTGCCTGTTGGCCATCTGTATATCTTCTTTGGAGAAATGTCTATTTAGGTCTTGTACCCATTTTTCGATTGGGTTGTTTGTTTTTTTGTTACTGAGTTGTATGAGCTGTTTGTACATTTTGGAAATTATGCCCTTGTCAGTCACATCATTTGCAAATATTTTCTCCCATTCTGTAATTGTTTTTCATTTTGTTTATGGTTTCCTTTGTTGTGCAAATGCTTATAAGTTTGATTAGGTCCCATTTATTTATTTTATTTAACAAATTTATTTTATTTAACAAATACTGGAGAAGGTGTGGCGAAAAGGAAACTCTCCTACACTGTTGATGGGAATGTAAATTGGTGCAGACACTATGGAGATTCTTTAAAAAACTAAAAATAGAGTTGCCACATGATCCTGCAATCCCACTCCTGGGCATATATCTGGAGAAAACTCTAATTTGAAAAGATACATGCACCCCAGTTTTCATAGAAGCACTATTTACCATAGCCACGACATGGAAGCAACCTAAATATCCATCAACAGATGAATGGATCAGGACTATGTGGTAC
The DNA here is from genome assembly GCF_964341445.2 of Mesoplodon mirus. NCBI lineage: Eukaryota > Metazoa > Chordata > Mammalia > Artiodactyla > Ziphiidae > Mesoplodon > Mesoplodon mirus. Next base: position 20,712,453 of record NC_138983.1, read on the forward strand.
ATATACACAATGGAATACTACTCAGCCATAAAAAATGAGACAATGTCATTTGCAGCAACATGGGTGGACCAAGAGATTATCATACTAAGTGAAGTAAGTTAAAGAGAAAGACAAATACCATATGATATCACTTACATGTGGAATCTAAAATATGATACAAGTGAACTAATTTATAAACTAGAAACAGACTCACAGACATAGAAAACAAACTTATGGTTACCAAAGGGGAAAGGGGTGGGGGAGGGATAAATTAGGAGTTTAGGATTAGTATATACAAACTACTATATATAAAATTGATAAACAACAAGGTCCTACTATGTTGCACAGGTAACTATATTCAATATCCTGTAATAAGTCATAGTGGAAAAGAATATGAAAAATTATATATATATATGTAACTGAATCACTTTTCTGTCCACCAGAAACTATCACAACACTGTAAATCAACTATACTTCAATTTGAGAAAAAAGAGGTTATATAAAGCTTTGAATCCTTGAGGTTTTTTTCTGACTAAAAGCCTTTTGATTCATAAACCCCTTCAGAACCATAATAACATTAAGAATATTTATGTCAGCCTGTACTATCGGGAATTGATATTTATAGATTATATGAACCACCTATACATGTAAAAGAAGTCAGTTCAGCATAATTGAAATAAATGGAGAAATAAATGTATTTGTTATAAAGCAATATGTAATTTAATATGTGAATATTTGCATTACTTTATTAGAAGATGCCATGAACTAATCAGTAGTTAAAACTATTTATGCAAATGCAGACTAATACAAATGTGTTGCAATGGTCACACAAATGCTTCAAGAAGTAATAATGCCTTTAGAGATACAATAACTCTTTGAAAAGTTCTGGATGAAACAAAATCCAGTCTTTCATCTGTACACATACATGAAGTTTGCATGCATATAAAGTAATTTTATCTTAAAACCATGAAAAATTAGTATGTATCAATATGTAAAATGGGGATAGATTGTATGATCAGGTAACTACATTTGAGTTTTCACCTATATACATATCTGTCAAGCCACTTAAAATCATAAAGCATGCAAATTAATTCTTCATTATGTGAAACTGTTCAGTGAATTGTAGAGTGTCTGATATGGTCTTGTCCCACAGAATGTAATTATCTCACCCATCAGTGTGGCAGTAAATAGCACACTAAAGAGAATATACCCTAGGTATATCATCCTCATTAATAATCACTGGCATAGACTTTTGGAAGTGATTAGACCAGGCTGCCCTATGTGGAAATTGGTCTGATAAGAGTGAATTCTCAAAGATAAGAAAGGTCTATGTCTTTGTTCTAGAGAATGGACTTGAGGACACAGGGAGGGGGAAGGGTAAGCTGGGACAAAGCGAGAGAGTGGCATGGACATATATACACTACCAAATATAAAATAGATAGCAAGTGCGAAGCAGCCTCATAGCACAGGGAGATCAGCTCAGTGCTTTGTGACCACCTAGAGGGGTGAGATAGGGAGGATTGGAGGGAGATTCCAGAGGGAGGAGATATGAGGATATATGTGTATGTATTGATGATTCACTTTGTTATACAGCAGAAACTAACACACCATTGTAAAGCAATTATACTCCAATAAATATGTTTAAAAAAAACACGTTTATCACACACACACACACACACACACAAGATAAGAAAGGGTAAGGAGCTAGGACACATGGGTTCATTGATGGGCAGCAGGAATGATACTGCTTTCATGAGTGGTAGGAATCTAGTCCCAGCTCACATGGTGTATATATAAGTGGTAAGATCTTGAAATGAAGCCATCTGTGTAAATGTTTGGGAACCCCAGGCACAGGTTGGGCACAGATAGATGAATGCTGACCATGCAGCAATGTGCTTTTGAGTGGACCTTCTGAACCTGAGCAAGGATGCTGAGAACAGCAGACATAGTGACTAAGGACCAGATCAGAGCAGTTTCTCTGGATTGTGCAAGCCCAAGTTTTGTTTGCATAGTAAGAAAATAGATTCACCCTACTCTCCATTGTGCTCACAAAATGAGGCTTTAGTCAAATATAGTTTCATTTTAAAAAGCATTGAAATGAGTAACTTTTGGTTAGAGATGTTAGACTGAACACATTCATTTAGCTCTACTCATTTTTGAAATCTCACAATCACAACAAAAAAAAGTAATTTTAGAAGCAAAAAAAATGAAAAAAAGGGCAAAGGCAAAATGAGAGGGGAAAAGAACAACATTTCATTTTTGAAATTATAAAAATAGTAGGTCAAGTGTCAATTAACTTAACAAATGTAGTCCTAACCTAGAATTGGGGGAGCAACTAGAGGCAACTTTATTTGAATCACAGAATTCTCTGAAATTTCAAAATCAGAAGTCCATATATATTTTTTTTTCTAGAAAGGAAACTATTTCTGGGAATAAATATTTGGCCAAAATATAATGGGATTTGTTTAAGTATATGTATTAATATGCTCAGGCTGCCATAACAATATACCATAGACTGGGTAGTGTAAGCAATCAAAACTTATTTTATCTCAGTTCTGGAGACAAAGTCCAAGATCAAGGTGATAGCAGGGTCAGCGTGTGGCGATAGTTCTGTCCTTGGGCTGCAGACAGTTGCCTTCTCACTATGTCCTCAATGACAGAGAGAGAGAGAGAGAGAGAGAGAGAGAAGAGAGAGAGAGAGAGAGAGAGAGAAAGAGAAAGCAAAAGTTATCTGGATAACTCTGGGAAAGATATGAATGTATTGAAAAAAGATTTAAAAAAACTTGGATTTACATAGCATCCCTTATGAATATATTTGTCTTTATTAAAGTATACCTTTAATTTCCTATTATTCCTATATCATTCTTTATCACATACATCCAGATGTCCATCCCATTTAAAGGTAATTTTATGGGTTTTGACTGCTTGTAACTATAAATATTAAAACTTCTAACTGTTAAAAACTACTGTCCAAAATGAAATATTGTTGATACTAATACCTGGACTGATTTTTAAATGATAAAGTCTTTTTAAACATTTAAAATGTAATTTTATTTAAGACAAATACATTTTTATGCAAACTTTTTGGAACACGTTTTATATAATTATACCTGCATATGAATTCAAAAATTAATCACAAATTCTAATTGCTTATGAATTTATTATAAGTATGAGACATCTATGAATTAAATAAAATGTAGATCATTTCTATTGAGAAGAAATAGTAACATATCTTTGTAAATGTTAGTTAGAAAATTAGTCTGAAATTAAACAATATGGCTCCAAACAACAATTTGAGATAGGATCAAAATCAAGGGCATAAGCTTTGCATTCATTAAACGATTCCTAGAAGGCTCAGGATGGAAGGCTGGTTTTAAGAAATATTAATCTGATTAGATTCAGATCATATATTAAATGTGACCTATTTGGTTTCTGCAATCATTAGAGTTCCAACTCTTTGCTTGTCATGATATCATGAATTTCTTAGTATTTCTTTGGTGTTTTACTTTATTGTACTCAAATCTGTAAATAAATATTGTGTTATTAACAATGAAAGAGAAAGTAAAATATTTCTAGTAGTTCACTTGGTGGGACAATTATCAATTTATAAGCTATATCTAAAAAAATCATCTCATATAAAATGTTTAAAAACTAGAAATCTTGACCACTATGTATCTTCTTCTTACATTCTAAGAATGACTTTGATAACATTCACAAAGACTAAATCCAGGTATACCTTACTTTATGCAGAACTATATTTCTGACAAGTTATATATAAATCATATCCTATTTTTCACTAAACTACAAGATAAATTCCAAGAGGTTTTATCATCATATGCAATTTATTCTTAGAGGGCTGTATTTCTTAAGACTTAATATTGAGTTCTTATGTACCAAGCAGAGGTCTAGGTCACAATCATCAAAAATCAATTCTGAGTTATTTAATTTATAAAAAGAGTTTATTATAAAGATATTGGTTATTACCAAGAAATACAGAAGACTGGAAAAACTAGACTCAGAAGATAAGTAGGAATAAAGAAAACTGGAGAGCAGCTAGACTCAGAGACAATGTGACAGCCCAGAACTAGTCCATCAAAGTGGCCATTACCAGTTTCTCTGATACCCTACGAACTGGATGTTTCTGCTTCTGTTGCCAGATGCCCCTATTCCTTGCTTCAATAGCTTGTGATTCAGTTTGAGGTCGATCAAGAATTAGTTAAATGCATATTTCTTAAGGACAATAAAACCTGGGAAAAACAATGTCTGGCATCTGGGACTTTTACAGTGGAAGACTGTTTTTGCCTCCTACCAACATTCTCTTAATAGGATAGTTCCAAATATACTAGGGGGATTCAGGTACTAGCAGCTATGACAACTGTTTACATTATCTTGTTCCCAGCATCTGAGTTTAGCAATGAATGATTTATAAATTGACACGTGCCCCAAGAGACCATGATAAAACGAAACCTGCCATTGCTATTACTTGAAAAGTTATTTTCATGTGAATAATCTTGTTTTTAATTTGACTATTGTCTTGATTTTTTTTCCTATTTTTCATTTAATGATGGATATAGCCATACTCTTTAACATCAGTGCTACAAAAAAGACAATTCTGCTCGGAGCCTTTGTCAGTAGCTGACCACCTACTCCCATATATGCCCAGACAATTTACACTCATATCTTATTGACTGCCCCACAATTCCTGTCTCTGCTCAACTACGTGTTTCCAGTGACAGTTCTACTCTGACTTGCATGATCACCACCTCCATGGATTGATCCTAACCATTGACCAAAGCTGAACCAGTGAAGATTCCTTTACAACACGTGTTTCCTAACAGAACTGAGGGAGGGGAAGCCTCTGCATAGAATAGAAGGCTCAGGTCCTGTCAATGATGAGTGTGGATCCTGTCAAGTTGTCTGAAGTAAAACAGAATACACACATGCATGAGGTGTGCTCTCCAGAGGAAAGCAGACATGACAGATGGATTGAATAAATCTTGGTGGCATCCTTATCTTTTTGTTCCTCTCCTCCAGACTGTTTAGCTTTTCAACCATTACTTCTACTACAAGTGATACCCTAATATTCTTCCTATAAATTAATATTCTTACCAAAACAAATTCAATTGAGATTTTTGTCACTTGCAACTCAAATGGTGTACTATTACTAGCATTGAATAATGACTCAAAGCACCTGCTTGACAAGGTTTTTAGGTGGAAAATCTTATTTCTCCATCTTTTTTCAGATAGCTTTTCTCTACTCCCCAGGAGAGAGCACTGTTAAGGGGGGATTCTTTTAGGCTCTTTTCCCTTCCTTACTTGATCTATCCCAAGAAAAGAAATTTGGTAAGAACATGGCAACTTGAATGATATTATCTGTGGGTGGTAATGCTGCTAAATGCATAAAATCTCTCTCTCTCTCTTTCCCTCTTGGTCTCTCTCTCTCTCTCTCTCTCTCTCCCCCAGTGTCTTGAATCTACAAAAAAATCCAAGTTCTCTTCTACTCTTCCCATGTTGGTAGTTACAAAGCACACTTGGAGGTCTCTATTTCTCTAGTTTACTGCCTTTACAGTGATGAAGTCTGTGAGGTTGGCTGGATTATGCTTCATGGAATCTGCTTTGCAGAATTCACTTCTCTCAAAGGTAAGTTAAAGGCAAAATTCAATATGGAGGGAACTTCCCAGATTGCTTTAAGTCTCACTTATGTTCTCTAATCTATCCTTTCAAGGAAGCCCTTCACTTTTGTGTGTGTGTGTGTGTGTGTGTGTGTTTAATTTTATGTATATGTATTTATTTTAATTTTTACTTTATATTGGAGTATAATTGATTTACAATGTTGCGTTAGTTTCAGGTGTACAGCAAAATGATTCTGTTATACATATACGTGTATCTCTTCTTTTTCAAATTCTTTTCCCATTTCGGTTATTACAGAATATTGAGTAGAGGTCCCTGTGCTATACAGTAGGTCCTTGTTGGTCATCTGTTTTAAATACAGCAGTGTGTACATGTCAGTCTCAAACTCCTAATTTACTCCCCCACACATTTCCCCTTTGGTAACCATAAGTTTGTTTTCTAAGTCTGTGAATCTGTTTCTGTTTTGTAAATAAGTTCAGTTGCTAACCCCAGTGATAAAGCTTACTCCCTGATCCTCATTAGGCTCTTTGAATCTTTCCTCTAATGGCTAAAGCTTAGAATCAGATGGATAGAGGATCAATGAATTGGTATTCCTGGCAATACAACAGTATTAGAGAGGAACTTCTATTATCAGTTTAATACAGACCCACATATATTCTACATTTCATCCTGTGTTGATATATGTTCTCCTCCATTGGGAATCACATATTTTCTAATAAGAACAGAAAAAATCTGTCTTTATTCCAAATTTATATGTAAAAAGAACAGGGCATATATTTATTCAGTCACTCATCAGTGATTCAACAAATATTTTCTGAACAATAACTATAATATAAGGTCTTTTGTGCTGTGCTAAGAAATGGAAAAATAAAACATATAACCCTACCCTCAGTGTTAGGAGAGTAGCTTATCAACTTTGATCAGAGATTTTTCTTTTCTATCAGATTTTTTTTTTAGAATACTGGAAGAGTGTATTAGACTCAGTAGCTGTGAAAATGTCTGTCTACTTATGATAGCCAATTTCTCTCTCTGGGTACAAAACACTGAATAGTCTTTTGTTTTTTTTCATTTTTATTTTTTTTTCATTTTTATTTTTTTTTCATTTTTATTGAAATATAGCTGATTTAAAAATTTGTTTTAGTTTCAGGTATACAGCAAAGAGATTCAGTTATACATATATATATATATATATATATATATATATATATATATATATATATATGTGTGTGTGTGTGTGTGTGTATTTTCTTTTTTACATCTCTTCCATTATAGGTTTTACAAGATATTAATAATGGCCTTTAAAATATGTTGTATTGAAAGAACTGACTGGTAGGTATTTGATTTGTGTCTTTTCTCTAGTGTGAACTAGATATGTGCCATTGTACAAATCATTTAAACTTTATGGGTTTTGATTTTCTAATCTATAAAATGGGAGTAAATTTTGTTGTGCAGATTAACTAAGCAAGCATAAGCCACTTGAACACCCATGAAGGCATTCGTGCTATGTGAGATCACACAGGGCAGTGGAGATTGGAAACCCAAGCCATGCAACCTCAGCAAGATGACACTATCCCCAAGGGGGTAAAAATTGGTCGTTGAGGGCAAAAACATCATATTTTATGAATAATGCACAAATAGACATATTGTATATAAAACATCGATGTATAGCTTATCTGTGGTATTAGGATTTTATGGGGGAGGTAATTAGGAGAATAATGTTATAAAAAACTTTTGATCTGGGGTAATAAAAGAAGTGTTGAGAAACATTAATTTAGGCTATGGTCTAGTTTTCTCCCCTAAATGCCTGTAAAACCATGGAAGTATTACTTCTCCTGCTAGGTTCCATTTCTAATGTTTGTTAAATTGTGTTTGATCAAAATTGTTGTACCTACCTCACAGGGTTTTGGTGAAGATCAAATGAAACAATGTGTAAATACTCTGAGGTGCACGAAGTATTATAAATTATCAGATATTATTGACACTTGGCCACAATGGCTAAGAATAAAATACAGTTCTTAAAGAAAAAAAAATCTTACTACGTGGGACAGTGCAAATTCCATTTTGCAAATGAAAACTCATTTTTTAAATGAAGTGATGATAGTGACAACCTTGAAACTGGTCCTTCTCCTTGAGTGATTCAGGTATGTTACTAAATGCATTTTTAAAAAAGGTTGCTTGTTTCTCAATTTTGGCAAATAGTAAAGGAAGTAACTTTCTCTTCCCACAGGAACATTAGTTCTTACCTCTCATGTCCTGTGCCCTACCCTCCACTCCTCAAATCACACGTTGTCCTTGAACTATGAAATATACAGTGTTAGCTAGAATTGTTCCATCACCTATCTCCTTTCTTCTTTAACCCAGTGAATCCTACTTAATTTAGTTTATTTATTCACTGTTTAAAACTATATATTTAAGACCAATGATGAGCTGGATGCCCTACTAGATACTGGGCATACAATAGTAAATAGAACAGACAAAATTCCTAAGAGTAGGTGATGACATTGTTATATTTTATCTTAGAGGAGTGCTCCTGGAAAATAGCAACAATTAAGAAATCTTTCCATATGACCTAGAAATCCCACTCCTGGGCATATATCCAGAGAAAACCATAATTTAAAAAGATACATACACCCCAATGTTCATTGCAGCACTATTTTACAATAACCAAGACATGGAAGCAAGGTAAACATCCATCAACAGATGAATGGGTAAAGATGTGGTACATATATACAATGGGATATGACTCAGCCATAAAAAAAGAATGAAATAATGCCATATGCAGCAACATGGATGGACCTAGAGATCATCATACTAAGTGAAGTAATTCAGACTGAGAAAGACAAATATCGTATGATATCACTTATATGTGGAAACAAAAAATGATAGAAATGAACTTACTTACAAAACAGAAATAGATTCAAAGACTTCAAAAACAAACTTATGTTTACCAAAGGTGAAAGAGGGGGAAGGGATGAATTAGGAGGTTGGAATTAACATATACACACTACTATGTATAAAATAATCAACAAGGACCAACTGCATAGCACAGGGAACTCTACTCAATACTCTGTAATAACCTAAATGGGAAAATAATCTGAAAAAAAATTGATATATGTATATGTACAACTGAATCACTTTGCTGTACACCTAAAACTAACACAACATTGTAAATCAACTATACTCCAATATAAAATACAAATTAAATTAAATTGAAAAAAAAGGAATTCCACTTTTCTCTGTTCTGGAAAAGGCTTACCACAAGGCAGAATCCTTCCCCATGTGACTTACGCAAGATTCAAAGATACCCCCTTTGTTTACCTATTACAAGGCCAGACATGGGCCCTCTTTGCTTCATAAATGTTAGCTGAACTGCTTGTACTCACTGACCAATCTGGAAAAAAACACTTACTATATATTGAATTGACCAAACTCTAGTTACGCAGCTCTCCTTCCCCCAGGCTCCTGAACTTAGACACCCCTCCCACATATCCCTCAGCCGAGCCAACATACAAGCTCTCTTATGAGCCTTCCTGAGAATAGACTGTCCTCAAATAAAAGTCTCGATCTACTGTCCTATCAGACAATCCTTTCACCCCACTCATTGGTACCCAGTCCTCTCCGGAAGATCACTTCAATTATGATCAGTGATTAACAGCTTTGTTAGTGTTTTGACCTACATTTAACAGTTGCCTAAACATGTTAAGGTGGTAAAACAGTGAAAACAAGTGCAATTTTAAATTTGGAGATTACAAATTGCAATTTACACATAAAATCAGTATTTGTGCTGAAGCCAGCAGGAGTGAAGAAGGGAAATTGGTATGGAAGGAATGAAAGTACAGAAAGATGACGTTTTCAGTAATCATTTGCAGAAAAAGAGTTAGAGTTTTAGTCTACTTCAAATTTTTCCTTTTGCAATTTTTTTGAGTTTTTGGAAGAAAATGAACAATTTGAATATAAACTCACATTTACAAAGGAGGTAGAATGTTTTAATATTTCATCTATCTGTAGATTTTTAAGATAAGCATGACACAGTAAACTATTAAATACAGACTAAGTGAATGACATGTGGAAACTACCTAGTACATAATTCCTTTTCCTTTAATGTAGGTGAGAATTGACGTTTTACCATTTTTCACTGAGATACACTTGTTTCCCTGGACCTCTCTTTCATTCTGAATCTCAATTTCTTTCAACATGAAAAATGGCATTGCAGCAATAAAACATTTTTTTCTCCTTTTTGAGATTTGCAAAACATCTGAGGATAGGAAACCATCTTCTACTATCATGTAAGAACAGGCCAAAAGGACTGGCAGAAGAGAAAAAGTCTGGCATCATGGCCACATTGGTTGCCCCAGATCTCCGCCAGGCCCCTGCTCCAAAGGTGTGGAGAACCCAGGGAAACCAATTCTGGCAAGCATTTTGCAAGCATGTTTGTGTTCTACAGCACAACAAGGCACAGCTGCAGGGAGCAGGGGTGGTACAGCAGGTTGTGAAATGAGATATGGGCTTATGTCAGAGTCATTAAGATTTTCTGATAAATGGGCTGCAAATTAATTGGTGGTTCCACTAATTAATTTATTTGACTTGCTGAAATCCTCAGTCCTGGCTATGGCTGCTGGCAGAGCAGAATGATACTTCAACATGGAAAGTATTATTTTTTTCCCCAAATAAAGAATTTGAATTTAGGCTTACTCATTGGTAGAGCATCTCAAAATACATCGGCAAAAAAAGATTAAATGATGCAAAGTACTTTTTGTCTAGAAATATTTAAGTAATGATTTTTGAAATCAGAAGAGTAATCAAACTGCAAATCCTCATAGGTTTCTGTTGGATGGCATGTGTAATGCCCCAAATGCCATCAGTAGGCCTACATGGGATTTTTGTCATTGTTTCAACAGGCTAAGTATATATCTCTGGTCTAATGGAGAAGGGCCATCCAAATGGCAGGATTAGGAGAAGAATATAGGTAAATATGCTCATCTGCTTTAGAAATGATTTCTGATGTATGTATCTGTATCTATCATCTATCTATCTATCTATATCTATCTACATATACATGAATATAGATTCATGTGTGTGTATGTGTATATATATATATCTTTTCTCTTTTTAAAAATGAAAATACTTTCTTAAGAGAACAAAATGATTCAATTTGTGCCAATATGTCTCATTGGATTTTTATTGTATAAAGAAAAATAAAAAGTGCTTATATTTTAAAACATAACCATGAATCTGCTATGTATATGTGCTTAAAATAATTGTCATTTTAAGTATATAATTTAAAATGTATTTTCTACATTATTTCTTTATTTGTCTCTATAATTTCATTGAAGAGAAAAATATATATTTTCACAACATCTAGTGCAGAAATATAAGGTAGAATGAAAAGTCCTGAAAACCCCACCTTTTCATAGAGACAACCACAATGAACATGTTTTATTAAACAAATATGAAATTGTAACTTACATATTTTGTATATATGTATATATTTATTTTTATATATTACATGCTTTTCTTTTTGCTCACCTAGTATTATTTTTATTCATCTTCCTGTGTCATTGATTTACTTATCTTTCTTTTTAATGGTTTACATATAGTGCTCCACTTCATAGATGACTATACAATTTTTAATTTGAACCCATTAGTGGACATTTAGGCAGTTTCTAACTTTTTGCTGTTATAAATATTTCTTCATTGATAATCTTAGTACATAACATTTTATATATGTATGTGTCATTTCTGTTGAATAAATTGCTAGAAGTGAAATATTCTGCCAAAATATATGCACATAATTAATTTGTAGGTTGAGTAATCAACTGTTTTCTTTAACTACTTGAAAATATAGAAGTAATAAGCAAAAGCAGTTGAAAGAGGGAAAAGTAATGTTTTGTAAAAAACCTCATATCTCTCATCCAACTTTTATCTAGAAATTCTTATTTTATTACTTATAATTAGACTTCCCTGAATACTGACTTCCTTTTAAAGATATGTATTAAATTATGTTATTATCTCTTGAACACTCTAGAATGAACTAGTCATCATTATTTGAATGTAGATATGTTGTATGTGCCAGAAGTTCATGTTTAAGTAAAGATTTTAAATAATTTTTAGACACACAAATGGGAAGATTGGGGAAATAAAAATATATTCTCAACAACTGAATTATTGACCTCATTCCCATTAGGGTTAGCTAATGATAAGCAATTTAAAGCAAAAACCAAATTTGGCAAAACTCAGCTGTAAAAATCTAAAAATAAGTCCACATTTTCAAATAATTAATATTAAAAATAGGGTCTACCTTGTGGAAGTATTAACAGCTAGTCTGGAAGAAATGAATGGACATAGAAGCATACCTGTTTTATGTCTTAACATAAATGAATATCCAATCCATCACTCTCTTATTTGTGCATGGAAGTGTTCTTTTCAGGTCATTCTAAACTTTGTAGTAAATTATTAAAAGTATTCAAAAATCATATCATTAAGATGTAACCTAGTGAAACTTTTTTGTAATTATGTTCAAGGTCAGTACAATCAGAGTTTAACATCATGTATTCGATAGAGAAAGAGCCCATCTTTCTCTCTCTTTGTCCTTCCTTTATTCTCTATAGCTAGTTACTGGACACCAGCCATCAAAAAATAAATTGACTAATTATTCACAAGTCAGGAGGCATGCATGAGTTTCAGAAGGCTTGCAAGTTGACTGTCTTATTCCCTAATCAAAAGCAGCTGGATGAGGTTTTCCCAGAGGATATTAACTCCTAAATTTTCCAAAGTAACACCTGGAGACTTAGCCAATTAGCCTCTACATTTTTCAAGCAGTGCATTGTTTTGAATCTCATCTGTTCTTTCTTTCTTTCTTTCTTTCTTTCTTTCTTTCTTTCTTTCTTTCTTTCTTTCTTTCTTTCTTTCTTTCTCTTTCTTTCTCTTTCTTTCTTTCTTTCTTTCTTTCTTTATTTTTTTTGTGGTATGCGGGCCTCTCACTGTTGTGGCGTCTCCCGTTGCAGAGCACAGGCTCCGGACGCGCAGGCCCAGCGGCCATGGCTCACAGGCCCAGCTGCTCCAAGGCATGTGGGATCTTCCCGGACCGGGACACGAACCCATGTCCCCTGCTTTGGCCGGCGGACTCTCAACCACTCTGCCACTAGGGAAGCCTCATCTGTTATTTAAACGACCTAAAGCTTTTATGCCCTTGTGTTGAAAGTTGGTAAATGTGAAAGAGTATCTGAAAGAATTTCTTGTTCATGGATTGTTACTGAAATTCCAGTTTATGGCTCCCCAAAAGTGAAATATTCTTCTCCCAGTGGCTCTTGTTAAGCAGCTAAAAGTTCTATTTACCTGACATAGCTCTTTAATTCCATGCTCAAAAATCCTTTAATATAATAGAAAATATTGTAATGTTTTAGTTACTTTGAAATCATACAGAACAAGGTTCAAATTTCAGTTCTGTGAATTATTAATAACACAACCTTGGACAAATCATTCTAACCTCTTTGTGCTTCAGTTTCCTTATAAAAATTGTGCTTAGGACTGTGAAATAAGCTGAAGGAAAAAATCACTCTTTTCAATATTACATATAAATAATTATCCTTTAATCTGGAAATTGAGTTCAAATGATTAATAAATCTGCATAAAGTAATGTATCCATTTCTATTAAGGTATAATATTAAATTGTTTTATCTGAGCTGCAATTTGCTATATACACAATATATCTTTAGATAAATGATTTTAATTATACAAAACAACAAAGCCTTTAGTTTCAACATTTTAAAAGAAATATCCAAATTTGAATATACTCTATCTTTCTGAATTCGACTCTTTAGTATTATTAGTATTCTCCATTTATCGGGATTAACACAATGCCTTTGCATATAATAATAAAATCTGTAACATTTATTATACTTATTTTTAAGCAGACACTGTATGTGATTTATATTTATAACTCACTTTATGAGGTTAGCTACTATTCCTATTCGAATTTTCTAGATGAGAAAATTGAGGAACAGGACAGTTTTTAAACTTACCCCAATTTACAGTTAGTACACATCCAAAGTCAGGATTTGTTCACAGGTAGATTATCTCCCTAGCACATTCCTTTAACCAGCATGCTCTATTACGTACTATTTTTCACTGAATTTTAAAGAATCATATGTTAGCAAGTTGAAACACATCATTTGCTATTGGTAACGTATTTTCCACTGATTTTAACATGGCTATTTGTGTTGGAAAAGTCGATTTGTGTGTTCTATTTGACCTAAGAAATAAATCAAACAATTAAACATTCCCAATTGAATTGTATTATCAGGTCTTTTCTTTTTTAATTTTTAATTTAATTTTTATTTTATATTGTAGTATAGTTGATTTACAATGTTGTGTTAGTTTCAAGTGTACAGCAAAGTGATTCACTTATACATATAAATGTATCCATTCTTTTTCAGATTCTTTTCCCATATAGGTTATTACAGAATATTGAGTAGAGTTCCCTGTTCTGTACAGTAGGTCCTTGTTGATTAATTGAGGAAACAAATCCTTACAATTCATCATTTTTGTGAAAGGCAGGAGTTTACAAAATGTTTTCCATAAAACACCAATATTACTGAAGTGATATTGGTTAAAGTTTCCAGGTAAAATAACTGGCCAATTCTGCCCCTTGATTGGGGATCATAAAGTAAATTAAAGTCTTTGAGAGGTCTTGCAGAAGGGAAATCTGTTTAATTTCTTCTAACCCAACATTGTCTAAACTTGGTTGAGCAGAAACACTTGAGTAAGTGAGTATCTTGCTTCTTACTGTTCTGCAGAGAATAAGTTGAGAAATGCTAGTGTAAGTGACTCATCTTGACAGGGGATTTTTATTCTTTGACACTTGGTTTGTGTTCTATTTCAATGTTTTTAATACCAGAAGACTCAGAAGCATTTTCTTTTCCCACTTTTCAGCCCATCTTCTAAATCAACAATTGCAATAATAGTCTGGGGTCCCTGAGATAATTACCCACAAGCTGTTATTTGTTGATGAGTGTGCCCCATCAAATATACAAACATACATGGTCCAATACAAGCAAAATGAGGGCATTTTTATGTCAACAGGATGTACCCAGGCAAATAGATAAAGGAAGTTTCATGTAATAAGGTGGCCGGGAAGTATTTAAAAAATACACATTGGATTCTCAGATGCTCCTAATAATGGATATAGTCATAGGCAAAAATAACCAAAAACTATCCCACCTCTGTTATCCTCTCCTCCAAAAAAAGACATGTCATTCAAGCCTCAGGAATGTGATAGTGTTTTCTGAAAGATAGTGATCAACCTAGAGCTTGTGCCTACAAGAAACTCAATAAATATTTGTTGAGTGAATGAAGGAAAGAATGAGACAGACGTTGAAGCTCAAAGATAATATTGCTTGAGCAGCTACAGAATCCACAAATAGGGCTGTCTTCATAACCACTCAGTAGGGGACAGCCTATTAATTTTTTTCAGAGCTACCTGACTATGGAACTTTAATTACTATCCATAATGCTATCTCCTTATAGGAAGCCCAATCGTATATAAAGCCTGGTGGAAAATTTATACTTGTTCTTGTTTTGTGAGAGATTTTCATAAAAAACCATATACCTATCAAGGCATTTTTCTCATTCAGTGTGTTTGCCTTTGTATTTTACGTGCCGATAGTCTGCTTCTTGAAATTACCTCCTTGCTTTCGAGAGCATTATATTTTAGTAATCCTTTGATTTCTCTGTTTTCTTCAGACATTTCACTACAGGCAAATATCAATATATTTGCCCTCTTTCCTTTTTCCATTTCCTTCCACTCTCCCTTCCACCACCAGCACTCTGTTCCTTTTCACTGTCACAATTCCAATTTTTTACTCAAAGAAAGTGGTTGGCAAAAGTTTCTCTTAAGCTAAATGTGATTTTTACAGAACAGACTCTGAGGTTTTTCCAAATTCTGCAGATATTTTCAACTTGAATATTCCACTTGCAATTGAACTCATTTTCCAAAGAACTCTTCCATTCCAAAGCCACCTTTACATTGACCATCTTGGAGCCCCCTTATGACTCCTTCCAAGGAACCCATTTTCTTATTATCTTTGAGAAGTTGTTGCTGTTTCCAATTGGAAGAGACAGTCTTGGGTTTGGTGTATTCTGTTGCCAACCTCCTCACGGGTATAATCCACAGAAGAATCAATTTGAGCTGCAGCTTTTGAGAAGCTTGAGCACTACCACTTACCTATTTTCCTTTCATAGGTGGTTGTTGGGATCAAGCCTTTTGAAAAACATGTATTCAGTTAAAATGATAATGCCTCACAGTCCTGCTATGCTTGGTAATTACCTAAAATATTAGTATCTACAGTCAATAATATTTAAAAGACCTAAATTGAGTTTCTTTTACCTAACTTAAATTTTCCTTGACCCTTTCTCTTACCTCTGCATTCTAGAATATCTGGAATCTCTCTATGCTCTTTCAGACTTCCTGGACTAGCTAAAACATAGGGCTTCCTGAAGGGTGCTACTTTCAATACATTTCCTTTGAGTAGACACTCTTCATTTTTCTACAACTCATGGGTATAAGTGGCATCAGTAAGTACCCAGGTATACTTCAGGGTCTATTACTATTCCCTGCATATATTTTAAAAAGAAAGAAAAGAATCTACCTCTATAAGATTCTTGCTATTTATTTAGACAATCATTTTGGTCCTCATCCCTGTCATCTGCTATTAACTTGATCACTCTGTCCTAAGTTTGGAAGACTTTGTGACCTATTTCACAGTTCTCTTCCTATTCCAAGTCCTGTCATCAGATATGGTGATGATGTCAATCTGGTGACCTATTTCAAAATCCAGTTTCCTATTGCCTGAGCACTTCAATTCCAATAATTAGGGTAACTTAAAAATAATGATTCTAATGGAGACAGTTCTAAGGGTGAAAAGGGATGCTATTCAGAATTGCACCAACATTAAATCACAACTTACTTGGGGAAAAAAAAATCAGAGTACATGGTCACTCTCTCAATAATGATTATTTTCTCTCTACTTCAACTACACACTCCAGAGACTGGAAACTGGAATGTATTATGATCCAATATAAAATAAATATATAGATAAATAAATTAATAAATGATTTGAATATCTGACTACAGCCACATATCTTCCTATTCTGCAAATTTTAGATATACTTCAAGGCATCTTGGATAGCATATTGCCAGATTAAGATGTCCAAACTGATTACAACCATCTTTCATTTGGTTCAACATTGTAATCACAATTTGTACTTCCTTTATTTCTCTATTTCTTTAATTTATTAAGCCTATTTTGTTTTTACGTTATACTTTCTCCACTTGAGGATTCACTGTGCATCTCTTCAACCAATTCCTTGTCAATATCTTTACTTCCTTTTCCTTGTTTCCTTTCTGATATACCCACCTCACAAAATTTCAACCCTTGATCAATCTATTTCTCATCTTCCTCTTTAGATTCGATTCTCTCTAACACCATCAGATTAAAGAATACTCAAATGTCTTACATCTTTTAAAAATGTCTTTTCTTCTGAACCCTCTCCAGTGACTACCTTAACTTTCTCATTTTTTATGGCCACATTTTCTATTCTTACATATTTACTAAATACAATACACACTGCAATAGATATACTTACATGGTACTAAAGTCATTTTATGATTTGCTGTTGACTACTTTTCATTGCCACTCTTTAGAAACTGTGCAGTCTTCCAAGGCAACAACTAGAGTGTATTCTTATTTATTTCCCCAACATCTATAAGAGAGCTTGGAACACAAGCCAGTAACTAATAAACATGGTTGAGGACATTAATACCTGATTTAATAAATATGTACAGAGGTGATGCAATACGCTTGTGGACATTCTTTCCCCATCACTTTTACATGTAGTATTATATTTCCCTTGTACTTGTCTTTCTTGTCTATTATCACTTATCTTTCATTAAGCTTAATTCCGAAGTAGTCTAAGGTAAGTAAAACGACTCTAAGGAGTCCTTGTAATTTGGCATACTTTGGGTGATCGTCTACTCTCTATTCTTTAGATGCACTCTGTGGAAGACCTGTCAAATCCATCCTGTCCAAATGCTATTGGCTTTAATGCAGGCAGATTCTCCATAGGCATTATGACAATACTGTGAAGAACATAAGCAAAGCCCTGTGCCTTTCAATGTCTATATGCCCTAGAAGGAAGCTAAATGTTCTTAATTGCAAGTGTTCCACTTCTGGGACTAAAGAATAGAATCTAGATGTTAATTTTTCAATAATTACCAATATTATTCATTTTTCCTACAATTATGCTCCATTACCTATATTTAAAGCCAGATTACTGGTATAGCCTGCAGTGTTCTTCAATGATCCAATCCATCCCCTATTTGAACAAAGCAGATCAGCCAAACCAAACTGGTTCTCTGAGCTCCCTGAGTTCTTCCATGGCTGGCTAAGTTTGTACCTGCTATTTTTCCTCCCTGGAATATTATCACTCAGTCCCCTTGCACTTAGTTATTCTTACTTGTCCTTCAATGCCTAGCTGAGATATTAAGTCTTCAGAGAAAACTTTACTGCTATTTCCTAGTGGAGTTGAGTATCTTCAACTCTGAACTTCGTCAGCATCTTGATGTATAGCTAAAACATCAACATCATAGAGGTATAATTATTAGTGCTCTTTTTTTCAAGTTTTCACAAATCTGTGAGATCCTTGAAGGTAGATGCTATTCTGTGCATTGTGCATAAAGCCACACAAATAGGAATCATAATAAGAAAAGAAACTCTCCGTCTCCATACCACAGTTTGGACACTGAAAAACAAAACTGTGACTTACTAGCTATATCAACCTGACTCTGCTATTACACTGTCCTCATTAGATGGCTTTATTTTTCTGAGAATCACATACCCAAGCAAATGGCTTAATTGTTCATTATAGGAACTTACTGAAATAATCAACAGATATTTTGCACCCTAAAATTTTTAAATAATTTGCCTCACAATGTTTGCCTTATTGGTTTCGCCAAGGAAAAATATGATCTTTTCCCAACCTTAATCAAGTCCCCATTTTGAAAGACTTGTTCCAAATCAAACTTCCATTTCTCGATAAATTCCTTTTCTTCCTTTCTTCCCATGAGACAATGCCAAAATTCTGCAGAGGTGGTGGTCTTTCTCTCTCTCTGGTGATAATCAGTAGACTCAGCTTTGTCCTATCAACAGATTGTTTTTTGATCATTTGAATTAAAATAAACTAAATAATACACTTGTTTCACAAAAATGTGGGTTAAATAAGATTTCAGCCTCTTTATAGTATTTCATGCTAAAAACTTAGGTAATAAAACCTTTTATGCTTTTTTGAGGTATCTAAAATACTCAAACTCACAGAAGCAGAAATACAGTACGGTTGCCAGGGCCCGAGAGGTGAGGGAAATGGAAAAGTGTTATTCAATGGGTGAAAATTTTCATTTAAACTATACAAATAAGTTCTAGAGACATGCTGTACAACATTGTGCCTGTAATTAACACCACAGTATTGTGAGTTTCAAAATTTGTTGACAGGGTAAACCTCATGTTAAGTGTTTTTATCAAACACACACACACACACAAGGACACAGGGAAACTGGGAGGTGTTTGATATGAATATTACCTTAATTTTGGTGAGGGTAACACACCTGTTTGCATATACCTAAATTCATCAAATTATACACATTAAATATGTGCAGTTCATATATACATTATAAATTAATAAAGATGTTTTAAAAAAGAAAATATTTTTTGGATTATTCATAAGCAAAATTCAGTCAACAATCTTGAATACATAACCATTATTCACTGTCAGGGGCTCAGATTTAGCCAAGAATTAATAGAAGGGAAAGAACATTTATTGGATACCTACTGTATGTCTCTCGGCTTGATACTTTGCATGAGTAATCTCCTTTTGCTTAGATTTTGAAGATTTCTGCTTATTTAAATCAAATTTGTAAATCATTTTAGACTCTTTCCCAATACTACTTCCAATTGAGGTTAAATGGTTAATATGTGTTTAAAATGTAATCAGGCCCAACAATGATTCATTATCTGGTTCAACGGTTCATTGTTTCACTCTCATTATACAGCCAAGGGCTCCATCGGAGAGCCAGGCTGCATCTGTCATAGGAAACAACCTATCATACATAGTCCATATCAGCCTTGTATATTTAAACCAGGTTGATTCATCCACATATCAACCACCTGGTATTAGAAATGATCCATCAAAACGCACCATTATTTGCCATATGAACTCTCTCACATACCTTCCCTTTATCTTTATTTGTGCAAGTCTGGATAAATCTTTCAATTATAATCAGCAAACAAAATATAAGATTAAATAAAAAGTCATTTCTTCTGAAAGAGATATCTGGGAAATTTTATGGGAGATGTGGGATTTAAACTGGGCTATGAATAAATACAAAGTTGTTTAATTTCTACCTTCATGTATCTTTGCTTGTATCTTGTCTCTCTATTTTTGTCTTTGTACTTATCAGCTCAAGCTTGAATTTGGACTGACAGCTTTCTCTATATAGACCATGTTAGCTACTCTAGCCCCAGTGGTTCAATTCCTAGTTCTAGTCTATCTGAACACTTTGGATTTCTTCTTAGCTACAAAAAGGAATAGGAAATCACACATTTATGTAAACTATCTAATTGAGCACATGTCATTCAATGCTACAGAAAGAAAGTGAAGGAAAGTTGCTTTTCCTCTTCTTTTCCATTCATAATCCCCAAGACAAAGGAACTCTTCATTTAGGCCATCTACTGCTTAAGATAGACAGGATTGATGGCAAGTTAAAAATGATTTTACCTGTGTCTGACTTATGTCACTCAGTATGACAGTCTCTAGGTCCATCCACTTTGCTGCAAATGGCATTATTTTGTTCTTTTTTATGGCTGAGTAATATTCCATTGCATATATGTACCACATGTTCTTTATACATCATATGATATCACTTACATGTGAAATCTAAAAAGAAGGGTACAAATGAGCTTTTCTATAAAACAGAAGTAGAGTCATGGATGTAGAAAGCAAACTTATGGTTACCAGGGGATAAGGGGAGGAGGGACAAATTGGGAGTTTGGGACTGACACATATACATAACTATATATAAAATAGATAACAAATAAGAACCTGCTGTATAGCACAGGGAACTCTACTCAATACTCTGTAATGACCTTTATGGGAAAAGAATCTAAAAGAGTGGATTATATGTATATGTATAACTGAGTCACTTTGCTGTACACCTGAAACTAACACAACATTGTAAATCAACTATACCCCAATAAAAAATAAATAAATAAATAAACTATTCTGAATAATGAAAAAAAAAATATGATTCTACCTGGGCCATATCTCAACTGCACCACCCTCTGCCAAGACTTTTGACCAGGTACTGACATCAAGGTGGCACCACAGTATCAAACGCAGAGCCTACTCCTCACTGAATCCTTTTCCCTAGGTTGTTTACACTTCATGAGCAAAACTCTATGACACAGAGAATTTGGGTGGATTCTTTCATTATTGTAGTCTTGAATATTTTGGATTCTTTCATTATTGTAGGCTTGAATATTTTATCTTGCTTAAGAAGTACAAATATGGGACTTACCTGGTGGCACAGTGGTTAAGAATCTGCCTGCCAGTGCAGGGGACACAGGTTCAATCCCTGGTCCAGGAAGATCCCACATGCTGTGGAGCAGCTAAGCCCATGCACCACAACTACTGAGCCCACGCATGGCAACTACTGAAGCCTGTGTACTCTAGGGCCTGTGTACCACAACTAGAGAAAGCCTGCACAGAGCAACAAATACCCAATGCAGCCAAAAACAAATAATAATAATTTAAAAAGAAGTACAAATATAAGAGAACAGATTGATGGTTGCTTGAGGCAGGGAGTGAGGGATATGTAAAATAGGTGAAGGGACTCAAAAGATACAAAGTTTCAGTTATAAAATAAACAAGTCATGGGAATATAATATACAGCATGATGACTATAGTTAATAATACTGTATTGCATACTAGAAAGTTGCTAAGAAAGTAAATCTTAAAAGTTCTCATCACAAGAAAAAAATGTAACTATGGTTACAGATGATATCTAGGCTTACTGTGGTGATCATTTCACAATACATGCAAATATTAAATCATTAAGTTGTATGCCTGAAACTAATATAGGTTAATTGATATACAGTCAGATATATTTCAATATAAAATACAAATGTAATAAGAAGACACATCAGCATATTGTCCTCAGCCATAGAAAGCACTGAAAAATAATCTTTAATTTGCCTGTCCACAGCAGTGTATGTAGACCATTCAGTATGACTATTGTTTTGTTTCCACCCTATGTTATTTACCAAAATCACCATATTTTGTTGCATTTCAGCCTCATTTTATAAATCAGGAATCTGAATTCTAGGATAATGGGTGACTTTTGCAGAAAAGCATAAGAGGAATTTGATCCAAGCTTATAGACCCAAGGGTATTTCTAGAACCCCGAAGGCATTATTAAAATATGGCATATTTGTGTTCAAAGAGCCACATCTGTATTCACTTCCTGTATTTCATTCAATATGCTTATGAATGTAATGCCCAAGTTCTCAAATAAAAGCACTTATGAATTCATCTGAAATTGCTAAACATTTCACAAAGCAAAATCTGAAAAGAATTAATATGCTGAGTCTATTCATTCTTTGCCTTTAAGGGATCCAATCTGTATTTAAAGGCTGAATTATTTATTATAGTATGGAACCAGGAATTTTTTTTTAAATCACTCCTGTAAACTGTTCTTATGTATTCAGAACTACAACAAGTCTTTTGCTGTTAACCATTCCCTGATTGACAAAGGACTTAGATAGTCTTCAACTAACAAAAATTTCATTTAGACGAACATCAATATTTTAGCAAACATTTTGAAAACACGTGCATTTTTTGAGTAGTTTTCTACAAGATAACATAGGAAAATGACAAGTCTTTCACCTGTAAAAACACAATACTATTTCTCTTTCTGAACTGAATGGTGGTAAAAAGCCTAAGAAACAGGCACAATCTGTAAGGTCTTGCCAAAACACCCCCCAAAAAGAGAATTTATGGTATCCACCTGTCCAGTCTCAGTATAAGTTAAGGGCTGGAACTGTGGTTTTTGAGGGGATAAAAGTATAGGGAAAGAATAAAAAGTTTGCCATCAGGGTAGCCTGGCTTCCAATCACACTGAGCATATCAAATATTTATTTCTTGTCCACACAAAGTCCATTGTTATTCTCCATGTGGAAACTCATTGTTCCAGGCTGACTGGTCACATAATTTTATGGCTGTACCGTGTGGAATGTGTTGTCTCCTAGGTCAATGTAGCAAAGAAAAGAACATTGAAGGGTCCCCCACCTACATTTAAGTGCATCAGTCCAGAACTGACTCATGTCAGTCACTTCTGTTCCCAACACAGAAATAGTAACTTGACCTTGCTAACTGTAGAAGGAGTGGAAAACTGTAAAACCTCTCTATGTCTGGAAGGAGGGGAAAGCTGGTAAGGTCTCTCTAGCACTAGATATGTGACCAGGGACATTTTATAATCGCTCAGAGCCTCTGTTTTCTCATTTGTAAAATAGGGAATCCAGAAATTATTCCATAAATTTGTTATGAGTTGGAGTTGAATTAACATATGCAGATATCTGACCTGTGGTCTAGCACACAGCACAAATTTAGGAAATAGTAATTTTCTTCTCTCTATTTTTTTGGCCCTCACTAACCGTATAACAGTTTATTCATTTATATATTTCAAAATGATGCTCCCATTGTGACTGTTCCCATTAGTTTCTCTCATTTTTCATCATTTTATTTTAAAATTTAAAAAAATTAAGTACTTTCAAATAGACAATGCCTTGTATTTTCCCAAGAAATATAAAAATAAAATTAATAAATTGTTTAATAAGACATTTAAAACTGTTATTTCTGTGAGTCACAGATCTTATTTCTGATGACAAATATAAATATTGTATTCTCATAAAACTGTAGATTCACCTGGAGACTCTGGTCATTTTTTTTTTTTTTTTTTGGTCCTGGAGAGTTGCCTTGGTAAAATATTGAGGGAAAAGGCAAGTGACATTGAACCTGTAAACATTCTACCTTCCTGAATACTAGTAAATCACTAAATAAAGTTTATTTCTTTTATTTATCTCTAAACAAAGAGATTGATTTTTTTTTTTCTTCTGACATTTAGTATATTCAATTCTCTGCTCCTTGGTGATGGAAAGCCCTTCTGAAGGATTCCCAAGACAGTTCGTGAACTTAACAAGGACTAAAGATGAAGGTCTGTAACACCTATTAAGCCCTTATCATATGCCAAGCTATGCTTCTCATTTTACATAAGCAGTCTTATTAATCATCATATGAAAAAGCTATTATTATCACCATTTTAAGGATGATGAAGAGGAGATAGAAAGGCATTTAAGTGACGTGTTTATCTCATAAAGGTCATAAATGCAACTAGGAGATTTGACTTCAGGTAAAATTTAGGTTCCTTCTGCCACACTAGAGTTCTCTTATGAGCACTAGGTAATTTAATCAACATCACAAAATTAATATGGAACAATACAAAATAAAACTTTGAACTCTGTTAACCTGAAATCATGGCAAAACAAACGTTATACTGGACAAAGTTAAATAGAGAAGGAAGATTTTATTCAAGGTTATCACAATAGGATAAAGAGACAAGAATGCAGTCTGAACTCAACTCCACTGAAAGGAAAGGTAGGAGACTTGGGACGGGAGGACCATAGGCCATTTGTGTTTGCAAATTGGCCTTACCCCAAGGAAAAGTAAACTTACAACTTGGAGCAAGGTGCCCACCCTCTTACAGAAGTTAGCCCCCTACCTCCCACAGAGAATGGGAAACAGGGGCACTTTCTTTCTTGATGATTACATTTCAAAGGAATCATCCTCATGTCCTAGAGAAAGCACTCTTGGGTCTTAAAATTGGCAAGAGACTTTAAAAAAAAGTTGGATCTCAGAGGAGCAGAGAAATAACTTACGGCATCTAAATTAGATGCCTAAAGAAAAGGGGTGGTGATTCTGTGATTAGGTCATTCTGTGAGGGTCAGGATGAGAGAGAGGTCAGGGGCTGAGGGGCAGGAAGAAGACTGCATAGAGTTTAGTTATGCTGAGGGAAACACTAAAGTCCTCTTGGTCACCACTATGCAAATAATTCGAACAGAGCACTTAATTTGAAGTATAAAAGATGCAGAGTGAGAAAACAAAAATAAACCCTTTTGTTCAGAAGGAATGTTTTCTCACTTGTATGCAGTATGTAACATCCGAACTCCCTGGTTTAGCAGTAGTGGCTGTTTCAGCCATGAGTGGGCAGCCTAGAGGGTGGAGTAGAGGTTGAATGTTCAGGAAAAGCTTTCCCTTGGAAGATGTTAGTGAAGTAAAGCCCCAGCTAATATGGGGGATGTTAGTTCATGTGGAGGAGGGGCTTATTGTACTGCAAAGAAGAAACCACAGAATTCAGATCTGAAGCCAAATCAAGCTATAGCAGTGTTACAACTACCCCAAACTCAGTGGCACAAAAGTACAGCTATTTTATTTTGCTCATGGATTTGGTAGGTCAAATATTCAGACAGGACACCGCAGGAATTACTTGTCTGTACTCCAGGAGATGTGGAGCCTGAGCTGCGAAGACAGTAGATTGGACTAAGGGACCCACTTCCAAGATGGCTTCTTCATTCACATGTCTGCTCCTTAATGAGCTAGCTACGAGGCTGCCCTCAGCTGGCAGTGTCAGCTGGCAGTGTCAGTCAGGATACTGACTGATAGGTGGCCTCTTCAGTGTAGCAGCCTCAAAATAGTTGGACTTCTTACCTGGCACCTCAGTGTTCTTATGTGCTGCTCAGTGAACAAGGTGGAAGCTGCATATTCTTTTATGATCTAGCCTCTGAAGTCATACATAGTGACATATCTGTTGTCCCCTATTGGTTGACTCAATGAGAAGCTTACCCAGAATCAAGGTGGGGAGGGCAGGGGACATCCTTCCTCTCAAGGGAGGAATGTCCAATAATTGGGAGCCATATTTAACGCTATCATAGTTTTTAAAAAGATGAAACGGAGGCAATTTTGGAACTGTAGAAGTTCCAAACTGAAGACCAAAGTGTTGAAAGGGAGACCTCATTGAAAGATTGTGGTATATTGTGTCATAAAGCAGAGTCTAAAGATCTTGAGACCATGATAAGTTGATCATGAACATACCTGGTGTTTCCCTTATTCTTTGGTGTAGATGAACACCTTTGAAGATTGCAAAACTTATTCTCTAGGTTTTGGATCTCACCTTCTTAAATAGTGGTGATACTGGTGATATCCTGTAAAAAAAGTTTTGGAAACAAGGGTTTCAATCTTGGCCTTGGGCAAGATATTTTACGTTCCTGAGACTTTCTGTATTCTTTTAAAAGAGTATATTAAAATCTCTCTAAATGTTCTGCTATAAGTTTAAGATAATCATGCTATATAAGACTTAACACCATGCGGGATGCATAATATACCTAAAACAAATGTGTATTATTTTGTCGAATATATATCTAGACTTCTTTGTTTGTGGCAGCTGACCCAATGAATGTTGGGTTGGATATAATAGAGGATAATATCTTCTGAAGAGGATGGATGGTGCAACTGTCCTGGGGAGGAATGGGGGAAAGAGAGGAAATTATTTCATGGTTTCCAATCCTGATGGTGAATTAGAATTTCCTGGAAAACTTGTAAAAGAAATATATATTCCTAAGCTTTACTCTAGACTTACAGAATCAGAATTTGGTTATATGATGCTCAGAATGCTGTAGTTTTCAATTAGGTCTTCAGTTAATTCTAATGTAGCCAGGCGGGGTGGTAGCAGTCTGAGAGGCATCGCCAAATATTTTACATTATGCTGTAAAAATTCACCTGGGCTGTAGCCATAGATGCATTTTTTTTCTCCAGAAATGGTAACTGTGATCAATCACTAAACAAAGTGTTAGATGACATCTGTCAACTCAGGATACCTGAATGGTAAAAGTAATTATCACCTTTCTGACTTTGTTTTTAGCAGCAACAAAATTAATTTAAAACAACTTTCTTTATGTTGATCAACATCCTGGCAATCTGCCTGCCTAAAATCAAGGTAACAAATATGTAAATAGAGAAATTTAAAAGTTATTCTGTAGCATTTTAGAAGTTTAATAGTGTAAAATATGTTCATAAAAATAATTCAAATGTGCTCTTAATATATACTGCTGACTTAGAAGTTGCCATTGATTTTTTTCTGAATGTGTGCAGATACCTGGTCAGTTATTATTATTTACTACATTGGCATTTTTCTAAGGTGCTTGAATCATACAACATATATCTAATTTGGGGAGAAGGGGGAATCCTCAGAAAAAGTTTTATTCTTTCCAATTCTACCTGCCAAAATTAAACATTATTCTCCATTTCTACAAACCCAACAGAACAGATAAATTAGAAAGAGGGAGAGACTACCAGATGTCTGAAGATGTGATGAAAGGCTGTTTATAGCTTTTCTCATAAATATTAAAGACCTCCTTCAGCTACTTCTACTCTCAAGTCTAAACGACTCTAGCAGATTCTGAAAGGTTTATCTGCATCAGAGTTACCACCTATAGTTTGATTTCAACAGGATATTAGTGAGCTACCACCTGAGAGGGTTTCTAGGAACCAAAGATGGGTGAAACCCCTGCCTCATGTCACACCAAGCTTGCTGTGCTTCTTTCCAGAGGAGGAACTATGGTCCCTTACTGTGAAATACTCTGGGAACTGGGTCTTAAAATTTTAGAGTCTAACAATTTATTATCTATTTAATAACAGAGTGAAAAACAGCACTATTCTCTCCATCCCAACCTACCCATTCATCTTCCAACTAGGCTTTAAATACTCAATTCTTCAATACAAGGCAGTACGGGTTTTATGGAACACCGTCAAAGGCATGTTTTTCTCTCAACCATGATGATACAGAAAGCGAACCGATCAACCTCATGAAAACGAAATCCAGATTACAAGCATGGGTTAGCTATGGGACCCTCCCAGACCAGGGCATGAACCCGTGTCCCCTGCATCGGCAGGTGGACTCTCAACCACTGTGCCACCAGGGAAGCCCCAAGAAGACCTTTTTTTAAAAATATATCTTGTAACTTAGAAATCTTTCAAAGAATCATCAAATTAGATGTGGATTCACCTATTAAATAATCATTCAGTATTTCAAACTAGTCAAATTTATTTTTCCTTGAGTGATGAAATCAAATGTTAAGCTTCAGTTTTGATGCTGAAAATTTAATGCTGACAATTAGCCTCATTTAAAAGTAGGTGACTCTGTGAATGTGAGTTGGATTTATTCAGATTATTAATATTAGGAGCAAAATATGCAAGCTCCATAAACAATGTATAGAGTTGAACAGCTAACATTTAAAATGCCATTTGAAATTTTCATATCATAAACTTTCATAGAAACATACAACAGATTCCAGTAAAAAAAAAAAAATTAAAAAAAGGACTCCAACTAGGATTACAAGTAACTCTAAACAAAATAAAATTAAAATCCTCTGCCCCAAAACTTAAATAAAAATACACTTAGTAATGATATTTTATGACAATATTTTCCAGCAACTTTCTTAACCAGTGTTATTTTTCTATGAAACATATAATGATAGTTTACACATAATAAAAGTTTCATAGTTTTTCTCTCATGCTGTTCAGATTCTCAATACAAATATCATCACTGTTTTGACACCTTACTTGAAAGAATATTTTTTAAATGCCAGACACTTAAGAAGGTTGTTTCTTTTTTATATATATTCACTTTTTGTTAATCTTCTTTTAAAATAAACACCTGAAAAATGAAGAGAGCAGCTATATTGGAAACGTCTTCCACCTGCTGTGTGAAGATTTCAAATATTCTTAGCCTTTAAATTAATGTCTCAAGTGTTTTTGGATTCATATTTTTGAGTTATTTTCTATACTCTTTTTAGGATATTGTACTAATTGTATTTTCACAGATTTTTTTGTGCTTTTAACATGCTTATTACAATGTCAATGGCACTGCCTTGATAAAGTATTCTGTGGGACTTACGAGCTTCTTCCTAAGTGTCAGGTGGCACCTTGCTTTTAGCAATATTGTATGTACATTTTTACAGTCAGATTTTAATTCTGTTTGCCTAAAATATTTGATAATATTGAGTTAATGCTGAAAGAAGCTGAGAGTCTTCTTTCAAAACACATTTAGTTGTGTTTTAAATGATTTGGAATTTAACCACTATTTATTAAAATTTTATTACAGAAAAACATTAAAGATCTGAGTAAGTTCTATTATCATAAAAAGTAAATCCCAATGCAAAAATAATCTGTGATAACTAGAAATCGTATATTCTAGAGTTCAAGTGATTATGTGTAAGTTTTAATACATTGTTTTACTTCATTTACTTTTATCAATGTGGTTGATATTAAGAAATTGTTACTAATATTTGATATTTCACTTTGAGTCTGATCAAATCTCACAATTAAATGGTCTTTGAATTTGTTTTCTATTTTCAATCATACTATTTCTAATTTTAAGAGTAATTATTCTATTGCACCAAAAATGACCATATGTTTTGTATGTGGGTGTGGATATATATGCGTGCATAAAACAAGAAACAGTACAAAATTATAAGTGCTGTCTTGTTACATGCTGTTGCCACACAAAAAACTGCATCTTACCTGTTATTGATCTTATAAAACGGACTGGTTTTCCATGCTAAGAACTTATTCCAGCTAAAACAACTGAATATTTCCTGATACATCTTAAACATGAAGACATTAAGAATTAATGAAAATCTGAAGAATGGATATAATTTGTAAATACAGAGAGAATCAGGATAGGTTCTTCACGTAAGGAAAATAATTCACTAAATTGTTTAAAGGTAGAACTGAGCATATTGTGTTGGGTCAGAGGTGTCTGGGGTTGAGGGTGTAGTGAAGGAGACCAGTTTGTCTATAATGAAAACTTTAGGGGATTAATAAATGCTAATGGTGGAGGAATAAAGTGGAGCAGTATTCCTGAGAACTATGATTGCCTGCCTGGAGTTCTTAATTTTCAGTTAGAATACTGGCAGTTGAGAGTCCTTAAAAGATTTGTGGTGCAGAATTAAATTAAATTAAATTAAATTAAGTATAAATTAATTCCTTCAAAATATTTAGTCTAGGGCTTCCCTGGTGGCTTAGTGGTTGAGAGTCCACCTGCTGATGCAGGGGCCATGGGCTCGTGCCCAGTCCGGGAAGATCCCACATGCCGCGAAGCAGCTAGGCCCATGAGCCATGGCCGCTGAGCCTGTGCGTCCGGAGTCTGTGCTCCACAACGGGAGAGGCCACAGCAGTGAGAGGCCCACATACGGCAAAAAAAAAAAAAAAAAGTCTAGTTTAGAGAATGTGATAAACTATTTTTTAATTGAAATATAGTTGTTTTATAATGTATTAATTTCTGCTGTATAACAAAGTGATTCAGTTATACATGTATATACATTCTTTTCCATTATGGTTTATCATAGAATATTGAATATATTTCCCTATGCTATACAGTTGGACCTCATTGTTTAGCCATTCTATATATAACAGTTTGCATCTGCTAACCCCAAATTCCCACTCCATCCCTCTTCCACTCCCCAAGAAAGTGATAAATGTCAGACAGCAATGTGGATTCAGGAAAAGGGACCGAGCCAGAAATGAGATGACAATACCTTGGTGAGGGTGTTGGCACAGAGACAAGGAAAGAAGCAAAGAGCAAATCAGAGATGTTGTCCTAGATGTACCTTTTTTTTATGTCGTCCTATTTTCACATGACTTTTAAATGTCATTCAGACTTGAGAGCATTATCTTTTGTGTGAATGACAACAACAACAAAACACTACACAATTAGGCAATGTGGTCTACGCACTTATTTCATCAACTAGGGCAAATCTAATGTGCTAATGATGTTTGTATCAACAGACACTAGGAAATGATTGCCTCCTATGTCCAGATCTCAATTCACACTTCTACATGACGGGTTCAAAACCTACCTTCTTCCTTCTGCACCTAAAAGGAATTCCATTAAATCTTTGGGTCAGAAGGAAAAGATGAGTTATCAATATATCAGAGTTTTTGACAGCTTTTCCACTTGTATATGCATTTCAATCAATTTTAAATCAGAGAGACATTAAAGCAAACCTCTTTCAGCTTCAATTTGCCTCTGCAGTGGTGGGTACCCTGTCTGATGTTTACAGTTCACAGTCTGATAATAAAGGATGATTTTAGCACCTTGCTGCTCTCTATACATTTTTCTAACACCTTCAGCAATTTCATTAGAGTTGTTTTTTAAGATGACAATTAAAAGAAAATGAAAATCTCAGGAAGCCGTCTGAAGCACAACAAAAAGGAAATGTAATCTAATTTTGGAAAAACTGATTTTTTTAATTTTGCTTCTTTCTGACAATTTCATTTATTTTCTACTCAAAAAATTCCAGGTAAATTGTAGAGGGCCTTTTACATTTTCTACAACCACTCTACAGAGAAGATATTTTCCAGCACATTTCCTGTAAGTAATCTTTCCCCCCTCACCCTATTTTTACCATTCAAAAAATAACAATCCACCAAATAACTATACCTTATTTGTTTGCCCCAAATGACTTTTACTTGGATTTATCTAGTTCATCATCCTAGTTCCACTGTCATTCTATAAAACTGATTAAAAATGTATCCAAGCTCTATTGCCATTTAAAAGAAAATTAGGTTAGCATAACAAGGATCTTATTATAAAGACATTTTGTCAGTAAAATATTTTGTCTAAAGCAGTCTCTTTCAACACCCCATGAAACATAATAAGATGTAGCAGGTTTGAATTTTTTCTTCAAGTGAAGAATAATTTCTTATGGTAAAAATATATGCTAAAAATAGCATACATTTAATTGGCTTGAAAACCTGATTGTCTTATTGTCTCTCAAAATTCTCCCTTGTGTGAATATAGGTGGTATCATGGTGACCAAATATGGAAGGATGCAGATGATTATCAATCAGTAGGTAATAATATCACATTTTAATACATAAATCACAACCATATGTTGGGAAAATTATAATGGCAAGCAAACTTTTTTTTATCTAATTAGAACTTTGTAGAAATCAGACCACACTTAAGAATCCGTGTGCCATTTTGGGTACTGATTTTAATGAGTCATTTTCTAATTACAAGTGATGGAACACCTACTGAATATAGTTCAGGGAAAAAATTCATTGGCTTTTAAAAAGGTGAGCCCCAGGGCTCAACTTGATTGCCAAGTTCTAGGTCAACAATGTCACAGGGCATCTTTCTCTCCAGACCTCAACTATACTAACTTCTACTGATCCTCATTCTCTACAGTTTCTCCTCCTGTGGCAGCAATAGCAGACCATTCGAGCAGTAACTCACATCCTTTTACCTCATCAATTCCTTCAGAAAATGGATTTCTCTCTCTCAAAGTTTATATAATTATCACTGGGAAACCTGACTGGCTCTGCTTGAATGGATTACCATAGACATAGAAAAGGATCCTCTTTGGGTCAGCTTGAGCCTGCATGATTGACAGCTCCATGATGTCTTTCTAGAGCACTTCTCTCTCTAGAGCCTGAAGAAGATGAGAAAAAAAACATTACGGTCAAAAAAAACCCAGAACTTCCACCATCTGCAGAACTTTTATAAACAAGCATTACTCATATGGGTGTGCATTTCTGGTAAAGTAGCAGGAATAGTATGGCCACATACATAAATAACCCAGGGAAGAAAAAATTTGGGAAAAATATGATAGCTTTCTTCATGTATGCACTCATTTAATAAGTATTTATAAGTTATTATATAGCAGATTCTAGGCTAAGTACAAAGAATATAATGCCACAGATAGGGGAAAAAATAGTTATTGCCCTTTTGAAGGACCCAAAGGAGGGAACATTACAATTGTTCTGCAGAGTTTATATGGTAGAATTAGAAAGCAGTGGGTGTGAGATATAGGAAGATAGACTTTCATTTATTCTTGGGAAATGTGTTTCAACAGTAACAGATGTTCTCCCCAGACATAGAATATATGGCATTTTTCTGGTCCTCCAAAAGCTATGACTTCTCTCTGATTCCATTCTGTGACTTCTCCCTGAAGTTCAGTATGTATCACCAACACTCCTAGATGAACACTTTTTTTTCCTAGTAATCTGATTCTATCTCCAAGTTTAAAACTTATCTAAATGTTGACTTGAATTCCAATTCCATTTTTCCTAATTATCTATGAAAATCTTCATTCAGATACTATTACATAAAAGCCGATGTGTTCAGAATTAAACAGTGTTTTCCTCCCTGTTTCTTCCTCCTAAAATCCTTCTTCTATCAATGGTATCATATTCACACTAATTCAGATTTCTCACTTTCATCTTCATATCTTTCCTTTTCCTGAATTTGTTATTATTCAATAAATCAAGAACCACTGATATTTTCAGTCATGATTTATACATTCATGAAAACCAGAATCAAATGACTACCTTCCTTTTCATGTACCAGATTCTAATATTAAAGACATTATTTTAGCTTAAGTGACAGATTTTTATAATTGTTTAAAACAAGGGCTTATTTGTCTAATAGTGTAGCCCATGGAAGGAGGCTTTGAATAAACATCAATGAATGCTTTGATTCTAAAATTATAAAAATTAATAACATATAACATTCATAAACAACCATTCCTGGATCTTACAGTTATCTCTTTAACATATTATAGATAAATTGAAGATAACTGGTCAAATCTCTAGACCAAATCATGGGGGAATTTAATACCATATCAGCTGGCTTCTTTTGATATGCAGTCTTCCTGAAAATTCTCATCTTCACCAATGTGTCTTGGTGTATGTTTTAGAACTTTTGTGCTGATGTTCATGAATTGTTACCACATCTTAAACAAGGATGTGCATTTGTACCATGATTTATTCTACATGCAAAGATTGTTTCCTTTGAAGTGTTTTGTTTCCAGTAACTTCAACAATGATCTTCATTCTCTCAGACATTCAGTTGTTCATTATGCTAACTCTGAATTTTCTTTGTTATTAAAATAGTTCTGATTTACTACATCAAGTTTCTGCTCAGCATTGCTTTTCTTTACTTATTTTGAGATAGGCATTATATACAAACAAATTATAAATAACCTATTTATCTCTATATTAAAACATATAATATTTCTTCCTGAAATCTAATTTAAATCTAGAGTTCTCTCAACGGTGGTACCTCTTAGAATTGCTGAGTAATCCTTTTAATATCAATACAATATAAAGAGAAATGATGATGGTGCTGATGATGAGGACCATAATAGCTCATCCTCACTGAGGGTTTCATATGTGCCAGGCTCTATGCTTTTCATGAATTAAGTAATTTAATCCTTACCATGACACTAAAAGATAGATCATTATTCAGATGAGAAAACTGATGAAGTAAAGGTATTAACTAACTTATTCAATATCACAAGACTAAAAAGTGGGAGTGAGATTTGAACCCAGGCAATCCACCTCCAGACTCAATCCAGGCTCCATCATTGAGTGGTCACATACCAAGAACTTAGCATCCATTATCTCAAGCATTCAGGAGTTTTACAAAGTATAAGCATTCTTAAGAGAAAAATCATATTTCCTTGGTAGCACAGAAATTGTGAGGAGGACATGGGGTTCAAATTCAGTTATGTCTGAATCTAATGTCTTGGGTCTTGATCACTATGTTATATTTCAAGTGAATGCAGTAATAGCATTTTGAGCAATTTGGAAAAATACAAAAATTGTGATTAATGAAGGATACAATATAACTTGAAGACAGTTAATGCATAATAGTATGCAAATTGTTAAATTACTTTCTCTATAATGTTCTCCCCAAACAGAAATGCAAATATTGTCTTTTATTGTTCTCATTAATATTATCTTAGTGTAAGACAGTTTTAGTTTACTAAATTTATTATTTATTTTTTTCCTTACTGTTAAATGCCTCTATCATTAGTGATGTGGGAAAGAAAAGGCCTCCAAATCATGGCAAATGCTATGGTAATGAGAATTTTGTACAGTGGGCTGAAGGGGCAATATTCCCATTTTTTTCTCCATATACTTTTACTAAGGGCTTACTTTTCTATGTCTGTAATTGTTATAAAATACATTTTGTGTTAAGAAAATACAAAACACCTTAGAGTGTTTGGGGTTATCAGATGCAAACTATTGCATATAGAATGCATAAGCAACAAGGTCCTCCTGTATAGCACAGGGAACTATATTCAATATCCTGTGATAAACCATAATGGAAAAGAATACAAAAAAAGAATATATATATATATATATATATATATATATATACATATATATGTATGACTGAATCATTTTGCTATACAGCAGAAATTAGCACATTTTAAATCAACTATACTTCAATTCAAAAAAATTTTTAATTAAAAAAACATTTTATAGGGACTAATCCCATTGCTAGTCTGTACCTAAATAATACCTTTTAACAATGCATGATGAAAAGTTAGAACACATAATGGCCTCCCCAAGATATCACGTTCTAATCCCTCTAATTTGTAAATGTTATCTTATTTGGATAAGGGATCTCTGCAAACGTGAGTTAAAGATATTGAGAAGAACAAACTACCCTGGATTACTTGGCAGAAAGTAATGTGAAGATGCAGGCAGATATTGTAGTAATGTGAGCTCAAGCCAAGGAAGGCTAGAAACTATTAAAAACTAGAAAAGGCAGAAACAGAATTTCCCTTAGAGACTCTGTGGAGATTGTGGTCTTACCTTGATTTTGGAATTCTAGGCTATGGAACTGTGAAAGAATAAATTTATATTATTTTAAGCCACCAAATTTATGGTAGTTTGTTACAGCAGTCTCAGGAAATAAATACAGTGCTTAAATATCACTTAAATGGTCAAAAGGAATAGTAGAGAGAAAAGAGAGCAGATGGAAGCAAAGAAAGGTAGTAAAATAGATGTTCAGATTGTGTTCTCTGTGTATCTATTTTGACTTGGAACCCAAAAGAACAGGTGAAAACTCCCTCCATATTCTAATGTGAAATGCTTGTCATCTCAGCAGTTCTTACAAAGAGATGGTCAAAAACCAAGAGAGAGAAAATGGTTTCTGATGATAGTTTGATATAGAATCAGCCCAATCTTTCATTAAGGACATAGTAGGAGAACTATGACATAAATTTACAGCATCAAAGCAGGTATGAATGGTCAGTGGGGGGACAAAGTAAAGGATTGCCTTTTTCTGATAATACCCAGCATATCCCACTTGTTTGATGTAGTTGTTGAAATGATGGTAAGTGAGGAAGATTAACCCACCATCTGGCTATCAATGGTCTATGTTATGACGATACCAATTGAAGTGAATATTCCAAGAAAAGAGGTACTTATACTGCATTGAAGTTCTATAGGCAGCCTTCTTGATATCCTGTCATCTGCTGATGTAAACAAGAGCTGTCCAGATTTATTCTGCAGTAGAGAGCACTGGATTTAAGAATCCAAACTAAATTTCTTTTACCCTTTCTTTCTACTTCTTATTCTGGAGGCTCATAGTAGAGTCACTGTAAAGTATTCACTATAAATTGTATCTATCAATCTATATCTGTCCATCTATTATCTATCTATCTATCTATCATTTATCTATCTACTACTATCATTTGTCTACCTCTATCTGTATCTTTCTCTCTTCCCTTTTCTCTCCTCCAACCACTTTCCTTTTAACTATGTATAGAGAAGTTTGCAACTGGACAAGATGGCTTTAATGTTCTCTCAGCTTGACTAAATTTTAGACAGACTTCTTCCTAACTCTGGCTCCTGATCTCCCTTTTCCTAGACTGTTTTATTTGTAATTGTAAGATTGTTCTCTATTACTCTGAGATGCAAAATTTTTAAAAGCCTTGTTTTTACAACCCAGGAATGTCTTTCTCTAGGACCTGGGAGTCATCCATTTGAAATGTAATCATCTAGGCAGATAAAGCCTCTATCTTCTATCCTCTGTGGGTAAGTAGGACCCTAACTTGGGTAGATGCCTCACTCCAAGTAGTAAAACTACCTCCCACCATGAAGATAGGAGAAAGTTGATTTTTCCTATGGTTAAAGCCAATTAGCAAATATGGATGTGTCTAAGAACTTCCAACCTTATCTTCATAAAAATGCTCCTGCCCTTTGTTTCAGAGGAGTTTAATTCAGGCTGAATTCTGAACTCATCCCTCTCCTCTACTGCAATAACCTTGAATAAAATCTTTCTTGCCTGTTTAATATTGTCTGATGGAACTTCTTTTGTTCTGACACAATACAGGAAGAAGCCAAGTAGTTACCTAAGTAGGTGTTTTTTTGTTTTGTTTTTGATAAGTGCAGTCTATTTTGTAACTATGAGGGAAGAAAGTAGAAGCTGAAGGCACGGGTAATAATTTAAAAATTTTCTGAGCATAAGTAACAACATATTTTCTTGAAAACCCCACTTAAGGTTCTGCTCATATATCAGCTTTTAAAAGACTTTTTTTTTTTGGTGAAAGCAGAAATTTTATTCATTTAGTAGTTTACTTATTTTTAAAAAGGTCAAGACTCAGAGTGACCATCTTGAAATTTTGGTTAACAATGTAATATAACCATACTTTTTGCTCCTCAGTGAAGACCAATTTAGTAATGTTATAAAACAACTGGGAATGACTTCATCATCTTTCAAGATGGGAAAGAATGACAAATATATGGATGAATAATTCACATAACAGACGGTAGGAATTTTCCAGGCTTTGTGAAGGCACCATGTATATCTTTTGACCTCTGCCCTGTTTTAGCCTTATTCTTTTTTTTTTTTTTTTTTTTTTTTTTTTCTGTACGCGGGCCTCTCACCGCTGTGGCCTCTCCCGTTGCGGAGCACAGGCTCCGGACACACAGGCTCCGCGGCCATGGCTCGCGGGCCCAGCCGCTCCGCGGCACGTGGGATCCTCCGGGATCGGGGCACGAACCCGCGTCCCCTGCATCGGCAGGCGGACTCCCAACCACTGCGCCACCAGGGAAGCCCCTAGCCTTGTTCTTTAAAATAAAGGTTCATTTAAAAAATATTATAGGGGGCTTCCCTGGTGGCACAGTAGTTGAGAGTCTGCCTGCCGATGCAGGGGACACGGGTTCGTGCCCCGGTCCGGGAAGATCCCACATGCCGCGGAGCAGCTGGGCCCCGTGAGCCATGGTCGCTGAGCCTGCGCGTCCGGAGCCTGTGCTCCGCAACGGGAGAGGCCACAACAGTGAGAGGCCTGCGTACCGCAAAAAAAAAAAAAAAAAAAAAAAAAAAAAAAAAAAAAAATTATAGAATTAAGACAACTCTAGTCATGGAAAGGACGTTAGAGATAATGTAGTCTCAATATTTTCCTGGGTAAGAAAGTTGAGCTTCATAATGTAAGTGACTTGACACAGATCACGTTACTAATGGAGTCATGTAGTCTTTGGACTGGATTCTGTTATATTTCACTTCTGCATCTGCAGAATGCAGAGTCCACTGCATTTTGAATTTTAATCTCCCTTTGTATATCAGTTTACTAATTCGTCATTTCAATATTTTTAGTCTTATTTTGGGTTGTCTTTAATATATTTACATTGTTTTGATATTTATGTAGCTACAGTCAAAGGCAGCATTTGTGAATCAGACCATTTTCACACTGTCCTACACTATTGAGGAGTGCAGTGTTTGCAATTAAACAGCTGCCTTGTTTCAGCCCAGAGGCAGCTAAACTTCTGTGATGACTAAGATGATCCCTGTTTATGTGACTTGTAATCAATTTGTAATTTTGGTTGAGTGCAATGAGACATTTGCATGAAAGCCCCAGATAGGGCACTGCCGTGCCCGGAGGCTGGGATTTGCAGGCAATCCTCTGAAAGTGTCTTGTCTGCAGGAAA
The DNA here is from genome assembly GCF_964341445.2 of Mesoplodon mirus. Lineage (NCBI taxonomy): Eukaryota > Metazoa > Chordata > Mammalia > Artiodactyla > Ziphiidae > Mesoplodon > Mesoplodon mirus. The sequence goes on from NC_138983.1 coordinate 20,751,012, forward strand.
TACAAATGAGGGTATTTTCCTCAACAGCAGAAATTAAACTGCAGGAAATCTTGTTTACGCAGTTATATTTTAAGACAACAGCACTCAAAATGTCAGTCATGATTAATCATTATTATTATGATTGTCATCTTCAATCTATGGTTCTCTTTCCACTACTCTGAAAAATAAACCTAAGAAAAAGACAGGATACATGTTTATAATTCTGAAAAAGTGTGATTAATGTCCTCAGGTCTGCAAGTGGAATAAGACCAAATGGTAAAACTTATCTTCATATTTGATAAATTATAGCTCTGTATATAGTAACATGATATCCTTAAGCCTCAGTTTTCTCATCTGTAAAATGGAGATAAAAAGTCTCATCTAAATCACTGGATTTGTGACCAGCATGTAATATAGTATAGCTGAAAAAATATAAGCTATGAAAATATTGGCAGTATTATGAATATGTCTCTGAAATGGCTAAATTATGACAGTCCTAGAAATGGAAAATACAATTAATCATCCTTTAAGCAAGAAAGTATTGACATCGGCATTAAAGTGCATATATTATAATGATTATTCAGGTTTGAAAACATTGGATTCTTTTTATTCTATTTGGATTGCTAGATCTACTTTATATGGGTTGAGTAACCGTTTAGATTTGTTGCTAGACTACACTGTTTGGTCTATTAAGCCCTAACAATTTCTCTGTATATATTAATGTCTCTGTGGGGGGGGCGGGGAGAGTGTGTGTGTGTGTGTGTGTGTGTGTGTGTGTGTGTGTGTGTGTGTTAAAATGGTGGTTTTAATTTTATTTAAAAGGTTCTCAGATCTGGAAATACTCAGCAGTTTATTTGGTTTACCTTTTCAATTAATGTAGGAAATCCCAGCACTTACTTATAACATTTATTGATCATTTACTATGTTTCATATTACATTATATTCTGACTTCTACTTAAATTTTTTCAGGAACCAAATATTATTATTTCCATAATAGTACTAATAGTACTATTCATTTGCAATACAGAGAAAGTGTTTATTTCGGACACCCAATACATATCCTAACACATGTTTTATAATGGTTGGATGAATCCACTGTGGATTCAATAACAATTTAAACAAAATAAAAGAAAGAAGGAAAGAAAGATTTATTTGGATTTCAGTGAGAGTATTATGTCTGGACTGATCCTGCAAATCTGAATGAGTCAGAGCTTGAAAACCATAATTAACATATTTTTCCCTTGTTAGACCAAAAGAAAAGTAAAACAAAATTTAAATTTTTATAACAAAGAGGACTTTTCCAGGCAGTTATGCATTCCCTAGTACTCTGAATGCTACATCCCAGTACCTGTGTCACCGTACAATGACTGTTTCCTGTGTCACTGTACTATGACTTTCCAAAGGCCTTAATTGGTTCATAAATTGTGTGAGAGCTAAGAAGTTTCACAGAACCAGGGAGTCTGGCAGCACAGGGTGTCACTTATGCCCCACATTGTGTTGATTGTTCAGGAAAGAATTAAAAGAGCCAAAAGGAAATCAACTAATTTTCAATTCCTACCTTATCTGTATTGAAAAATGAAATGCTTTTTTCCCCCACACCAGAGAAGCCATATTATGGTCTTAAAGTTCAGGATTCTATAGTCAGTCTATGAGTGGATGTAATGAGATTCTAAGTTGTGAAAGATGCAGGATATGAGCTCCTTTGATCCCATTAGAATTTGAAAGGTTTAGCTTTCCAGCTCAGACCTAAGAGAGCCAGGGTTTATTTCCCTTGCTCGGCTGAGAACTTGACTGACACTAGCAAATTTCTTCCTGTAGCTATCAGTTTGGCTTTCTTAGACTTTCCTTTGTCTTAAACTTTCTTAGCCTTATCCACTAGACATTCACATATTTTATGAGGGCAGAGTCATATGGACCTTGCTTATCATTATATCCTTGGGCTCTAACATAGTGCTGAGCACTGAAGATATGTACATTTGAATAAATGAACAGATTAACTTAATATCCAGTACAATCAATTGGATGTTAATAGGAGGGAGGAAATAAGGACACTCAACATTTAGGTCAAATTGAACTGAAAGATTTGAAGCATATGAGAGGGAAAAGGCCTTAGCTATGTGAATATGGAAATATGGAAATCTTAAATTGGAAGACCTAATAATTTGTGCTCCAAAACAGAAGGCTTCTGAGAATGAAAGAGGTTGCTTTCTGGATCAGCCACTGGAACAGGAGTCATAAAGCATGACAGTTTGTGGTAAATCAAGAATTATGGGAACTCTAGATATAGAAGATTTCATTTGTGTCCAAAAGAGGGAGTAGAGTCCTTACATTTTTATTGAGTATCGATTCTATACAAGGCTCTGTTCAGTATTGTTACATAGAATTTGTTAAATTCCAATAAAATCAAAAGGGCTTAACCAAGATCTTTTCTCATTGACAAACTATGAATCACAAGCTGTTCAATAAAAGCTTACCTTCTGCAAAGAAAAACTATCAACTAGGCGATAAGTGAGAGGATTAATCTCAGACATACTCATAGGTCTGATGCATAGTCCCCAGACTCATAGGACAATACGATCATTCCAGGAAGCATTACAACATAATTTGGGGCTCAAACTTTCAAACTAAAGTAAACATAACCATCATAATCTTAAAATTTTGACACCAACTATGTTCATCCTTTAATTTTTTATCCTCTGGAAATAAATTCAAAATGAATCTCAAGAATAATTTATTTTTTATTGATATATAAAATATATACATCTGCAAACTATTCTATAGTTTGCAGTAGGAATTTTCCCATTGTTGAAGTTTATGCTGTTTATTTTCTTGATAATATAATAGAAAATGGATCTGCATATACACTTCTTACTGAAGCCTTAATACTTAGGGGAAAAAAAAGCTACTGAAAATATTTAAAGCATTTTAAAAAATATTGAATGGACAACTAAAGTCACGCATGTGTGGCATCTACAAATGTACCTCTAGTACCACTTTGTTGGGTACTTGAGGGGAAGGGTGATATAAGATTCACCATTTCATGCTCTAGCTTTTCTTCAGTTTGAATTAGTGTTTTTTTCCCAGAGCATAAGGTGATTGTTTCTCTTGGTTTTTCATTGACAGTACTGGTTGATATCTGTTTTCCTGGTTTAATTTTCAACAGTGTCACTTTTTAGAAGATAAATTAAATGATACCCCCTACTAGTTGAGCCTGTCAACTAGTGGACAGACAATAAATGACAGTGGCATGAACTAATAACTACATGTCACATAGAAACTCTGTTCTATGTAAATAGTCTTCAAATAGTATTCTTTTATCAGTAAAGTTAGAAAAAGTCCACACTTTTGGGATAGTACTAATAATTTACAAGACATAGTCCTCCAAATAACTCATTCCATACATGATGGAAGGTGGGTTTCTATTAAATTAGGATGCCTCCCAAATCAGTAAGAAGTATCCCTCATATTAATTCAATGAGAATTATAAAAATGCTATATCAATTTGTGCTAGTTTGGTCAAATTAAGAAGTGAGTTCCCAAACTGATGAGTAAGAAAGCAGTGGTGATGATTGCCGTGGGTGTTAGAAAAAGAAAAGTTGAAGAAGATGAATTTGTTTGATTGACATCTAGATTGCCTGGGACTTTCTAATCATAAGAAGAAAAAATATTTTCATCAACTTGACAGATTTATGTCATTAGGAGATTTAGTTGCTGAGATTGATAACAAAAATCTCTTCTGATCTTCCAGTTCTTCTTACCCAGATACTCTATCTACCTTTTGACTTTCATTTTGAATCTCTCATTGCCTTCCCTTCTCAAGAAAGGTGGCACTGGCCAGCAAGCAGATATGGCATATTGGTTCAATTGGCTGCTTTCCAAGTAAAAATGAATCAATTGCCATTCTAGCAGAAAACTTTCTTTTGAGAGATTAGTACAAATCATTACACCAGAGTTTAATCCTGCCCAAATTAAATAAAGACCCTGAAGCTAGATCCTAGAAAATTAGATCTTAGATGATTTTAAATGAATCAAAATGTAGAATCTTGGAACTTTAAGTCTCAAACTGATTTTGGCCTCCTTCACTTTGGCCACTGCGAGAATGAAGAGAAAGAGGGAAAGCAAATGAGCCTATTTGGCACTGCATAATTGAGGATGGCTCAAAATAGTTTTCCTAGTGGCCTGAAAAAAGTGTAGATTTCACATCCCGGAAATAGCCACCTCTGTGTTGCAATTGGGCCCTTGGCACATTACTGAAGAAAAATACGTTTGTATAGACTCACTTCTTGTGCTTTGTTAGTCCTTACATTGTAGGTATAAGGGTATTATTCCCCATTTGCTATCTTCCCCAAATCAGTCAACAAAAATACAATCTCAGACTAAAGCTTTTTTTCTTAACTTTCTATTTCCACATCAAAACTATATACAATTTCTGTGGAACAGTTAGTTCTTCTGACATTCAGTGACTAAGATGCTCGTATTTTGGTATTGCCTATCTGGATTGAAAAAGTAGGTCATGAAGTAAGTGGGATTTCTATTTTCTTCCTTAGGATAATCTCATCAGTAGACCTGCCTGGAAACTAGCTTTTAAAAATCTGTGTCCAAAAGTCTTGTTTAAATGCTGAGGAAAATTTTTGTTACTGTTTTTATGTAAGTCCATTTTTAAAAAACAATAGTATATCTGAGAATCTCTCCTACTGAGGCATTGTGTAAAAGTTGTTGTGTTTCAAGCCTAGGGTCAGAATGGATAATGTTAGCAAGAAAGCCATGGGCAGGGAACCCTAGCATCCCATCCCAGGCTAGATGTGTGGGTGTTAATTATATGACTGCTTTCTGCTCTCTGGGGAGGACCATCTTGCCTCTCCCAGGCAAAGGCACAATATTGGGTAAAGAATCCAAAGCTCTTTCTTATTATTCTCTGGTTTCACTGACCTTATTTCTCTTCCAGGAACACACTGTGCTTATTTCTGCCTCCAGGATTTTGCAGTTGCTGTCTCCTCTCCTGGAATGTTCTGCTTCCAGAACATTGCAAATTAATAGCATCTTACCATTCAATTATTATCTCAAATGTCACCTCCTCTGGATTTTGGTTTATTCATGGACTAATCTCTCTGCAAAATTATCTTACTGGTTTTGTATCAGTCAACAAATATATCTTGAGGGGCATCTTTCCAGCACTCTTCAATATTTGCAGAATACAAAGATGAAAGAAATAATCATAATGGTGTCTGTGCCATCAAGGAACTCAAATTGTATGCATATGAGAAGCATGTGAACAAATAAAGAACTGAAGGGGAATGCTATGTGCTAAGAAAAACATCAACTATAACTCTAACCCAAGAGTACACAGTAATTGAGGATGCTCCTTTAAGTTGGGGCAAACTCATGATGAGATTGTGTTTAAACTTGGATCTAGGTCTGTGATGATCTTGGAAATAAGCACTGCAAGCAGAAGGCACACAAAGTACAAAGGGCTGGCATAATTGTGGAAGAGAATGAAAACAAGTGAGGGAGTGAAGGGAGGTGAATTCTGAGTGGTTGATAGAAGCCACATGGGGTGAGCCTTTGAGAATATTGTCAGGGATTTGAATTTCATCCAAGTTCAATGGGAAGCAAATGAATAATTTTTAAAAAGGGAGTGACAAGATGCTATTTAATACATTTTTGAACAATCCCTCTGGCGCTCTCCATAGAGAATGATTAGAAGAGTGTTACATTAGGAAAATCAATGCTATATTTGTTGTAGCAATACATAAACTCTATTATTTCAGTGGTTTAACACAACCAAGTCTTAATTTCTCATTCAAGTAAAGAAGGAAAGCGGGAGAACTTGATTTGATGAATCAGCAAAGATATGGCCTTCCTGTCGTCTTATCACATGGCTATAAGTTTACCACAACAGGAGAATACTTCAGACAGGAAGTGACATATAGTATCTTCTCACAGTTCTATATGCTAGAACTCAGTCACATATCCAACCAAACTGTAACAGTGCTAGAAAATATAGGGAAGCAATTGATATTCTGTGAGCACTAACTGGACATGGTCGAGAAAGGGAAAAAAATGTAGGCAAGAAACATGCTAGAAGGAAGTTTTGGAGTGAGAATAAATGAGCTGGAAGAAAAGACATTATGATCAGAGTGTGCTATATTTGAAATGGATTGGGTTTTTTGTTTGTTTGTTTGTTTTGGTGAAGTACATATGACAATAGGAGTGGATTCCTAAGGAGGAAAATATCATTACTAAAACTTGAGAAGCCATCTATTGAATGCGAAGTTTCCTATGCTTATGAAAAGCAATATATATTTCCCAAACAATCATTTTCTCTATATCTTTATTTTTACTTTACCTTACTCTGATTAGCAATACTCTTTCTTTTCATCCTAATTCAGTTAAATTTTGTTCTTTAAGTGAGAAGGCTATTTTCCTCTAACTCCTCTGTAGAATCTTTAAGAGTTTTCTCTATACCCTTCATGACCATCCATCGTTTGCCCACCTCCCCCCCAGTTATTTCTGTGTTGGAGTATCACACTAACTTGTTACTTTCTGAAAAACAAATTGTTTTCCTTCGTTTCTTCCCCTCTCTTCTTTCCACATTTTTAAATTTATTGTCTATCATGAGCCAGTTATATGCTACAAGAAAACAACTCTGAACTGAGTGTAGGAGAGCTCCACTCATTTTAATTCTGCCTCAGTTTTTATGTTTATCCACCCAACAATATTCAAGAGATATTTATTAAACTCTTATTCTGGGCAAGATTCTGAGAGAAGAGTTGGGGATAAAAAGAGTCACTAGAAGCAGCCGCACAGCACAGGGAGATCAGGTCGGTGCTTTGTGACCACATAGAGTGGTGGGATAGAGAGGGTGGGAGGGAGACGCAAGAGGGAGGAGATATGGGGATATATGTATATGTATATCTGATTCACTTTGTTATACAGCAGAAACTAACACACCACTGTAAAGCAATTATACTCCAATAAAGATGTTAAAAAAAAAGAAAAAGAGTAAATTATGTGAAGGTAAATCTCCTTTGTAGAACATTTGGCTTATCTGTCATCTCAGTATACACAGGTAAAGCCTCTTTCTACTTGGTTATTGTGTATGGCTTCTTGTTATACATCAGTATTATGGGTAAACACCAGGACTGATCATTTGTTTTACTTACTGTTCTCTGTATTCACTCTTCCCTATTTACTCAGAGAGAAAGAAACAACTGTAATTTGTAAAATGTATATGCATAATAAAAGGAACAAAGCTTTTCTCTATTTATTAAAATATTTTTCTAATCCCTAAAAAAAAGAGAGTCATTAGAAAGACATGTTTTTTTTTTCCCTTATAGAGCTTACATTCAGTTAGAAAAACAAAACCATAATATTAACCTTCCGTTGGTCACTTGTTGAAAATCACCTGGTGTTGTTAAGAGACACCAATGAAATATTTGTAGGTTGTAAAATGGTTTACAAATATAAAGTTGTTTTTTTGTTGTTTGACTTTCAATGACTTGTATTTTGCTCTCTCTGTATAACCCTATGAGTTTTTTTGTTTTGTTTTGTTTTGGGTTTTTTTTTTTTTTTTTTTTTTTGTGGTACACGGGCCTCTCACTGTTGTGGCCTCTCCCATTGTGGAGCACAGCCTCTGTACACGCAGGCTCAGCGGCCATGGCTCACAGGCCCAGCCACTCCGCAGCATGTGGGACCTTCCAGGACCGGGGCACGAACCCATGTCCCCTGCATTGGCAGGTGGACTCTCAACCACTGCGCCACGAGAGAAGCCCAACCCTATGAGTTTTGAGGATTATTTTAAGCAATATGAGGCAGTCGACTCAGCTAGATGTGGTTTCTTCTTTTCGGTGGTCCTTAACCCATTATCAAGCTTTGGACTTACTGCCCATAACAGGAGAATGGCCTCACTTTTAATAGGTCCAAACAACATTGACCCACTCACAATTCTGCTTCATATTTAGCAATTTTAACCTTTCTGGGTTTCAAATTATCTGTTCAGAAAATGAGATGACTGGCAATTTATTTTCCTCTTGTGTAAACCCAGTGTTTGTAATTTCTGAGACCTGTGGGTGAGATGCCGTGCATATATACCAGGAGTTATTAATAAAGTATGAATGTTCACAGTGAAGTCACTGAGAAGTGACAGGAGCCAAGGAGTTCATTATTCTTATTTTGTCTCCAGCAATGGGAGTTTGAAATTTGATTTTTTTTAATATTTACAATAGTACTCCTCTTTATATATTTTGTCCAATATTTTGGCGTCCTTAGTTTTTCTGTATATATGCTCCAAAATATAAGACACTAAAACATCAAATTTTATTTCAGTAGAAGCTAGAAAGTTGTAAAAAAAAAAATAGACCTTTTTAGGAAAATATACTACACTTTTTTCATGAAGCAAAGGTTTTTAGCTCGTTTCTTTGCCTGACTCCTATTAAACCCTTTACCCCATGTCAATTTTATATTCAGTGAGGGTAAACCAAAGATAAGGTAAACCAAGAATTGCCATGCTTTGCTCACCAACAGTTATATATGACCCTTATTTACTCCTAGAAATTTTTCTCAACTACATATGCTTACCTGGACAGAAAAGGCCTGAACTGGCACTAGGTCTGATGGAACTGAATGGTGAAGCAGCTTAGTCCGCCCCTGCCGGGTTTTGCTTTGTTGTTGTTCCCTTTACAAGGCTTAACAGAGTTCTGGGTCTGACACTTCTATCTGAGTCCCCTGCCTCTCACAAATCTCCTTAAGAAACTCTTCTCCACTAAGAAATCAGCTCCTTATCATATATATGTATATGTGTGTGTATATATATATATATATACACATATATATATATAACAGAAATGCTGTGCTGTACACCTGAAACTAACATGATAATATAAATCAACTATGCTTCAATTAAAAAAAATAAAATTAAAATTCTTTTAAAAAAGAAATCAGGGACTTCCCTGGTGGCACAGTGGTTGAGAGTCTGCCTGCCGATGCAGGGGACATGGGTTCGTGCTCTGGTCCAGGAGGATCCCACATGCTGCGGAGCAGCTAAGCCCGTGAGCCATGGCCGCTGAGCCTGTGCTCCGCAATGGGAGAGGCCACAACAGTGAGAGGCCCGCGTACCACACACACACACACACACAAAGAAATCAGCTTCCTTTTCTCATTTGTCACAAAAGCTGCAAGCAGCTTTTGACTAATTCAGTTCAGAGAAAGGTTTTGTTGTTGCTGTCTGTAATAACCTTTTTCATATTACTTTACACATATATGTGTAAATTTGTATATAATATTCGTATATATCAGTATATATTATATTATCATTATTATATTGTATGTATTATTACATACTTATATGTGATTATAGGTACTAAGAATATAAAAATATATATACTCTTCATTAATCCTTATTATTTTACACTATTTTCTTTACTGTCCTTATTCTATTTGTATCACTCTTCCTCTTTATTCTTTGGTCTAGTCGTAACTAGCATAGGAAGCATTCCAGATAAGTTCTTGCTTAAAAACAAAGAGTGGGCATAGTATTATTTTCCCCCTTTGGGTTCAGGTGACATATCTCCTGAGAGAGTGACTTAATTTCTTTGGTTAAAGGATGACTATGAAGATCAACAGGGTCAATCTAAGTTCTTAGGAAGCCGGTTAAATTACAAGTGATGTGATTCCTTCAAGAAAATATGAGTTCTGTACAGCTTTGTAACTAAAGAAAACTGTTAGAATAATGATAGTGCCACCTTGACTCAAAAGAAACATGAGAGTGCAGGTTTTGAAAAGTTTTAGAGAATGATGTTGTTTTCTTCTCTGAAAATTCAGTCTCCGTATGTGAGAATATATGAGTCTGTGTGGTCTAAACATTTTGCTCAAAGATAAGAAAAATTCTGTTTCATGAAAATCTAAGAGCAGGCTCCAGAAAGTATAAATGCAAGTAGAATGTCCATGTGAATAGTGGGTCAAATAAATTGATGTTAATTTAGATACAGTAAATAAATCATATGTTAATGTAGAAAACAAGAATATTATCCACTAATAGAACTAAACATAGAAACAGATTAATGACTTTCAGAGAACTTTTTCAGTATTTTGAAATATAGGTTTGATTAATTTGAGGAAATCCATCAGAATAACTAAAAGTCTAAGATTGCTAACATTAAACCCAGGTAATAAAAATAAACATTTCTATTATAATCCTATTCAAAATAAAGAACAAAGAATTAAAATCCTCTATGCCTGGCATTGTTATTCCATTTAATCTTCAGAACAAAGCTATTGAGCAGTTATAATTAGTTGTAATTTATAGATGCAGAAATTAAGCTAAGGTAGGTGAATTAACTTGCCAAAGGCCATACAGAAATGAATAAAATTTAATACTAAAAGTTGTTCTGTCCAAAATACATACTGTTGCTACTATATAAGAATACATTTAAATTTTTAAATGTAATTATTAGAACCATTTGATTTTTTCAAATAACTAGCTTGGCAATTCTCACCATTCAAGTTTTATTTATAGGGAGAGATTGTGTTAATATTGCTGTTATATATTATGTTATTAAAGAAGTGTTAAATTAAGTACTTTCATTTAGGAAACCATTTTTTAAAACATAAATGTTATTTTATTTCTAATTATGAGTTGCTCTCATTATGCTTATTGTAAAAAAATTTGAAAATGATGAGAAGAAAAAATATTTCCAATAATTTTTACTCAACAATAATTACTGCAAAGCTCTTAAAAATATATATTTTCTAATTTTAATGCAACAAAAGAGCTATCATATACACAGTCCATTTTTCACTTAGCAAAACTTAATTTACTTGAGATATTTTTCTGAAATATTTTATTTTATATTATGAGTATGTAATAATTTAATGAAGAGATTATACTTGCAATTTTATATAACAATAATATAATTGCTCTTATGCAAAGAAACAATTAGAATAAAGTTGCTTGAGGGTTGGGGACTTTCTTCACTGATTTATCGCTGTACTGTCAGTGTGTGTTACCTGACACATAATAGATGCTCAATAATCATTCTTAAAATAATAAGTACATTTAATTAATTAACCTTACTACACAATTTAAAAAAATTCTATAAGATAAATAATTTGAAGTGGAATTGCTGAGTCAAAGCATATGCATATTTATAATATTTATTTTATTCATTTTGAACATTTGCTTTCTAGAAATATTGTGTTAGTTCTTGCTCAAACAAGTAAAATACAGGATGCCTATTTTCTTTGGCACTCACTGTATTGAGTGTTATTATTCCATCTTGACTTTGTAAATACACTTTTTGCAGAAGTGACCCATTAGTCCCTCAACCTTAAGTGACTGCTCCCTTAATGGCAACCCTCTCTACAAGATTCTCTCCTTTGAGGGGTCTGTGTTGTAAAGAATTTAACCTTGCCAATAAAGAAGTATGGGTCTTGCCCTTGGTTTGTGAGAGAGAATCTCTAAGACCCTGGAGAGTCATGCTTGATAGTTGTGCCTTTGTTTGCCTGGGGTCCTTGAGTCAGTCAATAAATAAAGTCAGTCAGATAATAAAATATGATTCAAGGTAGGGACTTTGAATCATGTAATATCAGCTCAGTCTCCTAAGGAGCTGGAAACTGAGATCAGCCTTATAAGCTGTCAATTATGCTAATATGATGGAGCCCTAATAAAATGTTTGGACACCAAGGGTCAAGTCATCTTCCATGGTTGTCAATGTGCCATGTATATTGTCACACATTATTTCCAAGAGAATTTAATGCTATCCTAGACTCCATGAGGAGAGGACAACTGGGAGCTCCATGTTTAGAATTCTTCTGGGCTTTGCCCCAAACATTTTTTCTCATGGCTAATTTTAATTTGTATCCTTTCCCCCTAATAAACCATTAACTGAGTCTAACAGCTCTCAGTGAATATGAGTTTTATAGTTATTGAATATGAGGTTGGTTTCAGAAAAGCCCTGAACTTGTAACAGGTGTTAGAAGTAAGGGTGGTCTTGTGAACTGTTCCCTAACTTTGCAGTTCACTGCTTTTGCAGTTGATGTCCAAAGTACAATTCAATGGAAAAAACGGACTCACTGATACATGTGGTTTGGGAAGAAGAAGGATGACAAAGAGGGGACTCATGAAGCTTTGAGTCCTAGACTCTGCCCTATGTGCTTCATCCTTTGACTGATTTTAATCTCTATCCTTTAGCTATAATAAATGGTTAACTGGTGAGTGTAACAACTTTCAGTGAGCCTGAATGATCAGACCTGTGGGTGGTCTTCAGGACCTTATAAATTCAGAGTCAGAAGTGATGACAGTTTTGTAGGCTTTGCACATTTTATACTTCACTGGGTGTCTGAAACTTCTTTTTCTCTTTTTTCACTTATCAGTCCTGGGGTTACATTAGGAACCCTTAGAATTTCTCTATACTCAGCTCAAAGCTTTGTAAAGCAGTGAGTCTGTTAAAACCTCAAATTATCCTGTTATGGACACATTTCTTTTCTGCCAGGGCCCTAACAACTGCAACATCTTTCAGTCTTCCTTTTTTAATTGAATGCATATAATTAAGAATCAGTGTTGGTGTATGTGTAATAGTTATACTATTTAGTTTATAAAAAATTGTGTAGTTCTCTACCTCTAGCTTTATTTTGTACTGCAATATCCCTTTTGTGTATATTCACACGCAAACACACATGCATGGGTGTGTGGATGTATATATATAAATCCTGCAATATCCATTTAATTGAATGCTCTGGAGATGCTTCTACCCCTTTCCAGGGCTTTGATTATTTTATACATTGTAATTTTATATTTTTTAAACTTTTACAATGCATGGATTTCTTCATTAATACTAATTTGGAAATATCTTGGAAATGTATGAGAATTTATTTACCTTGATGCCTTTTAATATATATGTATATGTATATAAACATATGTATTATAAATACATATACAAACATATTTAAAACTAAAAACAATTAGGATTTGGAGAGAACTTACAGTTTATATTATTAAAGTTTCCAACCAGAACAGGTATAAATTACAATTTTCCTCAAATGTACTGACGTCGTTCAATGATGCTTAGCATAATGCTTCATAGAAGTTTTAAATATATGTTGATAAATTAATTTCTAGACATTTATATTTTGACTGATATTTTTATGGATATTTATTCAAAAATATTCCTGGGATATAAAATTATTCATTCTTGCATACTTATAACCAAAATCTTATTAAATTGCCTTATTGTTTTAATTACTTTGTTTGTTCTTTATGATTTATATTCTATTCACATTTTAAAACACATATCTCCTCCTTTTAAACAGGACTATTTTTCCTTATTTGAATTTTACTGACATAGCTTTCAGAATGATGATAAGTAAGGGTGGTATCAGTTGGCATCCTTGTCTTTTCCTCGTTTTAAAAAGAATGCCTCGTGTTTCAATACTATCATGTTTAACATTGATTTAAAATAGATATTTTACATTGTTAAAGAACTACCTAAAATATTTTACCAAGGAATGTTGGGTTTTATGAACAGTTCTTTTACTATTCACTGAGATAAGCCTGTGACTTTCCTCCTTTTATTTATTCATAGGACATATTACATTCAGAGATGATACTAACATTAAAGAAAACTATTTATTGAGTGCTTAATATGAGCTAGACATTGGATTAAGTGCTAATTCATTAATATTAAATCATTTTGGCATGTCTGAAAGTGTTGTTTCTGTTTTATTTTAATATCAGACTGTGTTATATACTTATTTTATTTAGAATTATTTTCATTTCTTCACAGAGTAGGAAGTTAAATATTGAATTTTTTCTCAGAAGTATTTTAAAAACTATAAAAGTATTTTGTTATATATTGAACTTAAAATATTTTTTACATGTCCATAGCCTTCATATCATGTCTTTTCCACTGACTGCCTTCATTTGTCACATACTTATTTGTAAAATTTATTTAACTGAGGAAATGTGCTATACAGGATAATCCAGTGCAGCAAGCATGACTAGGAGGCGTTAGCATGGAAATCAGGGGGGCTTCTGGAGACTAATTCCTAAGAAAAATTGAGGCTCACCAGTTTAATTATCTGCTCTCAGCTTTTCCCTACACACTAACACCAGCGGCCCCCAATTTTTATATATTTAAAAAGAAAAAATGCACAAAAAGCTGGGTTTTTTTTCATTGCTTTTTTTAACCTCCATGAATTTTTCTGACTTTAACATATTACCACCACTGGTTCATCACAATAGTGCTAGTGGTAGCAGAGTTGCTCCTGTAAGCAGAGGTGGTCGCACATTAGAAAAAGGAGTGGGAGCTCTGTGGTGCCTGTGTTGGCACTAGTGACAGCAGTGGCAGTGCATCCTCAGTGTAGGCATGCGCCTCTGGACAGGGGTCACTGCCCTTCACCTCAGACACTGACTGTTCCACTGGCTATGTCAGTGTCTTCGTTGGGCATTGGTAGTACCTCTGTCATATTTCACCCTATCAGACAATGGAAAGCTCATGAGCATAAATGATCTGAACAAATAAGGAAGAACTGCTGATTATCAAAATAGTGAGTTTGAATGGACTCATCAGAAACCACTAAAGACTCCCTAATATATCTGAGAGTGTAGGAAAGAGATACAGTCACATACATGCTATTGTGTGACTGTAATGCTTCACTTATTATCCCTAGGTTTCTGTGTTCAGAAAAAAGCAAGTCATAGGTTGAAACTTCCAAACTTTTTGGTTGTTCCTTACTCTACTGACAAAAGACCTAAAAGAGATATATTTAACTGAAAGGGCTTTGGACCATACAATTATGAATATTTGAATTTGACATTTTTTTAAATTACTTATCTATTTTATACATATTACTGTGCATACATCAATCCCAATCTCCCAATTCATCCCACCACCACCCTGCTCCCCCACTTTCCCCGCTTGATGTCCATACATTTGTTCTCTACATCTGTGTCTCTATTCCTGCCTCGCAAACCAGTTCATCTGTACCATTTTTCTAAATTCAACATATATGCGTTAATATACGATATTTGTTTTTCTCTTTCTGACTTACTTCACTCTGTATGACAGTTTCTACGTCCATCTGTGTCTCTACAAATGACCCAATTTTGAGCCATTTTATGGCTGAGTAATATTCCATTTTATACATGTACCACATCTTCTTTATCCATTCATCTGTGGATGGGCATTTAGGTTGCTTCCATGGCCTTGCTATTGTAGTGCTGCAGTGAACATTGTGGTGCATGTGTCTTTTTGAATTATGGTTTTCTCTGAGTATATACTCAGTAGTGTGATTGTTGGGTCATATGGTAATTCTATTTTCAGTTTTTTAAGGAACCTCCATACTGTTCTCCATAGTGGCTGTATCAATTTACATTCCCACCAACAGTGAAAGACTGTTCCCTTTTCTGCACACCCTCTCCAGCATTTGTTGTTTGTAGATTTTCTGATAATGCCCATTCTAACCAGAGTGAAATGATACCTCATTGTAGTTTTGATTTGCATTTCTCTTATAATTAGTGATGTTGAGCAGCTTTTCAATTGTCTCTTGGCCGTCTGTATGTCTTCTTTGGAGAAATGTCTAGGTAGGTCTTCTGCCCATTTTTTGATTGGGTTGTTTGTTTTTTTACTATTGAGCTGCATGGGCTGTTTATATATTTTGGAGATTAATCCTTTGTCCATTGATTCATTTGTAAATATTTTCTCCCATTTTGAGGGTTGTCCTTTCGTCTTGTTTATAGCTTCCTTTTCTGTACAAAAGCTTTTAAGTTTCATTAGGTCCCATTGTTTATTTTTGTTTTTATTTCCATTACTCTAGGAAGTGGGTCAAAAAAGATCTTGCTGTGACATGTCAAAAAGTGTTCTACCTATGCTCTCCTCTAAGAGTTCCATAGTGTCTGGTCTCACATTTAGGTCTTTAATCCATCCTGAGCTTAATTTTGTGTACAGTATTAGGGAGTGTTCTAATTTCTTTCTTTTACATGTAGCTGTCCAGCTTTCCCAGCACCATGTATTGAAGAGACTGTCTTTTCTCCATTATATATCCTTGTTTCCATTGTCATAGATTAGTTGACCATAGGTGTGTGGGTTTATCTTTGGGCTCTCCATCCCATTCCATTGATCTACATTTCTGTTTTTGTGCCAGCAACATATTGTCTTGACCACTATAATCCTGTAGTATAGTCTGAAGTCAGGGAGTCTCTTTCCTCCAGCTCCATTTTTTTCCCTCAAGATTGCTTTGGCTATTTGGGGTCTTTTGTGTCTCCATACAAATTTTAAGATTTTTTTGTTCTAATTCTGTAAAAAATGCCATTGGTAATTTGATAGGAATTGCAGTGAATCTATAGATTGTTTTGGGTAGTATAGTCATTTTCACAATATCAATTCTTCCAAGCCAAGAACATTGTATATCTCTCCATTTGTCAGTGTAATCTTTGATTTCTTTCATCAGTGTCTTATAGTTGTCACTGTCTCTAAAAGACCTGAGTAGAGGTCTTTTACCTTCTTAGGTAGGTTTACTCCTGGGTATTTTATTCTTTTTGTTGCAGTGGTGGATGGAATTGTTACCTTAATTTTTCTTTCTGATATTTTGTTGTTAGTGTATAGGAATGAAAGAGATTTCTCTTCATAAATTTTGTATCCTGCAACTTTACCAAATTCTTTGATTAACTCTAGTAGTTTTCTGGTGGCATCTTTAGGATTCTCTATGTATAGTATCATGTCATCTGCAAACAGGGACAGTTTTACTTCTGCTTTTCCAATTTGTATACGTTTTATTTCTTTTTCTTCTCTGATTGTTGTGCCTGGGACTTCCAAAGCTATGTTGAACAATAGTGGTGAGAGTGGGCATCTTTGTCTTGTTCCTGACCTGAGAGGAAATGCTTTCAGTTTTTCATCATTGAGAATGATGTTTGTGGTGGGTTTGTCATATATGGCCTTTATTATGTTGAGGTAGGTTCCCTCTATGCCTACTTTCTGGGGGGTTTTATCATAAATGGGTGTTGAATTTTGTCAAAAGCTTTTTCTGCATCTATTAAGATGATCATATGATTTTTCTCCTTCAATTTGTTAATATGGTGTACCACATTGATTGATTTGCATATATTGAAGAATCCTTGCATCCCTGGGATAAATCCTACTTGGTCATGGTATATGATCCTTTTAATGTTTTGTTGGATTCTGTTTGCTGCTATTTTGTTGACGATTTTTGCATGTATATTCATCAGTGGTATTGGTCTGTAATTTTCTTTTTTGTAGTATCTTTGTCTGGTTTTGGTAGCAGGGTGTTGGTGGGCTCGTAGAATGAGAGTTCCAGCTCTCAGTGCCAAGTGTTCCTCCCTCGGCAATTTTTTGGAAGAGTTTCAGAAGGAGAGGTGTTAGTTCTTCTCTAAATGTTTGATAGAATTCACCTCTGAAGCCCTCCCACCCTGGACTTCTGTTTGATGGAAGATTTTTAATAACAGTTTCAATTTCATTACATGTGATTGGTTTGTTCATATTATCTATTTCTTCCTGGTTCAGTCTTGGAAGGTTATACCTTTCTAAGAATTTGTCCATTTCTTCCAGGTTGTCCATTTTATTGGCATAGAGTTGCTTGTAGTAGTCTCTTAGGATGCTTTGTATTTCTGTGGTGTCCATTGTAACTTCTCCTTTTTCATTTCTAATTTTATTGATTTGAGTCCTCTCCCTCTTTTTCTTGATGACTCTGGCTAATGGTTTATCAATTTTGTTTATCTTCTCAAAGAAGCAGCTTTTAGTTTTATTGATCTTTGCTATTGTTTTCCTTGTTTCTATTTCATTTATTTCTGCTCTGATCTTTATGATTTCTTTCCTTCTGCTAACTTTGGGTTTTGTTTGTTCTTCTTTCTCTAGGGTTCCTTTAGGTGTAGGGTTAGATTGTGTATTTGAGATTTTTCTTGTTTCTTGAGGATCGTATTTCTATAAACTTCCTCTTAGACCTGCTTTTCTGCATCCCATAGATTTTGGGTCATTGTGTTTTCATTGTCATTTGTCTCTAGGTATTTTTTTGATTTCCTCTTTGATTTTTTTCAGTGGTCTCTTGGTTATTTAGTAATGTATTGTTTAGCATCCATGTGTTTGTGGGTTTTTTTTACTTTTTTTCCCCTGTATTTTACTTCTAATCTCACAGCATTGTGGTCAGAAAAGATGCTTGATATGATTTCAATTTTCTTAAATTTACCGAGGCTTCATTTGTGACCCAAGATATGATCAATCCTGGAGAATGTTCCTTGTGCACTTGAGAAGAAAGTGTAATCTGCTGTTTTTGGATGGAATGTCATATATATATCAATTAAATCTATCTGGTCTATTGTGCCATTTAAAGTTTGTGTTTCCTTACTAATTTTCTGTCTGGATGATCTGTCCATTGGTGTAAGTGAGGTGTTAAAGTTCCCCACTATTATTGTGTTACTGTTGATTTCCTCTTTTATAGCTGTTAGCATTTGCCTTATGTATTGAGGTGCTCCTATGTTGGGTGCATATATGTTTATAATTGTTATATCTTCTTGGATTGATCCTTTGATCACTATTTAGTGTCCTTCCTTGTATTTTGTAACATTCTTTGATTTAAAGTCTACTTTATCTGATATGAGTATTGCTACTCCAGCTTTCTTTTGATTTCCATTTGCATGGAATATCTTTTTCCATCCCCTCACTTTCATTCTGCATGTGTCCCTAGGTATGAAGTGGGTCTTTTGTAGACTGCTTATGTATGGGTCTTGTTTTTGTATCCATTCAGTGAGCCTGTGTCGTTTGGTTGGAGCATTTAATCAATTTACATTTAAGGTAATCATCGATAGGTATGTTCCAATAACCATTTTCTTAATTGTCTTGGGCTTGTTTTTGTAAGTCCTTTTTTTCTCTTGTGTTTCCCACTTAGAGAAGTTCCTTTAGCATTTGTTGTAGAACCGGCATGGTGGTGCTGAGTTTTCTTAGCTTTTGCTGGGTAAAGTAATCTTGGTTGTAGGTTCTTCCCTTTCATCACTTTAAATATATTGTGCCACTCCCCTCTGGCTTGTAGAGTTTCTGCTACGAAATCAGCTGTTAACCTTATGGGAGTTCCCTTGTATGTTATTTGCCATTTTTCCTTTGTTGCTTTTAATAATTTCTCTTTGTCTTTAATTTTTGTCAATTTGATTACTATGTGTCTTGGAGTGTTTCTCCCTGGGTTTATCCTACTTGGAACTCTCTGCACTTCTGGGACCTGGGTGGCTATGTCCTTTCCCATGTTAGGGAAGTTTTTGACTGTAATCTTTTCAAATATTTTCTCTGGTCCTTTCTCTCTCTATTCTCCTTCTGGGACCCTTATAATGTTAATGTTGGTGTGTTTAATGTTGTCCCAGATTTCTCTTAGGCTGTCTTCATTTCTTTTCATTCTTTTTTCTTTATTCTGTTCTGTGGCAGTGTGTTCCACCATTCTTCTTCCAGGTCACTTATCCATTCTTCTGCTTCAGTTATGCTGCTATTAATTCCTTCTAGTGTAGTTTTCATTTCAGTTATTGTATTTTCATCTCTGTTTGTTTGTTCTTTAATTATCTAGGGGTTTTTTCTTTAATTCTTCTATGTCTTTGTTAAACATTTCTTGCATCTTCTAGATCTTTGACTGCATTCTTTTTCTGAGGTCTTGGATTATCTTCACTATCATTCTGAATTCTTTTTCTGGAAGGTTGCCTATCTCCACTTCATTTAGTTGTTTTTCTGGGGTTTTATCTTGTTCCTTCATCTGGTACATAGTCCTCTGCTTTTTCATATTGTCTATCTTTCTGGGAATGTGGTTTTCTTTCCACAGGCTGCAGGATTTAGTTCTTCTTGCTTCTGTTGTCTGCCCTCTGGTGGATGAGGCTATCTAAGACATTTGTGCAAGCTTCCTAATGGGAGGGACTGGTGGTGGGTAGAGCTGGGTGTTTCTCTGGTGGGCAGAGCTCAGTAAAACTTTAATCTACTTGTCTGTTGATGGGTGGGGCTGAGTTCCCTCCCTGTTTGTTGTTTGGCCTGAGGTGACTTAGCACTGAAGCCTACAGGCTCTTTGCTGTGGCTAATGGCGGACTTTGGGGAGGCTCATGCCAAGGAGCACTTCCCAGAACTTCTGCTGCCAGTGTCCTTGTCCCTGCAGTGAGCCACAGCCACCTTCCACCTTTGCAGGAGACCCGCCAACACTAGCAGGTAAGTCTGGTTTAGTCTTCTATGGGGTCACTGCTCCTTCCCCTTGCATTCTGATGTGCAGATTACTTTGTGTGTGCCCTCCAAGAGTTTCCCCCAGTCCTGTCAAAGTCCTGCAGTCAAATCCCACTAGGCTTCAAATTCTGATTCTCTGGGAATTCCTCCTCCTATTGCCAGACTTCCTGGTTGGGAAGCCAGACGTGGGGCTCAGAATCTTCACTCCAGTCGGTGGACTTCTATGATATAATTTTTCTCCAGTTTGTGAGTCACCCATCCAACAGTTATAGGATTTGATTTTATTGTGATTGCACCTTTCTTACCATCTCATTGTGGCGTCTCCTTTGTCTTTGGCTGTGGGGTATCTTTTTTGGTGAGTTCCAGTGTCTTCCTGTCAATGATTGTTCAGCAGTTAGTTTTGATTCCTGTGCTCTTGCAAGGGGGAGTGAGCACACTTCTTTCTACTCCACCATCTTGAACCAGTCTCCAAATTTGACTTTAAAACAGGATAAATACTACACACATGCACACATGTGTTGTGTACACAGGCCCAGCAGAGGCTAGAATTCAAATAATTTATAGTATTTAGAATTGAAGAGAAATGACTGTACAAAAAAAAATCCTGTTAGATGTTCATTAAAAAACTGGTTTCTTTTTTTAATGATATTTAGAAGTAAATATTCATAGAAAAGAAAAAACTTAAAAGAAGATTGAATCTAATGAATACAGGCCTCCCTTAGGCATTTTTGCACAATCCCAGTTAGAGAGAATGAAGGTAAATAACACAGACAATTATAGGTTTTCTATCTTATTTTTAAAAAGTAAAAATTATTCTCCATGCCTCATTGGCTAATAATATGTAGAATCTGAACCTCTAAAATTATCTGATTTGATGATTTGAAAAGATCTAACAATTAGTTGGAATATGGTGAAAATGGCAATTCCTGAATTAAATAGATAGTTGATAGAGATGATAGATAGATAGATAGATAGTAAGAAGTTAATAGATAGATAAATCTATAAATAAAGCCATGCAGTGTTTTATCCCATTATTTTAAATGCATCATAAGAATGTGAAATACTAGAGATGAAAAAATTAGCCAAGTAACAACTGTATGAATATTTCTAAAGTATAGAAACAACAACTTGAAAAGAAGTTTCTCAGTGTTGTGCAAATGCTCAGGATGTGCACATTGAAAACTTAAGACATCATACCAATTCTGCTAATAAATGTGAGGAAAAGATCTTGGCTTTGTATTATAGTTCAGGGACAGTGTCTTGAGCAAATTAACCTCTTAAACCTCAGTTTCCTAATCTGATCAATGGGGCAGATAACCTCATGACTTTTGTGAGAATTAATTCAGATCATGTGAGGAAAGCCCAATGACAAGACAAAGGCATGTAGCATAATAAACACTCAACAAAGCATAGCTAGTGAAATACACTAAAATATGAATTTGGGTGCCCTGCCTTTCAACTCCTCTCGCTATAAGCTTAGTTCTATAAAATCAAGAGATCAAACTAAGGCTCTTAGAATACTAACTTCTGTTCCTTCTAATTATTAAATACTGTTTTTTTAATTAGAATATTCTTGGTCAAAAGGCTATTGTGTATATGTGTATGTATGCCCGTGTGTATGTCTCTCAAGTAAGCAATGGAGGGTGAAAAGGGGGGCCTGGATTTTGGAAAAAAATTCATAGGACATAAGCTGAGCAAATATTGCTTACTCTATTGATCCACACGTACTGCTGTTTATAATTGTGATAGGGCTTATTTTACCTCTGTTGTTGCAAGTTAAAATTTATAAGTGAAAGTTGGGCCAGAAAAAAACAATGTATTAATGATGTATGTGGTGTAAAGGTTTTATTGTTTTACTTTTGATTACAAATGAACCGAGATGATGTATCACAGAATCTTTGAGTTGCAAAGAATCTTAGCAACTCTTTTCAATCCAATTGCCTATTCCCTACTTTTCTATTTAAAATATTTTGTGTGAATATTCCTTACCCTATTATGGCCAGGTATTAATAAGTGATGAATGCACTAAATAATGATATCCTTAAGTAGATTACATAAGAAAGAACAGCATTGTAGATAAGCAAAATAGAGGAAGAAAATTTTCAAAAGAGGACTTTATTGCTGGAATGAGGATTGTTAAAATCCACGGCTCAAGAAATGTATAGCTTTGTTCTTTTTTTATAGTTAGCAACTTTATCTTGGGATTTCTGAAAAATGATACATATTAAACATAAGCTGGGATTTTCAATACCCAATTAACTTTGAATACAAGTTGGCCTATGAAAAACAGAGCCTATTTAGCCTAGCTTTAAATATATCCTATTTTTTAGTATAGAATTAAAGAATTCTGACATTTCTTAGTCAAAGATGACCCTCACTTGACAATGTTATTATCTGTACATGAATGTGGCTATTAAGTCTGAATTATCTCAAACTATTCAACTGACTATGTGTAGAATATTCTGTTAGCTTTCTGTTAGAGATGCATATATTAAGAGAAACTGAAAAAAATACAAATAAATAAATTGCTTTTCCTATGACCTGTCTGGTACCCAAGCACAAAAAGAACCATCCATTTCAATTCAGTTCAGTTCAATTCAATTCTGCTTGATTCGATTTGATTCTATTCAAAGTGACTTGATTTATTCAACAAATATTTCTAGAAAGGTGTAAAAAAGTTAAAAAAATAATCTCTTGGCTTCTCGAGAGTTATAGTTAAATACCACTAGGACTCAAAGAAGTTTACATTCCATCTAACCCAATTTGGGAAGACGTCTTAGAATAGGTGACATTTAAAATTAGTTTTGAAGAAAGGGTAGTGCTGACAGAGGCAAATATGGGAGACAAATCTTTGTTGGCAAATAATCAGTTAAAGTAAATCCCTGATTCTAGAAGAGTTGGGAAGTTCAGAGATGAAACTTAGACCTCTAAGTATGGGAAAGAGGAGCGTGCCTGAGGAAAGAAAATTCGTGAGACCTCAGTTTTGTTTGGTCGAGGTCCAGATAAGTAGTTATACTTAGTTCTGGAGACTGTCATGAGAAGAAGAGGGATGTGAAATTTCTGTGAAAAAAGAAACTAATGCTAGAGATAGAGGAATGATTAAGTGGAAGTGTCCACAAGACAGTATGTGAGCTTAAAACATTGGTCCAGGCTAGACGATGAAAGGCCTGACATTGACCCTTCACAGGTTTTTGCACATTGGATCTCTGGACTGTTTTCCTTCCAAGCATTCATTCGTGCTGCTTCTCCATCCTGCCAAACCTACAATCAACCAGTCTTTCAAATCCCAACATTTCCACCTCTGCCACATTTACTCGTTATTACTACCTTGTATGGCACACAGTTACATATCAGGTATTCAATAAATATGTTTGATTAATAATTTAAATTCCTCCTTCTCAAAAGGTTTCAACATCCACAGCTTGTGCTGCACAACTTCCAATGAACTTTGATTGCTTTATTTGTGCTTGCTTTAGATCTCAGAAAGTTATCCAAGTTTAAGTTTGTGCTTTGGACTCAATTGTGACCCCCAAATGTCATATATTGAAACCATAATCCCCAATGTGATGGCATTTGTAGATAGGGATTTTGGAAGGTAATTAGGTTGATATGAGGTCATGAAGTCATGGGGTCCTTATGATGGGATCAATGGGACTTAGTATCTTTATAAGAAGAACTAGAGACCATATCAGTCTCTCCCTCCCTCCCTCTCTCTCTCTCTCTCTTTCTCTGACAAGTGAGTATATAGCAAGAAGGTAGCCTTCTGTTTCTCTTTACTATATGAAGATACAGCAAGAAGCCAGGAAGATGGCTTTCACCAAAACACCATGCTGGCATCACGATCTTGGACTTTTCAGACTCCAGAACTGTGGAAGGTAAAGGTCCTTTGTGTAAAGCCAAGCAGTGTATACTATTTTGTTATAGCAGCCTGAGATAAGACAGGTGGGAATTATGTTTTCTGCCTCTAACTATTGTCCTTCCTTTCTATGTCCTTTCAGAGTTTTGGACAGGTAATGCTGAGGTAATCAGTCCATAGAGAAATCTATACTATACTGGATAATATTCTTTAGGGATTGTTTTGAATTGATAATATGATATAGTAGCTTTAAAACTTTTTTGAAAAGTGAAAAATCAAAAAAATTAACCACAACCTTACTATTGACATATTGTTGCAAATACCTGTTTTAATTAATTTGTGTTGCCTAATACTGTTCTATGACATGGATATACAATATTTATTCATTCTAGCAATTCTGAACCTTCGATTTTTTTTCTAGTAATATTTTTGTCATTATTAACATTGCTGCTCTAAAGGATCTTAAAAATCTCTACCATAGAACATATGCAAGGTTTTCCTTAGAGCATATATTTTAAAATAAAATTGTTAGGACATTATGTATGGTTATTCAACTTTACTAGAAAATTGCACATTTTTACCCTCATGGTTTCGGCAATTAAAGTTTCCACATCAGTGAAAAGATATTCTAGGTGCTTGGATCAACATTGTACTACTAGACTTATTTTGACAAACTGATGAGTGTAAAATTATATCTCATTGTGGTTTTAAATTGCAATTTCCTCATCGATGAGGTTGTCAATATTTTTTTATGTATATTGGTCATTTAAGTTTCCTCCTCTGTGGATTGTTTTTTTGAGTACCTTGTTTGAATTATTCTTAATGCCACAAAGCAATTCTTTTTACACTTTGGGTCCTGTTTATTGTCCATTCATGTGTGTTCTGAATACTTTCTTCCATATCATGGATTGCCTTTTCACACTATTTTTGGTGGCTCTGTATCCACATGTAATTTTAATTTGTAGAATTTGACAAATTTTGTGGTTCATAATTTTTGTGTGTAACACAAACAACAGGAAATCATAAAGATAATCCCTTATTTCAATCCACAGAATTCAAACAGGAGACTGCCATTATTTTCATAACCTAAATGAGAAGTCTTCTTGTCTTATATAGAGTTAACAATAGTTATCTCTATATAATTAGTCCCAAATTATTAATATAAGTAATATACTACATCCTGATTGAGATCTGTGGAAAAAGTTACTTCCATGGTAGAGGGAAGTAGTTTTCTATGTTCAATGACTTCGGCTATAGAGCTATGATAAACTTGGTATATTAGTTACCTACAATTACATAGCAAATTGCCATAAAACCTAGGAGCTTAAAAAAATGTATTTTCTTGGCCTTCCCTTGTGGCGCAGTGGTTGAGAGTCCGCCTGCAGATGCAGGGGACAGGGGTTCGTGCCCCGGTCCGGGAAGATCCCACGTGCCGTGGAGCAGCTGGGCCCGTGAGCCATGGCTGCTGAGCCTGTGCGTCTGGAGCCTGTACTCCGCAACAGAAGAGGCCACAGCAGTGAGAGGCCCGGGTACCACAAGAGAAGAAAAAAAAGAAAAAAAATAGTATTTTCTCATGATTTCCCTGGGTCAGAAACCTGGCATGGCTTAGTGGGGTGTCTCTGTCTTCAGGTGTCTTAGAAGTAGCAGTTAAGCCGTTGGCTGAGGTTGTGATTCTATGTGAAAGCTATTCCAGTCATAATCCATTTTTAAGTTCACTCATGGCGTTTTTGGCAAGATGTAGTTCTTCCCTGATTATGTGACTAAAAGCCTCAGTTTCTCCTGGACTGTTGGCTGAAGGCTCCCTCAGTTCCTCCCCCCCGGGCCTTTCCATAAAGCAACTCACACCATGGCAGCTGGTTTCCTTAGAGCAAGCAAGTGAGTGAGAACATCTAAAATGGAAGCCACCGTCTTTTGCTAACCTCATTTCAGAAGTAGCATCTCATCACTTTCACAGTGTTACATGTGTTAGAGTGAATTACTAGGTCCAGCCCATGCTTAACAGGAAGAGATTATACAAAGGCATGAATACCAGGAGGTACAGATCACTGGGAACCATCTCAGAGGCTACCTGCAATACCTGGCTTGGACCTACATGCTTAATCATGGGCCTAATCATGCCTAAATCTGAATCTGAATCTTGGGTTGTACCATATTTTGGTTGATTATGTGTTACAGGTAACCAAAGCAATAATGATAGTCTCTGGATTAAACTGAACCAGCTCCATGGAGAAAGAAATTCATTTTTCTTTTTAAAGGTGGAAAAGACCTTTGTATTACAATGTTTGAGGGAAAAAATGGGAAGTCTTTTAACACAGTGGCTCTTCCTACTAGTAGATGCAATCTCTTCCAACTGTTTAGTCAGATTCAATTATTCAAATCCTCCCTTAATGGAAAGAGCCAGGAAGAGAGAGTTGGAGAAGAGGAACAGTGCAGTGTAAGCAGTTCCTCTTGTACAAGTTAGCATTTCCAAAATGCTAGGAAGTGTCATACTAAAGTAAGTGCATGAGTGTGGATGGGGAGGATAATTGATGTTGCTTATGTAATGTGTTTTAAGAAAAGTAGAAACTGGCTCATTTAAAATATCTTACTCACTAGGCCTAACCTATGCAAGGACTTCAGCTTCAACTTCTATCAGAGGCTCTGTGGAAAAAGTATTACCCTGTTTATATTGACTGTCAGAACAAAGTTTCCACATTAGTAGAAATCAAGTATCCCAGAGAACTTTCAGCTGGAAAGAGATAAAAGCAGGGTTTTCAAAAGGAAAAAGAAGGACAGAAAGAGTTATGGTAGATGTTAGGGTGCAGACGGTTATGGCAGTGATTAGAAGTGAAAAAAAAAAAGATATGTTAAAAAGGATATTCATGGTTGTGAACAAAAATATCTATCCTATGGTTATATACTACAGATAATGTTAACCACATTTTCTCATTCTTATGTTCATACCCCTTTGCTCTTTGATTTTGTAGCTCTTCAGACAAAAAGATAGAGTTTATTTCTTCACACTTTGAATGTGAGTGGGTCTTATTTAAAATAACAGAGTGTGGAGAAAGTGAAAGTCTGTGTTTTGGCCTTGCCTCAAGAAGCCCTATAACATTTGTTCATATTCCCAAGAAACCTGCCACTTCCATGTGAATAAGTCTGGGTTAACCTGCTATATGAAGACAGACACATGGGCCAGTCAACCCTTTCCCCAGTCCAACAGATTTCCAACCACCAGATAAGTGAGTGAGGTCTTCCTGGATCATCCAAAGACCAGTAGACCTACCAGCTCCCTGCAAACATGTGAGTAAGCCTAGTAGAGTTTAGCTGAATCATTCCAGACTTTAAAAAATTCCTAGCCTATTCACAGAATTTTGAGTTACATAGAGTTATTGTTTGTTTGTTTTTTAATGAATTTATTTATTTTTGGCTGTGTTGGGTCTTCATTTCTGTGCGAGGGCTTTCTCTAGTTGTGGCGAGCGGGGGCCACTCTTCATCACGGTTTGCGGGCCTCTCACTATCGCAGCCTCTCTTGTTGCGGAGCACAGGCTCCAGACGCACAGGCTCAGTAGTTGTGGCGCACGGGTTCTAGTTGCTCCGCAGCATGTGGGATCTTCCCAGACCAGGGCTCGAACCCATATCTCCTGCATTGGCGGGCGGATTCTCAACCACTGCACCACCATAGAGTTATTGTTTTAACCCACACCTTTTTTTGAGTGGTTTCTATGCAGTAGAGGCTAATTGGACATCTATCAAACTTATATACTATTTTACCATTGGCTGGCCTTAGTTTTGTATCCTAACTCTTGTAATAGTCCTTTCCTGCATGCTACAGGTATATATTCTAAGTACTATAGAAATGCCCTTAGTCAAGATTATTCACAGTTATGAGCCTCATTTCCTTGAGAAGTAAGGAAGATAGAATAAGCCACTTTTTGTTTCTCCATCCTAGACACACAGTATGTTGAGATCCTTGCCCAAGGTAATTTATTCATATGGAGTCCTACCAAAATATGGGATTTGCAGAATGTTAATACCCTTCAAGGTCTTAGTGGCATAAACATTACCTGTCCTTTGATTGATTTCACATTTCTAAATAGCTATCATTTTTATTTGCAGGGACCCGTATTTCTGTAGAGCCTAATAATATGCCTATGATTACTCAGATTCTCATCTTTACCTCACTGGGTCCCAAATGTTACAGTACATTGGAATCAACTGGGCATCTTTAATAAAAAATACTGACGTCTGTGTCCCAACACTAGACGTTCAGATTTTTTTGTTTTGTTTTGTTTTTTTTTTGTTTTTGCGGTACATGGGCCTCTCACTGTTGTGGCCTCCCCCGCTGCGGAGCACAGGCTCCGGACGCGCAGGCCCAGCGGCCATGGCTCACGGGCCCAGCCGCTCCGCGGCATGTGGGATCCTCCCGGACCAGGGCACGAACCCGTGTCCCCTGCCTCGGCAGGCGGACTCTCAACCACTGTGCCACCAGGGAAGCCCAAAACTCTTTCTTTCTTTCTTTCTTTCTTTCTTGTTTTCTTTGTTTGTTTGTTTGTGTTTCTTTCTTTCTTTCTTTCTCTCCTTTCTTCCTCTTTCTCCCTTTCATTCTTTGTAATTCAAAAGGTTACTGCCTTCAATTTTCCTGTTTAAATCTCAATCTGTTTTGTTTGCCAGTTTGTCATGATTATCCAGTGCTGGGTGTGTGACATAATAGATAAAGAAGTGAACCTTAGGAGAAAAAAGAAGAACTAGAAGACTCTTGCTAGGAGACTAGACTTAGTCCACACAGGCTACTATGACAAAAATATCAGAGACTTGGTGGCTTAAATAATGCACATTTATTTCTCCCAGTCCTGGAGTCTAGGAAGTCCAAGATCAAAATGCCAGCAGACGGGCTTCCCTGGTGGCGCAGTGGTTGAGAGTCCACCTGACGATGCAGGAGACACGGGTTCGTGCCCCAGTCTGGGAAAATCCCACATGCCACAGAGCGGCTGGGCCCGGGAGCCATGGCCGCTGAGCCTGCACATCTGGAGCCTGTTCTGCACAATGGGAGAGGCCACAACTGAGAGGCCCGTGTACCGAAAAAAACAAAAAGCCAGCATATTCAATGTCTAGGGAGGGCCCCTTTCCTGGTTCATAAATGGCTGTCTTCTTGTTGTGACTTCACATGGTGGAAAGGACAAGGGAGCTTTCTGGAGTCCCTTAATAAAGGCATTAATCCCATATATGAGGTGAGGGCTCCATTCCCATGACCTAATTGGCTTCCAAAGGCCCTACCTCCAAATACCATCACACTGATGGTTGGATTTCAAATATAAATTGTGGGATAAACAAACATTCAACCTACTGCATAAGGATAGAAACTTATCCTAGTAGGACAAACCCAGAAATATACTTTGTACTGACAGTTTTAGCATGAAAAAAGCCACCATTATTATTATTGTTGTTGTTGTTGTCATTGGCATTGCTGTGATCATGGTATTTATTATTTTAATGGACAAAAATTACTTACATAATGTTGCTCATTGAATTTTAACAACTCAGGAGAGTCAATGGGAAGGAGGCCATAATTATTTTCCTGCAGCTGAGAAAACCATAGTTCAGAGGGTTTAAAAAATGGCCATTTCAGAAATGAATGTTATGTAGATACAAATAAGTCAGATCTAGGAAGTATGCTATATGTAGGCACATCTCAGGAATCTGGAGAAAGCCAATCTCTTTTAAGGTATATCATTAAGCATGAGGTACAAAAATCTCCCAGAAAAAGAAAGATTTTGAATCAGGGACAAAGCAGAGAATAAAGGGGAATAAGGTTATGGCCCTGAGAGAAAAATTCTAAGATATATGTATATTTAGGACAAAGGTCAATTCTAGCTAGTCCAGTATTTTAGCATAGAGTTGGTGCTATATATGTATTTTAGGCATTTAGTTAAGTATCTTGTAACTCCATAGAAGGGAATAATGTGGGTAAGGAGTTTGGGTAGATCCTAACTATGTCCTTGAAAGCAGATCTTTATCTATCTAACTTCTGTGGAGTAATTATCTTATTTTCCTATATTGCTGATGTGACTGTAATTTGAAAAGTTACCTTCCTGAAATTGAGATGGGTTACAACTCTCACTGTTTTCTGTCTGTCATTCATTTCTTTTCTCATAAGATGTCAACATGAATTACTGCTCTTCAACTGAGTCAACACTGTTGACTTTACAGAGTGTTGTTAAACTTTCCTGTGCCTCTTAATCACTTTGAGGGGGGGCTGTAAAAATACATTATAAGAGGCTCGTCTCCAAGAGTTTTAGATTTAGCAAATGGAGGCTAAAAACTTGCATTTCTAACCATTCCAGAGTGACACTGATGCTGCTGATCTTAGGCTACATTTCGAGAACTAGAACTCAAAGAAACTAGCGTCAAGTCAGTTGCATTTATATTATATGAAATTAGTACTTCAATGAAAATGTAATGGTATATCTAGTCATTCTGTGGCTTTGAATACAGTAGTATGCAAAGCAAGTGGACAATTTCTGTACTTTTTTCCAAAACTAGATTTACTAGAAAGGATCTTCTAGATAGTTACTACATATATTCATTTGGAAATATATGACAAAAAATTAAGCTTTAATGAATGAAAACTACATTTTTCCAAGCATTTCATGGCTCAGCTGTTGACAACTTATTTGTTATTGCTTAATAATTCATCTCTGAAATATGCATGAGATCCATAGTTTCCTAAAGAGATATGGTGATTACTATTCAAAGTCATCATAGTAATGAATAATATCTTGTAAAAGCCAATTACACAATAAGTCAAAGAACGTTGGCCATTTATATTAGGGCATATATTTCATGTCCCTTAAACTATCTTTATTTATTTATTTATTTATTTTTGTTGTACGCAGGCCTCTCACTGTTGTGGCCTCTCCCGCTTCAGAGCACAGGCTCCAGACGCACAGGCTCAGCGGCCATGGCTCACGAGCCTAGCCACTCCGGGGCATGTGGGATCTTCCTGGACTGGGGCACGAACCCGTGTCCCCTGCATCGGCAGGCGGATTCTCAACCACTGCACCACCAGGGAAGCCCCCCTTAAACTCTCTTAATTATCATTTTTCCCAGCTGGATATTTGATAAGAACTGAGGAGTACATAATTGGAGATTAAATTCTATCTGGTATCTGAAGAACAGATTTTCTGTTACTGCTGATTAAAGATGAAACACTCTATCTTAAAAACTGGTAGCAGAGTTGATAGTCTGTTGTTAAACCCTACAAAGCATATCTAGTATTCTTATTATACTAACATAATTCAGAAATATTATGTGATAATACAATTTTAAAAATTGATCTGTGTTTTGTTGTGTCTTAAAAATGGGGCAGAGGAATAATATTTTTTTTCCTAGACTGGTAGCAACTTGCATCTATAATTCTTTTTTTTTAACTTTTTTTTTAAGAATCAATTTTATTTATTTATGGTTTCATGGGTTATTTGTTCATTCTTTCTATGAGTTTGTATGGTCACCAAGGCAATCCATTACCATAAGGCAGTTGTATCACTTTGTAGTCATCCACATTGATGTCTCAGTCAGACTCCCCAGTCGTGACTCTGCAGAGCTTTTCCTATGAAAATACATTGGTTAGGGGCTTCCCTGGTGGCACAGTGGTTAAGAATCTGCCTGCCAAGGCAGGGGACATGGGTTCCATCCCTGGTCCAGGAAGATCCCACATGCTGTGGAGCAACTAAGCCCATGAGCCACAACTACTGAGCCTGCGTACCACAACTACTGAGCCTGTGTACCACAACTACTGAAGGCCACACACCTAGCGCTGGTGCTCTGAAACAAGAGAAGCCACCACAATGAGAAGCTCGCTCACTGCAACGAAGAGTAACCTCCACTCTCCGTAACTAGAGAAAAGCCCGCGTGCAACAATGAAGACCCAATGCAGCCAAAAATAAATAAATAAATAGATAGATAGATAGACAGATAAAATACATTGGTTAAATACAGCCTTTCATCCAGACTACATATATGATTTCAGGTTATATGACAAATTTGGAAAGCATTAATTATACTTTTCTAATCACTGAAGTTTAATATCTAGGTAGTTCACTTTAGACAGAGTGCTGAATGAGAGGCAACCTCCTGAAATAAGAATGTGTATCTCTCAGTGGGGACTTGCTGACATATTTCACAGCAACAGCATCACCAGCCATAATCACATCACCCAGATCATTTTAATGATACCAAACTTTAAGTCAGGTAAAGGAGCCATGCACAGCGTGATTCTGGAAATTGCTATCTTTTTAATCAAAAGAAATTATAACTCCATAGAGACTTTTATCTCTAGAATTAAATGTGCTGCTGAAGTTTTATATCTCTGTAATACTACAAAAGAATATTCTTGCCATCTTACTGATGGATTTGCAGTAGCTAAGTCAGATTCACAAATAGCTGTCATTAACTCCAAGAAGACGATTTGGCCTCAAATATATGCGTATCCTCTTTAATTTATATACCTTAAACCCTCACTAGTTCAATCCCTCATAAAAGGCCAAAGTAATTCACATGAAAGATATCTGCTTATCTTACCAAAGAGGTTTTTTATTCATCTTCTCTTGATTATGTTTCTAAAGCCACACTGGCCTTCCCTTTTCTATAAGGAACTATCTCTAGTGCTTCCTTAGTGCCTTGGTGCTTTCTGTAGCTTATGCTTGGACAGATCCCAAATGCCTTCATGGCTGACACCTTTTTGTCATTTTTTCTCAGTTTAAAAGTCCCTTTGATGTCCCTTCTTTGGTTTATGTATCTAACATCCATATTCTCTCCCAGTCATTTCCACCTGTATCAGTTATCTATTGATGTGTGATAGGCCACTTTAAAATTTAGAAGATTAAACCAGCAGCTATTCATTATTTCCCACAAATCTATGGACAATTCTATGGATTTGGGGATGAATAATTCTAATTATCAAGGCCAGGCAGATTCAACTGTTCTCAGCTAGGTTTTTTCCTGCATCAAGTGGTGAATTGGTTGGGGACTGACTATTCTAGGATGACTTCACTCACATATCTGGTAGTTCGCTGGATGATGTATGGGTTAATGCTGGTGTCAGGCTCATATATTCCTCATTATCCAGCAGGTTATGCCAGGTTTGTTTTAAAAGAGCTAGTTGAAGCACATGAGAAGTTCTGAGACTCATTCACAGAAGTGGCACTCTGTCACTTCCATCACAGTCTCCTGCCAAAACAAGTCACAAAGCCAACCCAGAGTCAAAAGGTGACAAAACGACCATACTTGTTGATGGGAGGAACTACAAAGTCATATGACAAAGAGTGTTGATATATGGAGAGCTAGAGAATTGGGACAATTTTTGTATAAATTCTATGACATTACCTTATGGTATTTTCCTCATAACTTTTAACATCTCTGAAGTTATGGCTTTTGTCTTTTAATTTGTTAATTATTTTCTTCTTCACACGAATTTGAGCTCCATAAGGAGATGAACCTTAATTGACTTTTTTATTATCCTTGTATATATAGGGTCTAAAATATTGTTTACCAAGTTATTCTTCAACTTTGTAATGATAAAATAGATGAATGAGTTCACTGGCATTATATATCTCAAATCCTTCTCAATGTCTATTGTTCTTTTATCAATAAGTTAAAGGATACTCATCCCTGACTCAAAAAAGAAAGTCTCCACACACTAGAGTCTTATAGAAACTGATGAAATATACTCAGAAAGGAAATGCAAATATATATGTTTCCATTACCTTCCTAAGAAGATTGCTGTTGGCATCTTACCTTATTTTCATTATGTGTCTGAGCAAAAGTTTCTTTTTTGCCTCATATAACTGTGACCTTTCAGAATTCAAGAAAACTAGGGAAAAATCTCAGCAGATGAAGAGGTCTCCAGGTCATGATCCACAATATGTAACCTAGACATGGCAGCCAGGAAAAAGCTTCAAAGCTTTGTCTGCCAAGGAGGCAGCAGTTCAGGATGAGCCAGCAATGTGAGAAACTTAGACATTTTCTTTCTTTTTCTGCATCTGTGTGGGAAAAGAGAAAAGGCACTGCCATATTTGAGAGCCAACCGTCTGCAAAGTATTTTTTAGGTGCTTTACAGAGTTCATTTCCCCCTCACAATAAAAATCTGTTCCTATACCAACTTTAAAGATATGGCACTAAGAAAAGTTAAGTAATTTGCCAAAGACTATTTATCTTGAAAGGAGTCGAAGGGGAATTGAATCCCAAGACCTCCTCTTCCACCATGTTCCAGGAACTATTAAAAATAGAAATAGCAATTTATATAAATAGAATATTAATTTGTTTCTTGTCAGAGAAGAATAATATTTTAATGGAATTAACTAAAAAGCCTAGACACAGATAGATAAGAGCCTGTCCTAAGATACACAGAGTCAAATGAAACAATAGGATCAGGATGAAACATGATTGTTACTGAAAGTGGGGTCCAGCTTCTCACCACTCAAAAGCCAATAAAGAGGCAAGTTGGTGGAAAGGAAAGTTTGCTTTATTTTGGAGGCCGGCATCCTGGGGATGGGGGGCAGATGGCAGACTCCTGTGCAAAGGCCAACTTACTGCAACTGACAGTCAGTGGGCAAGAGCTTTTATAGGTGAAGGAGGAGGTTACATGTAGAAACATCATAGTCAGCTCTGACAGTCATCTGGAAATTTGTCATTGGTGGTCTGATCAGCATTATCTTGATTGTTTTAATTACAGTGAATCTTCAGTTCCAGGGTCTGTTTTTTCCCATTTCCTTGAGGCCAATTCTTGGAATTGTGGCAGCTTATGTCATGGCTACAGCCTGGTCATCATGTAGTTAACTTCTTCCACCTGGTGGGGTTTCAGTATCTATGAGACAGCTCACAGGACATGGCTCAGAATATTATCTGTAGCCCTTGAAGAGGAACTAAAAGTCCCTGACTTAGCTTAATGACTAAACTATTATTTTTTAGTCTTTCCTTTTCTTTGCTTCTGCATTTTCTCACTTCTCAGATTCAACTTATTCTTTGGCTAAAGATTTTCCACAGACAAAAGGCAGGATGAGAACATGGGAGGGAGGGGGGCAAGAGCCATACGGTCCTGCTCTGTTTCATGATTAGTGATAGAATTAACCAAAATACCTGGTAATCATAATACACGGTATTCAAAATCTGAAACCCCATGTTATAAGTTAAAGTGCCCAAGAAAAAATACCGTTTTTGACAGTAATAATGAAAACAAGATAAATAAGGAATAAAGGGGTCACTGAGAACTTAGGCATCACAGTCTAAAGGAAACACAAACATGACAATATATTATGATGTTGTTCAAAATGAAAGAGAAAGATAATGATGCTAAAAATGAGTATCACCCAGGATAGAGTAGTAGGAGCAAAGCTGCACAGCTGTACTTCTCAAAATGTAATGTGCACACAAATTACCTGCTGAGGATCAGGTTAAAATGCAGATTCTCATTCCATTTATTTGGATTAGACACCAAAATCCTACATTTCTAACAAGTTCTTTATGAAGTGAAGGCTGCTGGTCCAAGAACCACACTTTGAGAATCAAAGGTCTGCTTGTTTAACAAA
Source organism: Mesoplodon mirus (assembly GCF_964341445.2). NCBI lineage: Eukaryota > Metazoa > Chordata > Mammalia > Artiodactyla > Ziphiidae > Mesoplodon > Mesoplodon mirus. The sequence goes on from NC_138983.1 coordinate 20,786,597, forward strand.
AGCATTTCAGTACAATTATAGGGCACCTAATAAATGAAAAAGAAAGATTTATGGCTGAAAATCTCTCACACTCACACTCTCATACTCACTTTCTCTTTCTCATACATCTACATGCATGTACTCCATCAAAATATATGACAAAATATGCAATAGGATTAGGAAAATAAGTAAAATACTGTTTCCAACCACTCAGAGAATTTAAACTGGTAATTTAAATCAAAATAAAAACTGAACTGTTTGGAAAACCTACAAGTTAATGGTTTAATTTCATGGTTGGTAAGGAGCATGTATTGCTATTTACTTACATGTTTTGGTTATTCATATAAATACACCTATGTTTCTGGAATTCTTTAATTTGGATGGTAGATTCACTATACTGGGTTTTGGTCAGAGGTGAACACACAGTTATTGATCTGTTACATAAATGGCTTCCTGACTAAGGGCTCTTATATATATAGTTCCAGACCAAGCATGGGTTGCATGGCTGATGCCTACAGAGAATTCTGCCTTCTTTACTAGTTAGAAATTAGTATTTAAAACTTAAGTTTCCTCCTGTTTTTTAAGATCTAAAAGAAAAAGAATCAGGCTGAGAGTAACAGGGAGAATTTAAAGGTGGTTTAAAGAAACTAAGGTAATCTAAAAGGTTTGAAAATGAGTTATACAAAACTAAAAGTACACCTTCTGATTGAGCCTTGAGACAAAAAGCATTAGTAGTTCTATTAAAGTACTTGAAGAATTGTGTTAAAAAGCACCGAAGGTGCATTTTCTACCTCTATGCAAAGTGAAAAAGTAAGTGATGTAAGTTTGATATTTAGATTTCACTTAGCATTGAAGAATTGCCTACTTATGCATGGGCGTTCTTCAGTGGAGAAACAGGCTATGCCAAGGAGGCTATGCAGGTTAGTCGGGTTCTTTCAGGCTGTAAAGAATTAAACATTCTCAGGTTATCTCAGGCAGAGGATTTTACTGTCAAGATTCATGGGAACAGAAGGAAAGGAAAATTGAAATGCTAGGATTCCTGGAAGAAAACTTCCTACAATCCAGTCATAGATTATGACTGGGAAGTACCTCTAACAGTCAAATAGCAGGGACCCTAGAGGCTGCCATCACAGAAGAAAGACTCCATGGAACCTTATTGTCCCCTGTAACATTATAACAATTTAACTATTCTGTATCCCTGATTCTGTTTTTGCTGCAGCCTTTGATGTTCTGAACCATCATATGCATATTATGTTTTAAAAGGTTTTGAGCTGAGGGGGTGTGTGGTGTATCTCATAGGTTTAGATGGTCACTGATACCATTTTGGTCAAGCATAGCTCTCCTGCCTTGTTACCAATGGGCCACTGGCCAGCCTTTAAATCACTAGCCCTTGAGACAGATACCAGCATTAGTCAAAAAAGCTAAGTCAAGTTAAGAAGCCCACATGGTCAACTTTCCTCAGTAGGAATGTAGACACAAAAGACATTCAAAGCATAATAGGCTGCTCTACAGTACACTTTTAGAAGACTATCCTTTGAGATCTTCAAAAATAGGACTTCCAACAAACTTCCTCGGGTAAATTAGATGGATTTCAAAGGAAAAAAAAAGTGTATCACTATTTAAATCCCTCTCAACTCCAACTCAATTATTGTGAGAATAAAGTAGAAGAAAATCTGTCAAAAGGATCCCACTGAAAGTAGTATTTTCAATATCTATATGCATTTATTTCTATGTTATAAAGAGATACATGTCCTGCAAGGAGTAGAATCAAGCATTTTATAACTGAAAATAACTTTTGAAGTTATTGAAGATAATCTGTTACTTTTTAGATTAACAAGTTAAAGCCCAGGAAGTCTACTTAATTTGCTTATTGATAAATAAGAATTCATGGTAAAGTCAGGTGCTTTTATTTATTCTTGAAAAAAAAAGACTCTTCAGAACTTACTGTATAAAAGGGACTATGGGTAATATACAACCTCTATTTTCAGGGAGGCACATAAAGATATGGGTTTTGTAGATATATGTGGGTTAGAATCTTGGCTCTTCCACTCATTAGCACTGTCCTGGGAAAGTTACTTGTCCTCTCTAATTCTTGCTTTCTTCATCCGTACAATAAAGACAACGGTATATACTTCATGGTTATTGAAAAGTTAAATTAAACATCAGTGAAGAGGCTTAGTACAGAGCTTGTGATAGAGTAGGTGTTCAGTCAATGTAAGTTATCATTACTCTAGTTCACGGTGTATTCTCCTATACTTGCCTTCCATGTTAAAAGTTTATCTAAAAAAACTAACAAAATCAGCAGAGGCAATAATAATAATAATAGTATTAATAATAGCAATAATGGTAATAAAGTATATATGTTGATCCCTTAGTGAAAAGAAGAGGTAGGGAGATTGAATAAAAACTACTTTCTGGGGCTTTGGTGATATAAATGATATACACAGTTCTCAAAATGTAGAGCTTATAAAGCAAACTACCTGAAGAGACTTAAGGATTATGAGATACAGTCAGAGATACAGTCAGGTCTCACTCACACAGAAAGAGTGGGCAATGCCCAATATAGTAAGGGAAGGGAAGTTATCTACATTTGTAAGAAACATAATTTGCTTGTAAAGCAAAGAACAGTCTTTGAGCTAACAGGCAGTCCATAGTCCTGGGTAAAAATCACACTTACTAGCTCTTTGAATCTCTGCAAGTTATTTAACTCTTTAAGCCTTGGATGCCTTATCTATAAAATGAGACTACTAAAAGTATATAAACTTTTAAGATGTTTTTGATAACTTAACAAAATGCATGTTAAAATGCCTGGTACAATATCTAGCACAAAAGAGGTATTCAACATATATTAATCAACTAATCCCTGCCCTGCCTTAGGAATGGAAGACACATAGGTTATGAGGAATGTTCCTCTGAGTTCATGACAGCTTTGGCCAGCTAGGTCAAGTGTTAAAGATCTGGCTGTGCCTTTATCTACAGACAATACAAAGATGTCCTGACTGGGCCAGTTGACCCTTCCTCCCTCTTGGCTGGGCTTTCTTACATAAGAAAATGTGCATGATTTAACCAGTTAGAAAAGCATTTCCCTCCAACAGGAAAATGAGTTATCCTCATTGTCTGCTTGGCTTCTTGCATGACAACTTTTAATGAAAATTTTTATCCTCTTAAGTGTCAGTAAAATCATAAAAAGAAAAAAATAAAACCTGGGGAAAGCCTAAAATCTTAAAGGAAGAATTCTGGTCAAACGAAATTGCTACAAATTTAAAGAGGACAGTTATAAATGTGGAGAGTATACTGAGGTAAAAGCCATATTAATTGTGTCATCCTTTCTGAGGGTTTTCAGAAATGCAAAGTACTGTCTTAGGTTTATCACCAACTGAAGGGATGTTAATTAGTATATCCTATCCTGCATGGAGGTTTTAAACTAATCTCATAAGGTGACTTTTTTTAGAAACTTCATATTCTTTTTTTTTTTTTTTTTTTTTTTTTTTTGCGGTACACGGGCCTCTCACCGCTGCGGTCTTCCCCATTGTGGAGCACAGACTCTGGATGCGCAGGCTCAGCAGCCATGGCTCACGGACCCAGCCGCTCTGCAGCATGTGGGATCCTCCCAGACCGGGGCACGAACCCGTGTCCCCTGCATCAGCAGGCGGACCCTCAACCACTGTGCCACCAGGAAAGCCCAAAAAACTTCATATTCTTAATCAAAAAAATAAAAATTAGATAATTATTAAGGTTCAAGGGCATACTTCAATTTGTAAATATAAGATTTTTAAGAAATTTTAGCTTCCCAGATTCTCTATTAAAACCATTCATTGTTTCCTCCCAAGTGATTATCAATAAAACCTTTGAAATTAATAAATAAATAAATTAGAAAAAAGCATATTGTGCTTACTTTAGAGACAGGAAGAAATAGGAATTAAGTAATCCATCCTGATTTCTGAGATGTTAAAATGTAGGTAAAACATTAGAATTAGTGAAATAGGGCATATGAAAATCACCAGACTCCCTGTTTGGTGCACAGTACACTCTGTATTCCTTGATAAAACTGAATTATACTTCATAGGGTTTTTGGAGGAAGTAGAAGTCTTCAGCTGCAGTTTTCAAAGAGAAAAGTGAAAACAGGCTAAGTTACTAGCATTAGAATCAAGGAAACTGACACCTTGACTCTAGGAGTATAACTAAAGCTTGACTGCTTAACTACAGAGACAGCAGAGTAATACAATTTCTCTCCACCTGTTACCAATCCCTCACAAACGTCTATGAAAGAGAATATATGTGTGTGTGTGTGTATATATATATATATATATATATATATATATATACACACACACACACATATACACATATTTCAAGGGCAGACTCACTACAGTTCCAAGGACCTAGTATAAGACTCAATAAGGATTCATTGTTTGAAAGCATAAGGGTCACATTCAAAGACAGAGTTAGGCCTAAAGTTTGGGTGGGGTTTGATAGAGATTTTGGTAGGCCATGACAAGTTTTAAAGCAATGAAACCTTGGTGGCATGCATGATTTTATTTTACTTAGTTTTTCTTTGATAGGGTAGCTATGGGTGTGACTTATCTAGAAAACCCTAAGAGTGGACAGCTGAGGATAGTAGCTCTAGATTAGATCTCACTCTATTTCTTAAGACTGAGATCAATACAAGAAGAGTCTTTGAGATTCATCACATGTCTTGAGTAGGAATGTAAGTTCCACTTGAAGAACAAGTGAAAGCAGCCTACATTAAAAGAGACACACTGTTATTTTATCCTCCCAGGAGCTCATTTTTAACTGATAGAAAGACTGCTGCCATCAGAAATTTATTGAAATATACAAAATGTTTAATATAAAATTTAGAAAACCCAGGGATTCCTGGAAGCAGATGTTAATTGTTAATGCAAGAGGAGAAAGATATATTGCATTATCTGGAAAAATAATGTACAGTACACTGGAGTATCAAAAATTGTCTTGTATTGGAAAAAATCCTCAAATGTTTTACGTATATTGCCAGGCAAGGGTGAGAGAGAGAGAGAGAGAGAGAGAGAGAGAGAGAGAGAGAGAGAGAGAGAGAGATCCTTGGTGCTGAACAGTTAGGCAGGAAGAGGAATGAGTGCCAGACATCAACACATTTCTGTTCTGCCACTTGAGACTTGTACAATATACTAGGACTGTTATTTTAAAAATGTGTTGATACAATTCTTGTTGTCTTAAATCTTGGTTAAGTTGGATACTTACAAATATCTTCTGGAAGAAATTTAAGCAGAGGAGATAGGTTTCACTTCTGTGTTTTTACAGAAGAGGGAAAGAAAATAACCATGCATTAGTGGTTGAAATTTAACCAGAACAAGAACTCTAAACAACAACATGAACATGAAAATATAATCTTCTTGAAATTTTGGAAATCTTGCCGAGAGGTTTTCAATTTCCACCAGAATTGAGATAGGCAATTGAGATGATTTATATAAATTACAAAACACAAGATGACACCAGTACCATCTAGATTTACACAGGATGAATTTTTGGCTCTCTTTCTACAAATAACTAAAGATAGATGACAGATAGATAGATAGATGACAGATAGATAGATGATAGATAGATAGATGATAGATAGATAGATAGATACATAGATAGATATAGGTGATAGATAACTGTTGCTTTACAGCTACACTGGATCTTAGATACAGGGTTCTTAAATACTGATGAAGTTTAATGATAATACTTGGATGGCTTCAATTTTCTTTTATAAATATGTAGCCTTCCTCATGTAATTTAGAGACAGAAGGGCTAGATAGTCGACTTTTACATTCTACCAGTTTTGATATAGTTAAATAAGAGAAATCATCAATAATGTAAATTAAATCATTCAACATGAAGGAAACAAACACGTATTAAACCCCTACATTATGCCAGGCCATCTACTAATCCTAGACATAACATGGTGAACCAAACAAACAGGGTCCTTGACTTCATGGAGCTTGCAGTGTAGTGAGGAAGAAATAATTAACTACATTCATTTTTTTTAAGTTGTAAGAAAAAAATCCAGTGTATATTTATACAGTGTATATTTAGCTTGTATGATATGGAAATCTAATCTGGGATGGGCTGATGTGTATTTTGCCTAAGGAATGCTGAGATAAGTAGAAAAAATTGAGGTGTGGTGGGTGCCCTGCAGCCCTGCCCAGATTCCCCTTAAAAATTAAGAACTTATTTCCCAAGCTGTTGGAAGTGCTGCCAGAAGTCAGATCTCATGTCTCATCATTCTTTGGAAATTATATCAGCTGAAGAACACTGCTTCACTCGACTTCACACCTCCTCCCAGAGGCAACCCACTCTGATGAATGATCAGCTCAGGACTATAAAGACCCAGCAGCTCATCCCAACATGGCACAAATCTGAAGGGCCATTCCACCTCCAAATATTCCCTTGGGGTTGGCTGAGGCCTTTTCCTATCTATAAATGGTGGAACAAATTGTAGCATTTACATATATTATTCATAAGATTATTGGTATTGCAACTAAGGACAGAAGTGTCCAGCTTCTATAATGAAGAAAAAACTAAAATTTTATTATCATAACTCTTGCTATTAATCATCTAAATCTTCTAAAACTTATTTACATACATTGAGTTTCCCTACCCTAATATGACAGCCACATCTGAACACCTGATTGTGATTAGTCCAAATTGAAATGAACTTGTCCACTAGGTTTCTCAGGGGAGATAGCTCAATAATTTTTATATTGTTTATATGTTGAAATTATAAAATTTTTGAAAAACTTAGTTAAATATATAATTAATTTCATCTTTTTTCTTTTAATTTTTAAAATAATGAAGACTAGAAAATTTTAAATTATGTATGTTTTAGCATTATATTTCTATTGGAGAGCACAGGTCTATACAAAGACTCGATTTTAATGTCTTGAAGTTAGGAAGTCTAGAGAATTTGAGGACCAACAATCAAAAGTAGGTGGTAGGCTGTTTGAAATTGAGTTTTATAAGAGATCTGTGAAATAAAACTTGTGAACATTAGAGTAAGTTTTTGAGATAGATTAATAAAAATGGTAATTCTATATAAGGCGGTCAGTGAATGAAGATGTTAGATGATTTAACTATTTAAAATCTGGAGTCTTGAAAAATTATGATTTACATAGGAATGTCAGGATGTAAAATGCTTCATAAATATGGAGAGAGAGAAAACATCAGCAAATGATAGTAACAAATAGGACTTGTGGGTTGTCGCGTGCACACACATACACACACACACGCCATGTCTATTTATAAGGAGCGAGAGGGATGTCCTTCTTCAGTTTTGGAATAAACTCTAGAGGTGAAGTTTTTATACGAGGGGGGAATAATGTTTTGAAAGTGACACAAACCCAATCTTCTACCTCTGAGGTACAGAGTTGAAGAAATACAAACAAGCCTCATCTTGAGGGAGAATAGGAAAAGGAGTGTCGTTACAGACCAGTCATATATCAGTAAAGGGGTAAAAGGCACAAATTCTCAGAAACTATTAACACAATTGCTATCCTGAGTAGATGATCACAAAGTCCTGGTAGAAAGATTTGAGATGGTAGGGAATTGGATCTGAGTAGGAGATGTACAGAGTAGTATGAGAATAAGCAACTGAGTTTGATAATGGAGAGACTGGATTCTGACAATGACTAATATAAACAAGAATGTGAGAATGGAATTAATCCAGGGAGTCTCTAAGTAGAAAGTGAGCCACAAGACCTCATGCTGTTGTTCAATCAACTTTCCTTAGTGGTATGATATACTGTGAGACAGTATATCTCAAATTGTAGGTTTTAAGAAGGCAGCTCCTGGGGTTTTAGTATCATATAAGAGCACTAACTGACATGTAGTATAGCTATACATTTACTAGTCAGCATTTTGATTTCTCAGGAGGAAATATCTCTTAGTGTTTATAAGTTTAAGTTGTAGACTCAGACATAATTGGTTTCAGATCATGATTTCTTGTACTATTCCTGTTTTAGTTACCAGCTATGTGGCCTTGAACAAGTTGCTTGAACTCTCCAAGTCTTTTTTTCCTTAATAAAATGGAGATACGAATAGTATGACTTTCATCAATTCTTGTGAAGGTTAAATAAGCTAATTTTAAAAAAGCAGCACTTAACAAAGTGTCTGGCACAGTGCAAGAAAACAATAGTACTAGGACTATTATAACTGTCTCTTTAAACTCAAAAGAGCAAATTCTAACTTACCTTATCCATTTTGACCTTGTCATTCCAGACTTGAAAAATGCATTTATTTTTTTTTTCCTATTAGGCAGGAGTGTTATGGAGAAAGTAATTTAGTCGCTCCATTGACCCCCAGGAGGTCTAACCTTAATATAAGTATTTGTGCAACAGAAAAAAGTATTCATTCTGAACCTATCTCTTATCATCTTTCCCACAGTTTCCCTGACTACATCTTCCTATTACTTTCAAAACTGTATGAAGACTTGTGAATTTTTCATTATCACATGTTTTAGCTAAATGTAAATTCTGGATAATCTGTATACCAGAAATGACTTAAGGGTTTTATAAATGAACAAAATCCATTGGACTCAATCATAAGTCAGATATTTAGAGAGAGAAAAATATGTTTAATGGGACCCAATGGTCTGTTGTCTTAAATGGACAGACATTAAAAATAGTCGATCAGTTATAAGTTTCTTTGTAAAAAAAATCAGTGGCTCCAAGTCAATTTCCCACAAATTTGATATTACTGCACATGGTGAATGTTATTTAAATAGGTGATTTCTCTCTAGATTATGACTGACTTTATTTTAGTGCATAAAACTGTAGTAAGACACCTTTCATTACAGCTCAGTTTTTTATTTTTTTCACAACTTGAATTCAAGTTTAATGATTTAACACTATCATTAACACTAGTATTTACTTTTTGTTTTGGTGTGCAGTTTTCTTTCTTAACATGCCCTATTCCCACATCACAAAATACTTAAAACTTTTACTCTGGTTTTTATGTCCCTTAAAAACTTGATAACAATGATAGCAATCTATTGTATATTAATTATTGTGTACTTGCTTAAATATAAAGCAACATCTTTTTTAACTTTCAAGCAGTGAACCTTATAATACCAAAATGCAAAATGTATTTGAATAGCAATTTTAGATCCAAAATTATTCCTGAAAACACTGATAGAAGTGAAGTACAGGCACATCTCATTTTATTGCACTTTGCAGATACTGTGCGGATTTTTTTTTTTTTTTCAGAATGAAGGTCTATGGCAACCCTACATTAAGCAAATCTATCAGGTCCATTTTTCCACTAGCATTTGCTCTCTTCTTATTTCTGTGCCACATTTTGGTAATTCTCACAATATTTCAAAATTTTTCATTATTATTATATTTGTTATGGTGATCTGTGATCAGTGATCTTTGATATTACTATTGTAATTTTTTGGGGGCATCACAAACCTGGCACATACAGATGGCAAAGTTAACCAATAAATGTGTGTATTCTGAGTGCTTCACTGGTTGGCCATTCCCCCATCTCTCTCCTTCTCCTCAGGCCTCCTTGTTCCCTGAGACACAACAATATTGAAATCAGGACAATTAATAACTCTACAATAGCCTCTAAGTTTTCCAGGGAAAGGATGAATCACACATCTCTCACTTTAAACCAAAAGCTAGAAATAATTGAACTTAGTGAGGAAGTCATGTCAAAAGCCAAGATAGCTGAAACCTAGGCCTCTTGCACCAAACAGTTAGCCAAGTAGTGAATGCAAAGGAAACATTCTCAAATGAAATGGAAAGTGCTACTCCAGTGACCACATGAATGATAAGAAAGGGAAACAGCCTTATTGCTGATATGGAGAAAGTTTTAGTGGTCTGGATAGAAGATCAAACCAGCCACAATATTTGCTTAAGTCAAAGACTAATCCAGAGCTACGGCCCTAACCCTCTTAAATTCTATGAAAGCTGAAAGAGTTGAGGAAGATGCAGAAGAAAAGTTTCAAGCTAGCAGAGATTGGTTTACATGAGGTTGAAGGAAAGAAGCCATCTCTATAACATAAAAGTACAAGTTGCAGCAGCAAGTGCTGATGCAGAAGCTGTAGCAAGTTATCCAGAAAATCTAGCTCAGATAATTCATGGAAGTGGCTACACTAAACAACGGATTTTCAATGTTGATGAAATCACTTTCTATTGGAAGAAGATGCCATCTGGGCTTTCATAGCTGGAGAGGAGAAGTCAATGCTTGATTTCAAAGTTTCAAAGATCAGATAGGCTGTCTCCTATTAGAGGCTCATGGAGCTGGTGACTTGAAGTTGAAGCCAATACTCATTTACCATACCCAAAATCCTAAGACCTTAAGAATTACACTAAATCTACTCTACCTGTGTTCTATAAATTTAACATCAAAGCCTAGAAGACAGCACATTTGTTTACAACATTGTTTACTGAATATTTTAAACCCATTTAGACCTACTGCTCAGAAAAAAGGATTCAAAGTATTACTGCTCATTGTCACTGCATCTGGTCAGTCAAGAACTCTGATGGAGATGTACAATGAGATTAATTTTGTTTCCATGCCTGCTAACACAACATCCACTCTTCAGCCCATCACTCAAGGAGGAATTTCAATCTTCAAGTCTTATTATTTAAGAAATACATTTCAGAAGGCTTTAGCTGCCAAAGATAGAGATTCCTCTGATGGATCTGGGCAAAGTAAATTGAAAACCTTCAAATAACGACTTATTATTCCAGATGCCTTTAAGAACATTAGTGATTCATGGGAAGATATCCAAAAATCAACATTAACAGGAATTTGGATGAAATGGATTACAACCTTTATAAATGACTTTAAGGGGTTCAAAACTTCAGTGGAGGAAGTCATTGCAGATATAGTGGAAATAACAAGAGAACTGGAGCCTGAAGATGTGTCTGAATTGCTGCACTCTCATGATAAAACTTTAATGAATATGGACTTGCTTTTTATGGATGAGCAAAGAAAGTAGTTTCTTGAGATAGCGTTTACTCCTGGTAAGGATGCCATGAAGATTTGAAATGACAACAAAGAATTTAGAATATTACATGAACTTAGTTGATAAAGTAGCCACAGGGTTTGTGAGCATTAACTTTAATTTTTAAAGAAGTCCTATTGTGGGTAAAATGCAATCAAACCACATTGCAAGTGCCAGAGAAATCGTCCATGAAAGGAAGAGTCAATCAGTGTGGCAAACTTCATTGTTGTCTATTTTAAGAAATTCCCACAGCCACCCCACCCTTCAGCAACCACCATCCTGATCAGTCAGCAGCCATCAACACTGAGAAAAGACCCTCCACCAGCAAAGGATTATGACTTGCTGAAGGGTCAGAAGACAGTTAGCAATTTTTAGCAATAAACTATTTTTTAAATTAAGGTGTGTACATTGGTTTTTTTGGATATTATGCTACTGCACACCGAATAGACTACAGTATAGTGTAAACACAATTTTATATACACTGGGAAACTGGCTTTATTGCAATATTTGCTTTACTGTAGTGGTCTGGAAACCAAACCTGCAATGTCTCCAAGATATGCCTGTAAATGGTCTAAAACTACAATCGTTCATTTCTAGTTTAAATTTTTATTTCAGTTTCAGATGATACTCTTTTTGCCATTCTGTTGGAGGTTAAGAGACTTTGAATTCTTTGAATTTCTTTATTCTCAAAAGTATAGTGTTTTCCATAAAGCTATTGACTGAACTAATTCAAAGAACTTAATAGATATAAGCTTGGCAGCCAAGATAGCCTGGGATAAGTATAGGATCTACAGCTGAAAACACACTGTTTTTTGCTTTTTAGCAGCAAGGTAATCTTGAGTAATGTACATAACTTAATTTGAGTCCATATTTTTGCCCATTTGTTTATTAATATACCAGATGGGGTAATGGATCATATTTCAAAGAATTCCTGTGAGAGAAAAAAAAGTCAAATATGAAACTGGTTAGAAATAGATGCCCAATAAACGACACTACATTTTTCTTTACCTCCTTTGACCTATAAAGTGCCTATTTTAGATTATGTCTCTTTGACCTATGGAGTGCCTATTGTAAATTTTGTTGTTTTGATACATGTAATAGTACTTAATCGTATTGATTACAATGATCACATTTTTTAACATCTACTATGAGCTGTTGAAAACAATCCAAAAGATTCATTTTGTCACCGTAATAGAGAACTATGTGAGATCACCTGGACTTTGGAAATTTTAATACTAATTTGTCTGGAGTGGCTCAGTAAGTGTTTTTGCCTAAAATCTAGCTGTGGATTTTGGGAGATAATTCTGGGATTTCTAAACATTTTCTGAACAAAGGGCACTGATCAATCATAGTGTTTACATCTGGGTCAGAGAACAGATTGTTTTATCCCATAATGGTAAAGTCTCCTTCCTTTCTCTAGAGGAGATTTGCTTACATTCCAGGGTAATGAAGGTAATGTCTTTCTCCCAGGCAAAAGTAAGGCAGGTTTGCTAGTAGCCCTTTCCAAGCTCAGTGTTCCTCACCTGTGAAACACACACCTCGAGAGCAGCATCCACCTGCGTCATCTATCACCTCTCAGTGGAAGTTGGGAGGAAAGGGGAAACAATGAAGCTTTTGCTCTGTGCTGTGCTGTGAGAAATAAATTATTAAAATCAAATTTGGCTTATTGTATCTTTACCAACCAAATTTATGGAAACATGACAAACCAGTATAGTGACTTACAGATTATGTGACTACTTGATTTCACATGGGTTAGATGACTTTTTGAATATTACCAGCTATTCACATTTCCTCTGAAGGTTGGGGTTGAACATCAAATTCTGTTTTTAGAATTTGTGTTCCAAACAACCCTTGGTGTAATGCATTCAATTTATTGGAAACCTGGAACTATGGGTAGTTTACCCTAAAGACAAAATTCACAAAAGTATAGGGAAAAAGTTACAGTCCAATGGGAAAGAGCAAGGAAACAGTCTAAATTACAGTTCCAGTGCTGAGGTTTATAAATTATTTCATCCTGGCCTGGCTTACATCATAAAATTTGGAAACTTATATAAGATTAAAGTTTTCAAAATACTTTATAAATAAAAGTCCATTGGAATAAAAAGTAGTTTTGTTGTTGTCATTACTATTATTATTATTATTACTATTATTACATTATCATCATTATTATCACATAGTTTCATGAATTTTGGGTGGTACTGAGACTTTAGTAAAGTTAGCAAAATTTAAAGTTGAAGATAATGGGCTTGCCAAATCGAGTATTTCTTATTAAGCCAATAACATTATTTGTTTAAATAAAAGTAGAATTTATGATACATGATAACCATAATCAAGGACCTGTACTGATACTCAAAATATTTAGTGATTGCCTAGTCTGTATTGGGTATTACTTACCATTCTCATACACTTTAATAGATAAAATCCAACCAGATTAATAATTATTGAGCATTAACCACCAGTAATCTCCTAGGTTAGACTATGTGAGGGAATTTGAGATAAGTAACTCATAGCTCCTCAAGGAACTTATTGTATAAGCACCAAATGTATCAAGCACGAAACATATATATCACCAAAAATATCAATCACCGAAAGATAAGAAGGTGTAAGAAAATAAAAACACTGAAGAGCAGTGGAGCTTTTGTAAAGTTTTATTTGCTAATAAAAACTGAGCATCTACTGTAAACCAGATTCTGTGGTAAGTTCTTTTAACATATTAATTCTAATTTTTACATCAATAATAAAATATAATTATTACTATATATTCCATAAATAAGGAAACTGAGATTCAGACAGGTAAGTCAACAAGAAGTAGTCTGCATTTTAATCCATGTTCATCTGGTTCAGATCCACTATAGTGTATATCTGCACTGCAATTTTTTTAGAGTTGTGAGTAGGTTCATGAGAAATGTTGGTTCTGCATGGATGAACTACAGTGATTAAGCATGCCTGTGCAAGAAATCCTAAAAGAGTTGAGTATACAATAACATTTTAGGTATGAACCAACAAAGAAAATAAAACTGATATGTAAAAAGCCATAAGACCAAAGGTAGCAGCTTTCCTTGTTCATCATTGAAGCCCTGGAGAGAGTATATCTATATCTATAGCTACATCTATATGTACGTCTACATCTACAACTATATCTACAACTATAACTGTATCTATATCTATCTATATCTACCTCTGCAACTATATCTACATGTCTATTTTATGTCTAATTTATGAAAAATTCAATTAAAAAGGCCAACATCAGGTGATGATAGTTTTACTAGAAAAACTTTGTTTTTATTTATGTATGTCAATGTTTGTTTCTTTTGTCTCTTCATGTTAGATAAGAACATAGCTTTCATTTCACTCACTGTCTTTGTATACCCATAGAATTTTAGTGATCATTTTGTAATGCTAAGATATTGATAGATGTTGAATAAAAAATATAGTCTTAAAACAAAAATTAAAATTTATTTTTAAAATGAACAAAATAAGCAAATGACTAAATATTATCAAAGTTGCATGTTAATATAAGCTACTTTATTTTCCTTCTTTTAGTAAACGTATAAGTAGAACTATTCTTATTAAAAGCAAGAGAGACATTATTTCCTTCTTTTATTTCTTGTTCTGAGTGATGATAAACAAATCATTTAATATATTTTATTTCCACCATTCTTATCTATAAAATGACCTGTGCTATTTCACTAATTACATGAGTCAGCTTGGAGAGTAGATGAACATATTTTGTAAGTCATAAAGCACTAAAAATGTATGGATTCTTACTGTTTTTTTCTTTTAAGTCCAATTTATGGTTGTAAGGTTACATTTATAGGTATAAAGTAGCTCTAGGCAAGATTAAATTATGATTTCTGATAATTAAATGTAGCTGTTCCAGAATAGAATGAGATGAAAGAAATCTATCAGGACAATCAAGAGAGGTCTGTCTTTCTAAATATGTCATGCTTGATTTTATATGATGATTATTCTACAAACTTCAAAAAATAGCATTGATGGTATGTCCCAAGACCAACTTAACAAAGAAAATATGAACATAAATCAGGTAGTAGGAAAAGTAATTTCCGTTTTAGAGCATAGAATTGGTCAATATAAGATAGGAAATAGGAACTTGTCCATATTTGGTATAGTTTTGACAAGATATAAAATTTTATATCTTCTTAAATTAAGTCAAAATTATCTCTGGAAAGTATAAGCCCTGGAAGCAACTTATATCTTGTAATGTATGTACTCAGTGGAGTACTGTGTATAGTGAGGAGAGTCCAAAAATTGTGTGTAATTCAATATAGTATGTGATATAATCAAATTTATATCTATTTGAGATTTTTTGTTGCTGTTGTTAAGCATTTGCCAGCCTTTTTACTAGCAAAAAACAGTCCTGTGGATAAAAGAAATTCAAAATTTTATGTTTTCTGCTAACCATGGTTTGCTCTTTATTTGGGGAATCTTTAGTTGTTTTGTTGTGCTCTTCTAGTACAGCTTATGTTTTCTCTAGATTTAATTTAATTGCATTAAAAAAAAAAGATTCGGGCTTCCCTGGTGGCGCAGTGGTTGAGAGTCCGCCTGCCGATGCAGGGGACACGGGTTCGTGCCCCGGTCTGGGAAGATCCCACATGCCGCGAAGCGGCTGGGCCTGTGAGCCATGGCCGCTGAGCCTGCGCATCCGGAGCCTGCGCTCCGCAACGGGAGAGGCCACAACAGTGAGAGGCCCGCGTACCGAAAAAAAAAAAAAAAAAAAAAAAAAAAATTCAGTCAGCATTCCCATCATGTCAAATTTGAAATGTGTTTCATCGATATGTTCCATCTTTAGAGAGATCCAGAAAAATCTCATACGTAATCTCTGAATTGTTCCAAAGGATGTCAACATTACTGGCACAGTTGATGTTCTGTCTCCAGTAAAATATTCAAGTTGTGAGCGATTCATAACCAAAGAGTTCTTTTGGATTTTAACCAAAAGTCTTCCTTGTATACCTTTTTCATTACCAATCATGTTATCACCATTATCATATGTTTGCCCCTAATAATCTGTAAAATTATTTAAAGAAGACTGAAATGTTTTTATTTTTAAAAATGTAATTAAATAATGTTAAATATTTTTATACCAAATAATGGCAATGCTAGTGTTCAGTGACCAGCTAGCTGCTGATGTAGAGAAAGAACTAGAATCACACTTCTCACATATTATGTCTAGACATACTTACACACACACAGACTTTTAAGGGCAGTATGAATTGTTTAATATGGCAAAATATTCTTCAGGCACCATGTGAAGATGGTGTTAACTCTTATGTAACTTTATAACCATGAGTTAGAACCCAAATAGAAGCAACAGTATGGGTGCTCAGTCATGTTAGGAAATGTTACATTACTTGAAATAACCTGTTGTATCCATCGATCTCTGCTGACAGTTTAATCAATCTGGTTTTGACTTAAAAGCTTCTGCTTTTCAAATCCTCACCACATTCTGAAACATCGCTTTTGGACATGAATAATCTGTAATTTGTGAGACATTTGAAAGCACAGGGCTTTCCTGTTCAATATCTGTTTCAATATCTACCATGTTCAAAACCCTGAGTGAGATGGACAGATGAAAAATGTGGATCTGTGTATGACTAGTAGCTTTTCTGTAGAGTGACAATTGAACTGAGATTCAGGCTGTATCCAACTTCATTAGTGGTCACACAGCAAATGGTTAGAACATTCCAGCCAGACTAGGATTCCATCTGGTTTCCAATTTCAAGCCTTTCACTACTTAGCCTTTTATTACTTAGCCAAGACAATAACATTAATGTTACTTCAATGTAATATCACACAATTACTCCATTTGTTCCTCACAACAATTCTGTAAATTGGCTAGAATAGAAATTAACATTCACCTTAAACAGAAGGGGAAAGTGTGGTTTAGAAAATTAAGAAATTTGTCCAAGGCAATATGACTAGTAAGTGGCAAAACTGGAATTAAAGCTGAGGACATTTAAAATTGAGGCATAGCAGCACTATTTACAATAGCCAAGACATAGAAGGAACCTAAAGGTCCATCAACAGATAAATGGATAAAGATGTGGAATATTACTCAGCCATAAAAAAAGAATGAGATAATGCCATTTGCAGTAACATAAATGGACTTAGAGATTATCATACTAAGTGAAGTCAGACAGAAAAAGACAAATATCTTATGATATCACTTATATGTGAAATCTAAAAAGAGGATACAAATGAACTTACTTACAAAACAGAAATAGACTCACAGATATAAGCAACCTATAACAAACATATGGTTACCAAAGGGGAAAGGGGGTATAAATTAGGAGTTGGGATTAAAACATACAGACTACTATATATAAAACAGATAAACAACAAGGATCTACTATATAGCACAGGGAACTATACTCAATATCTTCTAATAACCTATAATGGTTATGACAAGAAAAAATATATATATATATATATCTGAATCACTTTGCTGTACACCTGAAATTAACACATTGTAAATCAACTATATTTCAATAAAAATAAGTAAATAAATAAAATTTTAAAATAAAAATAAATAAAATGGAAGCATAGCAACAACATTTACTACATTATGTTTTATCCATAACTTATGGCAAAAAAAAAGCTCAGTTGGGGAAATCAGGAAATGATGAAAACATCTAGTATTTATTTTGAGTCTTGAATAATAGATAGTATTTCTTCAGTGGAGATATACTTGAGATATATGTTAAAAATACAACAAATAATGCAAGCAAAGCCACTCTAAAAGTAAGTAGAACCTGTGACAGGCAGGGAGAAGTCTATGTGTGTAGGGATAAAAAGGTAGAATATGAGGGTTTATGAGATAAGCTGGGGTAAATTAAAATAAAAAATAAATTCTAAAAATCAAAATAATTGACAAAACTCTCAACTAGAATATTTCACTCTGCAAGAGTGAAAAAAGACCAAATGGCTCAGAAATTCCTTGTGGACGTGTGGGTTGATAAGAAGTCGGTTGTGGTAGTTAATATTTGTGTAAATTTATGAAAACTTCAATACTGTGTGAAGCTTACTCAGTATGATTCTTATAAATATGATTTTAAAAACTCAGTAATTTAAGTGTAGCAAAGTCAAGTATATACTCTGACTGAAGACCATGAGGCTTTATGCCCTCATTAGGCGCATAGTTAGTGTCCATCAACAGCTTCACAAAAGTATTCTGATCTGGTAAAAAGAACATTAACTTCGGTTTTTAAGTCACAGCTTTTATAATTATCACATGGAATCGTGAATAAAGTATTTAACCTTCTTTGGCCTCAATTGCTTCTTCTGTAAAACAAGGATTAATATGCCTTCACTTCAAGGTCGGTGGTTAGGATAGAATGAAGTAATATACTTTGCTTGGCCAGTCCTTACTTGTGATGCATGATCTTCAGAGGTATACCATGCTTACCTGTGGTTTGTTTCCATATTACACATTCTCTTAGGTGCTGTAGTATGCAACTGAGGATGAATCGACAAAGATCACAGTATGAATTCCTATCAATAGGTGACTCATAATTTCTTTGATTTTTATTTTCAAACTTCTAAAATGGAGAGATTGTATACATTAAAGTGAGAAAAATATAGTGTTTCCAGACAAGAAAGCTTAAGAATTTGAGAAAATCTTCATACTTTCCACTAAGAAATGAGGTATTCATGTAGATCATCTTTCATAAGATTTAGCTTCCAAGAAATAGTGATGAATAGCTGTACCTTGGAGAATATAGCCATAAGATAGAATATATGTATATATATTCACTAGAGAACTACTCAAATATTTATGCACCAAGAGTATAAAATCTTCAAAGAATCTGTCTCTCTTGTAAGCAATCTTGTCTACTGTCTTTTTCTTCATTTTTTATTCCTTACTACAATGATACCTATCTTAATACTGCAAATTTGTTTAATGTCAAAAGACTATTTTTTCCCTGATAATATGGCAAGCTAATGGATTTTGTGAGAAAGATAAATATAAAATGTCAACAATAGATAAATACTGTACATATTCAAAGAGACTGTCTCACCAGAGCTCTGATATATATCTGTTAATATTGCACTTTAAATATGAAAACCTGTTTCTTTTAGAAAATCAGGTTATATGTGAGTTCAGATGACCATGTCACTAGCAGTTTTGTGTTGCTATGCATGGAAGTCAATGTTTTCTATTACAATAGTAAAATGTGCATCTATATTATGAATAAAATACATTTAGCTCCAGGCAGGGCTAATATAACTGGAACAATTTCCATTCATTGGCATATGAAATTCCTTTCTTCAAAGCAAATATAAATTAACTCAGTCATTCAGTAAGCATATATTTGGTGTCTGTTCTATCCCAGGCACTGAAATGGCAATATGAAGGAAACAATCTCTGTCAGTCTTTGAACTGATTCTACCTGTTGCACAGGTATTGTGATAATGTACTTGCATGATTAATCCAAGAATATGTTTCATAGCCTGTCAATTTCTAGAAGAAAATGTGAACACAGCCAACCTGGGTATTATGAGCATGGATTCCTACTTCTACTACTAACACCATCTTGTAAAGAGCAGGGTTGGGAGAGGAACCAGTTTCCTTATTTAGTCCACGCTTTCTGAAATTCTTGAGGCTTCCTAATATCTTCAGTTATCTGAGTTCTTGGAGAGACTAGTTTTATGCCTCCATCTTGTTTCCTTTTCCTTGTTTTTACTGCACAGTAATAAAGGCTCCTAGAGAAGATGACAGTATGCATTTTAGCATCTCACTTCCCACTCCAGAACCTATGCTCCAGAGAATAGCTCAAGAATTGGGATTTTAGGGCTTCCCTGGTGGCGCAGTGGTTGGGAGTCCACCTGCTGATGCAGGGGATGTGGGTTCATGCCGCGCTAAGGGAGGATCCTGTGTGCCGCGGAGTGGCTGGGCCCATGAGCCATGGCCGCTGGGCCTGCGTGTCCGGAGCCTGTGCTCCGCGGGGGGAGAGGCCACAGCAGTGAGAGGCCAGCGTACCGCAAAAAAAGAAAAAAGAAAAAAAAAAAGAATCGGGATTTTAGCCATAGAGAGAATTGGATTTGCTACCCATTGAAGGCACTGCCTCAGCTGACCTCTGTTATAACAGATCTCACTGTCTTTCTCCTCTGCATCATCCCTGCTTGTTCCCAGTCTACCTCAATGCTATTATATTTATATTAATCTATCAAAAATGTGTTGAGGCCATTGTTAAAATTCTAACTTATTTTGTGAAGGATACAAGATAACCAATATTTTATGTTGTAGAAGCACAAAATACTGTAAAGACTTATTTACTGAAGACTAATTCCATGATGTCCAGGAAATCTTCATTAAAAAAGAGACCTTGGGCTTTAAGTCAATAGGTGTGTCTCAATAACTAGGCCTTATATCCCAATAGACATTGATCTAAAAAGAGCACGTTTTGACATTGCTGTGTAATTTTGGCCAAGGTAAGCATAAAGAACTCTGAAGCTGTCATTCAAGCTAACGAGCTAGCTTGCCATAGTTTCATGGGTATGGGTAGAAGACTCTTGACTCCTGAGTTGAAGATTATCAGAAACTTATTACTCACAACAATACTTAGCACAGGATGATTATTTTCATATTAGTTCCCTGAAGCCCATTTCCAACAGAACTGCATTAGAGAAGGGGATCCTGACTTGAGGGAACCTGAATCCTTTATAACAGATAGTGAACATGTTTGATTTTGCCTGCAGAAAAATATTATCTTTCTTATACTGGACAGTTGAGCATGTCTGCCCATTTCTCTGGAGGAAAATATTAACTTTACTTCCTAAAGATGTTTTGCTATGCAAATATATTTGAAAAGATAGCCTCAAACAAAGGAGAAGACTACCTTTTCTGCAAGACATACAGAAAGGCAAAAGATTGTAGGGTTCAGAACCACTCCAAAATGTGCCACTTTTGCATGAGAAATAGTTTGAGCTAAAGACAATGGAGACCCTGTTGGTTCAAGAGAAACTCACCTTAACTACCTAGAAGAATTTAAATTGGGGATTTTTCGTCTCAAAAAAAGTTATTACTGGAGATAACTTTTATCTAAGTAGTAGCCCCATCAATATAGCATAGCAAACATCTAATTACTTAACATCTTCTCTTCTCCCTTTCATCCTGTGTATGACCTTCCTGTCCTTGGAAGTCCCAAGCCCCTATTCCATTCCTTAGCTCAGAGTAGCATATGTACCTAATTTTACCTTCTTGTCTCTTACCCTCTCACATTTGTGGGGTTCCTGTACATACAAAATTAAATTGTTATTTCTCCTATTACTCTGTCTCATGTCAATTTAATTCTTAGACCAGCAAGAAGAATTTAGAAGGATAGAGGAAAGTTTTCTTTCTCCCCAACAAGACCAAACAGTAGTATATCAAATCTTAAAATATTAGAATAAAACTACTTTAAAAATTAAAACAAGATTTCTTCATGTATTATTCCTATAAGATTAACATAAAGTCTCCTCTAGAATTCTTTAGGGGGAGGTGACTCATTATTTCATGAGATAGATGATTGCATTGTTGCAATATTTATCAAAATCTAGTTTGCAAAGATTCAATCTTCTGTTGATAACAATTACATTTTTAAAGCAGTTATGCTATCATTTTGATTCATATTAAACTTATAGTCCCCTATATTCTTAAATGATTTTTTCTTAACATCCACTGCAATTAAACAGCATCTCCTCCATTATTTTTATATGAAATTTATTTTTTGAGTCAAAGCACAGAATTTGATATTAATTCTTGTTTATTTCATCTCAGACGGTTAATTTGCTGATCACTAACTTTAGTTCTATGAAGGAAAAAAAGTGTCTTTCCTCCTGGATTCAAGAGATTTTGCTAGTTACTGCAATAATGAAAATTTCACCAAGTGTTCACGGGAAGTCATAGGTAGAATTTTCCGGTTCATTTGATTGTCAAAGATGATTCTTGGTTACAACAAAAATTTTTTTAAAGCTAAAAAGACTTTTCTTTGATGGGAGGTATTATCTTACTTGATAAAAATGAAAACTTGACTTGGAAAATATCTGTTTTTTTAAAAAACTCTGTAGTCAAATAATTGCATTTAGAATATGTTAATATCAGCCATGTCCTATTTACATTCACAAGAATTGTTTCATGCAGAAAAAAATGTTATGTCCTAAATAAAATTCAGGCTGGACAAGACAATCCTTGATTAAACTAAAAAAAGAAACAAACAAATAAAAAAAAAAAAACAAAGGGAATATTTGAAACTTTCCCACCAGATTTACAGTTAAATTATTTTATTTGGACATATTTTGGTTAAGTAGTTTTCAGAATATTTCACTGAAAATAGTTTGTTTCTTTTTTTTAATCTAAGTAATGATATTTAAATCCTTATTAATTACTTGGAAATAATTTTCCTCCCCTCTTCCTGCTTTACTAGTTAACAATTGGAGACTGAGAAGAAAGATAATTACGATTTTAACTTTCAAAATTGCTTTAGAATTCAAACATTTTTGATATTTACCTAGCATGATGATGATGAACATGATGATGATGATAAAGATTTGCTTTGAATCCACACTTAAACCATGAAAGAGGATTGAATCCACACTATCTTCAGAAAGTCAGCGATACTAGGATATGTATATGTGCAAAGCAAAGTCATTCTTTAGTGTCCTTGATGGCTAATTTTATGTGTCAACTTGACTAAGCCACAGGGTGTCCAGATGGGCAAACATTATTCTGAGTGTTTCTATGAGAGAATTTTTACATAAGATTAACATTTGAATTGGCAGACTGAATAAAGCAAATTGCCCTCCCTTATGTGTGTGTCCCTCAACCAACCAGCTGAAGGTCTGAATTTTGACTACCTTCAATAGGACATTGGCTTTTTCTTGTCTTCAGACTCTCTCAAACCTTGGCTCTTCCTGGCTCTAGTGCCTGCAGTTTTAAGCCTAGAACTATAGTATATGTTCTCCTGGGTGTACAGTTCACTTCTTCACTCTGCAGATCTTGGGACTTGTCATCCTCCTCCTTATGAGCCAATTTCTTAAAATAAACATCCTCTCTGGAAAACCCCAATACCATGGCTTTTGTAGATTCCCAGATAAAATGTTATTGAATGTTATCTAGAAATATATTCTAGAATTTTATTTAAGGATCTATCTGGTCTTATTTCTTTTTCTCCTTCCTACAAGTCCTTAAATTACATGTGAATATACTATAATAGAGTATCATAATGCTGATTGTATGTGATACATAGAATAGAATAGAAAGCATTATAGCATCAATAGATTGTAATAAATAATTTCTATAAATTCCTAAAACACATTTAGCCAGTCCCCCAAAATGTTCCTTTCCTCCTGAGCATACAAACAGATTACATTTCCTACCTCTCTTGGAGTTACGTGTAGCCATAAAATTGAGTTCTAATCAAGGAATTATGAAAGGAGAAAGGACTTCCCACTTTCAGGCCCAGCTCATACAAACTTCCCACTTGAGCTCCACATTGTTTTCATTGAGGTACAGTTGGTTTACAGCGTTAGTTTCTGGTGTACAGCAAAGTGATTCAGTTATACATATATATGTTCTTTTTCATATTCTTTTCCATTATGATTTATCACAGTATATTGAATATAGTTCCCTGTGCTATACAATAGGACCTTGTTGCTTATCCATTCTATATGTAACAGTTTGCATCTGCTGGTCCCAAACTCCCACTCCATCCCTCCCCCACCCCCCTCCCCTTGGCAACCACAAGTCTGTTCTCTATGCCTGTGAGTCTGTTTCTGTTCCATAGATAAGTTCATTTGTGTCAAATTTTAGATTCCACAGATAAATGATATCATATGGTATTCGCCTTTCTCTTTCTGACTTGCTTCATTTAGTATGATAATCTCTAGGTCCATCCATGTAGCTGCAAATGGCATGATTTCACTCTTTTTTATGGCTGAGAACTCCACAATTTTTTCTCCCCTTCTAGCTAACTAAGACAGAGCCTACCACTAAGGTAGGCGTGTGATGAAATGACAGACCCTCAATCAGACTAAGTCCCTAAATGTACACATGGAGGAGCAATGTTCATACTACCCCTTATCCTGTACTCCTGCTGACCAGGAATATCTAACCTGGAATGTTACATGAGTGCAGAATAAACTTTAATTGAGTTTGAACTATAATATATTTAGAGTTTGTTATTGTTGTTGCCTTCACAGCATAGCATCCCATAACTAGTATCTTGGTTAGGAATAGATTAAAATTGGTCTGTGTGTGAACTTGTAGAATCCATTATGCAACGTCATTTTGTAAGATTTAACACATTCTGATTTCAATATAGAATATACATACAATGAAAAGGAAAAATAAGGCTCTTAAATTTTAACATAATAAATATTTGCTGTTTAATGTGAACACGGTTTTGTGCTAAATACTACATCAAGTATCTACTATATAAAACAATAACTACCATCAAGATACTGCCCTCAAGAATAAAAGCACAGTTCATACATATTCCACTTATATATTAAAATAACCTGTCACTTATGGGAGCTAAATTATTGTTATTATTTTTGAACCATTGAATAAAGGCTTCTAGGCAGGAATCAATAGAAAACCAAAAATAAATGCTATGGTAGTTCAGAGAGAAGAGATTACCTTCAAGTGAGCAGTAAAAAAGGATTCAAAGAGGAGATGAGGTTTTATTGAGTATATCAGTTAGTTGATAGATAGATGATAGATAGATAGATAGATAGATAGATAGATGATAGATAGATAGATAGATAGATAGATAGATAGATAGATAGATAGATCGGGATAGGAGATAGATATATAGATGTCACAAAAGCCCACACATTTAGAGAGGTATGGAGAAATACCAGTTTGGATAGTAGGAGAGAAATAGAAATAAGTGTAAACTTAATAAGGCAGCAAAAACACCATCCTGACCAGACTTGTGGGTTCACAGAGAGAGGTCACCAGAAACTGGGATGAACTGATGCTTAGTGCTAGTCAGATGCTAGTGGAGTTGCCTATGCAGTTTGCTATGGATTTTTGCATTTATTTTGTAGGTAATAAGGAAGGCATTAAGATAATCCAAATATATTTTTTTAATCTAGGTAAATTATTCCAAAGTGCCTATTTTGAATTAAAAGTTTAGAAATAAATTGAGATTTTCTTCCTTAAGTCTTCTGAATTTTCAGTGGCTATTGTGTTTTGGTAAATCACCATCAAAGGGTATTCCATAGACAAGCTTTGAGCTTCAATAGAATAAAAACCTCAGAATCAAATGTTCAAGTGCTTTCATAAAGAAGTAGAATAGGGCCCTAATCATTTTCAAACTCTTGGAAGCACACTCTACCGATGGTTTCCTTTTATGCTTTCTGAAAAGTGCACAACAATTTTGCTTTCCTTTAAAAGATGCGTTAAGAAGAGCATTAAGTTTCTTTTTATCTGTCAGTCATGTCCCTTTGTTTAGGTGAATGCTTTCAGACTGCCCAGTGGAAATCTGCTCACAATAGTGACAAATTGATAAGGGCTTTGTTTTGGTTTTTCTCCTTGTTACATTTCTCCTGTACGTATTCATCCATCAGAATGTCTAATTTCATTCAAAAACTACCAGGTTCACTATCCCTTAATAATTAATACCATCACCCCTATAATAATGACAATAATATCATTAATAATAATATTAATAATGGCAGCTTAATTTTCTTTCATAAGTATTTTCAAACGAATATTATTTTACAAAGCTAATTTTCAACTTGAATTCTGGGGGCAAAAAAATGGCAATCTATGAAAAGTAGAGTGAAATACTGATAGAATGACAACTGAAATCATGTTAGGTAACATACAATGGTCATGACAGTGGTGGAATATTTAGATATCTGAAAAGGTGAAAGGAGATGATAGTAATATCTGAGGTTTCTGCTTATAGTAAAAAAAAATTCCCTCTGTCTTTCTCTTAGAAAAAGAATTAAGGTACTACAAAAATGTTCTTACTTCCAAACTGAGCTATGAGAACAGACTCAAAATGACTTTGCAAGGATATCAAGCATAAGTGAACTCTACAAGAAAAGAGTAATGTCACAGGCATGTTTCAAAGTTCACTTACAAAGTGAGCAGGCACTTTAAAAAACACTCATCATTTTTGTGAACAGGATTTTTGTGCCACTGTCAAAAGAAGAAAAAAGGAAATCAAGCAAGATCTACTTTAAAAAGATATACAACAGTTTCTATGGATGTGAAACCTTATGGAGGTTTTTCAACTGTGTTATACTTGTCATTATTAAGTGAGAGTTTGAAAAACAGCCACATAAATATGGCCCATGAAGAATGGCATAAGCAAAGCACACTTTGGTTAACAAAATTCTAGGCTTGTTAAGCTTGTGGAAGATTGGGAAGGTCAGACTACAGGCACAGTGAAAGATTCAGACAGGTTGTAGCAAGTAGAAGCAGAGATTCAATAGATGGCACTCTTCCCCTGCTTTGAGTTCAATTTGCTCAGATTTCCAGATCTCCAGACCAGGTAAGCTGGATCCTCTTCCTTCCCTCTTCAGCTTTTATCTCCAATCACTCAACTATGTTTGACTTGGCGACTCAGCCACAGAAAACTGACAAAATTAAGAATGCCTTAATATGCCATTCTCTCTTTGATCTCTACTCCTTTTTAAAATGTGTTCTCTCAGACTGGGACATGCCCTCCCTTCTCTATCTAACCATTTTCTCATCACCTGGAGCAGCATCTCTACTGCTGAGCCTTCTTCTAAACTTCCCCCACATCATCAAGTGCCCTGCCTTTGCATTTTCTCACCACTCCCATAATATCATGCATGTACCAGAGCTCTCACCTGTGAATATTATGCATACTATTCATTGTGTCTTTCTCCTCCATGAGAAGAGGAACTCCTTAAGGAGGGACCATTGCCACATAATAAGCATTTTAAATATTTACTGAATGAATGATGAACCTAAACATTAGTATCTTTTCTAACTTATTTTTATATATTAATCATACTATATAAGAAAACAGTTCTTGATGTTTTATCTGCATGTCCAATACTCAGCTCTGTTTTACTTTCTGGTTTGTTACCTTTAAGGTTTATTTTTACTGCCCCCTTAATTTTGTTTTGTGGAGATTTTTTTGCTCCTTCTGTTTGTTCTTTTGCTGCCATTTTAATTCAAAATTGTTGTAAGTCTGAGTATGTATGATTTTTGTTAGAAATTCGTATTTTTAACCATTCTTTTTGATTAATTTTTACTCTTAAGGTCAAAATAGAAAGTATAAAAAATATTGAGATATTATACTAAGTTTTACAGGCTATAAAGTTTAACTTTTAGACTCAAACACATAAGGTTGAATTCTGGCTCCATTCAAACCCTATTATATGACTTGAACATGTGTTATTCAATTCAATTCAACTCAATTCAACAAACGTTTATTGAAGGACTATGTTATCACAGGGCCCAACAGTAAGGCCAGGTAAGAAACACGGGATTGGCAATAGCATCTATAGCATAGCAGATATTAAATTTACACTTGTTTTATTGCACACAATTAGCACACCCCGCAGATTAAAGTAGGGAAAATAGAAAAGGGGTTAACCAACCAACCACCCCAAAGAGATGTCCGAGAAGAGGTGTCTCAGCACAAGCGCAATCTCTTGTCTGGCAATGGGTCTCATGATGAGTGTGTGGTGGGAAGTCGCCTTCTGTTCTAAGAGGGCCTCTGGCATCATCCATCTGGAAAGCTCTCAGCTGCGGAAAGTCAGGTCCTCCAGCAAAGAGCCTTCAAGCCTCTTAACTAAGTGGTCTCACTTTAAGGAGTGCGTCAGTAGGGCATTATGCTAATCCCCGGGGGGGGGGTGTCTTGTTCCTATCATTTGCTCCTTCTGTTCCAGTGAAGTCTTTCTACCAATGTTGTCAAACATTTTTTTTATCTAAAGTAACACTCCTAATTTATCACTCTAAAACACTCCCAATTCTATACCAGACACTTCAAAACAACTAATGTGGATGTTAATATTGGCCACTGTGACTCCATTTTGAAATATTTAACATAGCTGAAGCCCTATGAGTTTTGCAGAAGATGAGTAGGACTCAAAACTCCAAAGAAATCACATCAGAACAGGTTATTGTGAACAAAACTGTTTGCTGAGTAAGTGGGGTAAAACTCTGAACAGATGCAGGCTTTGTCCTCATAGCAATAACAGCCTTGCAGGAAACATTCTTTAACCACATACTGCAGGGGGTCTATTCTCTCATCTAAAAGCATGGGGGCCACAAAACTTACCCTACTGAAAAAGATAAGTGGGATGATGTGTATGAAATTTCTCCTCATAATGCCTGGCAAACTCAAGGTGTTTCGTGAATGATAAGTTCTTTGTCTGATTTCAACTAAAGATAATATAAGGTAGTAGGGTAACCCTATCCTGTGAAGTTGCACCAAACCAGTTTGGTTCTTCAGTGATGCTTTAGAAAATATGTATACATAAATCAACTAAAATTTAAGTGAAAGTCCTCTGGGCAAATAATTCAAAGCCTGATTTCAGAATCTAATTTTTTTGTTCAATTTCTGGTCACCTTAGATAGCTTAGCTATCCTACATATTATTCAAGTTTTTATACTAATATTTCAGAGGAAGAAGTTTTTCCCTACTCCTCTTCTAAGTTCTGGCTGGTCTAAGAATTAAATTGACATAAGGCAGATTAGTAGGAGAAAATCAAACAAAAGTTTAATAACATGTATACATGAGAGCGACCCAGGAAAACTGAGTAGCTCACCCAAATGGCCAAAGCCCTGACCTTGTGTACCACCTTCAGCTAAAGACAAAGGAGGATGTTGCTGCAGGTAGTGGTGTGGGATTTCAAAGGTAAGGAAGGTAATTCACATGGAAATGGAAAAACAAATGTTTGCTAAACAGTGTTTGCTGAGACACTGATCTCTAGGGACAATGGGACACTGATCTCTAAGCCCTGTTGAGTTTCCTCCACCTCTCCTAGCCCATATTCTTTGCAGATATCTCTGGTGACAACTCAAAATCTTTATCTAAATTCCTTAGGCAGGTATGGGGGAGATAAAAAGAAAGATTTCCTGGGTCTTCTATTTCTTAAAAATAATCAGCTTTAATTAATCCTCATGTCAAAGAGACACATTTTGGGGTGACAAATTTCGCTCCGTGACAGTCCTGACTTTGAAATTTCTCCAAGAAGTTTTACTATCAGAAGCTGAATTCCTAATCTAGAAAAATGATACAGATGAACCAGTTTGCAGAGCAGAAATAGAGACACAGATGTAGAGAACAAACATATGGACACTAAGGGGGGAAACCTGGGGGCGGTGGTGGTGGTGTGATGAACTGGGAGATTGAGACTGACATATATACACCAATATGTATAACATAGATAACTAATAAGAACCTGCTGTATAAAAAATAAATAAAATAAAATTCAAAAAAAGAAGCTGAATTCCTAGATTGTTCCATCTCATTGAACTAGACTCTTAGTCCTGACAATACAGCAGTCCAGCTAAATTCATTTTAGGAGGTAGTGATACAGGGATTTCGAAGTTAGGCTTATAAGGTGCAAGCAATCAGATAATTAATAAGAGACATTTCCATGGAGACAAAATAAAAACAAAGGTTAAAGTTTAGAACAAATTATAAACTCAGTATCTGAGTCCTGAGAGCTACTATTAGAGGAAATTTCTAGATATCAGGCTCAAAACATTTTCAGATAGAGTGAGGGCAGGCAGTGACAATCTGACAGATTTTCCTGGTTTGTAGTTTGAATGACTCTGATGATGTCTTTGGGTATTCAGGTAAACTTTCTGAGTGGCTTACACAGCAGCGGGTGTGAAGTTTGTCTAAATATGAGCTGTTTGTGATGATCTGTCTTAAGTTTATAACAAGTTGTTCAGATACATTCCATAAGTTTTCCTGAACCATTTCTTTAAATTATGGCAGTTCTTAAAGTTAGTCATTGTATTTCTTTGCATCTACCTTTTAATTTTGTCTTTCCATAGGTACCAATAAATCAGCTGTTTGTTTATGGTGGGAGTTCTTTAAAAATTTACCAATTTAGAAGTTTTTCCAATTCAAAGGATCCATCCTCTTGGCCATTGACAAGTAGAATCTTAATAGTGACTCAAACCAATAAGCTCTTTTATGGCTTAACCATGGACAAAAGAGGCACCCCACAAAAGACTGCAAAGGATGCAGCCCTCACAAGATCCAGAAATTTACTCCAAAAAATAATCTAAGAAAGCAAAGACCTTTGTTGCACAGGCAGTAAGGATGGCATAGTGCCAACACTAACAAAGCAATGAGGATTGAGATGACAAAAGCCCCTTATGGACTGGGACCCCTTAGGACAAACTCCCTTAAGAGCTGGCACAGCTGAACAAAGAGATGCTAGTCACAAGTGCAGGTTGTTCTGTATGCTTCTGACCAACCAGCTACAGTTGATTGGAATCCTAGTCTATTTGACTAGCTGCCAAATGCACACCAGTAGGTACACTTTCAGGATGGCAGAGCCCAGAGAGTATTTTCTCACTGGTTAAGAAACCAAGCTCTCAGGACATATAAAAATATAGAAGGAAAAACCTCATCTTTTTTTTTTTTTCTTATATGCTGTTGGGCCTATAAGGTCTGTGCTTGCCCAGCTTCAAGGCCAAAGAAAGAGCCTGAAGTCAGCAACAGAGACATCAATGGTTTAATGACCAGTTGAAGGGCACTGCCCTCACCACCCTTTTGATAAGAACAGTCACTAGCTGGGGCCTGGGACAAGTATATAGGAAGGTCAGTCATGTGTGTAAGATACAGGTGAATCAGGCATTGGTCAGGCAGGGGACATACAGAGAGCAAGAGAACAACCATCTTGAGTGGCCTGACCATACATATGCATGTTAACAGACTTAGCCAAAGTAAATTTTCTTGCAGCCAAATTAATACCTAAGAGGGATGTGCTGCAGGGCTGGAGACTGTGTGATGTTTTACAGAGAACCTCACTGCATGGAAATTTTCTTGAGGTTGGTGGGTGATATAGTGTCAAGCTAACCCATTCCATGACTAACTTATCCTTTCATGGGTGCCACCTTGAGGTGGCAATTACCCTAATTTCTTAAGTGTTTGAGAGTTGCCCACCAATTTTGTGGCTTTGGCTTCCAAGACATCTCGTAAAAATAGCTTTTACTTGTGGGTATTAATCCACAGAAAAGTTGATTTAAACAGATGTCAGTGTGATGAGACCTGCAAACTCACCAGTCTGCAGAGCTGGTCCAGGCAATAGGTATATAGGACCTGTGCCTGTGTCTGACCCTATGAAATTTCCTTCTTGCGACAAAAAAATACAATAAATAGAGACAAAGAAAAACATCAACCATCTCTGGGAAGAAATGGATCAATTGCCAAGAGTACACTAGCAAATTTCCCAAGAGTGGCTAAGTCCAAGGGACTAGCTCTGAAACTGAGCAAGACCCTCTGGGGCTCCAGGGCATGGAAGCCTTTCTGTGTCTCTTGGTTCCTGTTTGTAGGAAGTAGGCTTCAGCCTGCATGACCTTCCCTGAATTCCAAAGGGCGGGTTCAAACAATTGCTAATCAGGAAAGGGAGGGGATGTGGAGATGAGGGAGGAGCAGTCAAGAAACAATAGTGCAGCCTTGGGACAGTGTCCTTGTTCCACCTCAAGGGATACACAAAACAATATCTTTGAGCTTTCTGCAGAACTAAAACCCCCAACAAATGGAAGATGTTAACTACTTGATGAGGCATTCTTCATTCCAGAGAGAAGGTCACAGTTTGATAACCTCAAGAACCACAGAAGCTCATAAGGAGACCACCTGAGACCAGATTAAAGGAGTGCAGGCCCTGCACGCACCCTGATCTTATCAGCAACCTCACCCTTGAACCATTGCTATAAAACTCCTCAGCAAATGCCCCCAGGTTGGGACACAATGTTTTTGAGGGCACAAGCCCACTGTGTCCCCCTTTGCCTGGCAAATCAATAAAGCTATTCTTTTCCACTTCACCCAAAACTCTGTCTCGAGATTTGATTCAGCACTCGTGAACAGAGGCCCAGTTTTCTGCATCAGCTTTACAAATATTTCTTGCTACTTTAATTTTTAAAAAGAGAAAAAGGACTGTTTCCAACAGACCCTGCAGGCAGAAATCCAAGAGACTGACTAACATGGTACAAATTCTCACCTTCTGCCTGTTTTCGTCAGTTGTCCCAGGATCACTTAAGCTGCAGCAGCCTTGGGGTGAATAGTATCCAGCCAGTAAAGTTGAATCCTGTCAGCTACATCAACTGTCAGGGAGGAAGACATTTTCCTCTACCCTCTTAAGTTCTTCTGGTTGATCTAAGAATTAAATTGACACGAGACAGATTAACAGGAAAAAAATCAAACAAAAATTTAATAGTATATATATATATATATATATATATATATATATATATATATATATATATATGGGAGAGACTCAGGAAAACTAAGTAACTCACCAAAATGGCCAAAGCCCTCACCTTAAATACCATCTTCAGCTAAAGACAAAAAAAGATGTTGGGAGTAGTGGTGTGGGACTTTAAAGGGGGGAAGGTAATTCACATGAAAGATAGAAAAGCAAATGTTTGGTATACAAGTGTTTGCTGGGCCATGCAGAGACAATGGAACACAGAGTGAACTCTGACCTGTAGGCCCTGCTGAGTTTGCCTCACCACACTTAATTCATATTCTTTTCAGATATCTCTGTTGATAGGTCCATTATGGAAATAGGCCTTCTTCTTTAGGTAGCCAAAGGAGAAGTTAAAAAAAAAAAGAAATTCCCTTGGTCTTCTAGTTCTTAAAAGATAATCAAACTAAATTAATACTCATTTCAAAGAGACACATTTTGGGATGGAAAATTTTGCTCCCCTACACTGTCTACAAGTCAGATAATTAATTACACACAATGGCATTAAAGTGAGAGACGAGTAGATTACATGATTCTTCCATGGACTCTTAAATGACTTTGGTTAAAATATTTTCTCATCTTTGATTTCTTTATCTGTAAAAGAGAAATAGCAATACTTACCTAATAGTGTTGATAAGTATGCATAGTATATGAATAATTTTTTCACATACACAGTGTTTAAGAATAAGTGTTCTTATTATTATTAATACTCTTATTCTTCCCTGTCTTCATAAGAATAAATGTGAATTCGCATTGAAATATCTAAATTAAAAAAAAATTCATCAGGGTTGATTTTAAGCATGAGAGTATAAGGAGATCCTTGGACCCTCTGTCCAGCAGAACTGGTAAAACATGAATATATATAGTTATCTCACTCTCTATAAATGGTCCCAAGGGCATGCAGGAAATGAATAAGCATTTGCTCAAGAAAATCTGCTAAATCTTCATAAGGACTGTGAGAATATGTGGTGTTTGAACAAACACCCAAACCCTCACTCCTCCCTCCCAGTTCAATGAGGTAAAGTCTCCAATCCAGACTGGTATAACCAAGAACAAAGAACTCCCTCTTTCAGGGGGAGGACTGTCCTATGAGGAGGGGCAGGATATCAACCTTTCTTATCCTGTCTCTAACTACCTGTTTCTGAGGCTAAGCTCAAGGCAAATGCAACCAACAGGGATGCTTCACACCATGTCTGTGGAGATAAGTGGATGGTAGATTGCACCAAAATAATCCATCTAGTCACTAAACATTTAACAAGTAAATACTATTTATAAGCACTTGAAGGTGGGAGGAGAGTCAGAGTTGCTAAAATATATATTCTAAAATGTCCAGTTTCTAATAATCAAATGGGTCAAAGAGGAAATAAAAAGAAAAATTATAAAATAGTTTGAAATAAATGAAAATAAAGTCATGACATACCAAACTTATGGGACACAGCTAAGACAGGGCTTAGAGAGAAATTTATAGGTAAATGTCTATGTTTTTTGGTTGTTTTTAATAAATTTATTTTATTTATTTATTTTTGGCTGCTTTGGGTCTTTGTTGCTGCACACGGGCTTTCTCTGGTTGTGGCTAGCAAGGGCTACTCTTCATTGAGGTGCGTGGGTTTCTCATTGCAGTGACATCTTTTGTTGCGGAGCATGGGCTCTAGGCATGCAGGCTTCAGCAGTTGTGGCTCGTGGGCTCTAGAGTTCATGCTCAGTAGTTGTAGTGAACATGCTTAGTTGCTCCACAGCATGTGGGATCTTCCCGGACCAGGGCTCAAACACGTGTCCCCTACATTGGCAGGTGGATTCTTAAGCCCGGTGCCACCAGGGAAGCCCTCAGCATCTTAAGAAAAGAATACTAAATCCTTGGAGAAGTGAGAAGACAAAGGAAAAGGGATTTAAGCTTTCAAGAGTAGCAAACTGTGGGAAGGTAAATATACAGGGAAACTAATGGAGTAATGTTGGTTTGTGCAGGTCCATCTTGGCCCAGAGCTTCCATCTTCTTTGTGGCAGTAAAGCTCTCCCGGGAGAGGCGATACCCAGCAGTACCCATTTTTTAGACGTTTCTGCTTTAAGTCAGGTGAGGGAGGTTCCAGGAAGGCATCCTTCTGCATTTGTTTATTCTCATCTGCCTCCAGCTCAAAATCATCCTTATGCCAAAGTGGCATAGCCTGGTCCTATATATAAGTCAGAGGGAAGTTGGAGATGGCCTAATGCCTGCTGAACAGGGATGCATTCCTCTCTGCCGGATCTGGGGGTGAATCTGATTCCAGGTTCATTCAGGTTGTTGGTGGAATTGGCTTCCTTGCAGTTATGAACTGAATCTCTGTTTTCTTGCTGGCTGCCAGCTGGGGCTGCCCTGAGCAACCTGAGGGCTCCCCGTCCTTAAGCAGGGAGCCGCTATCAGAGCCAACTGCAGTGCATCAGGTCCTTCTCACTCCTGGAATGTCTGTCACTTCTTCTGCCTCCAGCCAAAGAAAGTACTCTGCTTTTTTTTTTTTTTTAATTTGTTTTAACATTTATTTATTTTACTTATTTATTTTTTAAATTTAATTTGATTGATTTTTTTATACAGCAGGTTCCTATTAGACACCCATTTTATACACATCAGTGTATACATGTCAATCCCAATCTCCCAATTCATCCCACCCCCACCCCCACCCCCACCTCTTTCCCCCCTTAGTGTCCATACATTTTTTCTCTACTTCTGTGTCTCAGTTTCTGCTTTGTAAACCAGTTCATCTGTACCATTTTCTAGGTTCTACATATATGCATTAATACATGATATCTGTTTTTCTCTTTCTGACTTACTTCACTCTGTATGACAGTCTCTAGATCCATCCACGTGTCTACAAATGACCCAATTTCATTCCTTTTTATGGCTGAGTAATATTCCATTGTATACATGGACCACTTCTTCTTTATCCATTCATCTGTCGATGGACACTTAGGTTGCCTCCATGACCTGGCTATTGTAAATAGTGCTGCAATGAACATTGGGATGCATGGGTCTTTTTGAATTATGGTTCCTTCTGGGTATATGACCAGTAGCGGTATTGCTGGATCATATGGAAATTCTATTTTTCATTTTTTAAGGAACCTCCATACTGTTCTCCATAGTGGCTATATCAATTTATATTCCCACCAACAGTGCAAGGGCATTCCCTTTTCTCCACACCCTCTCCAGCATTAGTTGTTTGTACATTTTCTGATGATGCCCATCTAACTTGTATGAGATGATCCCTCATTGTAGTTTTGATTTGCCCTTATCTAATAATTAGTGATATTGAGCAGCTTTTCATGTACTTCTTGGCCATTTGTATGTCTTCTTTGGAGAAATGTCTATTTAGGACTTCTGCCCATTTTTTGATTGGGTTGTTTGTTTTTTTGATATTGAGCTACATGTGCCATTTATATATTTTGGAGATTAATCCTTTGTTTTATGATTCCTTTGCACATATTTTCTCCCATTCTGAGGATTGTCTTTTCGTCTTGTTTATGGTTT
Source organism: Mesoplodon mirus (assembly GCF_964341445.2). Lineage (NCBI taxonomy): Eukaryota > Metazoa > Chordata > Mammalia > Artiodactyla > Ziphiidae > Mesoplodon > Mesoplodon mirus. Next base: position 20,822,482 of record NC_138983.1, read on the forward strand.
TCTTTTCTGTGCAAAGGCTTTTAAATATCATTAGGTCCCATTTGTTTATTTTTGCTTTTATTTCCATTACTCTAGGAGGTGGATCCAAAAAGATCTTGCTGTGATTTATGTCAAAGAGTGTTCTTCCCATGTTTTCCTCTAAGAGTTTTATAGTGCCCAGTCTTAATTTAAGTATCTAATCCATTTAGTTTGTTTTTGTATATCGTGTTAGGGAATGTTCTAATTTCATTCTTTTACATGTAGCTGTCCAGTTTTCCCAGCATCACTTATTGAAGAGATGACCTTTTCTCCATTGTATATCCTTGCCTCCTTTGTCATAGATTAGTTAACCATAGGTTCATGGGTTTATCAATGGGTTTTCTATCTTGTTCCATTGATCTAATTTTCTGTTTTTGTGACAGTACCATTTTGTGCTCATTACTATAGCTTTGTAGTATAGTCTGACGTCAGGGAGTCTGATTCCTCCAGCTCCATTTTTTTTTCCCCCTCAAGACTGCTTTGGGGGCTTCCCTGGTGGCGCAGTGGTTGCGAGTCCACCTGCTGATGTGGAGGACACAGGTTCCTGCCCCTGTAGGGGAAGATCCCACATGTTGTGGAGTGGCTGGGCCTGTGAGCCATGGCCGCTGAGGCTGCGTGTCCGGAGCCTGTGCTCCGCAATGGGAAAGGCCACAGCAGTGAGAGGCCTGTGTACTGCAAAAAACAACAACAACAACAACAACAACAAAAAAAAACTGCTTTGGTTATTAGGGTCTTATGTGTCTCCATACAAATTTTAAGATTTTGTGTTCTACTTCCGTAAAAAATGCCATTGGTAATTTGATACAGATTGCATTGAATCTGCAGATTGCTTTGGGTAGTATAGTCATGTTCACAATATTGATTCTTCCAATCCAAGAACATGGTATATCTCTCCGTCTGTTGGTATCATCTTTAATTTCTTTCATCAGTGTCTTATAGTTTTCTGCATACAGGCTTTTTGTCTCCATAGGTAGCTTTATTCCTAGGTATTTTATTCTTTATGTTGCAGGGGTAAATGGGAGTGTTTCGTTAATTTATCTTTCAGATATTTCATCATTAGTGTATAGGAATGCAAGAGATTTCTGTGCATTAACTTTGTATCCTGCAACTTTACCAAATTCATTGATTAGCTCTAGTAGTTTTCTGGTGACATCTTTAGGATTCTCTATGTATACTATCATGTCATCTGCCAACAGTGACAGTTTTACTTTTTTTTTTCCAAATTGTATTCCTTTAATTTCTTTTTCTTCTCTGATTGCTGTGGCTAGGACTTCCAAAATTATGTTGAATAATAGTGGCGAGAGTGGACACCCTTGTCTTGTTCCTGATCATGAGGAAATGCTTTCAGTTTTTCACCATTGAAGATGATGTTTGCTGTGGGTTTGTCGTATATGGCCTTTATTATGTTGAGTTAGGTTCCCGCTATGCTCACTTTCTGGAGAGTTTTTATCATAAATGGGCATTGAATTTTATCAAAAGCTTTTTCTGCATCTACTGAGATGATCATATGGTTTTTATTCTTCAATTTTTTTATATGGTTTATCACATTGATTGATTTACATATATTGAAGAATCCTTGCATCCCTGGGATAAATCCCACTTGATCATGGTGTATGATCCTTTCAATGTGTTGTTGGTTTCTCTTTGCTAATACTTTGCTGAGGATATTTGCATCTATATTCATCAGTGATATTGATCTGTAATTTTGTTTTTTTGTAGTATCTTTGTCTGCTTTTGGTATCAGGTTGATGGTTGCCTCATAGAATGTGTTTGGGTGTGTTCCTTCCTCCGCAAATTTTGGAAGAGTTTAAGAAGGATGAGTGTTAGCTCTTCTCTAAATATTTGATAGAATTCACCTGTGAAGCCATCTGGTCCTGGACTTTTGTTTGTTGGAAGATTTTTAATCACAGTTTCAAGTTCATTACTTGTGATTGGTCTGTTCATATTTTCTATCTCTTCCTGGTTCAGTCTTGGAAGGTTATACGTTACTAAGAATTTGTCCATTTCTTCCAGTTTGCCCATTTTATTGGCATAGAGTTGCTTGTAGTAGTCTCTTAGGATGCTTTGTATTTCTGCTGTGTCTGTTGTAACTTCTCCTTTTTCATTTCTAATTTTATTGATTTCAGTCCTATCCCTCCTTTTCTTGATGAGTCTGGCTAATGATTTATCAATTTAGTTTATGTTCTCAAAGAACCACCTTTTAGTTTTATTGATCTTTGCTATTGTTTTCTTTGTTTCTATTCTATTTATTTCTGCTCTAATCTTTATGATTTCTTTCCTTCTGCTAATTTTGAGTTTTGTTTATTCTTCTTTCTCTAGTTACTTTAGGTATAACGTTAGATTGTTTATTTGAGATTTTTCTTGTGTCTTGAGGTAGACTTCTATAGCTATAAACTTCCCTCTTACAACTGCTTTTGCTGCATCCCATAGGTTTTGAACCATCGTGTTTTCATTTTCATTTGTCTCTAGGTATTTTCTGATTTCCTCTTTGACTTCTTGGTTATTTAGTAACATATTGTTTAGTCTCCATGTGTTTGAGTTTTTTACGTTTTTTTCCCTGTAATTGATTTCTAATCTCATAACACTGTGGTCAGAAAAGATGCTTGATATGATTTCAATTTTCTTAAATTTACTGAGGCTTGATTTGTGACACAAGATGTAATCTATCCTGTAGAATGTTCCACGTGCATTTGAGAAGCTAGTGTAATTGCTGTTTTTGGGTGGATTGTCCTATAAATATCAATTAAAGCTATCCTGTCTGTTGTGTCATTTAAAGCTTCTCTTTCCTTGTTTATTTTCATTTTGGATGATCTGTCCATTGGTGTAAGTGAGGTTTTAAAGTCCCCCACTATTGTGTTACTGCCGATTTCCTCTTTTATAGCTGTTAGCAGTTACCTTATATATTGAGGTGCTCCTATGTTGGGTACATATATATTTATAATTGTTATATCTTCTTCTTGTATTGATCCCTTGATCATTATGTAGTGTCCTTCCTTGTCTTTTGTAACATTCTTTATTTTAAAGTCTATTTTATCTGATATGAGTAGTGCAACTCCAGCTTTCTTTTGAGTTCCATTTGCATGGAATATCTTTTTCCATCCCCTCACTTTCAGTCTGTATGTGTCCCTAGGTCTGAAATGGGTCTCTTGTAGACAGTATATAGATGGATCTTATTTTTCTATCCTTTCAGCAAGCCTGTGTATTTTGGTTGGAGCATTTAATCCATTCACGTTTAAGGTAATTATCGATATGTATGATCCTATGACCATTTTCTTAATTGTTTTGGGCTTGTTTTGTAGGTCCTTTACTTCTCTTGTGTTTCCCACTTAGAGAAGATCCTTTAGCATTTGTTGTAGAGCTGGTTTGGTGGTGCTGAATTCTCTTAGCTTTTACTTCTCTGTAAAGCTTTTGATTTCTCCACCGAATCTGAATGAAATCCTTGCCAGGTAGAGTAATCTTCGTTGTAGGTTCTTCCCTTTCATCACTTTAAGTATATCATGCCACTCCTTTCTGGCTTGTAGAGTTTCTGCTGAGAAATCAGCTGTTAACTTTATGGGAGTTCCCTTGTATGTTATTTGTCGTTTTCCTTTGCTGTTTTCAATAATTTTTCTTTGTCTTTAATTTTTCCCAGTTTGATTACTGTGTGTCTCAGCATGTTTCTCCTTGGTTTTATCCTGTTTGGCACTCTCTGCACTTCCTGGACTTGGGTAGCTATTTCTTTTCCCATGTTAGGGAAGTTTTCGACTATAGTCTCTTCAAATATTTTCTCGGGTTGTTTCTCTCTTCTCCTTCTGGGACCCCTATAATGTGAATGTTGTTGCATTTTATGTTGTCCCAGACGTCTCTTAGGCTGTCTTCATTTCTTTTCATTGTTTATTCTTTGCTGTTCCACAACAGTGAATTCCACCATTCTGTCTTCTAGGTCACTTATCCATTCTTCTGCCTCAGATATGCTGCTATTGATTCCTTTTAGTGTAGTCTTCATTTCAGTTAGTGTATTGTTCATCTCTGTTTGTTTGTTCTTTAATTCTTCTTGGTCTTTGTTAAACATTTCTGCATCTTCTCGATCTTTGCCTACATTGTTTTTCCGAGGTCCTGGACCACCTTCAGTATCATTATTCTGAAGTCTTTTTTGGAAGTTTGTCTAGCTCCACTTCATTTAGTTGGTTTTCTGGGGTTTTATCTTGTTCCTTCTTCTGGTACCTAGTCCCCTGCATTTTCGCCTTGTCTATTTTTCTGTGAATGTGTTTTTTTGTTCCACAGGCTGCAAGATTGTAGTTCTTCTTGCTTCTGCTGTCTGCCCTCTGGTGGATGAGTCTATCTAAGAGGCTTTTGCAAGTTTCCTGATGGGAGGGACTAGTGGTGAGTTGAGCTGAGTGTTGCTCTTGTGGGCAGAGCTCAGTAAAACTTTAATCCACTTGACTACTGATAGTGGGTCTGGGTTCCCTCCCTGTTGGTTCTTTGGCCTGAAGCCACCCAACAGTGGAGGCTACTCAGGCTCTTTGGTGGGAGTAATGGCAGACTCTGGGATGGCTCATGCCAAGGAATACTTCCCAGAATTTCTGCTGCCAGTGTCCTTGTCCCCATGGTGAGCTACAGCCACTGCACCCCTCTGCAGGAGACCCTCCACCACTAGCAGGTAGGTCTGGTTCAGTCTCCCCTGGGGTCACTGCTCCTTCCCCTGGTTCCCAATGCACACACTACTTTGTGTGTGCCCTCCAAGAGTGGAGTCTCTGTTTCTCCCAGTCCTGTCAAAGTCCTGCAGTCAAATCCCACTAGCCTTCAAAGTCTGATTCTCTAGGAATTCCTCCACCCATTGCCAGACCCGCAGGTTGGGACCCTGACTTGGGGCTCAGAACCTTCACTCCAGTGGGTGGACTTCTGTGGTAAAAGTGTTCTTCAGTCTGTGAGTCACCCACCCAGCAGTTATGGGATTTTATTTTACCGTGATTGCGCCCCTCCTACCATCTCATTGTGTCTTCTCCTTTGTCTTTGAATGTGGGGTATCTTTTTCGGTGAGTTCCAGTGTCTTCCTGTCGATGATTGTCCAGCAGCTAGCTGTGATTCTGGTGTTCTCGTAAGAGGGAGTGAGAGCACGTCCTTCTACTCCACCATCTTGGTTCCTCAATGTCTCTGTTAATAAAGAAGAAATATCTCAATTAACCTTCCACCTTAGGAAAAAGGAGAGAAAACTAAAATTAAAGAAACTGAAAGGAGGAAATAATAAAGATTAGAGCAGAAATTGATGGAATAGTTATTATAAAAACAATAAAGAAAATCAATAAAACCAAAAGCTTGTTTTTTGTAAAGTTCAATACAACTGAAAAAACTTTAGCTAGAGTGACCAAGAAGAAAGAAAGACAACTCAAACTACTGGAACCAGAAATGAAAGAGGATACTAACTATCAACATTACAGAAATATAAAGGATTAAAAGAATATTATGAAAGATTGTATATCAAGGTATTAGACAACCTAGATGACACGAGTTCCTGGAAAGCACAAATTATCAAAACTAATACAATAAGAAATAAATAACCTGAATACACCTGTAACAATTTAAGGGACTGAATTACTAACCAAAAGGTATCCAAAAAGTAAAGCCCAGGCCCAGATTGTTTCACAGTTGAATTTCATCAATTTCAAAAATGATTAATGTCATTTCTTCTCAAATAGAATAAGAGGGAACACTGCCCAAATCATCTTATGAGGTCAGTATTATCCTGACAAAAATTTGAATAAAAACATTACAAGAAAAGAAAACTACAGGGACTTTCCTGGTGGTCCAGTGGTTAAGACTTTGCTTTCCAGTGCAGGGAGTATGGGTTCGATCCCTGGTGGGGAACTAGGATCTCACATGCCTCACAGCCAAAAACAAGCCAGAAACATAAAATAAAAAGCAATATTGTAACAAATTCAATAAAGACATTTAAAAAAATATTTTAAAAATCCTACAACCTAATAATTATTATTTATATGGACACCAAATCCTAAACAAAATACTATCTAACTGAATCCAGCAATGTATTAAAAAATTATACACCATGACCAACTGGCCTATTCCAGGAGTGCAAGGTTTGTCTAATATCAGAAAATCAATTAGTGTAATATACTTCATCAACAGAAAATACACGCAAACACACCACATAATCATCTCTATAAATGTAGAAGAAAAAAACATAAAAAATCAGTACCATCTCTTGATTAGAACTCAAAAAAATATGTATACAAAGGAACTTCAATTTGATAAGGGACATCTATGAAAAACTCACAACTAACATCACACACAATGGTGAAAAACTGGAAAGATCAAAAGAAACACAAAAGAATAGAATCTCACCAATTCTATTCCTCATTATACTGGAGCCTTCATGTAGAGCAATTAGACAAGAAAAAGAAATAAAAGGAATCCAGATTGGAAAAAATATGACTATATTTGGATATAGGGCCTTTAAAGAGTGGTTAAGTAAACATGAGGCCTGTAGGAAGGGCCCTAACCCAATCTGACTGCCTGGTGTCCTTAGAAGAGAAATTTTGGACACACAAATACACTGTAGGCACATGTTGAATTATCACCAAGACATAAACAACCAGAAGTCTACCCTACCCCACCTTATAAATGTAGATGGTCTTGACGAAATTGGGGTGGCAGGAGGCAGTTTTTTGTGAAACCATCATGTCTCTTTTTCAGTTATCCTGTATGATTGGCAAACCTGGCTTTGAAAGGGATTTTGTGCAAAGTGAATCCAGCTGCTGCTCAGAATTGATTTCATCTGTATCTTTCCAGTGTAGTGCAGTTCTTTTTTTTAAAAGAAACTTGTTTTATATTTTGCTCTCTCTTTATTATGATTGCTGTCTGCCCTACTTCCTTTTTTTAAAGTAAGAGTGTAGCTGGCCAAAGCTTTAGAGCCAAACGCCCTCTCATTTCTTCCTCTGATGTCCCCATTCTGTGTTTGTTGCAGTGGAGTTTCTTATAAAGGGAAAGAGCAATGGGAAGCAGATGCAATGCCATCCTGTGCCTCCCATGTTTAAGTGGCTATTTTATATTCCTTTGAAAACAAGTTTCACTTTATGCATTTTTTCTTAGTAGTGCAGCGGAATCCTTCTCTCACTTTCCTGGACAGTCAATGTCTTGGTTGAACCTAAACCCTAAAAAGTGATATTTACATAGTTGAACATGTATATTTACCGCTTTGAATAACTTTAGGTAAATGATACTTAACCTGTTCGATTATCAGAAGCTTTTGAGAAAAACAAACTGAGTAGGTGCATGACATAATTTCTGAACAAAACTCAAAGAACAAGAAAATTCTCTGATAAATCCAGTATGTCTTCATGATTTAATATTGCATTTATTACAACATTTATACACAAATTAAAAGGTATATGTAACACATAATCTCTACCTTATTTGTAGACCAGTGCCCACAGGAATTCACAATATTCTCAGACCAATTCTGCCACTCTTATATCCACTGTTTAGGAACCACTGCTCTGGGCCATTTGATAATTGGGCATAGCTAAGATGAGGTCAGTGCCCTCTAATGGATATATTTCCCTGGGTTTTTTGTTTTTGTTTTCCACCTGGATTAGAGATTTATATGCTCTGTGCTATGCTTAGTTTCTAAAGACTTTTATTTGCTTAAGGTACAAAAAATCTGTGAAATTTGGACTGACTCATTCTATTCATCCTTTGGTCCACTTAGGTGTAATTATGGGGGCACAGAAGGAGAGCTAAGTTTCTTGGGATCAAATCTAAATTGATATTCATATTTTCTTAGTGTTGATTCTCCCATAACACCAAGTCCCATATAGGTAGAGTTGTCAGATTTAGCTAACAAAGTGGGTATCGGCTAAATTTGAATTTCTTGATAAATAATAAAACACTAAATTTTTATTTTTTTAGTATAGGTCATGTGTCATACAGTATTTGGAATACATTTATATCTAACTTAAGAATCCTTTCTAGGATTGGCAACAGGGGTTGCGGAGAACTTGGGGACATAAGTCACAGTCCAAAGATAAAGGGGAAATTCACATACCAAGTAGATCAGTTTCCAAAACACCATGTTCAAAGGGAACAGGTTCAAAGTCAAAGTTGAAGGTCAATTAGTCTAGAATTGAATATAGATATAGATCAGAATGAAGACAGGAAGAAAATAAAAATATAGAATTGCTAGATTTCCCTCTTTTTCCTTTTATTTATTTATTTACATTTTGATGTGATCATATTGGGTTCCTGTGTGAATCAAGCTGCAAAAATGGCCAGATGTGGGTTGATTATTAGGGCAGAATTTTATATTATAATAAATTTAGTACAAAGCCAGAGAGTAAAGTATTTCTCATTTTCTGACTCCAAGTACCAGCAGAAATTGGAATAATAGTAAAAATTCTTGGCCATACAATCTTTAATTTGTTTATAAGCATCCTCATTAGATTGATATATTAATGTAACAGTTCCTAGGTGTTCCAACTGATGTCAGAAAAAGTTAAGTACTTTTCAAAGGGACACCCTGAAAGAGAGTGTGGGAGCATGGACCAAGGTAAAGAAAATCTGCCATCTCTTTAGTTCTCCAACTACTGCTATGGAGGATATCACATAGAAAACATCTTAGTTGAAGTGAAATTTGAGGTGACACAAGCAGAGGAGAAATGTGAATATAAACTTCTAGCTCATAGGTTCCAGAACATTGTTGCAGCTGCCATATCTTGGAAATGACATCTCATCCTTTTTGCTGTATTCTATTCTTTGGAAGCAAGACACCAGGTCCATTCTACACTGAAGGTGAGGGATTACACAAGGGCATGAAACTAAAGGTAATGGAGATCACTGGGAATTATCTTAGAGGCTGCCAACCATGATAGGGCACTGCACAACAGCTTTCAAAAACATCTGAATTATTTTACACTCTAACCAACAGCATATGAGGGTTCTAGCTTCTCTGCATGTTTATCAATACAGGTCTTTGCTAATATTTGGTAACAATTTTTTTTAAATGTTAGTCATTCCAGTAATTGTGAAATGTCATCTTATTATGGTTTTCCTTTTCATTTTGCTAATGATCTTGAGGACTTTTTTTTTTTTTTGGTGTTTAATGGCAATTTATACTTCTTGTTTTGGAAAGTGTTTTTTTTTAATTTAATTTGTCCCTTTAAGAGCAATATTATTCACTTCTTACATTGATTTATAAAATATTAGATTGTTTATGTATTCTAGACACAAGTCTTGTCAGAAATACATATCATGATTCACTTCTCTCAGGCTCTGCCTTTTTCATATTCTTAATGGTTTCCTAGAAGGAATAAATGTTTTATTTTAATGAAATGTATTTTAAAATATTTTTCTTTTATTACCAGTTTAGTGATTTTTGTATTATAGGAATTATTTGCCTCACCCAAGTTTACAAGGTCCCCTTTATTTTATTCTAGAAACTTTGCAGTTTTAGCTTTTATGTGTACATATCATCTGCTTCAAACAAATTTCTATATATGATATGAATAGTGGATCCAAATTTATTTTATGAATAAATTTATCCAATTGATTCAGCAGCATTTGTTGAAAACCCTTTCTTTTTCCTTTTGTAACTTCATCAAAAATCATTTGTCTTTGTAAGTGTGGTTTTATTTCTGTAGTTTCTATTCTGTTCCAGTGACCTATATGTCTATATTTAATGCCAATACCACATGGTCTTAATTAGTGAAACTATATCAGGCAGTGTAAATCCTCAACTTTGCTCTGCTCTTTAAAAATTGCATTGAGTATTTTAGGCCCTTTGATTTTTCAATACCAATTTAGAATCAGCTTTACAATTTCTACCAAAAATAAGTTGAGATATTGATTAGTATTGCATAGAGTCCATTCATCAATTGGTAATAACTAATATCTGGAAAATATTGAATTTTCCAATCAATAAACATGCTATATGTCTCAATTTACTTACATCTTCTTTAATTCTTATCAACAATATTTTGTAGTTTCTAGTGTGCAGGTCTTACACAATTTTTTGTTAAAATTATTCCTAAGATTTTATGATTTTTGATGATATTTTACATGTCACTTTTAGAAATATTACTTTCTAATTGATAGAATATATATACACAATAGATCTTTGTATATTGACTGTATTCTGACTGTAAATTGACTGATATTTTGCTGAATTTTTTATTAGTTCCAATAATTCTTGGGTAGGTTATTGTTTTATCACAATTATATCAACTGAAAATAAAACAATTTTGTTTCTTCTTTTCCAACAAGTATATTTATTTCCTGCTTTATTGAACTGGATAAGACATACTATATAGTGTTAACTGGAAGTGTTCAGAGCTGACATGCTTACTTTGTTCCAAATCTTAATAGGACATTTTTTAATATTTCACCATTAAGTATGATGTTAACTGTAGATATTTCTGTGGATGCCCTTTATCAAAAAGAGGATATTTCCTTTTATTTTTAGTTTGTTGACTTTTTATCATTAATGTTGAATTTTGTCAAATACTTTTCTTTTTAACCTATTGACATGATCATGTGGATATTTTCTTTTATTCTGTTAGTGTGGTGAATTGCATTGGTTGGTTTTCAAATGTTAAGGATATTGAGTTATTCTGTCTTAATAAAATAAGTTTTGAATATTTTCTCCTTTCTATTTTCTGAAAATACTTATCTATCACTAGAATTATTTATTCCATAAATGTGTGATAGAATTCACTAGTTAAATCATGCAGGTCTACAACTTTTATCATGGGAGTGTTTTTAATTATATATTCAATTTCTTCAACTACTATGAGATACTTAGTTTTTCTGTGTTTTCTTGCTTAATTTTCAGTAAATTTTGTTTTCAAGAAATTTTCCAATTTTTTAATAACTTGAATTTATTGCCATAAAATATTTTACATTGTTTGTTATCTTTGTAACATCCATAGCATTTCTAGGAATATACTCTTTTATTACCATTGTTTTAAGAGCACAACTAGAGCTCTAAATAAACCTAACTTAAGTTCAAATACTGACTTTACTGGCTGCTAATTGAGTAAATATAACACTGAAGCTCTGTGTTCTCATCTGTTAAATGAGATAATAATACCTGGATATCAGGGTAATTGAGATCATTAAATACGTTGGATATGAAACTATATTGTAATAGCCTATTTATCTTTATAAATGTCTATGGATCTTATACTCTGGTGGACAAAATCCAAAATGCTCCTCAATTTTTTACATCTCCTGGTATTTCCACCTTGTATAATTCTCCCCTGTTGAGTGTAGGCAAGACTTGTGACTCGCTTCTTCCCAACAGAACATGGCAAAGGTGATTGGTGCCACTTTTGTGATTAGGCTATATAAAATTGTGACTTTTGTCTTGCCAGTAGTATCTCTCTCTCACTGGATTTGAGGAAATAAAGCAGCTATATTGTGAGTTTCCTTATGAAGAGATCTTTGTGACAATGAACTGTGTGTTATCACTGTCAACAACCAACAAGAAAATGAAGACCTCTGTCCCACGGTCTGTGAGGAAGTGAATTTTGTCAATAGCTAAGTCATCTTTTAAGTGGACCCTTTGCCACTGAAGCTTTGAGGAGAGACTCACCACACCTTGGCATCAGCTTTCAGATCAGACCCTGAAGCAGAGCACCAAGAAATGCCATGCCTAGACTCCTTACCCACACCCACTGAAATAATAAAACTGTGTTATTTTAGGGAGCTAAGTTTGTGGAATTAATGTGACATAAATAATAGAGAAGTAACACCTACATTAGCAGGCTAGATACCTCGATGTATTGCTCATTGTTGTATCTCTTATGTACAGTTCAATTTTGGATAAATGTTTATTCTCAATATTTATTGAATGAATGAAGGAACCAGGTACACAATTTCTTTCTTCCCGCCTATCTATGTGAAGAACATTTGAAAATCACGTGAAGAGATGCCTGTGTAAAGAAAACATACTTAAAGGAACCCCATGTTTTTCAACTTCTTGAATAAGCAGATGGATTCATTACTCCAAATGAGTAATATAAAATGTCAAGTTCATGGGGTCAAGTGATATGTTAAAGGATATGTCAGGATTTCATTCTACTGTTTAAAAAGAAAATTGTTACCAAGTGAATAGCAATGGCATAAATGAGAGGATATGATGCTGTTATTGGGAGTTGGCATTTTGTGGTAATCAGAGCAAAGTCTTTGGGAGGCTTATACTCCAGTGCTTTGCAAAGCTGATAAATATTAATTTAAGAAAAGCTGAAAATGGCATCAGAGAATTTTCATGGCCAGGAGAGGTCAGAAATTATTCAGTTCTTACACCTTGAGCAACAGAGAGAGAAATTTAAGTTTTAAAATTAAACTTGTTATAGGCATGTGTGTAATTAGCAGTCAGCTAGAGGGCAAGCAAAGAGAGAAAATGTGACAATTAAAATCACCCTTATGGTAGCTTCTTAATAGGTTTTTTTATGGTAACAGATTTAAAATATGATTTTCTTTGGATTCTAATAACAACATTATCAATACCTATAACTTCTATTCACTGAGTGCCAACCAGGTGCCAGCCCTTTGCACAACTCACTAATCCTCACAAGTTTATGGGCTAAATACTACATTTCTATATATTAAATAAGGAAACTAAGAATTAAAGAAGTTTAATGATTTGCCAAAGATTAGAGTGCCTACATGACACAGCTGTGGTTTACACTATTCACTCCCAGTGTACTCCCCCTGTCTCTTTACTTTGTGCCATTCAGAAACTAAAAATTTATTAAAATTGAGTTTATGCAGAACTTCAGTGTATACCATCCTATCCTTCTTGGCTCTATCTGTTCTTTGGAGACCCATATCAAAGCCGTATATTTTCAATCTCGGGAAATTTTACTGTTCAATCTGCTAATGCTCTTCTACCATGACACAACTGTTGTTTCATATTTTTCTACATAGATTACTTGTGGCAAAGGAAACCATTTACATATCATGGTTCTAGTTTATTCCTGACCTACTGGATATTTCCAAGAAAAACTAAGAAAGAGTAAGGGGAAAATTATCACTGAGTCACAATCAGGAATGTTTCTCTGATTAGAATATTCATGTTTCAGAGGATTAGCTTATTTTATGTTTCCTTTTTTAAAGAGGGGTTTACTAACATCCTTTGCAATTTTTAAGTGTAGAGACACCTGTTCAAAACAGCTTAAAATACTCTGACTCTATTGAAAGCAATCTATTCTATTTCTTAACTGTATCTGTATGCAAGCAACTTGTTCTGTGAGATATGAGATGCTTCATCATTTTAGTGACTCACTTCCTTTTTTTTAATATAGTAAACTTTAGAAGTTTCTATTTCTCTCATGTAAACCATTTCTTACTAAGACATATTAGATTCCATTTTTTGTGCAAAGTATGCTAATCTGGTTTCAATTAGGAGGTTCATTATGTTTTTCTTTAATTCAATCTGGCAATTCTCTTTTGATCTTCCCTCTTCTTAATTGTATTCCACCAGTAAGAGACAGGCAAAAACAAGGAAAAACAAGTGTTAAAACCTGTTAGAGGTGATTCAAATGTCTTACAGGCATAGAGATTAGAATTTTTAGCCTGACAGAATTTTCAGATTGTCTACAGATTTTATTTTTGCCTGTGGTTACATTCCAACAATTAGGAAAGGTCATTAATGGGCTGTCACACTTTACTCTGGGATTGGTAAATGTCTTTTAGGAGGCTAAGGGATATGTTTTTGGTTTTCCACTACCTGTCACAAAAAGGTTTTAAAGTACTTTTTTGTGCAGAGTTAATTATGGTTATATTTTCCTGATTCCTATAAAATTATTTTCTTACAAATACAGATTTTTCAATTACAGTTTTGATATAATATACATTTACTACCTAGCATATTCTAGAAAGTAATTGAACTCAGTCTCAGTGGGGTTGTCAGTCATACCAATATTAGGAATAGGGTAAACGGTTTTAAAATACACATGCTTTTTCATTTAGTCTTTCTACTTGGGAGCATTGGATTCTACAGAATTTGCTAAGAAAATGAAAGAGAAGATTTAGTTCTAAGTATACTTTTTTTTAGGAGTTTTATTCATAACCTGTGGAATAAAACTCAGCAAATAATATTTATGTAGTAATTTAAGAAATATACATTATATTGATCTAAATGAATGTGTATCCCATGAAGCACACTTGCTTTGACATTAGTCAGAACTAGATTCAAGCCATGGTTCTGTTTCTTATTCATAGTGAGATACTTAGTTATACTTTCACCTTCCTGTATTACAGACTTCCTGTTTTACAGACTGTTTGCTGTGTTTCATAAACTTAGTGGCATAAAACACCAAACATTTTTTTATCTTGCAGTTTCTGTGGGTCAGGAGTTCACACACAGCTTAGCTGAGTCCTTTGTATTGTGTCTCAAAAGACTGTGATCTCATCTGAGGATTGAGGTCCTCTTTCAAGCTCATTCAAGGTAGTTGGCAGAATTCAGTTTCTTGTGGTTGTAGGACTGAAGCCCTCCTCAGCTACAGGCTGTCCATAATTCTCTGCCAGGTGACCCTCTCTACAACATGGCATTTTGTTTCTCTAAAACCAACAAGAGGGCTTCCCTAGTGGTGCAGTGGTTAAGAATCCATCTGCCAATGCAGGGGACATGGGTTTGAGCCCTGGTCTGGGAAGATCCAACATGCCGAGGACCAACTAAGCCCATGTGCCACAACTACTGAGCCTGTGCTCTTCAGCCTGTGAGCCACAACTACTGAGCCCATGTGCCACAACTACTGAAGCCTGCGAGTGCAAAGCCCATGCTCCACAACAAGAGAAGCCACCACAACAAGAAGACTGTGCACCTCAGTGAAGAGTAACCCTTGCTCACTACAACTGGAGAAATCCCTCACACAACAATGAAGACCCAACACAGCCAAAAATAAATAAATAAGATAAATACATTTATTTTAAAAAAATTAAAAAAAAATCAAGAGAGTGTCTTAGCTATATATGTTAGGACCACCCAGGATAATCTACTTTTTGATTAACTCTAAATCAGTGTATTTGGAACACTAGTTATATCTGCAAAATTCCTTCACCTCTGCCATATAAAGTAACCTAATCACAGGAGTGAAACTGCATATTTTTGCCAACTGTCAAGGTGAAGGGGTTATAAAGAGGGTTTGAGTTATTGGGAATCATATTAAAATTCTGCCTAGCAAACACAGTAATGCTTAATGTGTTTATCTGTAAAACTGAGCTAATAATTTACCAACTTAATCAGAATTACATAACAAATAAGATAAAGAATTTGAAACACAGTGTCAAAAATATGATGTTTGAGCATGGTTGGGCTCTGGTGGGGAGTCAAAGGAGAGAGCAATAGCCTGAACTGTCTGCAGTGGCCACTCGCTCTCTCATCTCCCATCTCCCACCTCCCACTATGGTCTTGCTCAGCCCCCTCAGTCCTTCCACCTGCCTCCCCCACCAGCCCACAGCCGTGTGGCTGACAGGATCTTGGTGTTCCAGCCAGGTGTCAAGACAGAGGTTCTGTGGTGGGAGAGCTGAGTTCAGGACACTGGTCCACCAGAGACCTCCAGCCCCACGTAATATCAATCAGAAAGAGCTATCCCAGAGATCTATGTCTCAAAGCTAAGACCCAGCTCCACTAAACGACCAGAAAGCTCCAAGGTTGGACAAACAACTAGAAAGACAGGAATACAACTCCACCCATTAGAAGAGAGGCTGCTTAAAATCATAATAAGGTCACAGACACCCCAAAACCCACCACCAGATGCAGTCCTTCACACCAGAGAGACAAGAGCCAGCCTCATCCACCAGAACACAGGCACCAGTCCCCACCACCAGGAAAGCAACACAACTCACTGAATCAGCCTTACCCACTGAGGGCAGACACAAAAACAAGGGGAACTACAAACTTGCAGCCTGCACAAGGGAGACCCCAAACACAGTGAGTTAAGCAAAATGAGAAAACAGAGAAATACGCAGCAGATGAAGGAGCAAGGTAAATACCATCCACACCCAACAAATGAAGAAGAAATAGGCAGTATATCCGAGTATACAGAGTAATGATAGTAAAGGTGATCCAAATCTTGGAAACAAAATGGGCAAAATATAAGAAACGTTTAACAAGGACCTAGAAGAACTAAAGAGCAGAAAAACAATGATGAACAACATGATAAATGAAATTAAAAATTCTCTTGAATATAGAGAATATAGAGAATAACTGAGGCAGAAGAATGGATGGATAAGTGAACTGGAAGATAAAATAGTGGAAATAATTATTGCAGAGCAGAATGAAGAAAAAATAATGAAAAGAATTGAGGACAGTCCCAGAGACCTCTGGGACAACGTTAAAAGAACCAACATCCAAATTATAGGGGTCCCAAAAGAAGAAGAAAAAATGAAAGGGACTGAGAAAATATTTGAAGGGATTATAGTTGAAAACTTTCCTAATATGGGAAAGAAAAGAGTCAATAAAGTCCAGGAAGCACAGAGAGTCCCATAGAGGATAAATCCAAGGAGAAACATGACAAGACATATATTAATCAAACTATCAAAAATTAAATACAAAGAAAAAATATTAAAAGCAGAAAGGGAAAAGCAGCAAATAACATACAAGGGAATCCCCATAAGGTCAGTAGCTGATCTTTCAGCAGAAACTCTGCAAGCCAGAAGGGAGTGGTAGGATATATTTAAAGAGGTGAAAGGGAAAAACCTACAATCAAGATTACTCTACCCAGCAAGGATCTCACTCAGATTCGATGGAGAAATTAAAACCTTTACAGACAAGCAAAAGCTTAGGGAATATAGTACCACCAAACTAGTTTTACAACAACTGCTAAAGGAACTTCTCTAGGCAGGAAACACAAGAGAAGGAAAAGGTGTACAATAACAAACTCAAAACAATTTAAAAAATGGTAAAAAGAACATACACATCAATAAGTACATTAAATGTAAATGGATTAAATGCTCCAACCAAAAGACATAGACTGGCTGAATGGATACAAAAACAAGACCCATACATACGCTGTCTACAAAAGACCAACTTCAGACCTAAGTACACATACAGACTGAAAATGAGGAGAAGGAAAAAGATATTACATGAAAATGGAAATCAAAAGAAAGCTGGAGTAGCAATTCACCTATCAGACAAAATAGACTTTAAAGTAAAGACTATGACAAGAGACAAAGAAGGACACTACATAATGATCAAGGGATCAATTGAAGAAGAAGATATAACAATTGTAAATATTTATGCACCCAACATAGGAGCACCTCCATACATAAGGCAAATGCTAACAGCCATAAAAGGGGAAATTGACAGTAACACAATAATAGTAGGGGACTTGAACACCCCACTTTCACCAATGGACAGATCATCCAAAATAAAAATAAATAAGGAAACACAAACTTTAAATTATACGTTAGGCAAGATGGACTTAGTTGATATTTATAGGACTTTCCATCCAAAAACAACAGAATACACTTTATTCTCACATGCTCATGGAACATGTTCCAGGATAGATCATATCTTGGGTCACAAATCAGGCCTTGGTAAATTTAAGAAAATTGAAATCCTATCAAGTATCTTTTCCAACAACAAAATTATGAGACTAGATATCAATTACAGGAAAAAAAAAGGAAAAAATACAAATACATAGAAGCTAAATAATACATTACTAAATAACCAGGAGATCACTGAAGAAATCAAAGAGGAAATCAAAAAATACCTAGAGATAAATGACAATGAAAACACGATGACCCCAAACCTATGGGATGAAGCAAAAGGAGTTCTAAGAGGGAATATTATAGCAATACAAGCCTACCTCAAGAAACAAGAAAAATCTAAAATAAACAACCTAACCTTACACCTAAAGCAATTAGAGAAAGAAGAACAAAAATCTCCAAGGTTAGTGGAAGGAAAGGAATCATAAAAGTCAGATCAGAAATAAATGAAAAAGACATGAAGGACACAGTAGCAAAGATCAATAAACCTAAAAGCTGGTTCTTTGAGAAGATAAACAAAATTGATAAACCATTAGCCAGACTCATCAAGAAAAAAAAGGAAAAGACTCAAATAAACAGAATTAGAAATAAAAAAGGAGAAATAACAACCGACACTGCAGAAATACAAAGGATCAGGGGAGATTACTACAAGCAAATATACACCAATAAAATGGACAACCTTGAAGAAATGGACAAATTCTTAGAAAAGCAAAACCTTCCGAGACTGAACCAGGAAGAAATAGGAAATATAAACAGATGAATCACACGCACTAAAATTGAATCTATGATTAGAAATCTTCCAACAAACAAAAGCCCAGGACCAGATGGCTTCACAAGTGAATTCTATCAAACATTTAGAGAAGAGCTAACATGTAGCTTTACCAAACTCTTCCATAATATTGCAGAGGGAGGAACACTCCCAAACTCATTCTACGAGGCCACCATCACCCTGATACCAAAACCAGACAAAGAGGTCACAAAGAAAGAAAACTACAGGCCAATATCACTGATGAACATAGATGCAAAAATCCTCAACAAAATACTAGCAAACAATCCAACAGCACGTTAAAACGATCATGCACCATGATCAAGTGGGGTTTATCCCAGGAATGCAAGGATTCTTCAGTATATATGAATCAATCAATTTAATACACTGTATTAAAAAATTGAAGGATAAAACCATATAATAATCTCAATAGGTGCAGAAAAAGCTTTTGACAAAATTCAAAACCCATTTATGATAAAAACCCTCCAGAAGGTAGGCATAGAGGGAACTTACCTCAACATAATAAAGGCTATATAAGACAAACCCACAGCCAACATCATTCTCAATGGTGAAAAACTGAAATCATTTCCTCTAAGATCAGGAAGAAGACAAGGTTGCCCACTTTCATCACTATCATTCAACATAGTTTTGGAAGTTTTAGCCACAGCAATCAGAGAAGGAAAATAACTAAAAGGAATCTAAACTGGAAAAGAAGTAAAACTGTCACTGTTTGCAGATGACATTATACTACGCATAGAATATCCTAAAGATGCTACCAGAAAACTACTAGAACTAATCAATGAATCTGGTAAAGTAGCAGGATACAAAATTAATGCACAGAAATCTCTTGCATTCCTATACACTAATGATGAAAAACCTGAAAGAGAAATTAAGGAAACACTCCCATTTACCATTGCAACAAAATGAATAAAATACCTAGGAATAAACTTACCTAAGGAGGCAAAAGACATCTATGAAGAAAACTTTAAGACACTGATGAAAGAAATTAAAGATGATACAAACAGATGTAGAGTTATACCATATTCTTGGATGGGAAGAATCAACATTGTGAAAATGACTATACTACCCAAAGCAATCTACAGATTCAATGCAATCCCTATCAAACTACCACTGGCATTTTTCACAGAACTAGAACAAAAAATTGCACAATTTGTATGGAAACACAAAAGACCCTTAATAGCCAAAGCGATCGTGAGAAAGAAAAACAGAGCTGGAGGAATCAGGCTCCCAGGCTTCATACTATACTACAAAGCTACAATAATCAAGACAGTATGGTACTGACACAAAAACAGAAATGTAGATCAATGGAACAGGATCGAAAGCCCAGACATAAACCCATGCACATATGTTCCCCTTATCTTTGATAAAGGAGGCAAGAATATACAATGGAGAAAAGACAGCCTCTTCAATAAGTGGTGCTGGGAAAACTGGACAGCTACATGTAAAAGAATGAAATTAGAATCCTCCCTAACACCATACACAAAAATAAACTCAAAATGGATTAAATACCTAAATGTAAGGCCAGACACTATAAAACTCTTAGAGGAAAACATGGGCAGAACACTCTTTCATAATTCACAGCAAGATAGTTTTTGACCCACCTCCTAGAGAAATGGAAATAAAAACAAAAATAACAATGAAATTTAATGAAACTTAAAAGCTTTTGCAGAGCAAAGGAAACCATAAACAAGATGAAAAGACAACCCTCAGAATGGGAGAAAACATTTGCAAATGAAGCAACTGACAGAGGATTAATCTCCAAAATATACAAGCAGCTCATGCAGCTCAGTATCAAAAAAACAAACAACCCAATCCAAAAATGTGCAGAAGACTTAAATAGACATGTCTCCAAAGAAGATATACACATTGCCATCAAACATATGAAAGAATGCTCAAAATCACTAATCATTAGAAAAATGCAAATGAATACTACAATGAGGTAACACCTCACACCAGTCAGAATGGTCATCATCGAAAAATCTACAAACAATAAATGCTAGAGGGGGTGTGGAAAAAAGGGAACCCTCTTGCACTTTTGGTGGGAATGTAAATTGATACAGTCACTATGGAGAGCAGTATGGAGGTTCCTTAAAAAACTAAAAATAGAACTACCATATTACCAGCAATTCCACTATGGGCATATACCCTGAGAAAACCATAATTCAAAAAGGAGTAATATGTCACAATATTCATTGCAGCACTATTTACAGTAGCCAGGAAATGGAGGCAACCTAAGTGTCCCTCGACATATGAATAGATAAAGAAGATGTGACACATATATACAATGGAATATTATTCAGCCATAAAAAGATATGAAATTGAGTTATTTGTAGTGAGGTTGGTGGATGTAGAGTCTGTCAAAGAGAATGAAGTGAGTCAGAAATTAAAACAAATACCATATGCTCACATATAATGGAATCTTAAAAAAAAAAAAAAAAGAAAAGAAAAAATGGTTCTGAAGAACCTAGAGCCAGTACGGGAATAAAGATGCAGATATAGAGAATGGACTTGAGGACACAGTGAGGGAGAGGTGTGGGCTGGGACGAGGTGAGAGAGTGGTACGGACATATATACACTACCAAATATAGAATGGATGGCTGGTGGGAAACAGCCACATAGCACAGGGAGATCAGCTCGGTGCTTTGTGACCACCTAGAGGGGTGGGATAGGGAGGGTGGGAGGGAGATGCAAGAGGGAGGAGATATGGCGATATATGTATACGTATAGCTGATTCACTTTGTTATACAGCAAAAACTAACACAACGTTGTAAAGCAATTATACTCCAGTAAAGATGTCAAAATATATATATATGATGTTTGTGTTATGGTTATTATAATAAGGTTAGTAATATCAGTATCAGAAAAAAGAACTTTCCAAATATATAAGGTAGCAAAATATGAGTAAAGCAAAATATTGAAATTTTACAATGGCTGTCTCTCGTTGGAATGAGACCAGGGATAATTTTTATTTTCTGCTTATCCCTATTATTGTTTTAATATTATTACCATCTTTTTTGTTTTATGCAATAACTACTACCACGTACAAAGCATTTAGTACATGCCAGGACTCTGTTATAAATTATTTTCATAAATTAACTCATTTAGTCCTCATGTAATCCTGAGTTAGGTACTATTAATATTCTTAATTTACAGCTGAAGAAACTGAGGCCATGTGAGGTTAAATGATATGCTCAAGGTCACCTAGATATTAATGATCACAATCAAAGTAGTAATTTAAGCATACTGGATTTTGGCACTACTCCATTTTGCCTTTTATGAATATTCATTGTTTTAGTAATCATAACAGTGCAAGTAGTATTATTTAAATAAAAGCTATGGCAAAAGAAGGTCATCTCATTTTATTAGGAATTAGAAAGAGAAAGTGAGCTTGGAGTTCCCTGAATCTTCCTCTACCTCCACTTGTTTTCTTTTTTTTTAATATTGTCTCTTATAGTAGAGCTTCAAACAGTTGGTGAGCTACTGCAGTGCAGTGGGAGCCTGCTGCAGACGGGGAGAGAGGGGTGGGCTATTCCTGGGAGAAAATCTGCACTTTCTCAGCAGCTCAGTTCTTGAAAAGGCCTTATCTTTGTTCTGAAGCAGTTTGCCTCTTCTCCAAAGGCTGTCCTTTTCTTTTCTTTTTTTCTCTCTTGTGCAAGATCATTTTGCACCGAACTCCCACATACATGTGTTTCAGCTAAAAAACCTTTTCCCTTAGCGAATGGTTCCCACTCCATCAGACACAGGCAACATCCAACTTTTTTGACTTCCTGCAGCATTTTTGAGGTGGTTTTTGGAGTATGTTTGGCTCAGGCAGCCCCTACTGACACATATTACAGCTCTTGCAATGAGGCATGTTTTATTCTCATCCCTTTCTGTGTGTATTTAATGTGTTAAGCCACAAAACAACTTTGGAACTCTCCTCCGAATTGTGGTTCAGATGAATCCCCTTGACAACCGCTGCTCAGCGTTTGTTCATCTTTAATCACTACTCTCTGAGAGAACCCTATTTTCCCCTACAATTATTATTTTTTTCCAACTGCTTTCTGCATTGTTTGTTTTCTGACCTTTCTTTTGTCCTTTGCAAGTACACATATTAAAACAAAAATACCAAGGCCAAATGCCTCATTCTTGTTCCCGCACGGCATGCTCTAATTTAGAAATTTTTTGGATTGGGCTTGAACTATGTGTGGGTATTGGAGTGGGTGGAGACAGAGAAAGAGAAAAGACAGAGATGGCTTTCTCCTTTTTCCTTTTTTATCTTCTTGTCTTTCTTTGGTTTGGACCATGGCATATTCACAAAAACAGAGGAGGATATTCATTAATTTGTTCATTGTTTGTTCATTCACCAGATATTTAGTATGCTAAGCAGTGGAGCTAAAACAATGTGCAAAGGATGGAAAAAAAAAAACAAACCACCAGAGTTATAATCAGAAAAGTTTGGTTCTCTTTGGCATTTAAACTTAGTATTGTGAAAACTGGAAATTTGTTGAACATTCACCGGCTATTTTTTGATGTCCTGTGCTAATTGCCAGGGATATATTAATGAACAACACAGAGATAATCTCAGTCTTTGGGAAGATTTTTGTCTAGGGAGCTTTTTCATCTCTCTTATCCTTACTCAGATCAGGACACTTTGAGGTTATACATTATTTTTCTCTGAAACCCTTCATTATCATTTTTTACTTAATAAGCTATATTCAAGTGCAAATCTACTCAACCCAGCCCCTCCCTTGCAAACAGCTCTATTCACTCTCACTCATTACTCCTCCTGATTACCTCTTTTTATTTCATAACACCAAAGCTCATAGACCAAGTAGGGATCAGAATAAAGCCATCTGATGGCCACCACACTGTAGAATATACAACCCCTGACTACTCCTGCATTACCTTTATTTCTAATCAAGAGCACAAGAAATCTCAAATTGTTAGAATTTGAAGCACTATAAAAATTCAAGTAGAAAATGTGAAAGCAGCCAGAGGGAAAATACTTTAGCATAGACTGCTAACATATACATTATATATATCTGCCTTGTGTCAGATAATTTTGATTTGTGAGGAAGCATTAGAAGTCATCTGTTTCCAACTTTCATTCACCTGAAGCACCTTTCATTCCACCTGAATCAGTCACCTGAAGCACAGACTATAGTTAACTAATGGAAGAGAGTGCACTGATGCTAGTGAGAACAAATGTGGCTTCAATTTATTGAGCACTTACTATCTGGGTGGATTAAAATGTTCTGTGCAGACTTAGGTCATTGAATTATCACACAATTCTGTGAGGTAATAACATAATCTACACTTCTATACTTCTCTATATTTGGTCTAGAAAACACTAGTATCGGGAGTAAGTAGGCTGGATCTTAATATCAGTGGTTTAAACAAGATAAGGTTTTATAAGAGAAGTCTAGAGGTAGGCAGTCTGATACTGATGTGAGGTTTGCCTGCTTCACCTTCAGTGGGCTCTGGTCCCCTCCTATCTTCTCTCCCTTCCTTAGTGTATGACTTCCATCTGTAAGATCACTCCTTGTTTTCAAGAAGGCCCCAATCCTCTGGCCATTGCTTCCACTACATGTCAGCAGGGGCAGGACTTTGAGTTGAGTTAGGACTATTTAAAGTGCTTTCTCAGGGTCAGTCATGAGTTCTGGTTCCATCTCATTGCTAGCTATATCTAAAAGGCTGGGAAGAAAATGTAGAATTGAGTTGAACACAGTCCGGATACCTCCCCTTTCCCAATTTAGGGGTTCCATTAATAAGAAAGAAAGGGTGTGTGTGTGTGTGTGTGTGTGTGTGTGTGTGTGTAATAACATGTGAATTCAAAATATGCTGTATAAATAAAGTTATCTAGATAAAATATCGGACAGAAAAATATTTTAGCTTAAATATTCCAAAACTCATCAAAATTATATATGAACAGAGCTTTAGACATTACCAGTGGTTTCAAAAAGTAATGTGTAGGATCCCACTGATCTGCCTCAGATGTCTCTTATTATTATTATTATTTTTTTTTTGCTGTACGCGGGCATCTCACTGTTGTGGCCTCTCCCGTTGCAGAGCACAGGCTCTGGACACGTAGACTCAGTGGTCATGGCTCACGGCCCCAGCCGCTCCATGGCATGTGGGATCTTCCTGGACTGGGGCACAAACCCATGTCTCCTGCATCGGCAGGCAGACTCTCAACCACTGTGCCACCAGGGAAGCCCTCAGATGTTTCTTTTATTGTGTGTTGAGGATTTATGGAAGAAAAGGAGGAGGAGTAAAAGGGAGACAGCAGGTAGCACTTCCCTGGATCCTAGCCTAAATAAAGGTATGGTCCTGCATTGTCTGACTCTTACAGCTGAAATGAGTTTGATTTCCTTTGGAAAACAAGAACTACTGTTCCATAACAAGCCATGTAAACCATTTGTATATAGCTGCTTTTTCATATTTCTGTTGAAAATGATTTGCCCAAGAAATCCATGACAGGTCTTAAGCTAAAGAACCCAAGTTTCTTGATACAAAATTTAGTGCTCTTTTTACTACATTTCCTTAGAATTAACCAGAAGAATTCACATACACCTCCCTAAGCTTTGGAATTTGTGCTATTTTACTAGCTCATGCTCTGTGGTCCTAATTGATTTTTTTATTTATTCAATAAAGCAGATGCTGCTCATAATGAGCAGTAACTATATACTCAAATGAAATCAGCAGAGCTGAAGGAGAAACTTGCTCTAATTTAAAGCATTCTACATATGTCCACATATTTAAACTTATTCTTGTGTTAATAAACCTTGTGAAGCATATTGAAAGGGATAAGAGAGTATTACTTATCCTGTGACCTTTAAAGATTTTTTGCATAAGACTATTTTTATAGAAGACTTTTTAGGACAATTCCATTTTGGTGATGCTTCCAGTGTTTAGACATCCAGATAAATTATTTCTTGTTTATTATTACCTTCATTTTTACAATAAGAAAAATCATGCTTAAAACAATTTGCTAATGACCCCAGACTTCATTGCTAGAGAAGTAGTGGAATCAGGATAAGAGGACCTCTGATGTTTGTAAACTCATCCTCACTCTGGAAACACACATGCTTCATGAAAAACTGGTAGTGTTTTTTGTGTATTTTTGGTTTTATTTTGGTGTCACATATGGTCCTCTCTGCTTGCATACTCTGATCTGCCATGCCATTTTCAGAAATCCACACACACATTTGTGCCTACACAGAAAAACCCTGGGGGTTTCAGTTCTTCCCTTCTTGAGATAATGGAATCCTTGTCTTAGAGCACATGGCTATCCTTCCCAGATCAGCATCTGCAGTGGGATAGTGCCTTAGCCCCATGGCTCTCAGATTCTCATATCTGCCCAATTCAGCTCATGATTTAAAACTTTTCACAAATGAGCTCAATCTAGTCTATAATAGAGAGGCATCATGGCGATGCAACAAGCACACATGGTTTTCCTTGAAAGAAACTGAAGACATCTTAGGGTGTTTTAAACACAGTAGGGGAGAGAAAACCCTTAGAGATTAAGATTATGCTTGTTACCTTGGGTAAGATATATCTGGTAAGCTTTTCTTATAGAAAAATGTTCTACCTCACTCAACTGCTTTTTTTTTTCCCCCATGGTGGGTCTACTCACTTGGTTTTGTTTAGTTTGTTTTTGGTTTTGGCATCAAAGTGTGGTCTCCTGACAACCTGTATTGGAAATATCATATTCTGAAGCTGGAGACCTAGGAATCTGCATATTCTATATATGTCATATGATGGTTAGGCACATTCAAGTTGGAGAGCCATTGCCTAGCCCTACTTGAAATATAATTTTAAAATTTTGCACAAGAATTTTTTATTTGGGTTATTAAGGCAAGCATATTGTTATTGTGTGCCCTACATTCTACCTCCACATCAGACAGGTGTGAAGATGCTTCAGTCAATGTAGGTTGGCTTTATCTCCCAGGAATAAAGGTACTAAATGAATTCAGTGTAGCTAAAGTAATATTGTATTTGAGGTTTCAAGAAAATTTTTTGTCTCAGAAAATGTGGTTTCTACTTCCTTTACCTTGAGAAGTCAGTCAATGATGTATTGAGTATTTATTGTGTAGGGGAACAAAACAGAAATAAAATGTTCCTTTCCATTAAGAATTAGTTTACCATTGGATGAAGGGGTTAAGAAAGAAAGAAAATAATGCAATGACATAAACCAAGTTTATGTAATATTGGAAGCAGGCAAACCGAATACACTTATATGTGGGACAGGCAAGTGATGTATGTAAATGCCTGCATGAATATTTAGGCATGTTTTATGAAGTGCAATTATTTATATTATTTCTCTTAAGGCTTCTACTTCCTCTAAAGGCCAGAAATTTTCAGTTCAGAGATGTAATCATCCCTACTTAAGTCATCTTTAATTCAAAACTAAACTAGCTAAACTGTCAATACTTGGTCATTATCCCTCTTACAAAAGAGTCAACTATTTTAATAATGTTTAAATGTGTTTACCACATTGTGGTTCCCTCTAATACAAAGATTATAAAAACAATTAGAATATTTTGCAAAATGTTTGTTCTTTCACTATGTAAAATACTTGAGTTAAAGAAAAATTTATTAAGACCACTGACTGGGGTTTCTATTTTTTTTTAAATTTATTCTTTTTCTTTAGAAATTATTTTTCCAAAGATAAAGAAATAATAAAGACAAATTAAACTCTACTCCTTTAAGAACTTGCTCTTGATTATTTTCAAAAATAGGGTCTTTTTCTTTCTGATTGTTTGCAGCGAGAAGGACTCTGCTTTTAAGAACTTACGGAATTAAATTGAACCCATCTGAATAATACGGGATAATCTCTTCATGTCAAGGTTTTAAGCATTGATTATATTTGTAGAGTATCTTTTTCCTTAGAAGGCAACATATTCACAGGTCCTGAAGATTAGGCTATGGACATTTTTGGGGGTAGGACTGCCAAACCACTGGGGGTAAGTATTAAGATCCCTCCCAAGCACTTTTGATTTGGAATTGCCCAATTCAAACCAGTCTTGTTTAAATAAACTCTTGAAAATTTTAATGTGCTTCAGTTTATCTTTCAACAATTCTGTTGTTAAAAGGAGCCTCTCTATGGTACCTCTTGAGCTTATCGCACCATGCCTGAGGGTTGCAGGTAAGTTTGTCTCAGATCTGAGCTCCACGGATTTTGTGTTATGAGCCCTCTATATTTATTTGAACATTTCTTTTTCCGAATTGATTCTGAAGTTCGACTGCATCCTATTTAAATTGAACTGGGTCCAGTATGAGGTCTCAGGTTGGTAAAATTTTGTTTTAAAGAAAGGAAAAAAATAACGGGTTCCTCCAAGTCCAAAGAGTCTGAGACTCCTCCATCTGGGACTCTAGCTAAATATATGTATAAAAACCATAGGAGAAGGGCTTCCCTGGTGGGGCAGTAGTTGAGGGTCCGTCTGCTGATGCAGGGCACGTGGGCTTGTGCCCCGGTCCGGGGGTATCCCACGTGCCACGGAGTGGCTGGGCCCGTGAGCCATGGCCACTGGGTCTGCGTGTCCGGAGCCTGTGCTCCATGGTGGGAGGGTCCGCAGCAGTCAGAGGCCTGCGTACTGCAAAAACAAAAACAAAAACAAAAAAACATAGGTACAGAACATGTGTTTGTCTGAACAAGTGGGTTAATATTACTAAAGATAATCTTGAATTACTGTGACCACTTTGGGGAACTTAAATCTAGATGAGCTTATCCATTTATGAGGTACACAGAGAAATAGGGGTTCCAAACTTCCCCAAAATAATGGGATGTGTTTTTGATTGGTATGCAGATGCTTCTAAGACTAAAAGAATCAAAAATTGCCTCAATTCTTCAAAAAAGCTAATGAAAACATCTTGAAAGTCTTCTCCACAAATATTAGTGAAAATCTTTAGTCATGTTAGTGGGAAATTTTAAATTTTATTACCACCACCAGAAACACAATTTGGATTCAAATGTTCTTTTTGTAAACCAGTGAGTTTTATATTATGGTACTTGTCTCATAGCTAAAATTTTTAAACAAAAACTATAAGATTTCTGTTTGTATCTGTCTGTATGTTTCTATATGGCAATATACAAATGTTACAGATGTGTGATTTTTTTTTACCTCCAGATTGTATTGCCAAAATTAATTTGTAAAAGAGCTCTATTTAATTTGCTTAAAGAAGTTTAATGATTTGCCAAAGATTAGAGTGCCTACTTACATAAATTACAGATTCTCTCAGAAATACAAAATGTAACCCCCAAATTTTTCAAGTTCACATGAAACTTTAGTTCTTTCATCTGTTAAAAGGACAGTTTTCTTAGACAATTTTTAAGCTTTTTTTGTCATTTACAGTGTTATTTTACTCTGATGCTTTTGCAAGACTTCTTTGTCTTCAAAGAGATTCAAGGAAAGGACTCTGAAAAATATAGGTTTCTGATAACTTTACAATCATACCACTGAACTCAGTAAGAATTTCTAAAACTCTAATGGAATAACTGAATTCATAAACTGTTAACTTAAGATTAAGAAGAATAAGAATTATTTATCTGGGATTGAATGAACTGTTGGGGATAATTATAATTTTATGCCTTTTTTTTTGAAATATTGCTGATTCTTTAAAGCTTTGCTTTCCAGACTTAAGGGAAACTTTTTTTAAAGTTATCTATAACTTACAGCAATTTGGTAAGTTATACTTGTGTAAACAAGATTGAAACATTTATTTCTTTCTCCCTACCTAACCCCTCCAGAATTCAGAATATTCTTAGTGAGTATTTTTATTTTCATGGCCATACAGATAGTTATTCACATAATTTCAGTAAGAATCAGCTTGCCTGTAACAGGACACAATTGGGAACATTGGTTGTATTACCAAGTCTTTGACTGGAATGCCATATTTGAGAGAGATGTATGCAGAATCAGATATGACTAGACAGTCATAAGGAACTAAGGTTGAATTTATGGAGCCAAAAAAGACCCTTGTAAAAACCATCTGGTACCCTGCTTACAGGATTCCTGGCAGCCTTAAGAGATAAGTAAGGAAGGTTACTTCCTTGTGTGCACAGAAAACTCAGGATATTTTGGGAACATCAGGAAGAGAGCAATTCATTCAAATCTATATGCATTTTAGGTAAAGTCTAATGGTGAGTTCTTTGCTGGCTTCTTAACATCAAAAGGCTTTTAAAAATCTATTCTGAGATTCCTTATGAAAAGTTCCAGCAAACCAAACTTAAAAAGAGCCTATATAGTCAATCATTATTCTTGCTGTACTTGCTGCCAGGATATGATTTTTGTCTGTGATGGTAACTGTTATAAATATGCATGGTTCAGCCTGTCTAAGTGGTTGGCCAATGCAGGCTAATGTGAATTGGGAATTTTAGCAACACCACTGTCACTACAAAACAAATCAGAAACCCAGCAGTGGTCCATTCCTCTAAACTGGTATTACTAATCCAAAAGAAGTTTACCAGCAGATGTTAATCCCCTCTGGATGAACATCATTTGTGGACTACCACTCTCCTTGGCTTGGAGTAAGTGCAACTGAAAACATGATTAGAAACGTGTTCTTAACTCTGGCAACTATTGCTGATTCTACCCGTAAGGCCATAATTGAACAACAAAAGTCCTTATGCTTTCTTTCTAAGGTGGTTTTTAGATAATAGAATTGCTTTAGATTACTTGTTAACAACAAGGAGTCTGTGCCATAGCAAATATGTTCTGCCGTACTGGGATCAACACCTCTGGTATGGTAGAAACTCAAATACAAGAAATTAACAAACAAGCCACTTGGCTAAAACAGGTTGATGCCTCTTTAGGTACATCCTTTGATTTTGTTTTGTTTTGTTTTGTTTTGACACTAACTGGTTTGGTTAACGGGGGCCCTGGGTAAGGAGGATACTTCGGTCTCTTCATCTTGTCCTCCTGCTGGTCATCACTGTAGTCTCCCAGGTGCACTGTGTTTTCTCAGGTGTCTTAAATATGTGTTCAAGGCCATGAGCAGTACATCAGATGTTCTCACTGCACTCGAAGAAACAGAAACAAGATGGACAATGGGATGAACAACAACAAAAGTCTTTCCATGAATTTGACATCATAACCTATGAGTTTCATAATGAGATAAGAATAACTTAATCCAGATGATGACTGGAGAATGGCACTAATGCCAACTTTTTGGTCAGTCCCTCATGTATGAGAGGATCATCAAAAAGAGGAATTGTTAAAGTAATTCAACAAGGACGTCATTAGGTTGAGGTGGCTCTAATGCCTTGGTAGCCTACATTAGCAAACTTGAAACCTAAGCCAAGTTGGTTATAAATGCACTTGTATCTAAGAAAATAAAATTTAAGAACAATCAATCACGAACAACCAACGAGTCTTTCCCAAATAAGACAACTGCTTAAGCTATAGCCAATCGAATAATGTCTTTGTTCTGTTTCTGTGTCTGTTGTATAAAAGCCTTTCCTTAAGCTTCTGTCCACAGAGCACTCCTAACCACTTTCAGCTTGGCGCTGCCCAATTGGAATCAATGTCTGTTTAAACAAACTCTTAAAATGTTTAACATGCCTCAGTTTATCTAATATAGGCCAGTCCAAAATTATTCTTTTTTCTTTCCAAGAAATACTTAAAGGCTAAAATTTCGAACTGAAATATTTAGAATAACAGTGTAGGGAAATATTTACACCATTAATCTTCCCACATGCTTGGGTAATTAATAATGCTTCAAGCTCTAGTGTTTAGTATAGCATATTCAAAGGAGATCTTTATTTACATTCTTATTCCTTTTCATTTATGAAATCAGCTTTCACTTCCTTCCAATAATGCCTCTTGGAAAGTCACAAGGAAATGTTAGGGTATTAGGATGTACTCATATCCTCAGCTTTATTTTTGTATAGGTTGCATGATAAATTGTAGAAAGACATAGAATTTGAATATTTAAGTAATTTCTATACCTAGTTCTTAAATCTTTTCTTGTGTTAAAGGCCTCTTTTTTTTTTTCTTTTTCTCATTTTCTTTACTACAGATCTTCTTCCCAAGAATAGTTTTACATAAACCAAGGAAATCTGTTAGAAGATAATTCAGGTTTATGATCTTCTGGGCAACTGGTATAAAGTTTTCAAAAGAAAAAAATTCAATACCAGAATTATACATTGACAGAGAAATTAAAACTAGTCTTGGGAAAACAGATAAGGTAGGAATCTATTTCTAGTACATCTACCAAAAATCACAAGATTTTATGCAAAAGTTCTAGAGATACCCTCCCTGGAGGCTCTTAGCTTTCATTATTATATCCAAATTACTTTTGCCCTCCCTCTCTTTCTCCTTCCCTATGTCTTTCCTTCTTTCTTTTAACTTCCTTCTGTCTTTACTAATGAAAAAAATAAAAGCAGATGCTGTTTTACTTAAAATACACCAGCATATTTGAAATTACCTTGGAAATAGCAAGGTATATGCTTCTGAAAGTTAAGATTGAAAATGACTACGTCAGTAGTGGGTCCCAAATATTTAGTTAATCTATGGAGGCCAAGCTTTTGAAGAATTTTAAGCTCTATGGGGCTCTCTTTTTCTTTCTAGCTGCTGAAATAATAAATAAGGAAAACTTGGAAAAATACTAAGAAAAAATTGTTTAATAAATTCTGTTCTTTCTTCTGATCCACACTTCTCTTTTCAATAAAAAATATTTTCTTACTAAAATCTCAGGTGCTCAAATACCATGTAAATTGTTTGACTTTTTTAAAATCAGGTTTTTATAAAATTTGACAATTACCTTATATTGACTGATTGAGCTGGGATCTTTTTCCCGGAAATAGACTATCATACATTTGAAGATTCTCTAGTTGTATTGAACAAGTGGCTTACTTAATCCAGGAATCCTAGGTTACTAATGAAAATCTTGACCCAGACAACAGTAGATAGACAAAGCATGATACAACAAGCGAGAGTAATAATAAAAATTGCATTAAATTTTTCCTGTTCCACTGAATATTTCATCTCTTTCCATTCAGTCTAGCAATGGAAATTTGTATAACATTTTCTTTAATTCTTTTCTGAAAACACTTAGTCAAAAATTATTTGGAGAAAAATATTTTAACATACTTTAATATTCTAAACTATATAAGCATTCTTGCTTATACTAGGTGTGTACAAAAATTAGCATATTGTATGGAGTAATCAGAAAGAAAATCATGCAAAGACAAAGAAAAGGAATTTTCAAAATAAGTTATTCATTTAAAAGTTTTTTTCTGACTAATTTTTTTACACTTACTTATAAGGAAAACTTATATAGTTTTCCTGTGCCACATCAGGAAAAATGTATATACTTTTATTGAAAAAATAAAGACAGTACATGGTTAAGGGAGAAAACTAGGACTCATCCTTAAAATTCAGTAATTAGCCTTAAATAAAAAATTAAAAAATCATTTTATTGCACATAAGTTTATTATCAAGGAACTTTTAATATGTATAATGAATAACTACACTATTTTGATAAGGCAACTCCAACTTTCTACATCCCTTAAACCTGTTCCAATGTGGAAATTAAGCTGGTTACCAACCCTCCAACTGTGGAAAGCCACATGACCACACTTAAGTAAACTCTTTTATTGAAAGTAGTTTACGTTTATAATTTTTCCTCTGTAAGGTTGGTTACAATAATCATAAACCAATACACAGTTTAGGTCAGCTTCTCTGAAGTGTGAGAATACTTTAGAAGCACCTGGAGATGCCTGATAAAAAAGCAGTGTGTGGCCTTAGATAATATCAAGTGTCTCTAAGAATATTCTAGTTGAACAGTATACTTAGGAGTTGGGAAACTAGACCAGCTAGTAAAGACTACTTTGAACAAGATACAGTAATGGAACAAATGACAGAGTTTTCCTTCTTTAAAACATTTATTCATGGAATGAAAACTATTAAAAAAACATTTCTAAGAGGAGCTTTTCCCTTGAGGAACTTGTAAATTTGGTGACATGTTTAAAATTGTGTCTATCATACATCATTGCTAATAACAATATAAGATTAATTTGTAGATATTTGATCAATATCCAATGGTAGATTTTGAAGATCGGAAAAATTCTGCCTTGAAAGGAGAATGATTAGAAATATTTTAATATCTTGGAAAGGTGACTTTATCAAGTATTCTAAGCTAACAATTTAAAAAACTAGAATTAGACCTTGATAGAATGAAAAGAGGATTTTCTAACATGAGATGTAGAAGGTAAAATTTTGTGGAACATCCTGCTGTAATACATTGCTAAAATTATTAGCAGAATTAAGAATGTGTTCATGTAGTCTCAATTCCCAAGGCATCAATGTGGTTGAAGTTCATAACATTTAAGATCCTACACTTCCTTTCAAAATCATAAGGGTAAGAAATGAAAAGTTGTTATGGACCTTTGTATCATTCTAGGAAATTATTTTTACATCCTGCTCCCAGGAGCCCCAGTGTGGACAATTACAAGTCATAACAATTACAGCAAGTACATGTGAAGTTGCTGAGGGTCTGCTGCTGAAGAAAGGAGGTGAGGAACATGAAACATGGCAGGAAAAGGCCCATTTGGGAAGCAACCTGGCCTCCAAATATGTATTCAATCAGAATTTTTCTGTTACTACATTTTGGTAGCATTTGTTTTCTGTGTGAAATTCCATTTGATGAAAGTTTCCTGTAATTGAACGTGTGTGTGTGTTTGTGTGTACACTTAAATTTTTGCTGAAAGGAGTAAAAAGGATTCTTTCAATGTGGATGGTAAAACAACATTGTTTCTTTTCATATTTTCCTTGGGAATACATGCATAATGATCAGTATGTACCAAAATCAAGTATAAGAAGATTCTGAAATATGAACCCTCCAGTAAAGCCTGTGCTAATGGGATTAATATCTAGAATGTAATAAATTATCCTAAAGATTTTATAGAAATGTATTCAAGGTGCATTCCTCCAGAAAGTGTGACATATCTATGAAATGAAATTAGCAGAAAGCTGAGCTTTGCACATAGAAACCAGGAATAGAGCAATCATAACTGAGAACTGCTTCTGGCTGATCTCTAAACCAAGAAGCAAAAGAGACCCAATAATCAATTTCTTACAAAGTGTCTCTGGCTTAAATTCCACCTTTTTCACCCATAAAAAACTGTAATCAGGATTCACTGGTTTGCACAGCTGTCTCTTTCCTGTCTTTCGGAGAGTACCACCATCACTGTCTTCTAAAAAGGCTTTCTAGGGTATATTATCCAAATTGGCTTCTTCCCAGAATTTTATCTCATCTTATGTATTTCCTCTGGAGTTTTATCGCAATCTGTAACTATCTGGTTGGTAAATTGGTTGAATGGCTTATCTGTTTATCGACATTGTTAATTGTCTGCAGTATTTCCATAAAATACAAGCACCATGAGGGCAACTTTAGCAATTGTCTTGTTTGCCAGCCTCATCCACAGAATGGACCCATAGCAAACATGCAATATGTAATTGCTGACTAACTGAAGAAATTAGTATCTTTTAAGTCACACGCAATAATCTAATACATGAAGGAGATAAACTGTATCTCGTCCAAAATAACAATATGGCCTTCTGTTTAGTTGATTGAAAGGATACTTTCTTTGGCCTGTGTTTCTTAAACTGGGATGTGAGTTGGCAGCCCAGGAGGATGCATGTTACTAAATGATAAACAATGATCATTTTTTGAGCAGCTGTTTTTTTTTTTTTCTCAAAGACTGGAGGGAAAATTAAGCTAAATTATTTAAAACATAATTTTAAAATTATATGTGGATAGAACAGAATGCAAATTCACTTGAATCTTTAAGATACATTTAAAAAAAATTTCTCGCTATCTGGCCAGATTCCAGGAGAGTTATATATTCCCTTTCTTCTCACAAGCATAGAAGTGGGTAAAACATTTTGAGAAGTATTTTTAGGGCATTTTGTTTTCTCTGATACATCAATTAGAACTTATTGTAAGAAATAAAACTTCATTCCCTTGGAAAATCAACCAAGTCAATTTTTAAGACAACTAATGCATAGGAATTTCAAATGGCACAAGTTATACTGTTTCTGCTTTTCAAAATAGAAAAATCTAAAAACCAACTGATGAATGCAAACTAACATGTTATCCACGCGTGCTGTCTTAAAAGGGCTAGATTTCTCATTGTTAACCTGCACTTTAAATAGCCTTCACTAGAAATGCAGGAATTGCCCTCAGAATATTATCAATATAAAAGCATCATTGTGTTTACTCTTGTGGCCTCTCCCGTTGAGGTGTACAGGCTCCAGACGCACAGGCTCGGCGGCCATGGCTCACGAGCCCAGCTGCTCCGCGGCATGTGGGATCCTCCCGGACCGGGGCATGAACCCATGTCCCCTGCAACGGCAGGTGGACTCTCAACCACTGTGCCACCAGGGAAGCCCTAGGGTAAGACTTTGAATGCCTTTTTCTCAGGAGAAATCAAACACCACTGAAGGCAAATTTTTCTGAATAGAAAATCATTATTAAGTCATTTTCACTCATATTTCAGTCCTGTTTGTGATGATTGGTAATCACAGAGGAGAGGAAGAGCAAAGGCAGTTAAGAGTAAAAAAAATGAGAAGAATATATTCATCCTACATAAAGAAGGGAGATAAGGATATGGAGAAAGGGAAGCAGATGAGAAGCAATGAGAAAGGAAAATCAGGTGATTGAAGTAGATGCTTTGAATGAAGACAGGCAAATGAATGCCAAAGCCATTTTTTCAACTCGTTTTTTTTAAAGATTGATTATTTTTGACAGACTTATTTTAGCATTAACATTCTGATAAATGCACTTATCACCATGTGATGAAAGCACACTTTTGAAATTCTTTTAAAAGCCCTTTGACATTTCAGACTTTCACAACAAGTACAATATAAATAGTTTCATAAAAGTTATTTTAAAGGAATAAGAAACTTGTGTTACATTCTGAATTAAGCCCCTTGGCTGTAATTTGAAATTTGGCCAAGCAGAGAGTCTGCCTGCACTCTTTTTTTTTTTTTTTTTTTTTTTTTTTTTTGTGGTACGCGGGCCTCTCACTGTTGTGGCCTCTCCCACTGCGGAGCACAGGCTCCGGATGCGCCCGCTCAGCGGCCATGGCTCACGGGCCCAGCCACTCCGCGGCATGTGGGATCCTCCCAGACCGGGGCACAAACCCGTGTCCCCTGCATCGGCAGGCGGACTCTCAACCACTGCGCCACCAGGGAAGCCCTGCCTGCACTCTTAAAATGAATTCTCCCCATAGTTGAGAGTTGAAAA
The DNA here is from genome assembly GCF_964341445.2 of Mesoplodon mirus. Classification (NCBI taxonomy): domain Eukaryota; kingdom Metazoa; phylum Chordata; class Mammalia; order Artiodactyla; family Ziphiidae; genus Mesoplodon; species Mesoplodon mirus. The sequence continues at coordinate 20,859,008 of NC_138983.1, forward strand.
GAACTCTGCTTTACATACCTTATCAGGATTTCAATGCTATGTGCAGGCAGTATTGGTTGACTCAACCTCTGAGCCTACAGGAATATCCATGAATACCCTCTTCCCACCCTTAGCACTAAAACTCTACGTGCAAAAAGCATTCTCCATGTCATATGGAATTATGAGAATGGATTGGATCATTTCAATTGGTCTTTAACAGACCAATTTGTGTGTTAAAGCTCTTAGAATAAGCATGGAATGAATGGTCTTTTCTCCCTGAATTATTTCCAGGTGTGCATAGGTAGGAACAACCACTCTCCACAGTTATAGCATGTGAGTGACCACTACTATTGTTGGAGTCCATATACTTTTTCATAGATATTAACTTTACTTAAGATAAAAATTCTCAGGGTAGGATTTGATTGGTTTCTCTAGATCATAGGCTGACAACATCACTAGGGCAGTGCAGGAAGCTTCAATGTTGGACCCACCTAGGTTTTCCACAGAGGTACAGCTGGAATTTCCCAAAGGAAATCATAGAGCCATTTCAAGCAGATGGAGAAATAGGTTCTGGGCCCACCAAAATCAATGTAATAAGAAAATAATATGCTTCAGTTTGGAGAAAGAGTGGAATCTTAACCATGGAAATCCTCTGGTTTAGAACCAGAGATCCCAAGGTTCAAATTCAGACTCTGACACATAGTTGCTATATGACCTGGGGCAAACAAACATGCATTCCTGTGTCAGTCTTCTTTCTTATTAAATTCATTTGAAAATAACTTACAACATTGATGTGAAGAACAAATTAGAAAATTTTGCTTCCATTCATTCTAGAAATATTCAATGAGAAACATATTTTCAAGACTCGTTTTCATATGCCAATGGACAGCTTTTATTTATCACTAAGTTTTGTAATAAAAGTTTTCCTTCACTATAAGGATTAAAGAAGGTTTTCTCTCTTATTTTAGTTACTATCATGCATAGATGGAATTAAGCACACTCACAAATCACAGTAACTCTTCTTTGGTGTCACACTGTGACACAGCCCAGTGCCGAATTTTAGAATAAAATTCTCTGGGGTTTTTGAACTTTTTGAATATCATTTTGTGATAAGAACTTATTTGTACCTAAATATTACATAAAATGCAGGTTAATTTATATCTCAATATTTGTCAATAAAAATGAGAGGTAACATGTATGGAGGGTTTATTATGTGCTAGGCAAGAATTACTTTGGGTATATTAACTAATTTAAACTTCTTGAGAACCCTATGATCTAGATACTTTTATTTCCCTTATTTTCAAATGAGAAAACTATGGTCAATTAACTTTCTCAAGGTTACATGTTTAATACATAGACACTTTATTTATTTATTTATTTATTTCTGTTTTACAAATGAGGAAAGAAGGCACTGAGAAGCCAGTTTAACTTTTACAAAATCTCAAGGCTATTTTTAAGCAGAAATGCGATTTGAACCCAGGATGCAAGATGTTAAAAAAAAATCTACGCTTGGCCATTAGGCTATCCTGTCAATTTTAGAGAAGGAGCCACCCACAGAAGCAGATTAAATAAATAAATAAATTTAAGAAACATATAATTTATGCTTATTACCAGGAATTTGGAAAACATAAACAAGCAGATAGAATTGAGTTATACGTAATTCCAGAGATGCCACTGTTAATACTTTGTTGTATTTCTCCCTATTGTTGTTATGCTTTTGCTAAATATTTTTTAAAGGAATTAGTAGTAAATATATAAATGTGTATCTTGTTATATATATAGTTATAAATACATATAGTTATAAAATATATATGTATATATGTAGACATACATATATATATGTTTTACTATAGCAGATATTCTTTAAGGTAAGAATGGTATTGACTACATAGGGTTCCATCATCATAATTATCTAGCCCTTCACTACTTCAGTGACCAGATGTGTTTTTTATAGGGCTGGAGCTAAATGAATGCACTAAATAAGTTGAATATTTCTAATTTATTTTCAAAGGCAATCTTCTCTTTCCAGTTTCTAGTTTTGTGAAAATTGTAGCCAACCTCTCTCTATTTCTCTTACATCTATCTCTACCTAATTATTTAAGATCAATTTCAGAAGAACAACTGTTGGGTGAAATAGACCTCCTAATTTTGAATAGTTTTGTGTAATGCAGCATTTGTATCATGCTCCCTTTAATCTTCTTTGCCATGAGTCCCTATTAAAGAGACCAATGCACAGACAGCCCCAGAATTTGTACTGATCAGAATCATTTCAAGGGTGAAACCAGGACATTACCTGGTATAGGCTGGGCTCAGAGGCAGAAGAGTCAATGTGATATAGTGCTTTCTCTTCTCTTGGTAACTCATGGAAAGGCCTGCTTAAGCCTGGAAAGAGTTGACTGTATTATGGGCATGGGCTTCAGTAGAAGCATGCTGCTCTACCTCCCACTTTTCTCCCTTTTTCATAGGTTATGACTGAGAGAAGACTTGCGTGGTATGGGGACACAGAAACAATTTGATTTGAGTAGCTAGGCAGTCTGATCTTTGGATCTAGAGGTTTAGAGGATTGCTTATAGAAGCCCTCTGTATAACCTGATGGCTGCTGAACCAATAGGACATTGAGTTTGGATGAGGCTCCTCTTGTTTAGGGGAAGGAAAGCTGGAGGCAATGTGGGATGTTTTAGACTCTCCTGCTGGAAGAGAGAGAGCCATCTTTCCCAGCCACCTTCTGGCAATCCAGAGAGAACTCCCAGTGTTAGTCCTGATGGTTGTCTTCAAAGTAGGTTTCTGGATCTAAAATGACATCTTCCTCCAAAGTTCTTCTACAATCTCCAGGAACCACCAAGTGATGTCTTAAGCTATTCAAAACTTCTTTTTTCTCTAGGCCCAAGCACTACATTAAGAAGAAAGGAATTTATAGGAAACTCTAAATAAACAGATAGGAGAGAGGGAAAGGAGCTTTGAACTGAGCCCATAAGAATTTCAGGGAACAGCAATGGCCTAAGAAACAAAGTTACAAATTCCAGTTCCTCCCTACATTGAATATGCTTAAGAAATTTAAAAAATCATTCTGAGCCCCACATGCCAGTGCCTGATAAGTTTATGCCAGTGTTGCATAAAATTATATGGAGGTTACTTTTCCTTGGGCCCTCTCTCATTCTGGTTGATTTGTGTGTTGTTTAAGGCCTATTGATTCTTCATTCTATTGTTTCTTCCAGGAGTTAATTTTGTGCTTCTCTTCCTCCTCACTTCAAGGGTGTTTATCACCACTTGGAATTCCAGTAAACCTTAGGCAAAACAACTCACTTTGGCAAACTAGAAAGTGGACTTCTGCTGGTGAGACTTATGCGTGGCAAGACCTACCCTAAGATCTTTATGGGTGGAGGATGATGGAATCCTCTACCATTTATCTTCGGAGAAGTTTGGGTCATCTAGCCTTGCTTGTTTCTATGAGGCTACTTGCTTTCTGCCATTTTCCAGAAGATGCAACTGTGGACCAGAGAGCAAGAGGAACCTTGGGAGGGTTTAGTGTGGAGAATGTTTCATAGATGTTCTGATCATTAAATTCTAGCCAAGCAGCATATCCTTGAAAAACCAGGAAGTTACTTCATTTATGGTCAATATCCTTAGAAGCTATCTAGGATCGTGTGTAAATATCTACATCTATATCTATATCATCTATATATAAGTATCTATATGTAATCTATTCTTTTTAGTAGTTTATCTGAGTATTGTATTAACACACTAATATTAACTTCAGTTCCAACATCATCTGTTTTATCTTATATATCTCTTGGTCTTTGTATAACATCCGAACTGACTTGTGATATAAAGCTGAGTCCTATTTATATCCAAAGATTAGGCATTTAGTTCTAATTTTGAAGATGAGAATCCTTTAAAAGGAAATTCTCAAGTTGTTAAAGGAGTGAAACCACTATGACTTTTTCATTCTGTTTTGGAGTACTTTGGGAAAGTAGACAAAATTCTTATTTTCCCAGTTTTCACTGTTCTACAAAATATAATAATTATCACTATGACAATACCTCATGTCTTTTACAAAAGATCCAAAATGACTTGACAATTAAATGCATTTTTATGTTTAATCTGAGTTACTAGTTTAGTTTAGACACTAGTTGAATATGAGATACTAGTTGAATTTAGAATCTTACTTCCCCAACTTGGTTTTTAAATTTAAGAACTAATATAATCCCTCAATAATTCAGGAGGATTTAGCATTTTGGCTTCATTGATCTAAACTTGGATTTATTTTAGTAGATTAGAAACATGGTCATCTTATAAAGGTTATTGTATTCCATGTAAAAGTTTGAAATATAAAGGAGATGTTAGCCTGGTGAAACACAACTAAAAGGAATATGGGGAAGGTGTTAATGAAAGAGACATCATTCACTTAGAAATTAACATGTTAGGAATAATCAATACATAAATTGCTATAAATTGTGCAATCTAACATCTGTTTCCCTTGGCAAACTGTCTGCTCTCCAATTGTTAAGAGTTCACTGCTCAAATGTGCTAGATAAATATTAATTATAAGATGCAATTGGTGCTAAGGCTTAAGCAATACTGCTCGTGCTGCATGACTTATGCTCATTAAGTCATGGATAAGTTGAAAGGACAAGTCTTCTGAGAGGCTAGACAGCACCCCTCCCCCCACCCCGGACCCCCAGGATCTTCTAGGCCAAGGGTGAACAAAGCTGACCTCATACACTTTTCACACACCTAGATCTCTACACTACACTAGGGATTCCATGGAATTGACATTTATCTAAAGATGACCAATACTTCTAAGTGCCAAATATTGGCATCAATCCAGGGCTAATTTTAAAGTTCTGAATCTGATTAGTGGGCAAAGGTGAGAAGCTAGGGGTTATAACTCAGCATGGCCAAGTCATTCATTTGAACGAAGTGATGAATGTGTTGTAAAAATAGACTCATAAAAAAGAGGAAGAAATGTAACCAAAAACCGCTGTTTCCCTTTTTATTAGTTGTCTTTATTATCTTTTCCTGTCCTGTATCAGTAAAAAAAAAAAAAAAAAAAAAAGCTTTATTTTTTCTACATCATTATTGTGCTTTTGAAAGACATAAAATTGACAAAGAGAAAAGAAAAATTCTCTTTATTCATGGAGAAAAGAGTTGTATAAACAGCAGCATTTTCTGTTTTGCCTTGACAAGGCCCAGCCAATATTACTTAAACCTGCCCAAGGAAAGCTCTATGGGCATTAAAGGAGGAATTAGACAGGAACCTTATTTCATTTCCTATTCACCATGAAGTCCTGCAACCCCAGGGTAGCAGGGACTTTAGAGACCTTGGATGAATGATTCATGCCACATCAGTGACCTAATGTCCATTGAGAGGTGGCACTTTTTTTATTGCTATTTACCAAGGCGGTCTCCCACAATGAGACCTTGACTAGGGTGACTCCTCTCTCATCAAAAATCTCTCACTAAATTCCCTCTGACATTAAAAATGCTGTGTCCTACCTTTGGTGAGTTTTCAAAACTGCAGACCTGGCACCTCCTAGTGAATAGCTATTCCCCTATTTGCAGTAAAGAAAAAAATAATCCAACTGTATTTTACCAAGTGTGAAGTTTAGACTTTTTTTCTGGGCTTGGTGTATAAATCATATTTTATGAATACAGTTTACATAGTCTTGCTGAGCTCTTCCTTGTCACTGAGTACCTGAACCTACCGTAATAGCACTCGAAATGTTTTGCTTTTAGCAGAAAATGATTTATTCAGTAATGTCACAGCCACCCCCATTTAAGTGAGGATGGTATTAAAGTGACTTACGCGAGAGTCTCAGTTTTGCATCACCAGTGTTCTTATTAGAGTTCTTCATAGGCGAATCAAAAATCTAAAATTATTTTGCTTTCTTCTGTTAAAGATTTTTCTCTCCAGATTCACACCTCTGTGATGATGGCAAAACTTTTTTTCCCCAATCAAAAGAATGGATTTGGCTACTACGGCTGCCATCTAAGCTGTGCAGTGTTCATCCAGAAGATGATACAAAGTCTGAAGAGTATTCTGAACACTCAGAGAAAAGCACAGCTTACTGATTCTCCTCCCTCCTTTTGAGCCACTGCTGTACACAACCTTACTGGGATATCAACAGTCTTATATTTTAGTTGTTAGTGTTGCTCTTATTTTCTTTGCACCCAGGCAATCCATCTCTATTCTTAACTTGCCTCCTCGAAGCCTTATCTCAAGTAAATAACACACAGCAGAATGCTGTGTCAAGCAATTTTTCTAAAAGTCCTATATCAGTTCAAAGGCTTTCTCTGTTTTCACTAAGGTTTTAATTGATATACACATTTAGATATTCAAATTATTCATTTTCAGCAGTCCTTACTTAATAATGACTGCCCATTTAGCCACATTCAAAATTAACATTCAAAAGGAAGAGTTTTCACTTATTTGACAAATACAGCACATCACATATCACTGATACTATTTGTTTGTTAAGTATGACTGTAACTGCATTATTTCCACTGGGTAAGCTGATAAAGCTGAGATAGTTGCTTGCTAACCACAGAAACTCTGCAAATAGAATCTTTCTGGAACAACTGTTATGTGTAAAATTAGCTTTGTTTAAAATTCACATCCAAATACAATGTGAGTCTGTTTATTACATTATCTTGCTTCTCCATATCTAAAAATCATAAAACACTGTAGAGCAGTCATTCTCTTTATCTTCATTTTATAGGCAACTGCTTAATTTGCATTAGCAAACTAAACAATCACCACTTTATAGAAATGGAAGCATTTACAGTGAAAATATCTGCAGCCCAACTATTCACAATTGGAGTATTTTTTAAGACAGCTATAGAGGAAAAAAAGCAAACATCTACAAGTGATGAAAATTTCTCTCCCTGAAATACTCCTAGTTTTCTAATTACTTTGTTATCTATAGCAATGTAAGTAAGAACCCCAGTTCTTAGTGGATCAAAACAACCATTTTATTTTCCTCATAAATTTGAGGGTAAGGGATTTCAGAAAAACTCATCTAGATCATTTGTCTCTGATGTACGTAGTGTCAGCTGGAGTGATTAGGGATGGAGGTGCCACGTCAAAGTTTACTTCTTCATCACGTGATGGGGTATTTAGCCTCTTTGGCCTTTCTCTCTCTCTTTGAATCATCTCATTATCCAGGGTATCTCTTTATGGCTTGAGCATCTCTTCTCACAATGTGGAGGAAGATAAGGAGATTTGAAAGGAGACCAGATGTGTCCATAGTTATAAGAAAACATTCAAGAGAGTGTGGCATCACAGAAACTAACAGTTAGGGTTCTCAATTGAAGGTAAATAAATTTCCTCTAACTTGTTTGAGCCAAAAGGGATTTATCAACAATATTATGTTGTTTACAGTATCTTTGGGAAGACAACAGAATTGAGCATGGATGTGTAACAGCCCTAAAGAGATTAACCAGAGAAAATACCCAAACTCATCTTCACACTCTACAACTGGCATCTTACTCATATGGCATCTATGGCATTAGGGTGAGAAAACAAAGAACTCTGCTGCACTTACCCAGAAGAATCAGATGTATCTACTACTGTACTTGTCTCTGTACCTACTATTTCTGCCTTAACATCTGACCTTGAAATCCTAGAGGTCATCAGTAAAATGAAGAGTCATTTCATTTTATTGGCTGGAACAGAAGCTACTCTGTAGTTTGTCAAGAGGTAAATAGGATATAAGAACGTGGATAAAGTTTATGTATAAAATCTTGAAAGCTTTGAAACTGAGAGTGGAAAAATGAGATTGTAACTGGAAGCCACATTTACTAAATAAAGATTTTTTTCATTTGTTTTTCTTTAGGATAATAGACATTAGCATACATCTATGTTCTGATTAAATAAAACTTAAAAGGTTAGTGAGATTAATAAGGTGTAGATTAAGATTCAAAATCCTTCAAATGGCAAGAGGTAATGGGATAAAGATTATATATCGAGCAACTGACCTTTTACTGAAAAAAATCTTCCTTGAAAATGAAATGATGGATAAAGGTGAAAATATGCACAGCTAAATTTTTAGTTGGAGACAGAAAAATAGAGGTGCACCTGTTATATATTTTAATTTCCTTAAATTATTAATTTTGTCATCAGCAGATATACTGGCAGGAAGTTGAAAGTGGAGTATTTTGGGAAGTCGGAAAGGAAATATGATGTTTCTTATGATAAATGATACTAAGATTACCAAGTTGTGTTTAAAGTCCATCTGACACATGGAATTATGATTTTAATGTGAATCCAGTCTGATAGGTTATACGATTTGAGTGTTAAAAAATAATAATGGCTCATAGACTAACCTGGATAAAATGGAAAATGAAGACAGGAGGTTGTTGATAGTAAGAAATTCATGACATTTATAAAGTGGAGGTCATTATATGTTCAAAAATATTTAAGCAGAAATACTTGAGTAAGTAAGGAGGAAGGATAGGGAAGTGTGGTGATAGAATAGAATGCATACTTTTAGGATTTTGCCATTATTTAGAATTTGGTGGTGATAAATTCTGTGACCTTTGTGTGTCTGAAAGAGAATGTGTTGGGGAGAGGGAATGCCCATGAGGACTGATGATAGGGAAGTAAGTACAATGAGACCAGAATATTGGCCGGATCATTCACAACGATGCTTTTGGCTCCAGGGAGAATTACTGGAGTTGGTAGGGAAAGACAAACTGGGGACTAAAATTTTCATTGAATGAGTGAGGATACTTGTGGAAATCAAGGGGCAAGATCAAGAAGTCCATAGATGAAGAGGAGAAGAGCTGTTGTCTCTGATTGTTGTGGATATCAGGCAAGCAGGATTTTTTGTGAGAAGGTATACATGGTGAACAAGGGATATAATTATCCTACCAGTTTGTGTGAAAGAAATAACATAGCACTTGAGGAGGTGGTCGAGAAGGCAGTGCTCCCTGGCTGCAGCCACATTTCTGCCAAAGTAAAGAGCTAATGGGAATATTATGAGGTATTGTTAAGATGCACGAGAATGGGATGATCATGTTTAAGGGATCCAGAGGGCACACTGAAAAGATTTACAAGAAAGGGAATATATGGGTGAATTATTTAGTCACCTTAAGAGAACAGAATGAGAGTGAACGTTTAGAAGACAATTGAATAAAGAAGAAAAACTTACTTTTCCTGCAGTTATTAGAGTAAGCAGGTCTGGGAGGCGCTGTGAACTAAATCCTGATAGTTTTTTAGAAATATTTTCATCTGTCTGAATCCTCTAAGAAGTACACACTAGGACAGAATTAGATGTGAAAGAGAATTCTTTGAGGTAATGCCTGTTCATGATAAAGAGGAAAGCAGGCAATTATAGGTAAAGAGAATCTTCTTTTCGGACCTTGATGTGGACCTGATGTGAAATAAATGATGGAAAGAGAAAGGTTGTTGTTAAAAGAGCCACAGGCAGTAGCACAGCTCTGAGAAAATTTTGGGCATAATGATTGGGGGTCCCCAAGCAAGGATTGCCCAATAGAGTGGTTCTATGTTGAAGAGTTCTCTACCCTGACATGCTCGGTGAATGGCTGGGAACATGGCCTCATTTTATGGAAGGTACCAAGGAATCTCAGCCTCCAGTTAAGTCCTTGCAGAAGCATCTCTTTATACCTCCATGACTGTCACAAGTTAACAGTAAAGTTCTAGTGCCGTCAGAATGAATAACTCAATTTCAGGGCAATTTCTTTTGAAGGTATTCACTAACATAGCACATTTTTTCCCCTAGAATGAATCATAAAGTTTTAAAATTTTCTCTTAGATTCACATTTTAGTAGAAAGGACAGGGGGAAAAAAATGATTCAAAAACCAAATAATATAATTATGCAATATGATAAGTTCTATAAACTTTCCTTATGACGTCTTTGAAGACAAGATGAAGATAAATTACTTTATTATAGTATAAATTGATTAATTTGCAATTTTTTGAACAGTCTTGCCCCCAAAATATTGAATTACTGATCAATGTTAGCACGCAGGAAATGTTTTAGTAACATTGTAAGACCTGGTCCTTAACTGTGTCCCATCTGACTTTTTTTTAAATCAATGATTTAAACATATGAAAAGACAACAGCGGGTGGTAGGACGGTGATGGGGGACACTAACTGTTTGGGCTGTGAAGGATAAAAGACTCGGAATCCAAAAAAACTCAGGTGTCTGGGATGGCAAATCAGAAGAAATGAAATACAAGAAGATTGAGCTCACAGTTCTAACATTGTAAGTGTAAGGTAGTGAAAATCACCTTCTGTTCTGCTCTGAACAGAAAGAGCACTGGCAGAATTGCATGCAGAGTCAGATGTCACGTTCTTAAAAGATCATTGATATTGGAAGAAGTTTCAGGGGATATAAACAGGACAGGCATGTGACTTAAAGCTATGCCACATACTGAATGCCAGTCAATAGAGGCTGGCATCGCATTAAATGAATTACATTTATCTTAGTCTTAACAATTAAATCTTAAACTTGTGAGGATCTTCCACAAAGCCTTCTATCTGATTTCTAAGGGCACCAAACACCTTCCTGCATCATGGCCTCTAAACTCACTCCTCTCTGTCCCTGAACACTCCACTCCCTTTACCCCTAGCATCAGTATGACCAGTCACCTCAGTGCTCCTGAGAATGTGTAAAGGTGCCTGGAAGAAGTTAGATGGGTGTAGACACACACGCACGCCCACACACACAGGTGTCAAAGCTTGCTTCCCCAGTGTCTAACAGGATACCTGCCATATATGACTCATCCAGTAAGTACTTATTTAATCATTGATATGAGGAATATTTTTTAAGAAATGAATGTGGTTAGCCTGAGAGAAGATTCTTGGGGGATGAAGGTAGATAACGAGTAACCTTTTAAAATAATTGAAGGGTTTTCTTTTAGAAGATCTATTAAGCTGTTTCAACAGAACTTCTATTAGAAGATCTATTAAGATGTACTAAGTTGTTTTGGTAACATAGTAAGAGGCAGACCTGAAAGAAACAGTTTAAAGCTCTGGGGTTAGATTTTGCTCATTAATTGGGAAAGCTTTCTAAGCGGGATAATTATCTAAAGCATAGACTCTTTGTTAAAATTCTGAATATTCTGTCATTAAGATGTGCAGAAATCTTGTTTATTTCTTAGGAATATTTTCTTTTCACACTATAACATCTCTGAAATTAGCATGTCTCTTTCATGTCATATTGTCTTAAAATTACTATTATAATGATTATTTTCCATGCATTCCTGATCATCAGAAATTGTTAGCATTAAACATAAAGAATAGTTCTTACTGGATTAAAAGATAATCGTGTCCCCTCCCAGGCATCAAATGGCTGTGGGAAGAAGGGTGTTCATGGTGAATGTGTAGTAACATTCCTGAAATAGGTTAGTGATGTTCTCTCGCCAATGCTGTGGATAAACAGAGGATGATTTTGTGTGAAAAAATTAAGCATCTTTGACTTGTAAGTTCGTTGATTCAAAAGGATAACGTTCTAGTGCATGTGCCCCATGCACAGTGAGGCCAAACAAACCGAAACAGCAGGTTTGGAGCAGAGAAAGGTTTATTTCAGTGTCACGCAAGGTGACGGGTGGCTTATGCTCTAAAACCCCCTGAGCTCCTGGAAGGGTTTCAGCAAAGCATTTGTAAAAGCCAGTTTAGGGAGGGGGGTCACAGGGTATGCGATCAGCTCATGCACAATTCTGATTGGCTGAAGGTGAAGTAACAGGACAGAATCATGGGGGTTAACCTGATCAGTCCTTATCAGTCCTTATCGGTCCTCAGCTCCACGAGGCCTGTGGCTATGTACTCATTGTCATCAAGTTGTTAACATCATCCATTTGGTGGAGGGTTTTCACATTTCACAACTCAGGAGATGTGCATCAAATACTGTTATCTAGCTACTTTAGAGAGAAGCTAAAGCAGAGGATATGGGGGGAAGGCCTGTCCCAGGAAGATCCAATAGGGTCCTGCTCAGCTACACTAGGAGTGTAGAAATTTTAGAATTCATTAACCAAATGATGTGCTTTTGTTTTTCTTTTGATGTATGCACAAGAGTAATGTATGAAAAACATCCATTCCCAAGTAAGTTTAAAAGAAGGCTTTAATAAGCATATAACTTAAATGCTGAGAAAGCAGTCTGTAGTAGTTTAATTGGCAGTATTTTTCCTCCTTTCAAAGGGCACATAAAGTAACGTGACTGGCAATCAATTTTATCTTAGAGTCTATGAAGTATGATTTAGATTCTAGATTATGCTACCTTTAAAAGAGGGTGTTGAAGAGCATACATTAGAAATGCATGGACAGTTGGAACCTAACATAGTGCAGTTGCATTTTAACTTTAAATTTGTATGTTTAATGTTATGGGCTGAATCGCAGCATACCAAAAGATGTGTTGAAGTCCCACCCTAGTGCCTGTTAATGTGACCTTATATAGAAATAGAAAATTTGCAAATGTAATCAAGCTAAGATGAGGTTATACTGAACTAGAGTAGCTCCTATTCCAACATGACTAGTGCCTTCATATGAAAAGAAAAGAGAGACACAGGGAGAAGAACACCATGTGAAGACACAGAGATACAGAAGGAAGAGGGCCAGGTGAAGATGGAAACAGAGATTGGACTTATGTTGCCAAAAGCCAACAGACCACTGGGGCTACCAGAAGCTGGAAGAAGCAATGAAACATTCCTCCCCTGGAGGTTTCTGAGAAAGCATGACCCTGACAAAGCCTTGATTTTGAACTGCTAGCCTCCAGAAATGTGAAACAGTACATTTATATTACTTTAAAATCTGCCCTGTTTCCTAGAGTTGCCATAATAAAGTATGACATACTGGGTAGCTTAAAAAAACAGAAATGTATTCTTTCAGAGTCCTGGAGGCTAGAAGTCCAAATCAAAGTGTTTGCAGGACCATAGTCTCTCAAAAACTCTAGGGGAAAATCTATTCCATGTCTTTCTCTTAGTTTTGGTGTTGCTACTGGCAATCTTTGGTTTTCCTTAGTTTACAACAGTGTAATTCCAATTTCTGACTCCATCACCCAATTCTCCCCCTGTGTTTTCTTATCTTCTTATAAGGACACCTATTGTATCGGATTAAGGGCCCACCCTTTACCAGTATGACCTCATCTTAGCTAATTACCTCTGCAGCCAAACTACCTCCAAATAAGACAGTTTTTTGACGTATTGGAGGTTAGGACTTCGATATATGTTTTTGGAGGACATAATTCAACTCATAACATTTAGAAAGTTCACAAAATAATGTTATTTTCCATATTTGTTAGCTAAGAAACCTCAAGAACATATCTTTAGTTTTATGATATTTTAGTTTAGTTTTGGTTTTTGGTTTAGTTTTGGTTTAGTTTTGATATTTTAGTTTTGGTTTCTTGTACATACCTTTTAATCCATGTTATTAGACAAAAAGCAAATTTGTGGTTACAAGGTGTCTAAATCATTTATTTAAGTCTTATATAAACACTTATAAATGTAAAGAATGGTATTTCTTCAGGAAGTTTGACATGTTAATTTTATTATTATATATATTTCACTGTCTCTGTTAGGAGGAAATAATAGAGACCATGCCTAAGAAGCTGAAATTTTAATATTTGTGTTCATTATTAATTATTAATGAGACAAGACTATCATATCATCGTATCTATTCTTTTAAAAACTAAGCTTTTAAAATAGATAATTCAAAAGACATATGAAAGATACACAAATTTTTAAATAATCATCCTTTAACCTAATAGCAATAAGCTGCCAACTTAAAATGTGGCCATCAGTATATTTTGGATTAAACCAACTGCCTTCAAAGATTAAGTTGTCCAGTTGGTGTCCACTTTCCATTTATGACAGTTTAAACGCCTAGAACTCATGTTTATAATATGTCTTCCTTCCTTAATAAGTTGTTAAGTGATTTAATTTTTCAAAGTTGTTCGCAGTAAGTGCCATGCTTAATATAATGAAATGTGTGAATCTTTCCTACAAGAATTTGGTAATTTAATTGAAAGTATGTGGTATGTGTGTGTGTGTCTATGTGTGTATGCAAGACCATTTTGATCACTGATTCTAACCACAGTAGGAATCAAAAAGAGCATTTCATTCAAAACGAATTTAGAATATAATTTTCATGGTTGAGGCACCACAAATTTCCCTTCCAGTATACCTATCACAATTCAAAATGTACTAGCATCTAATGGGAACACACGATCTGTTAACAAAAATAAAATAAAATGGCTTGTGTCACATCTATCAACTCATTTGTCAGGTTTGGGATGAAGAAAAACATGAGTGTAAAATTCTAAATATTATTCCATGGTTAGTATCCAAAGTAATTCATAGCAACACTCTAAGAAGCCTCCTAGGTTTTAGGCTTGTTTCTTGTCTTTTCTAAGGTCAAAATCCCCTCCTACTACAGAAAAATAAGAGTTTCTTTCCAACAAAAATGAGACAAGAGCTGGTGTGGGAAAGGCACAACCCTTTTAAAAGAATGATTGAACTAAGATAAGGGAATCTTAAAAGATTTATCCAAAAGGAATGCCATTTTGGGGTCCAGGGGAGAGGCAAATATCTAGTTATATACCTAAGCTCCTACAGAGTGAGAAGGCCTTTCAGTAAACTAAAAAGAGAACTGGCCACACTTTCTCTGACTTCCTGCTGTGAAGAACTAAGGGCCTAAAAGCATTCTGTTTATGGTCCAAGGACTTCAGCTGCTCCAATGTGCCTCTATAAACCTGGCATTAAAGAAGTTAAACAAAGTGTAATTTTTCCCACCCAGAAATAAAGAGGCTTGTCACCTTCATCAATAATCTATCCTATACACTACAGGATACTGAATGCATTTTGATTAATACTTAGAAATAACTTTTTTCTATGAACTGTCGAGGTAGGCCATCATAAATCATTGGGTTTCGTTGGAAATCAGCAGAAAAAATGAATATCAATACACTCTTTGTTTATTTTCTTGACATATCCTTATTTAGGTGCATCAAAAATACCAGAAACTGGGGCTTCCCTGGTGGCGCAGTGGTTGAGAGTCCGCCTGCCGATGCAGGGGACATGGGTTCGTGCCCCAGTCCAGGAGGATCCCACATGCTGCAGAGTGGCTGGTCCCGTGAGCCATGGCCACTGAGCCTGTGCATCTGGAGCCTGTGCTCCACAATGGGAGAGGCCACAACAGTGAGAGGCCCGTGTACCACAAAAAAAAAAAAAAAATCTGAAGCTAAACTTTTACTATTCATAGGAATAACTAAGAGACTAAGATATCTTATTGATAAATATCAGCCCTAGAAAGCATATGGCAAAGATAGTCTGTTCTGTGAATCAGCAAGGGAATAACGTGAATTGATGGATAGACTCTATGGGCAAAAAATAGGCTTAATAAAAGAAAAGATGTTCTATCAGGCCATTCATAAGAGGAAGAATTGTTTTCAGAGGGAATGTATTCTTACAAGTGGACTTTTCAGTTTATATTCCCTGCATTAGTTTCCTTTTCCCCTTTCCAACAGCTTCTGTTGTTTTTGGTATGTTTGGTAGGGAAGGGGTTTTTGTGGTTTCTGGGAAGCCAACTTTATCCTCCAGGTATAAACCATGCAACCAAGGCTAAGCCAATCAACGCATTCTAGTCTAGGCCATAGTGGTTGGTTCATGTTTGCCTGTGACATAAACTGATCCCAGCACTGTGAATCTCAGGATCTTTTCTGGGAGTTTGGGGTTGGAATGTGCGTGGTCTTTGATCAATGTATATGAAAATGAATGTGGTGTGTGAAACTATGCAAATATTTTTGCTACATAGTGTGAGGAAGGGAAAATCTGAGGATGAAGTGGGCACAGGGAAGAGTAAAATCAGAAAAGCCCAGCACACAAAAGAACCCTGATGCCATGATACACTTCTGGATCAAATCATACCTGAAGGAAGCCATGCCTCTGGACTTGGTGACTATATGAAAAAGTCAATTTTCAATTTTTATTTATATTACTTTGAGTTAAGTTTTATGTCACTCTGAACCAAAAGCAAACTTATATAACCCATCACTTGAGTTGCAGAATTGCAGGATGGAAGAGAATTTTAAGATTAGAATCATGACAGGCTGTTGTGTTGGAGGAATTTGCTAGTATTATAGTTTGAGTTATTAAAATTTGGAAGAGATTCCATTTAAAATAAGGACAAATATAGGGTTTTTGTATAATGACATCAGTATAATTTAGCTGGGAGTAAGAGGAGTATTTTAATAACCACCATGGCTAGAATAACACATAACTCATGCATTTTTTTCTATTGTCTCTGCTCTTAGGTCCATGTGTGTTTACTGTAACTGTGAATATCATTCATCATGTTTCGCAGAGAGAAAGAGAGCAGCTGAAGATGAGTGATATAGAAGTTTATTTCTAGAGAATGTTTCTAAGGGGATGAGACAATGAGCTAAAAACAGTAGCACTGAACCAGCCACCTAAAGACCTGCAAACCTTGAGATTCGTGATTCGATGACACCTGCATATGCAAATTAAATCCTAGAAACTGGCATCCTCTATTTGTTCTCTTGTTTGGTTTTATGCTTTTATATCAAAGCATTTAATTTATTTTCATTCCTCTTTTGTCTTTCTACACTGCCAATATGTGTGATTTTTTTTTAATTTTTGAAGATAGTCATTGTTGCTCTGAAAGATTCACTTCTCTTTTCCTGGCCTGTCAAAAGAATTCAGTGTCTTCACCTGTAACCATAAAAAATGGTTCAATTCATATGACAGTTCCAACATTTGGGCAAATTACTTAAGTTTATTGTGACTCAGCTTCCTCAAGGTAAGTGGGAATCATAATACTTTTCTTTGAGGTTTTTAATGAGTTTTGAATAAGATCATGCAAGTAAAGTGCTTAGCACAGAGTCTGGCACATTTTAAGCACTAAATGATTGCTTCCACTTGTATGAAATGAATCTGACATATAACTTAGATGGCCTGTGGTATATTCTCAAAGTTTCAAAGTTACATTGAGACGGGAGAAGAAAAAAACATGTAATATTTATATATTACAGACTCCAAAACATTTTGCTACATATCTTTCTTATTCTGAAGAGAAATGAGTTTAGTATCATTATTTCCAATTTTCAGATGAGAGAACTAAGGCTCAGAGAAGTGAAGTGATTGCACACAAACAGAGAATGGAAAATTTAGAATCCAAATCCAGGGGTTCTGACCCTTGACCCATATTCTTCCTGTTATGACCTTACTTCATTCAGCCATCATGACTCTTAGGTGAAAGAACTCAGAAAACCTCTGCCAAGATCACATGTGTACAGATAAAGAGAGGAAGCTTGAATAGAGTGGAAATTAGTAGAAAACCTGTCTAATAAATCGTCAAAGGTCAATAAGAATGTGTATAAGCAGGTCCAATGAATGTAATGTACTTACTTTCATCATGTCTTAAAAATAAGGAGCTTTGAAAAACTGGGGCAGTTTTAGCCTATTCATAGACCTTGATTAA
This sequence comes from Mesoplodon mirus, assembly GCF_964341445.2. Classification (NCBI taxonomy): domain Eukaryota; kingdom Metazoa; phylum Chordata; class Mammalia; order Artiodactyla; family Ziphiidae; genus Mesoplodon; species Mesoplodon mirus. Next base: position 20,876,447 of record NC_138983.1, read on the forward strand.
AGCATATCTAGAGATTATAATTATAAACAGTAATTATATTTATAACTATACATATAATTATGATTATATAATTATAAAACATAATTATAATTGTAAAGATCATATTTTGCATTAGAATAATACTTTAATTCTTCATGGTCATTTTATATATGTTTTCTCATTTTTTACTTGTAGCATCACTCTATGATATGCTCAGGAAAAATCTTTAAATATAAAAAGGTAAACATTGTAGATTAAGCAATATGAACAATCTCATTTAACATTTCTTATAAATGATCTGGATAAAACTATTTTACTTAGAAATTTCCAGACTTACATTAGAATGGAGTTTGGTGTGAGAAAGCATCAACTAACTAAGAATAAGCCTTGGAGCTGTATTTGGAGTAGATTTGGTTTGTAGGAATGTGTATGTTCTAGTGAGAACAAGCACAGGGTACAGCAAAACATTTGAAAAAGACAGTACAAACACTATCACAATGATAAACTTTTCTCTTTTACTTACAAGGTCAAGGCAAAAGTCTAGAAGTCACTGGAAGCAGGCTAATATAGTACTTCAAAAATATAATCAATTCAATACTTGGTATCACTGTTAAAGGAAATAGAGATGATTTGTGTGAGAAGCTTTCTTTCATTTTGAGGAAGCAATAGTGCATGAGACGGAGTATTTTTTGCAATTGTGAATGCCAAGCTTTAAGAGAACGTTGATGGTATTATTACTCACCTGCTCATTTGCTTATTCACTTATTTACTCATTTAGTAACATAGTATAGTGTAGACATCTAATCTGACCAGCTGGTCAGCAGTAGCCTCTCTTTGTCAGTCGGCACTGTGCACAGGTTTCCACGCAACTGGACTTGTGGACTTGCACAACCGGAGAAATCAATATAAGCAGTTTCTAGGGAGCTAGGGCTCCAGCTAGAAAGAGGAGAAAGTTTACAGATCTGGAGCAGGTGGTAAATAAACTGAGGGTAGAGCCAATCTAATCATTGAGTGTTATGTATATCATGCTAAAGAGTTTAAGATTTTTCTGAAGTGATATAGGGAGTAATTGAGATACTCATGCTTTAGAAATGTTGTCAATTAAAAAAAAAGCATTGTCAATAGAGACTTGTATTGCCTCAGCCAAGTTAAGACTGAGTGAGTTGCTCCACTGGTCTGACTTAATGATAATATATTTTGTAGTGTCCTTGTGAATCAGTAACCAAACCTATAGGATATAATACATAATGGAAAGATTTTTGATATTTCTAATACCATTTATTAAACCTAATTTAGGAGCTGTAAACTGCTATTAAAATTTATTGGACAATAAATGTCTCTTTCCATTCTTAAATTTCCATTTGTTCTGTTACAAACAGAACAGAGTGCCCAATAAATGTGTGTTTCCCTTTCTTTTGAATTGACAAAACTGAAACAAGACCTGATAATTCAGAACACAAAAAAGCGTTGCTAACTACCTACAGAGTAAGATGTGGTTCCAAGAGGGCTTCCTAGAGGGCTTCCCTTGTGGCGCAGTGGTTGAGAGTCTGCCTGCCGATGCAAGGGACGCGAGTTCGTGCCCTGGCCTGGGAAGATCCCACATGCCACGCAGCGGCTAGGCCCGTGAACCATGGCCGCTGAGCCTGCGCATCCGGAGCCCGTGCTCTGCAACGGGAGAGGCCACAACAGTGAGAGGCCCTCGTACCGCATAAAAAAAAAAATGTGGTTCCAAGAAACTTTATAAATAAACACAAGGAAATATCAATTTAGAAATTCTGTTTAGCTGAGTGAGACTCAACTTTTATACATCGGGGCTGTCACAAGAAATAGAGCAAACTAGACCTGAGAGCTGCATGTTTCCATGAATTCTAGTGGGAGAAGTAATACATTGCCTTTAAGTCTGAATGGTTTTGAACCATAGTGAATAAGTGTGGTTCTCCATTATAAAATGGCTTAAAATTTCTTTCCTGATAATTTTATTTTTGATAATTGTATTTTGTTATGTATTTTATTATCCTAAAATTACTTGTGTAACAAAAGAAAATTATTTCCCTTTAGTTCCTTCTTTCCTCTTCCATTTTTAAAATTTAATGGGGTTTGAAGAACCCTCTCACTATTGTTAATAATGACAAGCAAATGTTTGCACCTGTCTTTGAACTGATACATATAAAATGTGAATGATACTGCTGAAAATAACAGTCATTAGAATAAGTGCATAATTCTTAACTCTAAAGACATTCCTTCAACCACGTGGAAAAACAACTCAAACATCAGTACTAATAAATACTTTCTTAAAATAAAAATCATCAATTTCCTTGAAGAAATCTTCAAAATCCAAGGAAGAACTTCTGTTAAAGATATGTAGGGAGCCACTTGGACCTGCCCAGAGATTTTGGTGACCTCTTTTGAGAAGTTACGACGAAAATTACTCTGGAAGTATAGGTTTGTTTAAAAGATAGCACAGGGCCTCCCTGGTGGTGCAGTGGTTGAGAGTCCGCCTGCCAATGCAGGGGATACGGGTTCGTGCCCCGGTCTGGGAGGATCCCATATGCCGCGGAGCGGCTGGGCCCGTGAGCCATGGCTGCTGGGCCTGCGCATCCGGAGCCTGTGCTCCGCAACGGGAGAGGCCACAACAGTGAGAGGCCCGCATACCGCGAAAAAAAAAAAATAAAAACAAAAATAAAAGATAGCATATTACTTTTACATAAAGTAACTTTAATATGATATCTTGCTTGATTTTCCCTGAAGAGTCTATTGTAGATTTTTTTTTTTTTTTTTTGGACTACTGCCTTGGACTTAAGCTGCTCATCCTACTCTACCTTTCCATATCCTATTTTATCTTCTTTCACTCTGGCCTGATCTTGTAATAACCTTGTTCTCTGAACATTCCCTAACTGTGGTATGCTTGCCTCCCTCTAACTTTAAGCATATAGATTTGCTACCTTTTGTCCCACTAAACTACTTCTAGAACATTAGTCTGGACCTATTCTGCTTTTATTCTTAACCATGGGGTTGAATTGATAGCTAGATAAATTGAACAAATGAGCCATAGTGACTACCTACTAATTATTTCCTTCAAATGTTGGGTCTTATCTACTTCTTCCTTCAATCTAAACCCAAGGTTATCCACTCCCTTGAAACTGGCAGAAATAAAATAATAGTAATTACTTCATGTCATATTAAGAAAAGCAGATACATCATTATTAAAATTAACTTTTGACTCTGATCCTTTAACACACTGAATCAACTTCCACTTACGTTATTATACTCCTCATAATTATAAAAATAATTTTCTTTCCTGTTCTCTACCTCTTTGCTAGTTGTCTTTCAGAAAGGAAAATTTAATACCAGTGCTATTAAAATTTACCATGGTAGTTGAGGACTTTGTAATGAACACAGAGGCCATAAGGTATGGCCCATCCCTTCAGTCTGTGCAGCCTACTAAAAGAGCTGTAGGATGATGACCTTGTTAAAAACTAGAGGCAAGTGACTATCAGTCAGGTTTTCCCATGAGCATCTGAGCCATGTCATCTTTGGGTCAAGAACAGGAACTATCTGAGTCAGATTTAAAATATGTTAAATATCTCATTTTCATAGAACTTTCAGTAAGTTTAATATATTTAAGTGACTTAAATTCCCTTTAGGTAGAACCAACATGTCAGCCGCACAAGAATCTCAAGAAGATTTACAGCAACAAAACAAGATTTCTTCTTTAGCTGACATCTACCAGTTGAGTCCTGTGTAATGTGCTAAGTGCTTTACATGACTTCTCTCCTTTAATTTAACTCCAAAACTTTATGAGGCAATTTTTCCTATCTGCATTTACAGAGTAGAAATTTGATAGTTGAAGTTAAATAACTGTTCCTAGATGTCTTTTAGATAAAAAATGATAAAGCCAGAATTTAAACTCATGTGTTCCTGACATCAAAACATCTACTCTTAGCTGCAGTGTTAGACTGCCTATCAAAACACTCTTCACCTCCAGGAGTCACTATCCATAACCTCACACAGATCAAGAAGCTCATTTCATAAGTATATTTTTAGAGTAAATTCCTTGTAAATTACTTTGTCTCTGTAGTAAAGGAAGTAGAGCCTGGAACTGTTTAGAATCTAAGGTAATTGTAGGGTTAGTAAGGAAATGGCTGGAAAATGAATGAGCCACACTTGTTATCCTGCAGAGTCTGAACAGTCTGGAGTATAAACATAGTGTTATATAATTTTAAAGGATATCACTTCGTATAACTTATCTGCAAACTAAATGCTCTAGTACTTCTGTGGTTTGCAGGTGTACGTACACAGATGTAGCTTTGATGCTTTGCCAGTCGTTGCATGGCAGCCAATCTTGTTTGTGGAACATGGAATTACAGCCATCAATAAATGTTAATAATGTGCTAAACTTTATGAATAGGAAATTTTAGTAACTCTTAATCACTCACTTGGTACATTACTAGCAAAGAGCCTGCAGTTCAAGATTCAAAATTAAAATCTATGTAATAGTTTGTTAACAACAGTAAGAGCCACTAAAGGGGCTCAGTTTGCAGCCCACTTTGATGTCCCTTTACCTCCATGGGACTTCATGTCATATTTGAGATTCAATTCTAGGGTAATAATTAAACACAGTTTCAAAACTATTAAAAAGAACAGTAATTTCCTCAAAGCTTACTTTTGAATGGCTCATTATTTCATTCCTGTTTGTGCAAGGGTATTTATCACTTTGCACTATTCTGCCACCAGCTGATCCTTATCCAAATGGTAAAACTTATCTTTTTGACTCACCTCTCAGGGCTATTGTGGCTAAAGATACACAGAGTAACTTTAGTTTATCTATGTTAGAAGGCAATTTTCCATGCTAGTTCAAAGGTATTCAAGCTCTCTGCAACACTCTGAGTTATATAGCCATTATTAGTTAAACTGTTTTAAGTCAGAACTAAGTAGATTCAAACAGCACACTCTGGCTTGCTTCTCCTAATGCTCTGTAGTTCCACTTTCCCCACTAGGGATCTAGGGCCTGGTCCTGGGGCATTTTGTTTGGCTTCTGCTTATCCCATGAAATCATGTGCACCTATATTGCCAATCCCTTATTTTTCCTGAGTTCAAACACTGAAAAGGACTGACTAGAGTTTGAACCCGGCTATGTGACCTTGAACAACCACTCAAATTCTTCAGTACTTGATTTTCTCATTGGTAAAAATAAGAATAATATTCTCAGGTGTGTTGTTATAGTTTTTCACAAAATGTTCCTTCCAAAATAGTAGACCCAAAAATTTTCCTGGAAAAGAAAGATTCTAGAGAGAACAAATTTGGAAAATTTTAAATATCGTATCTTAAGTTTTAAGTATCAAAATTACATTATTACATTAGTGATTCTGAGTACTAAAGTAAGAAAACTTGTTTACATGAACTCAACATTTCCCAGAAATTTTGACTACAGAAGCTGTGTGTTTAGTACTTGTTAACCTGGTAGAGAACTAGAGGCTAATGGAATGCACTTCAGAAAATGCCCTTTTAAAAATTAAAAAATCTGTAGCCTAGATCACCTTGCTAAATTCTTGTCTCTAATTGTATGTTTGATATCCTCACTTAGATGTCAAGGCCACAAACTGTTGGAAACTGAAATCTTGATCTTTTCCCTAAACCTACATTTGAAGAAATCGTTCTTGACTCAGTAGAGTTCAGATCCATCCTTTGCCTCTGGTCAAAGACATTGAGGGTATTCTTGGCTCCTCTCTTTGTCTCCTACCCCACACAATATTCATTAAAAATCTTCTTGAAAATGAACATGAAGTTTGGCTAGTTGCCATCTCCACCATTGTCACCCTAGCCCAAGCCACTGTCTTTCACACAGATTCAACAATGACCTTTGCATTGGTTTTCATGCTCCTCTCTTACTCTTCTACAGTTTTTTCTTAACATGTAAGTTACATCATGTCCCTCTCCTGCTCAAAATTGTCTCATACTTTTTTATCTTACCCAGAGGAAAAGCCAAAATCTGTATCAGTTCCCGTAAAAGTTCTTTAAGACCTGCCACTTTCCCCTAATTCTCAGACGTCATTTCCCGCTACTATCTCCTTTGCTCACTCTCTTTGAGTTACAGTGGATTTTTAGTGATTTTCAAATATACGAGCCATATTCCTGCCTCAAGATCTTTGCACTTGCTGTTCCTTCTGGCTCAAATGCTCTTCCCCCAGCAATCTACCAGACCTCACCCTTGGCCTTTCTCACATATGAAAAAAATTGCCTTCTGCAGTGCATTTGGAAAAATGCTTTTCAGAGGAGTAAATATTAATCTGGATACCTTTCATGAACTTATAAGCCTTTCCACTTCATAGAAGAAAAACAGGCTAGTATTTTAGAGCTTTTATGAACACCCTACTTAATAATACAGTTAAAAACAACTCCTTCAACCTCTGCAATGTCTTGTTATTTTTCAACTTATTTTGTATAAAGTACTTATCATCTCATGTATTATACATTTTACTTATTTATTATTTTCCATCCCTTTCCATTGGAATGTAAGCAATACAAGGACCCAATGTTTTACCTATTCAATAAATAGTGTATTATTTAATAAATATTTTCTGTAGAAACAACATAACTCTATTGCCGATAATATTGATGTTATTATTTTCATTACTCTCCCGTGTCTTCTAATTGCTAAAACCATGTTTCCAAAGAAAACCAAAAATTTGAATTTGAGACAAGTGTATATAATATTTTCTTAATCTTACAGAAGAGGTATCTGGAAATTTGTGTGTGTGTGTGTGTGTAAGTGCATATATGTCCCTCTAATGAGTAATGTTGTGATTGTATTAAGCCCATTCAGATAATCCAGATAGAAAATTAGTTTCCTATTGCCACTGTAATAAATTACCACAAATTTAAAACAACTTAAACAAATATTCTCTGAAAAGAGTCATGAGGATAAAATACAAACAAAGGTTTTAACAGGGCTGGATTCTTCAGGAGTTTCATTGGGGAGGTCTGCTTTTTTCCTGTTTAAACTTCTAGGTACTGTCAGCATTCCTTACCTCATGGTTGCATCACTCTGATATCCTGTGCATTAGCCTATCTCCTACTAATCTGTCTCTGATTTCTCCAGCATCTCTTTTACAGGAAGCACTGTTGACACATTGGGGCCACTAGGGTAATCCAGGATAATCTTCCCATCTCGAAATCCTTGACTTAATTGTGCCTACATACTCTCTTTCACAATGCAAAGTACAATAAACAGATTCAGCGTATATGACATGGGTGTTCTTGGTGTGCATAATTTAGCTGACCACATTCTGCCTTCTGGGTCTCAAAGATTCATGTCCATCTCACATGCAAAATGCATTTGTTTCATCCCAAATTCCCCAAAGTCTCAATCTGTTACAGCTTCAATTCAAGTTCAAAATCTTACCTATATTAAGTATAGGTGAGGTTCTGTGTATGATCAATTCTGGGACAAAATTCCTCTCTTTGAGTCTGTGAAACTCAAGAAAGTTATCTGCTTCTAAATAAAATAGTGGAGCAGGCATAGGATAACCATTATAGGCAATCTTATTCAAAGAGGAAGTTACCAGTCTCAAGCAATTTTAAAATTTAGCAGGGTAAACTTAAGTTTCAAGACATGGGAATAATTCTCTGTGGCTCAGGCTCTTGCACTCTGGACCTGAGGCTCTGCCATCCAAGTCATCATTGTTTTTCCATGAAGAGTACCACATTTTTATAGACAAGTGGTTTTATCAGTCTATTTTCTGCCTGTAGAATTTTGAAAGTTCAACAACTTTCTTTATTTTACTGTCTTTCTTTGTTTCACTTAGTCTAATCTGGCAGTATTTCTACTGGTATAACATGCCCACAAACCTTGTGAATTTCCTGCATATGTCACTGGGATTTACTCCTTTAAACAAGAAGCCTCTCCACTGATCTTTCCTGATAAGTGGTTTCACTGATTCACTAAGTCCATCTCTATTTCTTATTTAGGCTGAGATGGTGGAGGAGAGCCCTGAGTCACACTCTTCATTTCATCAAACAGCCCTCTATATGAATAAATATTCTGATCTTTTGATCCTTCCTAAACACTAGCAAAAGATTGTTCAGCCACATTCTTGGCTTTCTGTTTAGAGAGAGTGAATCTCTTAATTTCAGCATATTTTGCAATCTGGAAAGACAGATTTTCCCCAAATCATGGAGTCTGGTTCTTTTTGCTTAATAGTTTTTCCCTCCATTTATCTCTTAACTCTTACATTTTACTGTAAGCAGCAAAGAGAAGCCAAGCAATGCCTTCAAAACTTTGTTTGAAAATCTCAGCTAAATATCCAAGTGCAATTCAATCTAAGTTTTCTGCCACTCTATAGCTGGTATCCACTTTCCTCCAGTATCCACTTTCCTCCAGTTTCCAATAACATGTTCCTCATTTTCTTTTGAGCCCTCAGCATCAGCATTATAATGTCTACCAACATTCTGTTTATGAAGATGTGGGTATTTTCTAAGAAAGTATAGGTGTTTTTTGTTTGTTTGTTTTTTACTGTGTTTCTCAGTTCTATCTGCGCCATGGGTTTTATCTACTATGATCATTATTTCCTTCTGAGCCCTCACCAACAATCTTTAGCATCTATATTTCTAATAAGAATCTATTTAAGGCAATCTAGGTTTTTTCTTTTCTTTTTTTTTCTTTTTTTTTATGCTCAGAGTTATTCCAGGTCCTATGTACTAACCAATTCCAAAGCTACTACTGAATTTTTAGGTATTTGTTACATCAGGACCCCACTTTCAGTGCCAAAATCTATATTGGTTTCCTATTGTTGCTGTAAACAATTGCTACAACTTTATGGCTTAAATTTTTTTTTAAAATTTTCTTATAGTTCTGGAGGTCAGAAATCCAAACTAAGTCTCATGGAGATAAAATAAAGGTGTTGACAGGCTGGTTCCGTCTGGAGATTCCAGGGGATGATCTATTTCTTGCTTCTTCCAGCTGCTATAGATTTCTGGCATTATTTGGTTTGTGGACACATCACTTCATTCTTTTGCTTCTGCTGTCACATCTTATACTACTCTAACTTTGACTCCTTCTATGCCCCTAAAATACTGAATGTTGTGATTATATTAGGCCCACCCAGATAATTCAGAATAAACTCTCTGATCCATTTGATCACATCTGCAAAGTCCATCTGTCATGTAAGATAAGGTAATCACAGGTTTCAGGGATGAAACTTTTGGAGGCATTATTCATGTGTATGTTTGTGAGTGTGTGTTTGTTTATACACAGCATACATTTTTTTCTAGAGAAACTCAACCATTCACTTTGATATCTCTCCTCCATTCTATGTATATATTTGCAATAAATTTAAAGACTTAGAAAACGTAAACAAGTTTCTAGAAAAAATGAAAATTATCAATCCCATTTAAAGAAGTATTAAACCTGAATAGTCTTATAACTTAAAAAATGTAATCAGTAATATAATTTATCCAGAAAAATATACCAGGTCAATATTTTCATGAAAGATTTTTAAAAATTCAAGAAAAAATAACTTCAAACTTATACAGAAAGTCCTAGAAAACAAACAAACAAACAAAAGAGCCTTCCCCCATATACCTGGCAGTACAGATAGGGAAATTATAGATGAATCCTATTCATAAATATATTCAACTATTCTAAATAAATATAGGAAATGCTATGCAGTAATGTCTATAAAACTAATGTATCATGATTATGTTGTGTTTACATGAGAATACTTATAATGTTTCATCAAAATAATTGAAAAAAGGAATTAAAGATTTAAAATATGTTTATAATAAACTTTTAAAAACTTAGTACTACCTTAGCAAACTAAAACTAAAAAGGAATACTCTTATTCTGGGAAAGGATGTCTTCAAAATCTACATAATTTATTAAATATAAGAAGCTTTTCACTTAAAATCAGGAACATGTCAAAGATGCCCTCTGTTTTAACTTCTATTAAGAAATTTCTTGGAGATTTAATCAGCACAATAGGTGAAGTAAAATAAGTAAAAGATAGGAAGATTAGAAAGTAAGAAAGTTGTCTTTTTTCACAGATGATGACTTTCAAAGTAGGAAACTCCCGAAAATATGCAATTTATTAAAATTAATAAGATAATTTAACATTTGCTGGATATAAAATTAATACTAATACTAAAAATGCATTATTCTACACTAGCAGCAAATATTTGGAAAATGTAATTTTTAAATATGCCATTTCGAATAACAAAAAACTATAAAGTACAAGGTAATAAATATAAAAAAAATCATGTATCTGTAGAAAGTATATAATTTTAATGGAAATATTAGCAGAAATTTAGTAACTAAGAAATATAGGTAAATGGAAGAGATTTGCTGTGCTTGTGGATAGAACTCAATAATATATTTTTAAAAAGCATTTATTCTCTCCAAATTAATCTGTAAATTAAATCAAATTTCTAGCTCTTTCTAATACTGATCTGTATGGGTAAAGGTCTAATTATAACTAAGGAAATTTTGGAGAAGTACAAGGTGAGGAATCTTGTTTCACAACATAAGAAAAAGTACTATAAAATCAGATTAATTATTGTATCATCATAATGCTGGAGAACTATAAAAGTATTTCAACAGAACAGAACTGAAAGCCAACCCCCGCAAAAAAAAAAAAATACCCACATATCCATGGAAACTTCATATATGGGTAAAATAGTTTGTAAATCACAAGGAACAGAAGGAAGAAATTAATAATTAGTGCTGGCAAAGTTGACTATCTTTTTGAGAACGTTTTGGGTCTATACATCTCTTCAGTTGCTAACATCAATTTCAGGTAGTTTAAAGATAAAAATGTAAAAAGCAGAACTATGAAATTTGCTCAAGAATATATAGGATAATAGATTATAACATCAGTGTAGGGAACTGTTCTTAAGAAATACAAGCAAAGTAAAGATGTAAAAGAATAAGAATTTCTAATGTATAAAAAGTATGGAGAGGTTAAAATAGTTACTTTAAAGAAAACTTGATAGAAAAGTGTCTTTTTAGAAAAACCTAGCAAATCCCACCTTAACGAAATGATCAAACTTAGTAAGTCATATTGATACCATTTACCCCTGACACCATGCAATAATAAGGACACTTCTCCCCAAATCCATATAACCATATACCATGAGGAAACTTCAAACAAATCCAAATTGAGAGATATTCTACAAAATCTTGACTATTACTCTTCCAAAGAGTCAAGGTAACAAAAAACAAGGAAGCACTGAGAACTATCACAGATTAGAGACAAAGACATGATGACTTAATACAACATGGTATCATGGCAGAGAAAAATGGAATTAGTGGAAAATATATGGAAATCTGAACAAACTCTATAGTTTAGTTAATAGTATTTGGCCAATATTAATTTCTTAGTTTTGATAAATATATATGGAGTATTTAAGATATTAACATTAGAGAAAGCTTAGTGAAGGTACATCAGAATGCTCTGCAATATCTTTACAAATCTTGTGAAAATCTAAAAATTATTTTAGAATAAAAAGCTTTTTAAAAAACAAGATTTCTGATTTGACTTTATTCACATAATATTAAGAAAAAAATCAAATTTTTTTATGTTACATGACTTTATAATTTATTTTTAAAGTAAATTTTAGGAAAAATATTTGCTATACCTATAATTAGTAATAGATTAATATTAAGAACAAATAAAAAGTACTATAAAGAAGAATAACAGCATAAAAGACAAACAACACATTTAGAAAAAAAATGTCACTGGACATGAAGAACAAATCAAATAAACTCATCCAGTCATTGTGTCTAGGTAAATTAGTCTAACTAGGTTGGAGAGAAATATAACAATATCTAACCAATATATATATTAATATATTCTTCAATTCAGCAATTCCACTTCTTTATTTACTCACTACAGTTCCACATATATGAATGTGCATTTGCATTACCAAAAAAACTTCAATCCTCATCAAGAAAAGAACAGCTCAGTAATATCAGAAATATTCTTGTAATGATACAGTATACTTCAATTAGAATAAGTAAATTAAAGCTATATGCTTCAATATGGACAAATACTAAAATTTCATTGTTTAAAAACGGGAAATTTACAAAATTTTGTGTATCTATATAAGAATATATGTATGTATAAAATGCTGTCCCATTTAAAATAACATTAAAACATTCAAAACCATATAGATAAGAAAATTATAAAGATATTTATGTAACAACAAGCACCGAATTCAAGATTGTGGCTTTCTCTTGGAGGAAGAAATGATGAGGAGAGAACACCTAGTGAGGCGTCAATGATATTGGGGAAGAAATAAGATGCACATTACCTAAATTATTATTATTATTATTATTATTATTATTATTTATTTTTTATTTTTGCGGTACGCGGGCCTCTCACTGTTGTGGCCTCTCCCGTTGTGGAGCACAGACTCCGGATGTGCAGGCTCAGTGGGCATGGCTCACGGGCCCAGCTGCTCCACGGCATATGGGATCTTCCCGGACCGGGGCACAAACCCGTGTCCCCTGCATCGGCAGGCGGACTCTCAACCACTGTGCCACCAGGTAAGCCCCTAAATTATTTTAAAAATTCATAATTTTAGGGCTTCCCTGGTGGTGCAGTGGTTGAGAATCTGCCTGCTAATGCAGGGGACACGGGTTCGAGCCCTGGTCTGGGAAGATCCCACATGCCGCGGAGCAACTAGGCCCGTGAGCCACAAGTACTGGGCCTCTGCGTCTGGAGCCTGTGCTCCTCAACAAGAGAGACCGCGATGGTGAGAGGCCCACGCACCGCGATGAAGAGTGGCCCCCGCTTGCCACAACTAGAGAAAGCCCTCACACAGAAACGAAGACCCAACACAGCAGAAATAAATAAATTAATTAATAAACTCCTACCCCCAACATCGTCTTTAAAAAAAAAAAAGTGCAAAAAAAATTCATAATTTTAGATATTAAAGGGAAGTGTGATTTTATAAAAGAGGATTTTATAGGTTTTTACACTTTGGAAAAAAACAAAGGCTGTAACTGGAACGGAGAATACTGAAAAATATTAGAGATATCATGATTTTAAATATCCCCCAGATTCAAGGTTGCAGAGAGAGATGGCTAGTTGCCATCAGGCTGCTCTTTACCAACTGCTTTGTAAATAGTTATAAAAATTCTTAAAATACTTCTTTAATTATATTGGCATTGATCCTTTCTTTTTTGGTATTTTGTGAAACACTTATTTACATGTTGCACTTATTCTCTAGGGCTTAATTTTGTGAGCCTCAGAAGAAAGTTAAGTATGTTCTAAGATTATATAAGCTCAAATGTTATATTTAAATGATCAAGAGTCACTAAGGCAAAATGTCAGCAGGATTAACAATACTTTGCTAGGAAACTAGTTCCATATAATAGAAAATATAGCCCCGGACCTATATCCCATTAAAATGTAAATAGACAGACATCCCAACATGTTTCCTCCAAACGTTTTTTCATAAGTCGAGCTGTATTTTATGCAAGAGGCTGTAGCTAAAATTGTCTTGTTTCACATCTGCATTGTGATTACTAGAGGTTTTAGCATTTGATGCCAAAAGAGATGAAACTCACATCCAGAAATCCATCCGGAGAAAAGTGAGGGTAAGCTTTCATTCCTTGTATTGTGTATTATGCATTAGTGGATTGGATCCAGAAAGTTTACATTAGTTTGAACCAACTTGGAAAAGCTATTTTTTTTAAAAAAAGGGCAGATTTTTTAGTTAATGTGATATGCTTAAATGGAGTAGACAACACTCACATATTTCAAAGTTTCTTTGTACCTGAAAGACACTTCATTATAATGAAGCATCTGCATATGTTTACCGAAGTTTTTCTCTAGTCAGATATCACTATACTTTCTGAGAGCTAAGAATGTGATGGTTTAGAACAGCAGCTTGGGAGTAATATACCCTGGTAATTAAATCTGTGCTCATCATTCATAAACTACATGCATGACCAAGAAATAAGTTCCCTCACATCTCAGGGTTCATTTCCATCATCTGAAGTGTGAATAATAAGCACATCTACCTTGTGATGCTTGCACAGACCGAATGACATAACGTACCTAAGATGGTATCTTGGACAGACTAGGGTGATTTCAGAAAGGTACACACATACACAAAGAGAAAAATTAACATTGTCCTGAGTTTATTCCTGCAGGGAATATTTAAAAGGTAAATGGAGGGTACTTTTGAGGGTAAATCAACTAGGACAATTTTCTAGAAGCTGTGTATTTTCTTCTCATAATTTGTTGTTTAAAAAATTATTAAATAAAGACCACTTCAAGTATAATGGAATCTACTTGCAAAAACTTTTAAGTTTTTGTTCTACAACAACAAAGAAAGTTAAAATCATGTACCATGAGTTATGTAATTGATATTATTACAGTGGAGTTATTTAGGAGTTGAGTACAAAAAAGGGGAAAAAGTAATAAAAATAACCTTAGATTAAGCTCTTTTTTTCCCCTAGATTCTCTGTTTGCTTCAATTTTATATGGGTCAGTTCATATTTGCTAAAGATAAGAGATTGTTTTGAACTTCACTTAGCTTCCAAACATCTGGACAAAGTTGTGACACATAAGGGATGATATTTAATGAAAGATGAGCTACGGATTTTATACGAATTTGGGTATCACCAGTGCCGAGGTCAGCTCCTCAGGGTAACAGTGCCAGACATCATGGTTTGTCTTCATGGGTGGCCTTGTTCTCTGATGAGAATCTGCAGTTCAGTGGACATTGCTCATGACTGAAGGGCTCAAAGTGAATCAAAATAGGGATCAGTTGACTTCATGTCTATGAACAAAAAATATTCCCTGCAAAGATACAAGATCAAAGAAGTTAAAAAACTCTTACACATTCCTCTTAGAAAATTTTTTCTTAATTCCAGTTAGGTCCAAACATGACATGATAGTAACATATGAAATTTGCTTTCAGTAGAATGAGCTTGAAAAATATATTCTTGGAAACATCTTTTTGAATTGCTGACCCGTTACCCCCAGTATTTCTAAACTGGAATTCATCTAGGAAAAAATTGTTTGATATGGTACTCTGGGAAGAACGTTTTGGACTACTCTACACACTATATTCCAATGGAGAATACACTATAATAATAGATGCCATGCTAAAAATTATGCCCTGACTACAACAAGAAGAAAATTAGAAAACGTCCTAAAACGTATATTATTTAAGCAATTTTTTTATCTTAAGAAGATAGGGAGATTTGAATACATGAGATTTTAATTGGATTTTTACAAAAGTATTTACAGTTCTCACACTAATATTTTACAGCAAAACCTAGAATGAGCTAAAATTTCATGTTTTAATGTCCATAATTACAATGGCAAGAGACAGCTATGTTAAAATTTGAAATAAAATGATGTTGTTTCAAAGCTAAAACTGATTATCTCACAGCTGTTTAACTTCAAATATGTCATTTAAGTTTTGAGGACCTCTGTTTATTAATCTTTAAAATGAATATAATGTTGTCTCACTTGCAAAGTGATGACATTTTTTCCACAACCCCCCCCGCCTTAGCCTATAGTGATAATAGATGCCCACCTCAGTGTACTATTGCCCAATCAATGAGGCAGTGGGGTCCAAGGCTGGTGGATGCATATTCTGAACTAATTCCTCAGTAGCAGACAGGGTCTGGAATTAGTTTAGGACAGAGATTTCTTATATCATAGAGCACAGCCAATATTCTCTTTTTTATTATAGCATATGAGTTATATTTATTTAAAAATCTTTTTCACAAATCAACTCAAATTATTTAATAGAAACAACTACATATAATGATTGTGAAAATCTTTCAATATAGCTATCTTCCAAGACCAGGAAGCTCATATCCTACTCTATAATACCAAGCACAATTTAAAATGACATTGAATATATTATTATAATAGATAAATCAAGTAGAATTGAATTTCAAATACTCACCCCGCAAAATATATGATCAAACTGATAGGATCTGAATCTATGAAAATTTCTACCCTTATTTCATATTCCTTCCCATGAATGGTGTTTTTGCATATTTCCAGCAGTTGTATAAATGAAATAGAGGGTATGCTTTATTGACTCTCTGATGCAAGCCCTCCATATATAAGAATTTATACAGTAATGTTATTAACTTTTACTTTAGGACCAGATTTATCTATGTAATTTCAGTCTTGCGTTACTCTAACGTGGTTGTAGGATTATAGAAATGTAAAACATTCACTCTAAAGAGCAATAGGTAAAGAAAAGTCTTCTCTTTGTTACTCTCTTTTATTTTCTCTTTGGTTTTTAGGTGATAGCATTCTGTATTGTCAAGTGGATAATATAAAACTCTACTTAAAATCTTTAAAACTTAAAATCTTCTTTCAAATCATAATTAACACCCAGACTGAGTTTCATGACTAAATAGCTTTTGAATTCTTATCTATGCATTCTAGAAGTCTTAGCTTTAACCTTCATATCATTTTTATACAATGCCTGTAAGTGATGGTTGAACCCTGAAATGTGTTACATTGCCCCAGTAGTCTTCTTGTGTTTTTAACTTCCCTTATGTCCTACTCTCTGATTTATTAGATTTTGCATTTAAGAAATCTGTTGCAATTTTAAGCCTGCTCAGACCTTTCTGTCCAGGTTAATTCTTTCGATCTTTGAGTTATAAAAGGTGTTTACCAGTCCTTTCCTGTCTACTGTATTTCTAATCTCTTCTGGCAAATTTAGAATTAATTTGCCAATAAGATGACTGTGTACGTTCTGCTGCTGAAGGAACAACATTTCTACTTTAAAAGTAGAGTGGGGGTGGGCATCAATTTTACACCCAAACAGCCTGAATGTTGTGTTCTA
The DNA here is from genome assembly GCF_964341445.2 of Mesoplodon mirus. Lineage (NCBI taxonomy): Eukaryota > Metazoa > Chordata > Mammalia > Artiodactyla > Ziphiidae > Mesoplodon > Mesoplodon mirus. The sequence goes on from NC_138983.1 coordinate 20,893,253, forward strand.
TAACTGTCCTTACTTGCACTGATTGGGAAAATTTGGCGATCTCTTTGTGTAACAAATTCCTTCCAGATAAAAAGAAAACGATACCTACCTGGTTGTGCTGGAAGAGTGTAAATTATTCACATTCAGCACTCACTAAGGAATGGGTACTGACAACTGTCTAAGCATTGTTTGGGAGCTATATCTATATATAGATATACATATATGGATTGAGCTGCTTAAAAATCTTTGTCCTTATGTAGTCTTCCTTCTGAAAGCCCTTTTCTTGTGGTAATCATGGGCCATGGGGATTATATCTTATAATTGCTCATGTATATACCTTTATTGTTTTGGGGTGTTTTTGGTTTTTGTTTTGTTTTGTTTTGTTTTGTTTTGGGGGATTGTTGTTTCTATGCCAAGTGTCAGGCTGAGGTGTAAACTTAACGTCTTCTTAGATCTTTCCCTAGGAATTCGCTTTCTAATTTTCCCTGTATATGCAGTTGTTTTTGAATATCATAGTCTTTAATGGCTGGCTCCGAAAAGAGGAAAAAGCAAAAAATGAAGGGGAACTAAAAGGATGCTGATCCTTTGAATCCCCTGGAAGTTAATTCATCCAGGGGGTGAGAAACTTGCAGCGACAATGGCTACCTACCTATCCTTCTACACCTCTGTGATCAAAAGCAGCAATTAAGAAGCTGAAAACAGATCATAATATTTGGAGAACCCACCCCAAGTCCTACACTATGTGCAAGGTGCTCCAGGAGCTCATACACAGCTGCTTACCACATGGCTGGGGCTGGTGGATTTAACCTTATTGTGTTAAAAGCTGAAATTGACCAAAATTAACCATAATTCACTGCCCAAGTCTTTCCCTGTAAGTTGCAAGCTTTCTACAGATTCTAGAGTTCCAAAATAATTATATCATATTGATTCTGCCAGAACAATTTTTGTCTAGATGGGGAGACAGATTCCTGGTGCTTCCTACCTCTTCATCTTCCCAGAAACCTCTCTTGAGTTTCTTTTAACAAATGTGTTTTGAAGTGATTATAACACAACATTAGAACTAAATTTCAGTCAGGAAGTTGGTTGTAGAACATGGACTAATTATTTCTCTCATGTTCACTAGTTTTAAGATTGCATAATCTTGAGGTCAATGAATTAATTTCTTTAAAAAAATTTAGCGAAGAAAAAAGACACTGCTAAAACAATAAAATCAGCTTCTTGATTACTTAGATATGGCTTCTCATGAAAGCAATGGGAGGCACAACTGTTATATTCGTGCGGCTTTAGACCGTAAACACAGAAATTAAAATGAGCAGCATACAATTAAAGATATGATAGGTGTATTAATCGAAATAGTAGAAAACAAGCACAGTCTTCGGGGATGCATCAGCATTTAGAGTTCCTTGTTTTGTCTCCACACTCAGGTTACCAATATGCAGTTAAGTCACTGTGTTATCTTCCCTAAGTCCTCTAGGAGAGCTGCCAGCCACTGGTTTCTCTTTGATAAATAGAAAGCAGCTAGTGTCTCAAGGATGGCTATTAATCTCCTCACAAGATGAAAGTACTGTAAGTGGAGAAAACTGAGCAATACATTGTAGTTAGGGATTCATACACTCCCTACCTAGGAATTAAAGAACTTTGAAGCAGTTTTTCCCTGGAGGATGGATGTTTTAATTGTTACATAGTTATTTTAAGAAATCAGGATACACCAAAAAGAGTAAATTTAATCAAAGCTTCTTATTTGGGGTAACTATTGCCTTAACATACACATTTGATCGAATTTCTTGTATTGGATTATACAAAAGAAAAACCAACCTGGTCTATTCTAGGAGGTGCCAACTAACTAGAGTTTTTCTTCTTGGTAATTGTTTAGCTTAGTTATATCGTCTACTTAGCTATATTTTGAAGCTAAAAAACTACAATACAGTGATTTAGGTTTTAGAAAATGAGTTTCTTTAAAAGATTAGTACATCTACCTCAAATTATATACTGAGCATTGGAAAATCTTAGTACTCTTCAATATTTTGTATATGAGAATCCCTTTTTATTGTTATGCACATTACTTAATATCTTTTATATTATCTCAATATCCACCAATAGAAAAAATAAAGATCCAAAAGTTCTGTAAAATTACAGTTAAAAGAATATGTTTTATTAATCTAAATAATCATCTCATCTAAAAGAAATTAAATGAGTTATTATGTAACATGTAATAATTCATATCACATATTAAAGGCTCAATAAATATATGTTTTCATCATTTTATCCTTAAAATAGTAATATGAGTAAAATCATATTCAGTCCACAACTTTTGCATATGAATTCAATAATACTTTGCAATAATTCAGCAGCTTTCTCACTGAATCCGTAATTAGAAACCGAGGTCCTTATATAACAAAACATGTAACGACCAAGTATATAAATGTATAAATCAAGAAAATGTTTCCTCTGAGAATTCCAAAGCATTTTGTTAATCTGTGTAGATGGGAATCACACAAAGGAATTTGGAATACCTTTGTTTCCTTGTGCTTATATCATCTGTTTCTTTAGGTTAGCCAACCTAGATTAAAACAAAACTATTGATTAATCAAATCTCAGAAATGTTTAATAAGCAACTACTTTGTGTAAAGCTCAAAGGTAAATACTATTATTCATGGAGTTTCCAATCCAATGGAAGTAAATGGAGGCTAAATAATTAGTTATGATAAAATGAATTTAAAGTAAGCTAATGGGCATACAAGAAAGGGGAGATTAATTGGTATAGTTGATCAATAAATAAATAATTGTTAATTTCATGGATTTCAATAACTAGATGACATCTTAGTGCATTAACTTCCAACAAGTTTTAAACAAAACAGTGGGGCCACAAAATTAAAAGAAAAAAAATCACTAGGAAGTACAACAAAAACCTAGTAAATCTGAGAGTTTTTGCCATTCTTAAAAAAAAAAGTTTAATAAAGTACTTTGACATCAAACCTAAAAACAAATGCTTTTATTTTTTTTAAAAAAAGGAAAGATTATCTCATCATTTCAGCACACTCTTCCACTTAGAGTTAGAATTATTTGTTTCTAAACCAAGAAGTAATGGAAAATTGCCAAAAATTTGTGGAAAACGTATTCAGTTATTGTTCTTAAGTGAGTTTTTGTCTTTTTAGCCCTAAACAATTTTCTACCCAACATTTTTGAAAGTTTTTACAATATATCTCATAAAAAAGTCCCAAAGTATATTAAGAACTTCCACCTAAACTTTCCTTATATAAGCCAAAGAATAATGTTAGTTAAAACTTTTGAGTATAAGAATATCTTTTTCTCCTAATGTAACACGAAATTCTATATTTTGTCTTATAAAATGAGGTATTTTTACAGATTGCATGTGTATGTGTGTATATATACTGTTAGCTCATAGATTATATAACTGATTTTTTCCCTCCTATTTTTTGACTGGTTGATAAACTGTTATAATATTCATGAATGTAATACTGATACATAAGGAGGAAACAGTGCTTCTGCACTGACATTTATGATTTTGCTACAGAACCACTTTCATTTACTCTAGTTACAAATGTTGGCAGGGATTTTGATTTAATACTTTGGGGTTCTTAGTATAAATATATTGATCAATAATTTTTAGAGTCAATAAATGTATGTCTCTCATATAAATGCTCTAATACTTCATACATCTAATTAATATCATGATTATTAAAGTAGAATTTCACTTGAAAGTAATCCTAAATATATAGTGGTTTTGGTCATTTTACATTTTCTAAATTAAAAAATATTGAACTGTCTGTGTACACACATGTAAAGCTGTAAATGTTTTATAGTAAACAATTCTTAACTATGAAAAGCATGGGATAATCATCCAAATTTCTTTCTCCTAGTGCCATTCCCCAAAGCTTTTGTGCAGTGTTTGTTTATGAGGGAAAAGGAGGAGAGACAGCCTCATTTTCATTTTCTAGGATATCCTGATCAGCTCTTAAACTGCCAAGATTGACACATAAATTATTTTTTTTCTATAGGAAGTAGGCAGTGATTCCACACAGAGCTACAGAGCTCTAATTACAGCCATGTCAGCAAGCTATGTCTTACTAAAAATAAAATAACAGAGAGCTGTGTTGTCATATGCTTTTGAAAGTCAACGAAAAATGCATTCTAGATCTTCTAATCAGGGCTACTCTTAATCATTTTTATGCAATTTTACAACAGATATAAAATACTAGATGTTCTATGTGATGGTTAGTATTGCAGGAATTAAACCCCAAAGCCCTGCATGCTGTAGTTAGGAGGTTGGATTAGGGTATTAGAAGACAACTGTCATCCAATTCTTCTTACTTTTTGTCTTGAAGCTTAGTTACACAGAGTGGATTAATAAACACATTACTGTTATTGAAACATACATGACGTTCTTGTAAAATTAATGTATTAATTCATTTATATAAAGATAATTTTTTAATCCACCATGCAAACCAAGAGCTAGAATATTCCAAATAACTTACGTTTGTTTATTGGAACAATTTCTGTCCCATCCTACTGCCTCCCATAGAATGATTTACTGCTGTGACTTTGGTTTTTTGTCTAGTTTTTCTTGTTCCAAATTTTATAAATTAGGTAGTGCTCTGGGACTAACTCCAGCTTTATTTGTTAAACGTTCCTTTATTTTGCCAGTGACTAATGCCAAATCCACCATATAACAACATTCTATATGTGCATTAGTTTTTTAGAGGCACAAACTCCATTGTGTTCCATTAGTCAATTAGTTTATCCTTCTACAAATACACACTGTTTTAATAAATTAAAAATTGACTTTTTGCTTAGACTCATTTTAGAAAATTCACCTAATCCCTCATTTAACTCTATTCAAGAAAAAAATTAAAGTTTCAGATAATGTGCCCCACAAAAAGGAAACTATTATTATTATTAATTAATTAATTTATTTTTTTGCAGTACACGGGCCTCTCACTGTTGTGGTCTCTCCTGCTGCAAAGCACAGGCCCCGGACGTGCAGGCTCAGCAGCCATGGCTCACGGGCCCAGCTGCTCCACGGCATGTGGGATCTTCCTGGACCGGGTCACGAACCCGTGTCCCCCGCATTGGCAGGCGGACTCTCAACCACTGCGCCACCAGGGAAGTCCAGAAACTATTATTTTTAAGTCACTTTCAGATACTATATAACTGGTTAGCATGTGATAGAAAATCAGAGGAAATTAATTTCCTTTATACAGTAATGCTGAAATTTCAGTACTTAAATTATTTTTGCATAGAATTGTATCTAGAGAAATTTCTTCAAGTCAATGTAGAGATTCTCAGGATTTCTTCTCTTAGCTACATTTGTATCACTTTCATCTGGACAATGTTTTCGTTGTAAAGTAAGAAAAACTGGGAAAACACAAAACAAAACAAAAAGAAAAAGAAACATGTGTATGTATGAAGACAACAAGGCCTCCTGAGGCATCCAAGAATAGAAGTGCAATAACCCTTGAAAGAGGGAAAATGTATTTAGGTGAGCCCATCAATCCACCACATTTTTCTTTGTGGAGCCCTTTCCAAGCCTTAAGTGGCACACAGAGAGAGGCTAAAAAGCTTGATAGAAGACAACCAATGTGATGCAGAGAAGCTGTAGAGATTTCAGCAATTTCATAGAAACGGAGAAAAGAAATGAGATTTGGGATTGGCAATCTCAGCAGACAAAGCCAGTGTAGCCAAGATCTGGAGAGAAGAGATGTGCATAGAAGGTTGAACGTGACACACTGACTGGCTTTCTCCTCACATTATTATCCAAATTGTAACATATTCTGGGACGGATGCTAAGGATTCTTGTGAAAAATAGCTGAAATGTTTAATGGAGTTTTTGACAGTCTTACAATATTTAGCTTTCCTAAAAATAAAGTGGAGTTCATCTTTCCTAAAAATAAAGTTGGAGTTCAGGACCTGACAAGTTGGGAGGAAGTGCACCTGAAATAGATCAAGCAATAAATGCATGAAAAACAGCCTTCAGTCAGCTTAGTTGTTTATGGATTGAGGTGGTCTTCCTCTTCTCTAGAAGTTTGAGTCAGGATTGGGACTTCCTTCCTTCTCTGGAGGAAGATAACATCATCCAAAGCCTCTATCATTTTTCATAACACAATGGCCTGACATACAGTGAAATATTATCAGGCATTCTAAAAGGAAGAACTAAGAAAAAAAATTGATAATAGAAACAGTTTTGAGGTGGCCCATATAATGAAGTTTTGGATATGAACTTTAAGTGTGATTAGTATGCCAAGAAAAATGAATAACACAATGGAGAATTGAGCTAGATTGCTGGAATATATATTTTAAAAATCAGACGGTAATTTTAGAACCAAATAGGTGAATACTGTGAAATGTAAACATTACGGATTGGTTTAGGAGCATACTGAAAAAAGTGAAGAGCTGACTGTTGAACTGGAATGGAATAGGTTAATGACACTATCCAGACTGAAACACAGAGAAGAAGAGGAAGAAGAAGAAGCAGGAGGAGGAGGAAGAGGAGGGGGAAAGGGGAGGAGGAGGAGGAGGAGAAGGGGAAGGAGAAGAAGTAAGACAGTGCAAGAGATGTGGGATAATGTGAAAATATATAACTTAAAATAATTATCAGAAGCAGAGAAGAGAAAGATGGGAATAACTGATATTCAAAAAGGTAACAGCTACAGTCTCTTCAATAAGTGGTGCTGGGAAAACTGAACAGCTACATGTAAAAGAATGAAATTAGAACACTCCCTAACACCACACACAAAACTGAACTCAAAATGGATTAAAGGCCTAAACATAAGACCGGATACTATAAAACTCTTAGAGGAAAACATAGGAAGAACACTGTTGACATAAATCACAGCAAGATCTTTTTTGACCCACCTCCTAGAGTAATGGAAATAAAAACAAAAATAAACAAATGAGACCCAATGAAAGCTAAAAACTTTTGAACAGCAAAGGGAACCATAAGCAAGAAGAAAAGACAACCCTCAGAATGGGAGAAAATATTTGCAAATGAAGCAACTGACAAAGGATTAATTTCCAAAATATATAGGCAGCTCATGCAGCTCAATATCAAAAAAATAAACAAACAATCCAACAATGGGCAAAAGACCTAAATAGACATTTCTCCAAAGAAGACATACAGATGGCCAAGCAGCACATGAAAAGCTGCTCAACATCACTAATTATTAGAGAAATGCAAATCAAAACTACAATGAGGTATCACCTCACTCCAGTTAGAATGGGCATCATCAGAAAATCTACAAGCAGCAAATACTGGAGAAGGTGTGGAGAAAAGGGAATCCTCCTGCACTCTTGGTGGGAATGTAAATTGATACAGCCACTATGGAGAACAGTATGGAGGTTCCTTAAAAAACTAAAAATAGAATTACCATATGACCTAGTAATCCCACTACTGGGCATATACCCAGAGAAAACCATAATTCAAAAAGACACATTCACCCCAATTTTCATAGCAGCACTATTTACAATAGCCAGGTCATGGAAGCAACCTAAATGTCCATCGACAGATGAATGGATAAAGATGTGGTCTCTGTATTAAACAGTATATTACTCAACCATAAAAAGAATGAAATAATGCCATTTACAGCAACATGGATGGACCTAGAGATTATCATATTAAATGAAGTAAGCCAGAAAGAGAAAGACAAATATCATATGACATCACTTATATGTGGAAGCTAAAATATGACACAAATGAACTTACCTACAAAACAAAACAGACCCACAGACGTAGAGAACAGACTTGTGGTTGCCAAGGAGGAAGGGAGGTGGGGGAGGGATTGACTGGGAGTTTGTGATTAACAGATGCACACTATTATATATGGAATGGATAAACAACAAGGTCCTACTGTAAAGCACAAGGAACTATATTCAATATTCTGTGAAAAACCATAATGGAAAAGAATAAGAAAAAGAATGTATATCTACATATGTATAACTGAATCACTTTGCTATACAGTAGAAATTAACACAACATTATAAATCAACTATACTTTGATAAAATATTTTTTTAAAAAAGATTGCTTGTAGTACATTCCTAGGATTACCATTAAACAAATAGTAAAGTATTTCTTAGTAAACAACATAATAGATGAGAAAATGGAAAAAATTTATACTTTAATTTTACAAAAGGAGAAAAAAGAGAACATAGAATATGTGGAAAAATAAAATAAAAAGATGTTAATTATAAATCTATCAATCAATAAATAAATTACATCAAATGTAAATAAACTAAATATTATAAACTTACAGATAAGAAAAATCATATTCTCTGTAGAAGAAAGACATTTTATATCAATGGAAATAGGAATGTTGAAAATAAAATTATAGAACATGATTTGTCATGTAAAGACTTTAACAAAAATAAACCTAGTGGAGCCATACAAATATCAAGTAAAATAGACCATTAGCATGAATTATTTCTAGAGATAAAGAGAAATACTTCATAATTGTATAAGGGTCAGTAAGCCAGGAAGATGTAACAATCATAAATTTGTTTGCAGTTAATAATATAGTATCATAATTAAAGCAACTACTAACAGAAGTAGCAAATACATAACCAAAATAGAGGACTTGATCACACCTCTCTCAGCAACTGATTGAATCAGCAGACAATTAGAAAGGACAAAAAAGGACCTAAACAACCCAATTTGCTAAATTAACTTCAGTAGCATATATAAAACACACCACACACGTGCAGAATATACATTTATTTTAACTGCATAAGAAACATTTAATAAAATTGCACATTAAATCTGAGGTATGTGGTAATAATACGCCGTGATACTTTGCTTGAAATGCATATGACTTAGTTATTTATTGCTTCAAAATAGACCACATCAAAACTTCATGGCTTCAAACAAGAAATATTTTATTTATCTTCTACAGTGTCCGGGTTGTCTAGAACCACCTACCCAGTTTTCTCTTGGTTTCTTAGGAAGGATTAGTCACTGTTGGCTGAGGTTGCAGTTCTATTTGGGCTCTAAGTGGATAGCAGTGGGTATGGATTGTTGGCTGGGAATTCTGTTCTGTAGAAAAAAAACATTTTAGTTCTCCTCCATGTGATGTCTCCCTGGGCCTTGAGGTTCTCACAGTACAGGAGTTCAATTTTCAAAACAAGAACTCTGAGACTAATTGTGGTGCCATATCTTAAGGTAATTTTTTCAACCTATCATATCAATAATAATGCAGGTCTCATTTATGAGTTCAATAATTCACAACAAATCCATTTTTTACTTTACAAAATTCTGAAATCAAGAACTATAGTGATCTGCATAAATATTGGAAATACTGTAATCAATGACATAATGCTAAGAAAACAAAACCAGATAATTTGTTGATACATGGTGTTTAGGTTCAGATGTGACATTAGAACTAAACCTCTTCGTAAGAGAGAAAAGCATCCCTGTTAGAATAGGCTTCCTTGGGTTTCAGAATAAATAGTACATATAAATCTATATAATTAATCTACTTTGCCCTAATGCATTGAAATTCTTCACTTTGCCTCTATAGCCACAGCCAGATTTTAGGGACATTCGGAGAACTAAATTAGTTTGAGTAACTTAAAGCTTGATGCACCCTAAAAGTGTAATGCATTTTACTTTGTGGATTTTGAAGGGCATGAGGCAGGTTGTGATGAACTATATGTTTTAAAAAAAGCAGTATAGGAATAGGGATATTTATTTATTTTTTTGTTTATAAACAAGGCAAAATTTTCTTTGAATGTGTTCAGGATCTTAGTATCTTTATTTGCCCACCTTCTAGTACTTCGGATAAATAACAGGGAGTCTATTTTCTTTTTTACTCTCCTCTATTTTAGTATGTTCTCTTTTAAGTTCTATATTAATTTATTGTTTCCCTTATCTAATTTTTTTTTGTCTCCCTGGGCATCTTCCTATACTTTCTTCTTGTATTTTTACCTTTTAATTTATTTTCCCTTCTTGCACAAAATCACTTTCCTATAAAAAATTCATGCTTAACTTGTTACAGAATGTTCCTCACATTCTCATAAAATATCAGTATTGTCCTAGGTTGTCAAATTTGTTGGTGTATAGTTGTTCAGAGTAGTCTCGTATGATTCTTTTTATTTCTGTGGTATCAGTTTAATATCTCCTCTTTCATTCTGATTTCAGAAATCGGAATTTTATTTCTGAAATCAGAAATCAAAGAAGAGGGCCTTCCCTGGTGGCACAGTGGTTAAGACTCTGAGCTCCCAATGCAGGGGGCCGGGGTTTGATCCCTGGTTAAGGAACTAGATCCCACATGCACGCCACAACTTAGGAGCCCAGGTTCCACAACTAAGGAGCCCACATGCCGCAACTAAGACCTAGCACAACAAAATAAATAAATATTTTTTTAAAAAAAGAAATGAAAGAAGAGATTTTTATTTATTTTTTAATTTGGGTACTACAAGCAAACAAACAAACAAGAAACCCTGACATTCCATCTGTTCCAGATATTTAGATAAAGAAGAGAGTTAAGTAGTAGCACTGGTGGGAAAGGGAAAAATATTTTCTCTTAATAAATATACCTACTATAGTGCTCAAAGCTATAAAGTCTCAGATTGCTCTATTATGAGTTCCTTTTCCATCACTATCATTAATTATCTGTCTCAATTTATTTTTCCTAGAATAAAATTGAAGAGGGGTTAATTATACTAAGGTAAGAACACAATTGTTAGAAGGTTGTGTTTTTTAGCTCAAAGTAAAGACAAAACCTGGTGTTTATCTAACTTCGGCTATCTTAACTTAAAATGTGAAGGTCTAACCTTTAGGTTTACTTCAATTACTGTCTAGCATATATTTAAAGTCATTGTAAACTATCACCAGAAACATTTAACTTCTAGAGCTGTGTTTTATTATATGCAATACGACGTCTATTCTAAGGAAAATATAAGACTAAAGTAACAGTGTTTCCTTTCAGAAACAGATTCAGATTCAGATTTTCATTACAAAGTTGACCTTTAAATGTCCCATCTTGTTAGGCAAACAAGATTATTTGAAATTAGTCACAGGTTTCTTGTTTTGTGCAAGCAAAGCTTGATTACAAGCCTTTCTATAAAGTTTCTATTCAGTTTAATAATTCATACTTCTCTCTTATCAGCTTTAGAATTCTAAAGGAGGCATTTGCCTATAAATCTTTCCCACTGCTGTATTTTATTTTAATTCACAGCAACAGAACACTAACATAATTGGTGCAATCTGTTATTAACAGATATGCAGTGAGACACAGGTGGCACACTCTCTTTCAGTGTTGTAAGGAAAAGTAAGACCTTCTCGTCTTGAGTTATGTGAATAACAATTGTGGCTAGGTTAGGATAGCAGCCATTGTCACTATGGGTGTTCTCAAATTTCTGCAGTAAATCTTTTCCATATAGAATCCTTTTTGATTCCACTCTCCACCAGAATGCTTATTTTCTGTTGTGAATATTTATTCTCTAAAAAGTGGCTCCATAAAGGAATATGTTGGGTTTTACATGTATAATCCTAAACAAATTTCAGAATAAACTGGCTTATGATTTTGTTCTAAAATTTTTTTCTATAAATCCTTTCTGAAATCTAAAATATACACCATGTTTTTGTGCCATAACCATAATTTTAAAATTTAAAAATGTCAAAATTAAAGCTCAGGCAGTTACCTCATTTGCCAGAAAAATTTTGATATGTTTGAATAGGATGGGAATCTTTAAATGAACATTCTAATAACCATCTTTTGAAAAACAACTGTCTAATAAGTGGACTCAGTTGAAGGCTAGATAGTACAAGCCCACTTTGAATTAACTACAATCTTTGGGGCCAGACATAATTTGGAATTCAGAATTTCTTAAATTTTCTAAGGTACTGCAGTCATATAATGCACATTATATACAACTCTAGCACCCTTTATTTCTGGGATAAATAATTACACAAACAGACTTATTTTAGTTCTATCGCACTTTGTATCAATTTTCCATTTTTTGAAATTTGTGGTTTGGAAATTGTAGATGAGTCTTTAGTATGTATAAAGTTGCTGATACCCCAGCAAAGTCATTTTGGGGGGCATTTTGTTGCTGTTTCTGTTCTTTATTGATCTATTAGCAAGTGGCCAGAACAATGAATGGAAGATATAAATACTCAAAATATACTAGTTGAATAAAAGAGTTAAATGAACATTTGGGAAATTTTGATTTATTCATTTAACTATCATTTGTTCTGTTAAAAGCATTATCCAGAGATCTGGGGATCAAAGGTTATGTAACAATATAATAAAGTAAAACTGTACAATAATAAAAGTTAGCATTTACTGAAATTTACATCGTGTTGATGTTTCTGTCTTGTGGAATTCTCAAAAGAAGTTTGGAATATGCTTACTATTATTTTTATAGTTGTAGATATATGAAACCTGAGACTTAGAAAGCTAAGACACTTGCCAAAGTTGTCATAAGTAATAATACCAGAACTAGAGGTTAAACCCAGGCAATCTACCTTGGAGCCCATAGAATTAATGGTCTAGATATGGTGAACATGTCAGCAAGTAGATAATAATAAAATGTCATATTTAATAAGGATAAGAAAACTACTGAAAAAAGTGCTTTTACTTAATAGAGAGATTACAATATCTGGAATATTGAAAGAGGGCTTCTCTAAGGTAGCAGGGAAATATAATTCTTAGTGTATATATGTAGGATTTAGAGAACATGTGCTATTGAGAGAAATTACTAGGTAGATGCAAAGTTCAAAATGAGCTATTTCTAAGAATGCTAACATATGTATAGCAGCAAGAATGCCCTGTATTCATGGTGCTGATGACAGAAAATTCAATTTCCAGCAGATCCCAATTTTAGAAAAAACAGAATCACAGAAAACAAAACACAACAAAACACATTTCTTGACTCCATATCCCCTCTATAGTTTCACTCATATATTACCTAGTGATAAACCTGTCAGTGGAATATTTAATATTTTCTGTATGTATTTCATCAACTCATACTTGGTTCTGCCCCATGAATCTTGTCATCATCACTCACTATTTTCAAGATCATCAGTAATAACCCTTTCTCATTCAATGATCAATTCTCAGTCCTTATCTTCTTGTATCTATCAGTAGTATTCAATAAATTTGATGACATTCTTAGAATTCTTTTTCACTGAGCTTATTATATGCATCTCTCTGATGTGTTTTTCTCCTCCTTGCCTTGCTACTCCTTCTCCATCCTTTTTGTTGGAGTCTCTCTTTTTATTCCTGAATGCTGGGGTGACCCAGCTCAGTTCTCCAACCACTTTCCTTCCCTATTTATATCTTACTTCTTTATGATTTCATTCAGTCTTGTTATACATAGTTCATTCTCAAATTTATAGCCTGGTGTGCTATAGAACCTTACAACTAAGAAGCTTACAGCTAATTATCTGTTAAAGCTTCCACTAAATGAGCTTAACATATCCAATACATAGCTCTACTTTCCAGTGTTAATGAACTCAAGGCTTCCCCATCTCGGCATTCATCATGTATCTAATTGCTCAGATCTAGAAGTCATCCTCGATTCTTTTTATTTTCACTATCATCCTGAACCCTGTCCATATGTCTTGAAAAATCAACTCTCAGGATGTATTAAGTTAGACCACTTGTCTTCATTTTTACCACTAGCTCACAAGCCCAAGCCACCATCATCTTTGGGATCTACTTCAGTGACAACCTAGTGGTTTGTTTACTTTTAATCTTGTCTAGTCTACATGTAGCCATCAGAGTCATCTTTTAAAATTGTAGATAAGATCATATCACTCTCATACCACTCAAAATCTTCTGGTGGTTTGCATCACACTTAGAACAGAATCCAACTTCCTGACTCAGGTTCGAAACCTCATGTGATTTAATTTTCAACCTAGACTCCTTCCTGCTTCAGCTATGCTGACTATGCCTTGATCACACTGACTTTCCTGCAGTTCCCTAAGACATATCTAATTATTTCCTGTCTCAAAGACTTTCACTTGTGTTTCCTACACCAGAATGTTCTTCATGCTTACATGATTCCCTTCCCTCCCTCTCTTCATCAAGGGATCTCCTCAAATATCTCCTCCTCATAGAGGGCTTCCCTGACCACCATATGCAAAATAGAAACACCACCACAGTTCTACCACTCTTTATTCCCTGACTTCACTTTGGTCTTTCTTCACATTACTTATTACTTCTTTAATTCAATTGCATATGCCTCTTGATGTTTTGATTCATGCAGAAGTGCCTCCTGTTCATAACAGAGGCTATCTATACCTTAAGAGATAAAAATGTTTTGAAAAATGCTTTGTAATAGTTATTAGTAAAAGTATCATATCAGTGATAGGAAGGGCCAGCTGTGCCATGACCAAGATATAGGATGGCATAAGCTTCCAGAACTTATCTGCTTTTAGTAATAATATGTTGCCTATATACATACATATATGTGGTCATATAAAAATGTTTAGTATTTTAAATAAATTTACCATTGGGCATAAATTATCTAATTATGACATTATTGATTTAATCTTAAGAGCTATTGTACACCTCAAATGTGTCAAACAAGGGACTAGCTCTTAGAAGAAAAAGACAGGTCCCATTCCCTGAGGTGCTCTTAGAGTAATAGAAATAAAATATTTGAATGCATCTGACAACTAATGATATGAAAAGAGTACTAAGAAAGAAAACATATTTATAAAAAAACTTAAAAAGACTGATTACAGAGATCTCGAAGATTAGGTATAATGAGAACTCTTAATTGCAGGCTAAAAAAGGACTTGCAGTATTTAAAAATTTGGTCTCAACTTATGACTTAGAATTTAAATTAGAACATCCATTTATATAAAAGTCTATTAGTTAAGTATATGTGACTTATATTTAGAAAAAAATCAATTATAGTACAATTTTACAATAGTAGCTGAGGAATAATTATTATGATCCATCTGGCATGAAAGACGTGCTGATTTTTGCAGGCCACATTCAGAAAATCTTGGAACAATTGCTTTACTTCTCCAAACCAGAAAGCATCTTCAACTATTTGTTGCAAGTTGGCATCTTTGCTACTGTCTATACTGTAAAGAAAAATGATCAAAATACTAACAACAGATAATAAATATTCTCTTGTTCTGTATAATTCCCAGAAGAAAATATATTGTTTCTCTTTTAACCCATTTTTGTAAAATGTGTTACTTCACTTAAGGTGCCATTGGAGGAACAGTCATGACCATAACAGATGACATCTTAGGATTCCGCTATTATTCTCACACAAAGATTTCTCAGAAGAAACTGATTTCTTTTTCTAGCTCTTTCAAAGGCAGATTGTATCGAAGCAGTATGTCTGTATTTCTTCTATTACACTTGCATCCACAAAAATTGAATAGAACCTCCCTTTCTCTAAAATAATTAGATAATGAAAGGTTTCAGTTAAGTTAACGTTCCAAGGAATTGAGGCCTACATTTTTACCCACCAAACTATTTTAGAACTAGTTTGAAAGGGTAATATTTAATATAAATATGTATCATAATTCCAATTTGATTGTTTCACCTTGTCTTTAAGCAAATAATATATTAAAATAAGAATATAAGTAATAAAATTAAGAACAATTAAAACAATGATAATTGTAGCTATTTATTAAGCAGATACCATGTGACAGGCACTGGATAAGTGCTTTATATTATTTTCCCATTTAATCCTCATAACAACCAGTTACATATATATCATGTTTGTCACTTTTTGATAGGTCAGGAAACTGAGGCACAGAAAAATGAGTTAACTACTCATTTAACTAATAAGGTAACGTATTCAAATCCATACAAGTTGACGCAAGTGCTTAAGTCTTAACATCTACAACCCTTGTTAAACTCTCATTCATTCACCTTTTCCTTCTGTTAAGAATGTAATTAAAACCATGCCCTTAGAATGTAGTCACTTTGCTGTACAGCAGTAATAACACAGTATTGTGAATCAACTATACTTCAATTAAAAAATAAAAGAAATAAAAACATAAAAATATTCCTTAAAAAAAAATGCTCTCATGTTCAGATTATCAACATGTGATTCCCCACCCTACTCCATATCAGCTGTGTCATCTTGAACAAATTACTTCCTCTCTGCCTTAGTTTCCTCATCCACAAAATGGGAATAGTGAAAAGAACATACAACATAGGACTGTTAAATGGGATAATAGATGCTAGTGCATGGCATGAAAAATTACTCAGTAAGTGTAGGATATTTTTCATTTAAGAACTGTTATGAGACACTTTGCTTATCCCTAGGCAGGATAAGCGCTCCTGTTTTTCTCCTACTAAAACCACTACTGTGTATTAGTGACATATTCTCTTTCTGAACATTTCAATGCTTCTATCTGTACTTACCATTTATTCAACAAATATCTCCTGAGCTACCACTTAATATGTGCTAGCTACTAGGTACTGAAAGGTCAGGAATATATGTGTCCAAACCTACTATGAAGACATTTCTGGACTTGTTTGAAAAACTGATGGGGTAAATCTAATTCACATCAATTTGTATGAGGTGAGAACACATCTTAAAAGAAAAATAATAACTAAAACCCATTGATGTTTAATAACGCCAGTTTTATTTAAGTGCTGCTGATTACACATGCTAGACAATTTAATACCACTGACTAAATGGCAGGTGATACTATTGTAATATTGATTTTATATATGAGAAATGTGAGGCCCAGGGAAATTGAATAATTTTTGAAAGATCACTCAACAATTATGTTGTGGAGTCAGCCTCCAAATACAGTCAATAAGGTTGAGAACCTACACTCGTAACCACAATACCATTCAATTTTGGACCAGAAACAGCATGTCAGATGTCATAATCCAAGGTTAGAAAAAAATTCTCTGTAGAGCATAATGTTAGGCAATTCCTTTTCACTGTCATACCCCATAAACTTCTGTTAAGTTTTAGTGAAATGGCAGTATGAATAAAAGGAAGGACTTTTTTTTTGCTGAAAACTTTATAAGACTGGGATTCAAGAAGCAATTCTATATTGCCTGTTTAATGGAATGAATAAACTAAATCAGAGATGTATTGTACTTCAAAAATGTCACAGAAGATCACTCAAACATGGCACCTAAAAGACTTCTCTGGGTATGGTGTCTGGTTGGAGAAGCCATACCTGGAAAACAGAGCAACAGTGTCCAATACAGAAAGACATGGAGGTTTTCGGCCAGTTTGTGAAATGTGCCCAGGATTGGGGTGATGCTGCCCAGACAGTGTCAGATATGTCAGTAACCAGCAGAATCTGTAGTGATATGAGAAACTTGAGCAGTGTCAACAGACAGGGTGATACATAGGGAAAGTGAATCAAGCCAAACAAGTGAAAATAAACTAATGAGGCCTTGTGGTAACCCTAGTGAGCCAGAACTGTTAATGAGCTCATGTGTAACATCCGTCAGGATTCTCAGACACACCAGTGAGATGATTTTAGCAAGCAGAATAAGAGTCTTTGAACTATGGATAATGGCTTAGATCATAATACTGATTTCACTTCTATCTTGGTGTGGCCTTGCATATATGCATATTTTGCAAGTCAGGTAGGGTCTCTGCTCTTAAGAGGTGAGATAGACATGCAAATACTTACTTAAAACTGGCTCTTTCATTGAGTTCTACACGAAGTTGGGTTGGAGCACAATCATTGAGGAGGGGGATGAACTCCCCACTCAACACTCCACCTTGTTCTGCTCCGTCTCTCCCCAAAGTTTCCTTTCATGATTATGATTGCTGCTAGAGTGTTTCTGTTATATAAATTAAGCCTAAATCTTAGTTCATCAGGGCAAATTTCTTCTACAAATCACACATTTGTTCCCTCTCTCATTCTATGCCATGCAGGAACATAAAACAGAGCAGGAAAAATAAATACAGTCAAGTTTTTAAAATTTGTGGTAGTAATGTTCTACTGCAAACACTGAGATAGTGAATCCTGAATCATTTATGCTAGGGGGAATATGGGGTTAGTTTCCTTTGAAGCTCTAGTCACAATATTTTCATCAACCAATCAATATATAACCATATTTATACGTGTTTCTCTTTAAAGATACTTATTTAATATATACTGTCGATTTATTAACATTGGATTCACAGCCTAGTGTATTATAACTCATACCTGAACAAAATTTATCTAATATGCTTATTTTGTCTATAAGGCACATCACAGCCTTCTTGAACTTAGGAACACTAGACAGCACTTCAGCACTAAGCCTGGGGTCACTTTAAATGACAAAATTACCAAGAAAATGCACAAAAATGCAAAAAAAAAAAGGTGACAATAAATAAACTGCAAAAAAGATACTTGTTTACAGTATGAGAGCTGTAAAAGGAGGTCAGAGTTGCCTTGTTTGGCCTCAGCTGGAAATGTAAGCCCAGGGCAACTCAAATGTTTCCTCACTTTGTTCATGTTTGTGAATGACTTGAAAGTACCACATGTATTAATTTTGAAGTTCCAAATAAATTTTAGAGAGTGAATGAATTTGCAAATACAGAAACCATGAATAATGAGGATTGATTGGATTGGGCAAATAACATCATATGATTGATTTCCACAAAATCTTTTTCACTTAAAAACTTGATCTCTATTCTAATTGAGATCTTAATACTTGACTGTATTTAATTAGCTAAATAATGTATCTTTACCCACAGCTGATAATACATAATATATTATAAAACACATAAAATTCTAAAATATCTCTTTTTTATCAGGATATAATAATCGCTTAATTTTACCTAATATTTTACAATTCATACATGTAAATATATGAATTTTCATATATGTATGTTTGGTATTTTCATCAGAAGGAAAACATACTCCCTTCCCTTCTAAAGAAATTTCCACCAAATGCTTTTTTTTTGAACAAATTATCATGATATATCATGTTCATCTAGTGAATTTGAAACTACTACTTTGACCACTATTGATTATAGCAAGAATTGGTTTGTGAGCCAAAGTGAAGCTGGTTAGACAGATCATAATAAAATCCAGTTGCCTTTGAGGTGGCTTGGCCCAAAATCGTTTCTAACTGGTGTGATTCACATTGTATGCTGATAAACTTACCTAGTCATATGATATATCCTGACAATGATAATAACAGGTTCATATGGAGAGTGTGAAATACTACACTTCTGGTTTTATCTTATACGATGCTTAATTATTTTTCTATTTTTGCCTTAACTACATCATTCTAGTTTCTAAACTCCAGGATCGGGGCTATTATAAAATGATACCAGTTTCCTGTACCATGTCGTTTCACCACAGAGCTAATAACAAAATCCCATCATCAAAGATAAACTGTCTGTCTGTTATTGGCAACAGGAACATAGTTGATTATTGCCAAGGCAATTGAGGTTCAGAGCATTTGAGTGAATTGGCTAAGGTTACACAGTCAGAGGTGACATTAGCCATAAACCCAATATCCTGACTTCAAGACTTCTGCTCATGTATATCTTATAACAGCTACTCTGTTTTGTCTATATCACTGCTATCAAAGTTGCAATATTGGGACATATTCTCATGGCTTCAGTGAATGATTAAAATAATGTACATGTTAAAACCGACTCTAGAAGAGAAACTCAATTTTACTCTTAGACATGAACACTGAGTAGAAATTATTTTACCTTCACCTATAATTCATTGTGTTTATTTTGTTTATCTAATCCTTTTTAATAGACAACTGTTAAATCAAAAGAGATTTAGCATACTGGAACTCACCTGTGGGGAAAAAGGCCTTCCGTTTATAAATGGGAGATAAAATATTCACAGATAAAAGGAAAACTCATCTTTAACCTCAGGCTTACTAAGTAAAACCTTACAAGGACAAAACACTTGACTTGATATTAATCAAGAACCAGCCTCTCTAGGCAGGAGAGACCTGAACAGGTTGGACGCATGACATGACGCTTGGGAAGTGCCTGGAAATACTGTCACCCTTGCTGAGACTGCTGATGTTGTCACTTCTAATGCCAAATCTACTGTCTCTCCATGTACCCTCTTGTTCACGCCACTTTATGCTCATGTCCAAGGAGCCAAGGAACACATTCAAAATCTACCTGTTCCAGGAAAATAAGAACATTTTTAGCAATCAAATTATGAAATGCTGGGGCTAAAGATCAGTAAATATGATTGATTATACTCTAGATCTTGCATCTGGAAAGGGGAATCCAATAAAAACAGAGAGCCATGAATCTGGAGCTAAAGTCAAGTCTTCCTCTAAATCATTAGAAGGCAAAACAGAAACATTTAAGGTATCTATGTAATATTGAAGACTGGCAGAATAATTTAATGGTGGTCTTCATTACTATTGCTTAAATAACATATAAGTAGAGATTCATGAACCAGATTAGAATAAGAAATCGAAAAGTACATCCTATTACAGATAGTCAATTAAATATGTATTTAATTGTTTCTTTTACAACTTATTTGTATGCATAGAGATGTATATATTATACTAACAAAATTGCTGGAAATTTTCTTAACTTCACTAATATTTTGCCATTTTATATTGTTATTGAAAAGCAAACACTGCAAACATTTCTTGTGTATATTTGTTATTTCATTTATTCATTTGACCATCTTAATTCATGAACTGAAACATTATAGTTGTATATTAAGCACCTATCATAGGATGTACACTGCACAAGACATTAACAATACAATGATAAAAAAGATAGACACCATCCTGCTGTCAAAGAAGTTACGATTTAAAGGAAGAAGAACAGGATTTCTAGAAGAATATATAGGAAATATATGGTATTAAGTGCAATAATATATGTAAGTATAAGGTGTATAGGAATACATAAAAGGCATAAATTCAGTCTTTTGAGAAATGGAAGTTTTCCTAGAAGAAGAAAAAATTTCACTAAACCCTCATCAACTAAAAGATTTGCCAAGTAAAAAAATGGGATGAGGAAGTGTCAGAAACAGGGTTACTGGCATGCAAAAATGCCAGCAGCTGAGAGTATGGTGTGTTAGAGGGACTGCAAGTTATTATAACTTGTTGGTGCAAAAAGTAATAAGGTGGGAGGAATGAGGATAAAAGTAGAGATGGGGGTGTGAGGCTGCTGATCGATGAGGCTAGAGAGGAAATGAGAGTAAATTCTTTAGTACTAAGGTGTTTGCTCTTTACCCTGTGAGTAATGGAAAAGCAACAAGGGTTTTTAAGCAGGGGAGGAAGATACCCAGATTTGATGTTTATGGTTATCACTGTGTTGCAAATATGGAATGGAAGGGAGAAACACAATGCTAAAGGCAATCCACCAGTTAGAAGAAAGTTGGCATATGTACTGGAGAAACCTGAGCCAAGCTACTGGTGGTGGAGAAGAAGGAAAGGAAACATTATTTAAGAAATATTTAGAATAGAGAATGAACAAGATTTAGTGATTGATTAGATTGGTTTTCTTTGGACTAGATTGGATTCCTTATTCTTTTTGAACTTCGGTTTTCTTGTTTGTAGAATCAATACAATAAAAGTACCTATATCATGGGGTTGCTATGGAGGTAAAATTTTAAAAATCTGACTTTTCAAATTTTATATTCAGAAAGAATTATAGTAGGATAACACATAGTTGGCCAGTGTAAGCAAATGGCTGGTATTTTTCTGAAAAGCAGAAAATGCCTAGAGAGAAAGGGATGTAAAGAAAGATGAATAGTTCTGTTTTATGTTTCTGTCTCTGTTGCAAACATTCCTGTCCAATCTCAAATATTTTGATTTCCTAAGTAGTCTTGTCACGCCTCCTCTCGTACCTCCAAAATATTACCCAGATTATAGACAGAGTATTTTTTTTTTTTGTGGTACATGGGCCTCTCACTGTTGTGGCCTCTCCCGTTGCAGAGCACAGGCTCCAGATGCACAGGTTCAGCGGCCATGGCTCATGGGCCCAGCCTCTCCATGGCATGTGGGATCTTCCCAGACTGGGGCACGAACCCGTGTCCCCTGCATCGGCAGGCGGACTCTCAGCCATTGCGCCACCAGGGAAGCCCTAGACAGAGTATTTTTAAACTAAATATCAGACGATGTTTCTGCTCCATTTTAAAATTGGTAAAAGGCCATCCTTAGGATCTTTCATATTTGTTTAGAATACAATACAGCCTTAGGACAAAGGCTCAAATCCTTATCATGGCTGCAAGATCTTTCCAAATTCTACAGATTTACCCTCTAACACTTTCTCTGTCTCTGTTTTCCACCATTTCACATTTCTTTCAGGCTTTAAAGTATGACATGATTTCTACTGCTTACTATTCCTAGTCCCTTTATTGGAATTTTGATACTCCTTTTTTTTAACCTTTTCCTCCTATAGATCCCTCAACATTTACATTTTAAAAAATAATTTATTAAATCCTTACTGTACCATAGACTTTTTCTAAGCTCTTTACATGAACGTTTTAATACATATAAGAGTCTATGTAAAATAAATAATTATTATGTCTAGTTTAAATATGTGTAAACTGAAGCAGATAACTTAAGTAATTTGTTCAAAGTTGTGCATATGTGTAGGGATGATGTTGCAATTTTGAAGAGAAACAGGACATCTGTGTGGTCTCAAAGTATTTTCCCTCAAGATATTTTTTAATATTAAAGGGAAAATAGAAACTTTCAGTGAAGGAACCATAAGATGATACCTTAACCAAATGGTCAAGTTTAACAATGTAAATAGCAATATCATATCTGATATGATGTAGTGAGAAGGACACAACATTATATCTTTGATATTCTTGTTCAAAAGTGTAATGCCAGTCTAATCATGAGAAAACATCAAAAAGACCCAAATTAAGGAACTTTCTACAAAATAACTGACCAGTACTCTTTAAAAGCATCGAGGTCACAAAAGACAAGGAAAACTGAGGAACTGCCACAGATTGAAGTAAACGAAGAAGGCATAGAACTAAATGCAATGTGGGATCCTGAAACAACAACAAAAAATGAGAGGGAAAATAGTGAATTTTGAATAAGGTCTGTAGTTTAACAGTGAGTAATATTGTTCTAACATTACATTCCTCATTTTGATAATTTCCCTACAGTTCTTTAAGATGGTAACCTCAGGACAAGCTGAGTGGAGTGTTTGCAGGAACTCTCACTACTTTTGCAAAGTTTTCATAATATAAAATTATTTAAAAAATAAAAGGCGAGAGAGAGAGGGAAAGAGAAGAGGCCAGAGGTCAGAGGAGAAGCTCAATTAGAAATTAAATGAAACCTTTTACACTGAACTTATAAATGTAGCAGAAGCACAAGTGTTCACATTGACAAACACTCCCTTTTTAAACCTTAAGAGATCTAAAAAACTCTTGTTATTATCTTATTTTATCTGGCAGTGTCAGAGGGAAAGGAATTTTATGTAAGTGCATTCTTCTGATAATGACAAATATCAAAGAATTTTCCTCTTCCTTTTAAAGAGCCATAGTGCCAAAAGGACAGATGCTTCAAAATCAGAACGGTTAGATTTTTCATACTAGTTGACCCTCCTTTGTAGATTTGAGAGTTTGGGCAAATTATTAACTTCTCTGAAACTTAGTAAATTGGGAAAAATGAAATCTGTGCTACCTAGTAGATTCTAAGTAAATGCTACTCCCTGTGTTACACACACGCCTACACTAAGCTAACAACCAGTTGAACACATTATTACATGAAAGTTTACACTCATTATATATTGACATGTAAATACCTTTCTCATCCTTGAACTAAATTCTTTGTTTGTTACATTCTTTGTGTCTTGTTCCTAATTTTAAAATACATATATATTTTTGTCTCCACTCTTTTGCTAGTGGCTTTCTTTTGTCAGAGTTGTCAATGTGGCTTTCATCAAAGAAATAATATTCAGTTTTGTATCAGTCACAGCACATGGTGAACACTCAAGAATTTGGCAAATGGCTGAGTGAATAAAGAAGCAAATAAATGAATTAATTAATGCTTCTAATATTTCATGGATTGCAAAACTAATATGAAGAAAAGTCAAAGTTCAGTGAGGCATTGAAAGATATTTTCAGTTGTGTCTTTTAGAGGCCTTTTGTGCTTTCTCGCAGGTCCTTTATTTTATATAAGCAAGCTACTTTTGTTCAATATGAAAAAACTATAATTAGCGAATTTATTAATGAATTTTTTAAATCGAGCTTCATTATATTAAAGATACAAAACTTCTGTCATTTAATAATAATTATTATGTCCTTGCATGTTCTTAACTTCTAAAATACATATGCATATATTAACTCTTGATCTAAAATTAACTACATTAATTAAGCTTTACAGATGTATATTTTTATGCTACAAAAAAATATAATGCTATACAAGTATCTCTCTCTCTCAGAGATATAAATTTAGAAAGTAGCAGACCAGAATTAGAACTAGAATTCGTCTTCTCATTGATTTTTTTCATTGTATTTTGTAATTCCCAAAATATTGAAAGTCAGTAATATGATTGATTTTTTAATATCATTTTTGACTCACAACTACTTTGACATGAGCCATCAGCTTTTGGTGCCCCCATCCTACACCGGAATTCTTAGTTCATGAGCAGAGTCAGACCAGCATCTTCTGGGAATATGTCCCTTTAAAAGGGAGGGGCAGGGAGCAACTGTGACCAAGACTGGGGCCAGGACAGCTTGTCCTCTCTAACTGATACCACTGCCCACGATTTAAGAGTATTTCAGCATTTGTTACAGCTTTACAGCTCAGTTCAGGGCTCAATGGACCTGAAAATGGATTGCTTGTACAGACTATGGCTCTATGAAGCCTTAACTAACTGTCTCTTGGGCTGAGGACTCACTTGATTTCCAGTGATTTTATTTTTAGAAAGAAATATTGAAATATGATAGGCCGACATTAATATATTTTTATTGTGTTTATTCAACTCCCTCTCTTTTTTGTTCTCACTTCTCCTTTTTTGGAGCTCTCCTTTTCCAGACTGAATACCAGATGTCTACTGCATTATATAGTAATAGTTCATGTTTTGATGAAAAACCACTGCTATAGTTTGGCTACCAAGAGGGCCATTGTTTCTACAGTTTAACATTTGGGTTGGCAGATGGAGTGGAAGAGACTTTCCCTCAGGCGGGGTTGTGTGACATATTGATCCTTATAACATCCAATGCAAGACTGTAAAACAGAAAAATAAAGAGAAAACTATTGTTGACCGAAAAAAAATAGAATGCCAGATATCTCTCCAACAAAGATGGGTTTATTCAGAATCAGCAGAGTTGCAGTTTGCGGTCTGTAACCACAGCAAGACAAATGCAAGTCCCAACTAGACAAGGGAAGGAGAACACATTTATAGAGGGAAAAAGGAAGCTGGGATGGCCATAGTACACAAAGAGTCTATGGCTTTTCATTGGCTGAGTCCTTGCCAGGAGAGGAGAAGTGTCTTTCTGCTGGGCTCTGCTATCATCACTGGGCATGAGAGCTCTACTTTCTGGTCTCCTGACTCTACTTAATTGAAGTTTCTGTTTCTCAATTTTTTTTACATTATGATACATATTGCATTAATCATACCAAACCCCTAGTATTTGTCCTTAATCATATTTTAAAGCATTTTTTATAATTAACTCTGTCCAAGCTGATGTCATGTGATTTATGTCTTATGTAGGCTATGAGAGGCTTGTAAAATGCAAAAGAGTCAACCAATACATCTTTTTTCTATGAGCTATTGGACTAAAGTGTAACTACATAAAAGAGTCCCTATATTAATTATTTTGTTATAGCAGCCTACTGCCATGGTGATAGGTGTAAATAAGCCCATTGTAAAGTCTCTAAGGCTAAGTGAGGTAGAGTATAGGAGGACTTACCTGGGTGATTGGAACAGGCTCCAACTTCATGCTCTTCTAAATGCTGGCTCTTAGAATGCAAACCTGATTACGTTATTCCTTACTTACAACCAGTCAGTTTTTTTCCAACCATATTCAGCATTCAGCTGCCTTAACATGTCAGAGATACTAAGTTTATTTTTCTAGTTTTTCGGACTTTATTCCCCAAAGTTTGTGGCTTCTATTCCTGAGCCCACTAGTCCACAAAAAAAAAAATTTCACTGCCTAAAAAATGCTGGTTGTTTCATGTATTTGTTGATTCTGTTATGCAAAACGTTCTCCTCTGTATCCCCTTGTCTAGTTCAATAGAGTCTTCAACATCAGCTCTTTATAATGGCTCCTTTGAAGGTCTCATTCAGTCATTTCTGAAGACAAAGCTTGTAACAATCAGCTCTGTTCTGCTTATAACTACTTTTATCATTATAGTGTTTGTACTATATTGAAAATTTAAATATATTTTAAATTTAATATAGAAATGTTAATTTAAATATATTTCTCCAATTAAATAGAAGAAACCTATTTCTTAAATAATATCTATGTCTTAGTTATCTTTCTATTTCTAGTGTCTGTTATAGAGCCTGGCACATATTAAGCTCTTAATAAAATATTTTGCTCTCTATTCAACTCTCAAAAATGTATATTTGCCATAAAGTGTCAAAAATGAACAGATTTGCCATGTTGATTTAGCTTGACAGTATCTGGCCTTGTGGGGAAATGTCTTACAGTGACTCTGTAAGCCACTATTTATCATTAATGTGAGTATGTGTTTATTTAACTAATCTAGATGTTTACATACTATGCTCATTTTTCTTTCTCATAAGAAAATTAACAACTGAACATTGATCTCAAACACTCAGTGTAACTGTCTCCCCCTAGCTAAAGCATTGTGTGTATGGTTAACAGAGTAAGCTTTCAATTTTATTACAAATTAGCTTAAAATAAAAAAAAAAAAAAACACAAACTCTTGGGCTTTTTTTTTTTTTGATAACTCTACCGTCCTTCCCACACCATTTAGCACACTGAGAGAACAAAAAAGAAAGATTTTAAAAATAATTTAATTAATTAATTAATTTGGCTGCATTGGGTCTTCATTGTTGTGCATGGGCTTTCTCTAATTGTGGCGGAGGGGGGGAGCTACTCTTCGTTGCAGTGCATGGGTTCCTCATTGTGGTGGCTTCTCTTATTGCGGAGCATGGGCTCTAGGCGCTCAGGCTTCAGGAGTTGTGGCACACGGGCTCAGGAGTTGTGGCACACTGACTTAGTTGCTCCACGACATGTGGGATCTTCTCAGACCAGGGATCGAACCCGTATCCCCTGCATTGGCAGGCAGATTCTTAACCATTGCACCACCAGGGGAGTTCCCCCAAAAAGAAAGATTTTTGAAACAAAGTAATTATGGACAATGAAATGACTGAAAATATCTCCAAGGGTATAGTTTAATTGATTCAGACTAATAGTCCCCTAATTTTGCATGTTGCTTGCATACCAAAATATTCACTTATCTATTTGGAAAATACTTCATCAGTTATTTTATCATGATGTACTATCAAATAAACATATCTTCATAGATCTCTTCATTCTGACCAATAAAAATGAATGTCTCTATTTCATTCAAATATACAATAACTAAGTCAAATCCAACCTTTGTACTAACTGTTCAAAATGACTTTCATGCACGTTAAAGTATACTGGTTATATTTTATAACTGTTATATACTGTTAAAACCGCATACACCTCATTTTGAGTCAAAACATATTTGTGCATATTCACAGAGCAGCAAGGTTCACCAAGTTTTCTCCAATGACACATTTTTCATCTTTAAGGGTGATTTAGAAAGGGACATTAAAAAAGCACTAGGGGCAGGGCAGGAATAAAGATGCAGACCTACCAGAGAATGGACTTGAGGACACAGGGAGGGGGAAGGGTAAACTGAGACAAAGTGAGAGAGTGGCATGGACATATATACACTATCAAATGTAAAATAGATAGCTAGTGGGAAGCAGGTGTATAGCACAGGGAGATCAGCTCTGGTGATTTGTGACCACCTAGAGGGATGGGATAGGGAGGGTGGGAGGGAGGGAGAAGCAAGAGGGAAGAGATATGGGGATATATGTATACACATACCTGATTCACTTTGTTATAAAGCAGAAACTAACACACCATTGTAAAGCAATTATACTCCAATAAAGATGTTTAAAAAATAAATAAATAAAAAGTGTTGGTTTTAATTATTACATCTTTCCCTAGCCAAGAATTCTCATTTTAGTTGCAAACAGATCTAATCATTTTTATTCAAAATGTGTATGTGTAATTTTTATATGTCACTGCAGGAGAGCTCACAAAAATTGGCAAGGCTCACACCCACATGACTCTTCTCAAATATAAAATCTAAACACGTATATCTTAAGCTTTTGGAGTGTCAGCTGAGACTTACTACAGATTCACCTCTGGTGTATATCACCATCTCATTGTCAACTTTATTATGTGGAGCCTCAGGGACATTGCCATGCCTGTCAAAATTCTCAATGATTTCAGGTTGTTCTGATTATATATATATATATATATATATATATATATATATATATATATATACATATTTTACTGGCTTCAAACTTATACTACCATCTTTCTATTTTCCCTTCCCTCACCTTTCAAAATTTCTAACTGAAATTATAACTTAAAACATATAACACTATAAATGGTTAAATTACAAATGTTACAAAAATAAGAAATAAAGAAATTATTTTCCAGAATTTGTATAAATTTTGTTTTATCAAGGAATTCACTGTGTTGGGAGATGAGGCTACAGTTGGTCCCATATTTGGAAGTTAAACCTCAGTCAAGCATTAGTTCAGCAAGGAAATAAATTGGTTTCTCTGGAGCAGTAGATTTTGTATAATAAAAAATTAATAATTCACAGGTTAGTAAAGTAAAAAGCTAGATAAGCCTCTGAAAAGCATTGAGAAACATTTATCTTCTCAATGGGCCCTTAGCTCCATCAATAAGTCATCCAAATTCATAAAAGTACCATCATTTGCCATCACTCACAGCACATACAGACATCCAACCATGCCTCCCCCTCAAAAAAAATAAAAGAAAGCTTGATCAATTTCAACTCCTGATTTAATTTTAGGAGTACAGAAGTACAAAATTTCACTGCAGAATTATTGAAAATCTGATGTTCCTACCTGATACTCCATATTGTAATTCAGTGTTTCTTCTGGGGATGTTGCCCCAGTTGGAGATGCATGGCATTAAATTGTTGCCAAAATGTCTACTAATGTTCATAATATTTTGATAAGAACCGAAAAGTGTCACATTTGATTACTGGTAATAACTAGCTTTAGTGTCTTGTTTTTGTTTGATATTTTCATTTGTGCTTTCTTACATGTTTTCTCTCTGTATTTGTTACCATCTTTCAGAATTTATACTTGGGATATCTTTTGCAATCAGATACAATATTGCTGTCTTTACAGGAACTTGAAATCAAGCAGTTTGGTTAAAAGAGAGAAGCAGATTGTGGCAGCAAAATCATAACTGTGAAAACAACACATTACTGAAGTTAGTATCTCATTAGGCTTATCTAATCAGCTAGATTGATTCTTTTCCCTACCTGATGCATTTTGTGTGAATCCATAGTGTCTCAGAAACATAGATCTGCAGTCAACAAAGATCATTTAATTCAATCCCCTCAGGTTGCAGGTGAGAAAACTCACTCCTAAAGGGAGAAAATTTAAGCTCTTTGCCCAAAGGCTCACACTGTCATACAGAGGTACAGGCAGGTCTTAAACAAACAAACAAACAAAAAAAAAAACCTAAGATAATCCCAATTTCAGTTTGTCAATTCTCATAAAAAATGAATTATATTTTTAGTACTATAAAGAATTTGTATTAAAAAATAAAGTTCTGTAAACTATATTAAAAAATGAACAATTGAAATAGTAAACTTATTTTAAAAAATTTTTGTCAACTCAGAATACCTTTTACACTTATTACTTTGTTTCAGTAGAAAAATAACTCAAATAACAATGAATTAGAGAGAAACATATGTCAATTGTTTAATATGTATATTATGAAAAATGTAATATAAATATAGCAATAACCTAATAATTTTAATAAACTTTACTTATAGTTGTTATAAGAACATAAGTTATATAGTGGACTCGATATTATTTAAAATATATAAAACAATCTAAGCACTTCACTGATTATTTCAGCTTAAGAATATTATATTTTAGCAACTAATAACTTATTTCACCAGTAAGTAAATCTTTGTAATATGAAGAATGAATGACAGTGGAATTATGCATAAGATGCCAGTAAAAATGGAAAAGATATAATTACTTACCCAATTGGTGTTTTATCAGGAGGGTATTTGAAATCCACCTATGTATATAGGCCTGTGTCTTACTTTGAAAATCAGTTAGACAGCATTTCAAATTACTCTTAATTTTTTTTTCTTTTTAATGTCACTTTTCTCATGAAACTGACCAAATGTTTAATGAAGTGGATTCCAAAGTTACTGATTTGGTTAATGTAAAATTATAGGAGTGTATGTCAATTTAAGAAATTATTATTTATTTTTCCACAATTGGGTAGAAACAAACTAATATCCACGCAGAAAATAATGATTCACTCTATATTTCCATAGAAAGGAACTTAATTGTTCACACTAATTTTTCTGAGAATTATATTTATGTAAGTGGAAAACCCGGCTGTGAATTCTAAAACCATTTTCATTTCATTTTCACTTTAAATATTATTCCTAGTATTATTAGGAAGTAGTATTCCTACTATTCTATGATTCTATGGAAATTTGTAATCTTTTCTTGGAGTCATCAAATCCTATTATCATTGTTTTGTATTCAAGACTAAGCATTTTTTGCAACTGGAAAGAAGAACTAGTAGCCAGGTGGCTGTTGGTGGTGGGATTTATAATAAAATCACTAACAGATACTTCATAATGCTGATTGCTAATGGAGAAACACATGTGAATGAGAATTAATTTTTTTTCCTATATCTTTCAATTCTCCATGTTTCCAAATATGTTGAACATAATCTAATTAAGACTTTAGATCTAAAATCCAGTTTATATGAATTACTACAGGTGGGGGATGGATAACTGATACCTAGAAGGAATAGTGAGAAGGAATCAGGCAGACTCAGGAGGTGAGTTTAGGGCAATTGGGGATTTACGTCCTTCATTTGTCCTCTTTTTCTCATTATATTTATTAAAAAGTTTGGTTCCACTCTATGTTCATATCTATAAAATAGTGTCGACCATACTTTCTGTCACATACTTTACATATATCACCTGACTTCATCATCAAAATTATAAAGCAGTTATTATTTAATCCATTTCATAGTTGATGAAAATAACAGCTAGAAAGTTCCAAAGTCACACATTTAATATTGTGGTGAAGTTAAAACCCAAAGGTAGTCTGATCCAAACTTTATGTTTTTATCTATGACATCATTTTTTCTCACTGTAGTTCATAGAAAAATGGCACCAAGAAGTTTAGAAAGTTTGTTAAATAAAAGGCAGATTTATGTCTGCTGAATCAAAATCTCTGGAGATAGGGTCCAGACATCTATCTCTGTTAAGGGCTCTTAAGGTGGGTCTATATAGGATACAGCTCTAGTGCCAAGGCATCTACTATAGTACTTCCAACAAAAACAAGCACACCCCTTCAAATGCCACTCCCCAACACACATAACAAAACTTGTTCCATTTAATTCACTTCAACACTTAAATAAATCATAAGGCAATGGAAGAAATGAGCTGGAATCCAGTAGCCATATTTAGAAGAGTTGGGTTTGATTCCATCATTACTCTATGCTCTTTTCAAGTATCACCCTGTCATTCAATTGTTTGACCTTGTCTTTGGTACCTGCCTCTTCTCACTAGCTTGGGCTTGATGACTAGAGTGATGTTGTTAGTATCTGACTTTATGCATCCACTCCCCAAATTCACTCAACCTCTGATTCTTTCCATCTCTAGAGACTTTTGGATAATCATTCCATTGAACCTAAACCCAGAATCTGGAGTGCAAACCTATACTCCTAGCCAGTGTCTTGACCCAGCCCATCTGATAAAGAAATCTTATTGCTCTAATTGTGTCTTCTATGGTAATTATACCTACCATTATTTCCCTAATTATGGGGAAATCAGACTAGGTAGAATATGTTAAAAAGGCATGTAGATAACTACTATTACATAAAAAGTATTAAACTACTTCAAAATTTTTCTTCCACGTATTCAAGAAAGTCAACTGTAGTAATGCTGTCTGATTATTTCAGACTCATAGAGACATGTGGCCTTCTTGAATTCATTTATTTTTATATACCTAAAAATATGCCCTATAGAACATTCTCTGTTTCCTTTGCTAATAACCTTCTTATAGGAGCTTTCTCCTTAATTTCTACTTTAGATTATTCAGAAGGTAGCTAGAATTCTCATCAGCATCTTCCCAAGTACCTGAAGCTTCTGTACTCTGACTTGTTGCATGTCACGGGATTTTCAGTATTAGGTGTTCATCAGGGATGAACATCAGCACTCAACACCATTCTTCAGTATTTGTTAGTCCGAGAGGGAAGTGGAGGACATTCTCCTTCTATTTCCACCATGTTTTCCCTGAAACATAGTGTTTCTTGTTTGTGTTTTTCCCCGAGATGCTGCCTCTACATATTTTTTTCATAATTTTTAGATATTAAGATTATCTGACACATCTAATGACTTCTTAAGATACAAATAAATGAAACATTTAAGAAAATATAAGATGCCATCTCCCTGTTCTTATCTTTACCTGTGTCATTATGTGCCATATACAAATACAAATATAAATGACATTTATTTTTCTGGACTGAGAAAACAAAGTTTTAAATAAAAACTTGGCTAATTTATTATTTAGTTTCATTTCATTTCATCCTTCAACCAGCACTCCGCTTGACTGGAGGAAAGAATAACTCAGTTAAACATCTGGCTTGAGGACATGCTGTAGAGCTGAATAATATGAATAACAGCACAGGTGACCGTTTTGATGTGGGATAGAGAAGATGGCACAATACTCAAATTGTGAAGTAGTGAGGAAGCGTCCTTTATAGTAAGGACACCTGAACAATTTTCCATTCTGCCATGGCATTCAGGAAGATTTGCCATATTCCTGTGCCAAATTTTGACATTTAGAGAGAAAGGAGAAAATATAAACAGCATCTCACAAAAAAGAACGACAATCTTAAGGAACTGCTGAGTCATTTGAAGAACACAGGACTTTTTATTTTGTTAAAAATAAGACACACAGATAAGCACCAAACACCAAAACATAAAAGTAAAAAAATATTTTTATTGACACCCATAATCTGGGATGAGAATTTGACAAGTTTTTGTCTCTACCTCAGGTAACATTGGAGCTGTTTGGATATCATCACATTGAATGTTCTATCGGCTGAGTTGCATCCATTCCTACTTCTTTTCATTTGAATGAATGTCTTAACTTGTAAATCACAATGGAAAAACATAGTAAATGCCTCATTTTATTTTGCTTGAACTCTAATATGCAACTTATGTCTCTCTTGTGAAAAGTAAACGTTATTCATTGGAAAAAATGATTGCCATTTACCCAGATGGAAGAATTTTTGCTTCTGATAAAAGAATACCCACATATAAAGATATTCATTGCCATGTTTGTTTGTTTGTTTTTAACATCTTAATTGGAGTACAATTGCTTTACAATGGTGTTAGTTTCTGCTTTATACAAAAGAAAATCAGCTATACAATGTCATGGGTCTTAAAACAGCATTAACATTCTTTCTACTATTTACTACTTAATCTAATTTTGATTTAAGTGAAGTTCTGGAGGATTAATAGAGTTGTGATTATGTTTTTCTTTTAAAACTTTGTGTTATACAACATGGCTCACTGATTGATCTTTAAAATATTTTAAAATGTTTTGGTGGATAGTAAATATTGTCCAAAAAGTAACATAATAATATGAAAAAAAATGAAACATACACACACACAAATAAGGATACTGTTTGAAGTGGAAGAAGCATGGACCTGAAAGATAGAAGTTGTTGTAAGTTTTTATTTTTATTTTTTTGGTGGTATGCGGGCCTCTCACTGTTGTGGCCTCTCCCATTGCAGAGCACAGGCTCCGGACACGCAGGCTCAGTGGCCATGTCTCACGGGCCTAGCCGCTCCATGGCATGTGTGATCTTCCTGGACCAGGGCACGAACCCGTGTCCCCTGCATCGGCAGGCAGACTCTCAACTGCTGTGCCACCAGGGAAGCCCTGTTGTAAGTTTTTGATCCCAGTTTTTGATCAAGTGATTTCCCGACTCTTAGACAGTTCCCTTTATTGTTAAACAAGGGCATTTGTCAAAGGTTCAATGTCATTCAAAAAGAGTTTCCTTTAAAATGTCCAGTTATTTTTCCCAATCTTTAATTAAAACGTAATTCACCTGTTCCACCTATATCTTGTTATCTCAACCAAAAATTAGAATCACCAGTATCTACTCAGAGAAGATCAATGTTTACTAAAATGAGCTCTCAAACATGCTTATGAATATATTTTCAATTTTTAATTAATTATATACTTTTGTTCCAAAACATACTAGTCCAATATTTAGTGGCTTTACAACAACAATCATCATTTAGGTTATGATTTTGTAGTTTGCAAGTCTGGCTGGCCTCAACTGGGTTGTTCTGCTAGTTTCTTAGGCTCACTCATGTGTCTGGGGTCAGCTGCTGTGTCAGATGGGGGCTGGTTTGTCTAGTATGTACTCATCTGGGATAGCTTTTCTCTCCTACACATGGTTTCTCTGACATCAAACAGCAGGGAATACCAGGTTTATTTTATTTGGCATGTGGGCTCACGGGAGCATGAACATCAAGAGCAGAAGCTGCAAGACATGAAATAAAAAATGTGTTGGAAGTGACATCATGTAGGCTCAGAGGACCTCACAGACCAGTCAGGTATAAGGAATAAGGGGGAAAAAAGGAAAACAAAACTCTATTTCTTAGTGAAAGTAGCTACAAAGCATTTCAGCCAATTTGCAAACTTCTACAACAGTTATTAAGATAGGGTTATGCATGCTAAATGTCACCATGATTCAACATTAATATGTAGATTGAGAAATTTGGGGGGGTTTCGGGGATATATACTTGGCAGAGAATTTAGAGAATCAGTTCCAGCTAACAATAATAAATGATTACCCCATTGAAAGTCTTTCATGTCTTTCCTAGCTACTCCAAACAACAGTTAATTTCAACAACTTTTACTTGTTCTGTTATTTAACTGCAGTTACTGTTGTATTTAATTGTTTAAAAATAATACTATTACTTTCAATTGAGTAAAAATGATCATCTTCAAGTTATATTATCTTATAGGCTGAATTGTATTCCCTCAAAATTCATTTACTAAAGTCCTAACACCCAATACCTCAAACATGTGACTTTATTTTGTAATAGGACCTTTAAAGAAATATTTAAGGTAAACTGAGGTCACATTCAATATGACTGATCTAACATGTCTGGTGTCCTTATCAGAAGATATTAGGGCACAAGCACACAGAGAGGAAAGACCATATCAAGACACAGGGAGAAAATGGCCATCTACAAATCCAGGGGCAGAAGCCTCAGAAGAAATCAATCTTGCAACACCTAGTTCTCTGATTTCTAGGCTCCAGAATTATGAGAAAATACATTTCTGTTGTCTAAGCCAGTCAATGTACTTTTTTATGGCATCCTTAGCAAACTAATGCATGTTCTATGTAATTTAACTTCATTTTTGTTACTGGTTAGAACACTTACTTTGAATAATTTTAATCAATTGCAGTAAAGGATATTGAAAAGTCATAGAGAAGGATGAAAAATTATAGTTAATGACAAGAAAATTAAAACATTGAGAAAAAAATACTAGTATTATTTTTGAGTCAGTAAAGATGGCCATTTGAGATTATAAAGTGTACCTAGCACCAATAATAATATCGTATATATAAAGTTGTTTACACACATTATTTTTAATAGACACAAATGAACCATTAGACACTGTTACAATGATCTCTTGCTGCATAACAAATTACCCAAAACTTGGTGGCTGAAAACAATAGTTTAGTATTAGTTTTCACACTTTTGTGGCTTGACTGGTCTCAGCTGGATAGATCTCTCTTTGGATTTTACATGGGAGTGCAATGTGAAAACAACCGAGGCTGAGACCATCTGAAGGCTCAACTGGTCTTAGTTGAATGTTGTTTTCATTCTTACAACTGACAAGTCAATCTTCCTTGGCCACTCTTTCTCTCCATGCAGTATCTCATCCTGTGTACGTGGCTTTGTTTTCTCAGAGCAAGACGGTTCCAAAGCAGTCATACTTCTTACATAGTAACCAGATTCCAAGAGCTAAGAAGTGGAAGCTACCAGGCTAACTGAAGCTTCCAGCCAGAGTTGGCTCTTTGTAGGAGCAATTACAAGTCTTACCCACTACTATATATAAAATAGATAACTAATAAGGACCTAGCATATAGCACAGGGAACTTTACTCAATATGCTGTAGTGACCTGTGTGTGAAAAGAATCTAAAAAAGAGGGGATATATGGGGCTTCCATGGTGGCGCAGTGGTTGAGAGTCTGCCTGCCGATGAAGGGGACATGGGTTTGTGCCCCAGTCCGGGAAGACCCCACATGCCGCGGAGCTGCTGGGCCCGTGAGCCGTGGTCACTGAGCCTTCATGTCTGGAGCCTGTGCTCCATAACGGGAGAGGCCACAACAGTGAGAGGCCCACGTACCGCAAAAAAAAAAAAGAAAAAAAAGAGGGGATATATGTATAACTGATTCACTTCACTGTACAGCAGAAACTAACACAACATGGTAAATCAACTATCCTCCAATAAAATTTTTTTAAAGTCTTACCCATTTTCAAGAGGGTGGAAAAGGACTCTACTACTTCTCAATTGGAGTGTGGCAAGTTTACATCACAAAAAGCATGTGGGAGAGGAGATACGGCTGTAGCCCCCTTTAGAAAATAAAATGTGTCATAATCATCAACATCATTTTAATGATAAGGAGAATGTGTCTCAGACAGATTAGCTGATTTGCCCCTATGTCATAGCTAGTGGTTGGCAGAGTTGTGACTCAAACCCAGGCCCGTCTAGTTCTAAGGCCCAAAGTTTTTTCAAAAACCATGAAAATGAATGGCTGCTATTTAAAACACACACATGTACAAACGCATACACACACACCTGAAAATAAACGCACACCTTAGGTAAATACCATTTTGGAAGTCTTATCTTTATGTCATAGTTGTCAGATACTTACTACACAAACGTTCGCCATGTAATTTCCCACATGAATATCAAAAAAACACAAAAATCCCATAAGGATTTAGCTCACATTGTATGCAAAACAATCACATTAAAAATATAAGGTGTTATTTTGAGCATAATTTTGGTCATAAGTTTTAATTTGATCTTATCCTATACATTGATAAGATGGAATGATTAGCCATAATCAATCTTTAAAAATGGGGAAGAGCCTAAACAATCCTGAGAAAGAAGAATGGAACTAGATGAATCAGATTCCCTGACTTCAGACAATACTACAAAGCTAAAGTAACCAAAACAATATGGTGCCAACACAAAAAGAGACACATAGATCAATGGAACAGGATAGAAAGCCCAGAAATAAATCCACACACCTATGGACAATTAATCTACAACAATGGAGTCAAGAATATACAATGGAGAAAAGATAGTCTCTTCAATAAGTGGTGCTGGGAAAACTGCACAGCTACATGTAAAAGAATGCAATTAGAATAGTCTCTAACACCATACACAGAAATAAACTCAAAATGGATTAAAGACCTAAACGTGAGGCAGGATACTATAAATCTAGACTAAAACATAGACAGGACACACTTTAACATATTTTTAGCAATATTTTTCTTGGATCTGTCTCCCAGATTAATGGAAACAAAACCAAAAAAACAAATGGGACCTAATGAAACTTAAAAACTTTTGCACAGCAAAGGAAAATAAAATGAAAAGACAAGCTATGGAATGGGAGAAAATATTTGCAAATGATGAGACTGAC
This sequence comes from Mesoplodon mirus, assembly GCF_964341445.2. Classification (NCBI taxonomy): domain Eukaryota; kingdom Metazoa; phylum Chordata; class Mammalia; order Artiodactyla; family Ziphiidae; genus Mesoplodon; species Mesoplodon mirus. The sequence continues at coordinate 20,931,115 of NC_138983.1, forward strand.
AAGGGATAAATTTCCAAAATTTACAAACAGCTCATAGAGCATAATGTCAAAAAACAAACAAAGCCAAACCAACCAATCAAAAAATGGGCAGAAGACATAAATAGACGTTTTCTCAAAAAAAAAAAAAAAAACATACAGATGGCCAACAGGCGCATGAAAAGATGCCCAATATCACTAATCATTAGAGAAATGCAAATCAAAACCACAATGAGGTATCACCTTACACAGGTCAGAATGGCCATCATCAAAAAATCTACAAATAATAAATGCTGAGAGGATGTGGAGAAAGGGAATGCTCCTATACTCTTTGTGGGAATGTAAATTGGTACAGCCACTATGGAGAATAGTATGGAGGTTCCTTAAAAAACTAAAAATAAGGTTACCATATGATCCTGCAATCCCACTCCTGGACATATAACTGGAGAAAAGTCTAACTCAGAAAGATACATGCACCCCAATAGTCATAGCAGCACTGTATACAATAACCAAGACATGGAAACCACCTAAATGTTCATTGACAGATGAATGAAGAAAGATGTGGTATAGATATACAATGGAATATTACTCAGCCATAAAAATGAATGACATAATGCCATTTGAAGCAACATGAATGGACCTGACCCAGAGATTATCATAATAAGTGAAGTCAACAGACAAATATCATATGACATCATTCCACATTTTTTAGATGTGGAATCTAAAAAAAATGATAAAAATGAATTTATTTACAAAACAGAAATAGACTCATGACATAGAAAACAAACTTATGGTTAACAAAGGGGAAGGGGGTAGGGATAAATTTGGAATTTGGATTTAACAGATACAGACTACTATATAAAAAATAGATAAACAGCAAGGACCTACTGTATTCAGCACAGGGAACTATATTCAATATCTTGTAATAACCTGTAATGGAAAAGGATCCAAATTGGGATATAGATATATATAACTGAATCACTGTGCTATACACTTGAAACATTGTAAATTCGCTATACTTCAATAAAAAAATAAAAATTAAAAAAATAAAAAATAAAAATGAGACAGAACTGGGACATATTTAGGTTATTTGTCTTTGTCTATTAACACACACTCAGTTTTACATGACACGTTAAGACAATGATTTGGGCACCTTAATTAATCTAATTAAGAGACACACCTATATACACACTCAGAAAACTGCTTTGGCAAAATAAAATAGAGATAATAGTATCAAATACTACATAATTTTTTGAAGACAGACTGACCATTCTTACTAACAATCAAATATAATTTTTACTTGTTACCAAGATGGCCTTAACATGCCCCTGAGCTTGAATAAACTTTAAACAGGTATTTTACTGGCTAGAGGCCCCGGGCTTCCTTTCCTTAGATCATTTACTTTAGAAAATTTGCAATTGTAAATTCTTTCTGTACCTCTTTAAGGTGTAAATCTTCTACAACCCAGGCATGTCTTTCTCAAAGAACTTGGAGCCATCTCCTCTTTGCAATATAATCCTCAAGAAAGATAGGGCGCCTGTCTTCTAGTTCCTGTAGAAGATTAGGAATATAATTTCCATAACAAGCACCAATTAGCAAACACAGACTGAATCATCACATTCACCAGCCTTCCCTTTAAAGTGCTCCAGTATTATTCCACTAGCTCACCCCAGCATTAAAAATCCTCCTGCATTTTGTTTCAGAGGAATTGAGTTCAATCTCTTGCCCCTGTTGCAATAGTCTTGAAGCCTATTGTAATGGTCTTGAAAAAAGTCTTCTCCTGTTTAACTTCATCTGGTGTAATTCTTCTTTGACACTTGAAACAAGTTTGCTGTTTGTTTGACATGAATTTAATTAACTAGCTGTTTTCACTGGTTTCCCTTTGACATACACAACTAGAGTCCTGGGAAGTTAATGTTAGTGTTCTTCGATACCAGATAGAAACAGTTATTAATGTACTTTGCAAATATAAAAAGCATAATTTAAGTACTTCAGCAGTGATGATCATAATGATGATGATGATACCGGATAAGAAAAAAATAGTGATACTTATATAAAGCTAAAAACACAAAACAACTCATAAATATCAATATACAATGTTTAAGGCTCCAATGTCCAACCTCTTGCATTCTCTATGCTGTTATTTCAGACAGGTAACAAAAAACATATACATTACAGATAAGGATTAAAGGTATGGCAAATTGTTACTTATACCAATGTGTTAATGCTAAACAATCACTGGTTCTATTAATTAAAAGTGAGTTTGGGAGGTTTGTTTTTAACAAAGCTTATTGAAAGCTATATTATTAAAACTGGAGAAAATCACTTATATTCAAAGGATTATATATCTTGGGGATGACTCCAGTAATGATATGATTGACAAAATAACTTACAGGGTTTTTCCATTTTTGTTTAATAAAAATTGATTGTGCTTATTACAGCTTTATGCCATTGCTCTGTTGCTCGAGCTGAGGAGACATTTCTTGATAAGTCCTATTTGCAGCCTCTTATAGCCTTCAAAATGTGTTGGCTTGAAATTCATCATCATTTTCCTCTTCGTTCCTAAATGAGGATTTTCACTGAAAATTTGGTGAAATTCCATTCTCCACTTTTGGAGTTACTGAAGCAATAAAATGAGATATTTTTCACCTGCATGTTGTTTTAGGTACAGTTTTAAGTATTTTTCTGGTGAAGGTCATTGAAGAAAGCTCTGGTGTGAACATAGTTTCAAAAGTAAAAAGATTTTTATTTAACATTTTATATATAAAACTTTCTCTATATATTTGGATTTTAAAGTTAAAACCAAAGAAAGAAACAACAAAAACAAAACAGCAATTTCTGTTTATTCTTAAATGACAGTATTTACATTTATCTACTCTTATATCCTGGTCTTTTTTCTAGTTCTCTTTTCTTATGGTATGTAGGATTCAGTAAGCAGTTTATGTTTTCCAATATAATCTAAAAGAATAAATGTTTCAGTACTCTTTTATCAGTTAAGCTATCTTAAAGGTAATATTCAGAGTCCAAAATAAATATATTTATGTGATTTTTTGGGTAACTTTTTCATATGAGTTAAACCATTGTAATAGAAAGATTATATGACTTTATCTGGATTCCATGCCTAGTTCCGTTAGCCAGTAGACTTGGATCATGAAAGTGAAGAATATGCTTGAAAGTAAAAACGTTTGTTATTATTTTAATTTAAAAAGTGACAGCTAGGGCTTCCCTGGTGGTGCAGTGGTTGAGAGTCTGCCTGCCGATGCAGGGGACATGGGTTCATGCTCCAGTCTGGGAAGATCCCACATGCCACTGAGCTGCTGGGCCCATGAGCCTGGCCACTGAGCCTGCACGTCTGGAGCCTGTGCTCTGCAACAGGAGAGGCCACAACAGTGAGAGGCCCGCATACCGAAAAAAAAAAAAAGTGACAGCTATTTGAAAATTAGAGAAATAATAAAATAAAAATAAAATAAAATAATAAAAATCCCCCCAAATCTCTACAGCCATTCATAACAATATAAACATGCACTATTTCCTAGGAGTATTTTAAAACACACACAAACACATACACACATACAAATCACTTGTAGTAGGCTACAAAAAAAGCCTCCCCTCCCCAAATATAACCACGTCCTGATCCTTAGAACTTGTCAATGTTACCTTACATGGCAAAATATAAAAAAGAGGAACTTGTAGATATGTAGACTTGTTTAAATTAAGAATCTTGAGGAAATGATCCTTAGTTATCCACATGGACCTTAAATGCAATCACGTGTGTACTCTCTTGTATGAAGAGGAAGGGGAGGGAGTAGGCACACAGGGGAGGAGCTGATATGATATGATGATGGGGACAGAGAATCAAGTGATGTGGCTGCAAGATAAGGGATGGTGATGACCACCAGAAACTTTGAGAGGTAAGGGGCAAATGCAACCTCAGAGCTTCTGGAGGGAGTGTGGCCCTGCTGACATCTTGATTCTGACCCAGTGAAACTAATTTTGGACTCCTGGCCTCCAGAACTACAAGAATGTAAATTTATGTTGTTTTAAGCTATCAGTTTGTAGTAATTTGATGCAACAGTCTACAAAACTAATACAACACACAATTATAAACACATTGTAGATATAATTTTGTTTTCTACCATTGTCATTTTGTTTATTAATTTATACTGCCCTTTTCCACTAGTGTATAAGTTTTACATGTATGTTATTATAGTCACTGTTACTTCTAGGTTCTTTAAAAGTTTTCCCCTCAGTTTACCATAAAAAATAAACATAGGGCTTCCCAGGTGGCGCAGTGGTTGAGAGTCCACCTGCCGATGCAGGGGACACAGGTTCGTGCCCCGGTCCGGGAAGATTCCACATGCCGTGGAGCAGCTAGGCCCATGACCCATGGCCACTAAGCCTGCGCGTCTGGAGCCTGTGCTCCACAACAGGAGAGGCCACAACAGTGAGAGGCCCGTGTACCGCAAAAAAAATAACTAAATAAAAAATTACCATAGAATGTATGGCTTAAACAACAGAAATGTATTTTCTCACAGCTCTTAAGTCTTAAAGGCTGAGATCAGTGTGCCAGCACAGTTGGGTTCTGGTGAGGGATCTCTGCCTTCCTGCCTTCTTGTATCATAACATGACAGAATGAGTGCGAGCTCCAGTCATTCTTCCTCTTCTTTTTTAAATAAAATTTTGATAATATAATATAAAATATAAATAAATAATATAAATAGAAATAACTGATTAAAAATGAATGATAAATACATAATTGATTACTCATCCACTTTAAATGGTTATCTATTATTCCATATTATAGAATATTTTTGGTATTTTCCAAATTTTTGCTACTATTATTATTGTGTTGAATATATTTATACTTAATTTATTTCCTTATTTGGAATTGCTTTCATTAGGATAAACAAGTCTTTTAGTATCTCTGCATACCACTTTCTTCATTTGGAAAAGGTATGACTTGGACAAGATGACTTCTAAGGTCACTTCCAGCTACTGTATTCAAATGATTGTTTCTCAAGAAGTAATGGGAGAAGATGGAAATTGTAAAGTAAAAAAATATATATATGTACATTTAAAATATTTGGATAACTGGATAAAGGCTGTCAAAGGACAGTCTACTTCTCTGTTGTGTGACCAGGTGCATTGTCAATAGTTTGAAAGGAACCTTTATTTCTAAGGAGTAAGTCTCAGCAGTGGGCTTAAAATATTCAGTAATCCATGTTGTAAATAGACGTACTGTCATCCAGGCTTTGTTGTTCCATTGATAGAGCACAGGCAGAGTAGATTTAGCATCATTCTTAAGTGCCCAAGAATTTCCAGAATGGTAAATGAGCATTGGCTTCAACTTGAAGTAACTAGCTACATTAGCCCCTTACAAGAGTCAGCCTGTCCTTTGAAGCTTTGAAGACAGGCACTGACTTCTCCTCTCTAGCTATGAAAGTCCTAGATGTCATCTTCTTCCCATATAAGGCTGATTTGTCTACATTGAGTCTGTTGTTTAGTGTAGCCACCTGCATTAATTATTTTAGCTAGATATGCTGGATAACTTGCTGCAGCTTCTACATCAGCACTTGTTGCTTCACCTCTCACTTTTATGTTACGGAAGTGGCTTTTTTCCTTAAATCTTGTGAACCAAGCTTTGCTAGCTTCCAAGTTCTTCTGCAGCTTCCTCACCTCTGACCCTTCACATAATTGAAGAGAGTTAGGGCCTTGTTCTGGATGAGGTTTTGGCTTAAGGGAATGTTGTGGCTGGTTTGATCTTCTCTCCCATCCACTAAAACCTTCTCCATATCAGCAATAAGGCTGTTTTGCTTTCTTATCATTTTTCTGTCACTGGAGTAGCACTTTTAATTTCCTTCAAGAACTTTTCCTTGGCATTCACAAGTTGGTTAACTGTTTGGCACAAGAGACCTAGCTTTTGAGCTATTTCAGCTTTCAACACACTTAACTTACTAAGTTTAATCATTTCTAGATTTTGATTTAAAGTGAGAGACTGCACTCTTCCATTCACCTGAACGTTTAGAGGTAACTGAGGGATTTTAATTGGCTTAATTTCAATATGGTTGTGTTTCAGGGAACAGAGGTCCAAGGCGAGGGAAAGAGATGTGAGAACAGCCGATCAGTGGAGCAGTCAAAATATACACAACATTTAGCGATTAAGTTTGCCTCTTGTATGGTTGTGGTTTTGGGTGCTCCCAAACAATTACAAGAGTAACATCATAGATCACCTATCACAGATCACCATAATAGAATAATAATAATGAAAAAAATCTGAAATATTGTAAGAATTACAAAATGCGATACAGACATATGAAGTGAGCAAATGCGGTTGGAAAAGATGACTTCGATAGCCTTGCTTGACTCAGGGTTGCCCCAAACCTTCGATTTGTAAAAATTACAGCATCTGCAAAGCACAATAAAATGAGCTATGCCTGTATATTAGTTTCCTGAGGCTGCCATAACAAAATACCACAAACTGGGTGGTTTTAATAACAGAAATTTCTTGTCTCACAGTTCTGGAGGCCAGAAGCCTAAGATCAATGCATCAGCAGGGTTGGTTACTTCTGTGGGCTGTGAGGGAAAATCTGTTCCATTCCTCTCTCACTGTTTCTGGTGGTCTGCTGTCAATTTTTGTCATTTTTTGGCTTGTAGATCTCTGCCTTCATCTTTAAAGACCATTCTCCCTGTGCATGAGTTTGTTTCCAAATTTCCCTCTTTTACACTTGTCATGTTGGATTAGGGATCCATGCTGCTCCAGTATGACTTCATGTTAACTAAATATACCTGCAATAACCCTACTTCCAAAAAACATCATATTGTGAGGCACTGGGGGTTAGGACTTCAACATAATGAGTTTTGGAAAAACACAATTCAACTCCTAATCAAAGTTTTTTTACCTGCTTTTAGAATTCCTGTTTTTGAATCTCCAGTATGGGCAGACCTCAACAAGATAAAGAAATAGAAAAATACCAGCTATAGAATAGGAGATATTCATGGCAAGTGACAATTAATAATAACATTTTAAGACTTTATTGTTTTAGAGAAATTTTAAGTTCAAAAAGAATTAAGAGGAAGGTACAGAGATTTCCCACATACCCTTGCCCCACACACATGCATAATCTTCCCCATTATACACATCTCCCATCATAGGTACATTTTTTTTTTTTTTACAGTTGGTGAATCTACACCAACACCGTTTACACACACAAAGTTCACAGTTCACTCTTGTTGTATACTCTATGGGTTTGGACAATGTATAATGGCATGTATCTATCATTATAATATCATACAGGGTATTTTCACTGCCCTTAAAACCTTCTGAACTGTGCTATTCATCTTTCTCACTCCTCATCCATTGACAATTACTGATCTTTTTACTGTTTGCATAGTTTTGCCTTTTTCAGAATGTCATATAGTTGAAATCATACAGTATGTAGCCTTGTCAAATTTAATTATTTCACTTAGTAATATGTGTTTAAGTTTCCTTCATGCTTTTCCATGTCTTGATAGTTCATTTATTTTTAGTGCTGAATAAAAGTTCATGTCTGGAGGTACCAGTTTATTTACTTATTCACCTACTAAAAAACATCTTTGTTGCTTCCAAGTTTTGACAGCTATGAATAAATCTGCTATAAACATCCATGTGATGTGTGAGTTTTTGTAAATGTCCCTAATACCTCCCATTGGCTAATACTCATTTCATTTCATTTCATTTATGTTCCTTCTGTTTTTTTGTGTTTGTGCTGCTCCCATTCTCACCAGCATTTGGTGTTGTCAGAGTTCCAGGTTTTCACCATTCTGATAACTGTGTGGTGGTATTTTTGTTGTTTTAATTTGCATTTTTCTTATGACATATTATGTGGAGCATTTTTTCAAATGTCTATTTGCCACCTGTATATCTTCTTGGTGAGATATACTTTAAGGTCTTGGGCTCATTTTTAAAATCATTTTTTTTTGAGTTTTAGGAGTTGTTAGCATATTTTGCATAACACTCCTTTATCAGATGTGTCTTTTGCAAATATTTTCTCCAACTCTGTGGCTTGTGTTCTCATTCCCTTGACATTGTCTTTTGCAGAACAGAAGTTTTTAATTTTAATGAAGTTAAGCTTATCAAGTTTTTTCTTCATGGATTGTGCCTTTGATGCTTTATCTAAAAAGTCATCACTAAACCCAAGGTCACCTATGTTTTATCCTATGTGACCTTCTAGGAATTTTGCATTTTACATTTAGATCTCCAATCCATTATGAGTTAATTTCCTTAAAAGGTGTAAGGTCTGTGTGTAGATTCTTTTTTTTTTTTTTTTTGGCATAGCACTTTTTTTTTAAAGTACTAGCTTAGCTTAGCTTCATTTCCTTGCCTGTGCTTCTCTGTCAAAGATCAGTTGACTATATTCATCAGGGTCTCTTTTTGGATTCTTTATTCTGTTCCATTGATCTGCCTATTCTTTCACCTACACCACATTGTTTTGATTACAGTAGTTTTATAATAAGTCTTGAAGTTCAGTAGTGTCAATTCCAACGTTGTTCTTCTTCAATACTGTGTTAGCTATTCTGGGTCTTTTGACTTTCCATATAAACTTTAGTATCGGTTTGTCAATATTCACAAAATAACTTGTTCCATAGATTCACTGCAATCTCAATCAAAATCCCAGCAAGTTATTTAATTTTACACTTATTTCCACAGGTAATTTTTATTATGGAATGCTGCAGAGTTGGCATACAATTCTCTCTCGGCTTTCCAGATAATATTTGAAATTCAGAACAGATATTCTACTACAAAGCTTATTGATAAAGTTAATTAATATAAGCCAATTTAATTCAGGTCTGGTTTGAAACAAGTTCTACTTACTTCAATGCTATAATTCTTTTTTTTTTTTTTTTTTTTTTGCGGTACGCGGGCCTCTCACTGCTGTGGCCTCTCCCACTGCAAAGCACAGGCTTCAGACGCGCAGGCTCAATGGCCATGGCTCACGGGCCCAGCCGCTCCGTGGAACGTGGGATCCTCCCGGACCGGGGCATGAACCCGTGTCCCCTGCATCAGCAGGTGGACTCCCAACCACTGTGCCACCAGGGAAGCCCAATGCTATCATTCTTGATCTTATGAGTGTGAGTGTGTGTGTGCGTATGTGTAGCTTTTAATGGTTTCTTTCTTTCTTTCTTCCCACTTACATGGTTTTGACTATAGCACACCTTTTTTTTTTCCCTCCATGTTAGACCTTTTATTTTCATTCTGAGACCAGTCACCAAATCACACATCTACACATCGTTACTCTTAAAACCTGTACATTTCATTTCATTTGAAATTCCTCAAGAAAGGAGAATGTCATTGTTGTTGTTTGTTTGTGTCTGGTTTTTGTTTTTGCTAGTTTTAACTATATTCATGACAATATTTTCTGGATTTCTCTGGTTCTACTTCTTTACCACTAGTTTCATGCAGTAGGTCTCAAAGTTTCTTAATCCTTAATGTGTTTCAAAACACTTAAATTTTATAGCATGCTTGAAAAAATAAAAATGCATAAAGAATGATCACACTGGTCATCTGGTAGCTCTTCATCACAATGTGTTTCTTTGAAGTTGAACTCTACTTCCATGACTTAAGGCTGCAGGTGTCAGCTTAACCACATTCCATTCCATATATATATGTTAGTTTGAAAACTCTCATCCTAACTTAACCTCTTTCTCTGACATAACCATTTTATCTTAATATTCCATCCAACAAAGATAACCATAATAATAAATGATCTCATTTGTAATAAAAAATTACCATTAAATAAAATTTGAGTGCACTCATGTGAAGGATTTTCCCTAAGCAATCTTCAAACTACTTTCTCTATGGTATTTTCTGCAATTCATGGCCATAAGTTTTCTTTAGGTTGCTTATTATAGAATTATAATACATTTCCTTTGGCCATGTTAGTAAAACTCATATTGCTAGAGTCATTCTCAACATCACTATATGATACCATATACCACCATGAATTTCATTAACTTAGTTTTTTGGAGGACTTAGTATACAATACTTCCCTAGGGAAGTATATAGAGAGAAAGTCCTAAGAAACAGAAGTAAATAACCAGAAGTAAATGACTTGCCCAAAATTGTTCTCACTTATTAAGCACATATAACTGTCCTCCTAAGAAACATGAAATTAAATATCTTGAATTATTACTTTAAAAAAATCTCACTTTCTTATCATAGTTATTGTAAATACCGATAAAGTTTCCAATGAAGTAAAATATATTTTGGTTAGGTTTTATATCTCCTGTTAAATTAAAATCTAACTATAGCCACATAACACAACAGCCTTGCTTCTTATACCACCATCTGTATTGTCATTCACAGCTCTCACTGACCTTAAGGGCATTCAAATTATTGAGTTTTAGAACTATAAGCTTATTTGAAGGACACTTCTAATGCCAATTTCCCTTAGTCTTTGATAAACTTTTATTTAACCTCTGGAAATCTCTCTATAAATTCCCATGGGCTTTGTTCTATGAATTTTTCAGACTAAATAAGGAAGGGTTATGTTTGCTCTGAGGATTGTTTTTCCTACATATTTAAGGTTTTGTCCTTCCTTTCTTCTCAAAGAGAAACTAGCTATTTTGATTGTGTGTCAAATTGTTATTTATCAAATCTTCAATTTGATTCCACTTCATATCTCTCCTCTGGTCTGTGAAATTATTGCTTGTGACACCACTTATCTGGAAAGTTATTTTTACAGACATAGAAGTGAGCAATCTAAAGCACATTTTAGTTGTTTTATTTGTGGTAGGGAAAAGGTGAGCAGTCACCTTAGAAATTTACAGCCCATCATATTCCTAGAAGTATTTGTATCTATTATTTTATTTGTAAAATTTCAACATTTGGGCATTAAAACTATAAAGTACAAATAACTTACATAATTTTAACATTTATTTTCCAAAGCTGAGTTGATATTATATTTAAACAGTTTCAAAAATAACTAACTTTTAATTACATTTGGATAAAAATATTTTACTTCAATGATAATCAGTCATCTAAACATCTAACTCCCTTTTTCCAAATAGCTATTACATGTATCTTCTATAAAAATATTCTGTTCATTTCTTCTAGTCTTTCCACTGACTTAAATTTAATTTCTAGGTTCTTCAATATCATTTTCCATCACCCACTATAACTCTAAACTTTGGGATACAGCTGTTTTTCCATATTAGGTTTCATAATTTAGTTTGTAGAAAACCATGAAGTCTTGAGATGAGGTGGGTATTTCTGAGGTGTAACTCCAAATATTCAGTTAATTTCAACCCATAGAATTGGATAACCATATTATTGCTATTGGATATACTATATGCTTCTTTTCTATTTCTTCTCTACAGTGACAATGTACTAGAATGAAAATGACATAACAAAGACAAAATAACAGAATAAAAAGAGGGAACAAAGATAAGTGTGCCCTGTTTAAGACAGTCACAATTAGGTGTATTAATTCATGTGTTATATTAAGTAGTTTCCTAATATGGCTCTAGAATGCTCACTTCTTTTTTAAGAAAATTACCTAAATCTAAGTGACAAGAACATTAGTCAGACACAAATGTGAAATAGTTTCTACTGGCAGGGATTCATGAAATGGATGCCAATGTTTCTTAACCTTGATTGTAATGGAAAAGATAAATAATCACTTACACAAAAATTTTAACAGAAGGAGAAGCATATTGTATGCACCCGATCCTTATGGCATAAACTACAATTATGTTCCAAAATCATAAACTGAAAATCCAACCTTTAGATATCGGGATATTGTTGGTGAGCTCCCTATAATATGTTTGTGGCAGACCCCTTAACATAAAATCACATAATATGCCCACAAAATGAAAAGATGTTCTTGAGGGTAAATATAAGAATAAATGCTGGCTAGAAATGTTACTTAAATATTAAGAATTTTAGGTTAAAAAATTAAATTTAGTCATACCCATATTATATATGGAAAGCACAGAGAAGAAAAAAAAAAAAATATATATATATATATATCTTAGTTCACATTCCATAGATAACCACTGTGAACACTTTGGTACAATTATAGAGTTTTTTATTTCATCATACTTTATGTCAAACTCTGTCCTATTTTATTTTTACTTTTTTTAATATTAAAGCACATTTATTTTTGTAAAATAATAATTTGGGGATCAATTATGTTGGGATAAAGTATGCTTCTGTATCATCACTTAACTATTCTCCTATAGTTAAATACTTATGGTGTTTCCCTTTTGTATTAATTATAAATTACCTCCAAAACCACATCTTGGATATGAAGATTGTTTTCTAGTTCTAAATTATTTTATTAGATGAGTGTTTATGTAATGGAGTTAAAAGCTCAGATCATTGCTAGGTGCTGCCTAACTGTTTTTCCAAGTAGTTATACTAACTTACCTGCCCACAATGAGGCTAGATTTATCACACCAACATTAAATATTTTTACATTTTATGTTTGATAATTTATAAGCAGGGAATTAGATATGTTTGTTTTATTTTAGGATATATTTTATTTTTGGTAAAATTTCTCATATTCCATTTTTTATCTTTTTAATTAATAATGGTCATTGTTTTCTAGACATACATGAGTATTAATGTTTTTCTTATAATTTCCTTCATTGTTTTAAAATTTGGGCCAGTTTTCTCTAGAGATTCATAATTATTCAAATATTTCTATATTTCAAAGATTTTTATTTTTATTATTTCCCTCTTTATCTAGAATTGATTTTTGCTATCACATAATGTTTTATTTTTGCAATAACAATTTATTATATATCTGTCTTCCCCACATATTTGAAATGTTTTTATCATATTCCACATTAAATCATTTTATGTAATGTGATTTGTTTCAAATATATGTATTCAGTTCCTATTATCCTATGTCAGTATCACCTCTTAAATTAGTTTAGTTGTACAGATTTTGATACTGTTAGGACTAATCTATTCTGCATCTCTATCTCTAGTCAAAATAATATTTCTCCTCTTACACACTTTTTTCTTTGGCTGTTATGTCATATAAATACTGTTGGTGAATATAGACAAATTTTGTAATTAATTTTACATGTTTCTCCCACAACCATCCTCCAAACACTATAAGCATACATTATATAAAAAGTACCTTAGAATTTCATAATTAGTAGAAATCTATTCTGGTATTTTAGTCTTCTTACTCATAAATATTTATAATATTTATTTTTTTCTACTGCACATTACTAAGAAAAACATGGAGTAGTAAGAATAGCATCTTCTGATGCTCTATTGTTTTTTTATGGCTACATAGTTGTGCATATAGTTTATTCAACTATGTTCCATTCAATTGTCATTTATTACATTTAATTTCTTTTAAAATTTCAAGTTCTACAAAACACAAGTATAAATTTTATTGTAATATATATATATATATATATATATATATATATATATATATATATATATATATATATAATATCTTTATAATTTTTTATCCCATTATCCTGGGAAGATTCTTAGAAAAAAAATTGGGTTAATGCATATGGATATTTAAACAATTCTAATTTATACTTTCACTTTAGTTTTACAACAATAATTTTACCAATCTACATTTCCAGCAAGATATGAGTACCCATTTTCCTATACTTCCATACATTAAATGTTATCACTTTAAAAAAATTTTCTAAAGTATTGAGTGAAAAATTATCTTGTTTGATGACCTTTTATATTTCCTTTTTACTTGCTCAATAATATTAGTGCTATTGAGTGCCTGTCATTTGGTCACTGGTAATATAAGTGGTGAATAAACAGATATGAATCTCTTGGAGCTTACATTTAGTTGAGACAGACACACAGTGTATAAGTAAGTACCTAAATAAGATCGTTTTAGTTAAAAGTGTTATAAAGAAAATTCACTTGATGAGAACAAGGAAAGGGGGGAGGGTGGGCTCCGTGGAGTACTTCCGATGATGTAGTAAGGACTACAGGGACTGAAGAGGTGATTTTCACCCTATTAAAAGAGACAGCAGGGCTTCCCTGGTGGCGCAGTGGTTGAGAGTCCACCTGCTGATGCAGGGGACACGAGTTCCTGCCCCAGTCCGGGAAGATCCCACGTGCCGCGGAGCGGCTGGGCCTGTGAGCCATGGCCACTGAGCCTGCGCATCCGGAGCCTGTGCTCCACAATGGGAGAGGCCACAGCAGTGAGAGGCCCGTGTACTGCAAAAAAAAATAAAAATAAAAATAAAAGGCACGACTACAAATTGCATTTTCATAGCAGACCCACACTTAAATTCTAGTCCAGAGACTTACTAACCTGAGATTTTTATTACAAGTGATTATGAGCTTGGCCTCTGGAGTCAGGTCGTCATAGAATTAATTATTTACTTCTCTTATCTTCAGTTTCTTTATCTTCAAAATGGGGATAATGTTGTATATCTTATGGAGTCATTACACAAATTTGATACAGAATATATGAAATGTCTAATAGTGAGTTTGTTTTTATTCAGTAACCATTATTGTTGTTGTTGTTATTGTTAAGTAGAGACAACTGATACAATCGATTTTGACCTGGGATTTTAGTTAGAAGATATGGATTAACATCCACATTCTACCTCATAATAGCTGTAGAGCCAACTTAACTTATTGAGCTCCAATTTATTGCATTTATAAAGCAGATAAACTACCTTCCATTTTACTTTCCTTTATTCTTGGAGTCTTGCTTGATACCCAATTTCATCCTACACTAAGATCCTGCCTTTCTCTTCTGAGCATATTGATTAATTTATAAATCACTCATTGAGTTCCTATGTTTTGTCATAAGATATCCGCCATCAAAAAATGTTAGTTTTGGGCTTCCCTGGTGGCACAGTTGTTGAGAGTCCGCCTGCCGATGTAGGGGACACGGGTTCCTGCTCTGGTTCGGGAATATCCCACATACCATGGAGCGGCTGGGCCCGTGAGCCATGGCTGCTGAGCCTGCGTGTCTGGAGCCTGTGCTCCACAACGGGAAAGGCCATGACAGTGAGAGGACCACATACCAAAAAAAATAAAAAAATTAAAAGTCAGTTTTGCATCCTCAACTCTTATCTATACCCTACTGTTAAAATATTCCCTTCCTTCTTCACTCTGAGACTATCCTATCCACTAACCACAATTTCTTCCTGCTGGCAATTTCAGGATATTCCATTTTGACAGAAACCTGTCTTATTTCCAGGCTTTGGCCATTTCTAGACCCTTCCATTTGCAACCAAGCTACCATATTAGCCCCTATGAAGACTAAGTATAATGAGTAAATACTTTATACATTGCAACTACTGAGTACATGAGATTAAAGTAGGTATTTTTTTGTAGATCTAGAAGTTATATACAGTATGAATTTTGGTATTACTGTTTTTTTTAAAAAAATAGGTACTTTTGAAAAAATATATTTTTGAAATTTATAAAATGCAATGAAATTATCAGGTGAGGCATAACTACAAAACTTTTAGCTGAAATAAGTCTTACTTGTAGATTACTTTATAAAGTTATATGCCTTCAATTATTATTTCACTTCTTGCATGAGAGATTGGAAAAAGCAAAGATGTATTTTCAGAAAAATATTAACTAATTTAATAATAATGACAGAATATACTTGTAAAAAGTCACATATTGATTGCTGAAAAGGACTTTATTCCAGTAAATATGAAGTAGAATATGATACCAGCTTATCAATTGAGATATCACCCACAAACTAAATGAAACTAATTGCCACAGCTGGCTTCATTTTCAACTGACAGTGCAATAATCAACAAGGGACGGACAGAGAAACCTGTGACACTAGAATACTAAACCATTTCAAGAAATTATAAAAGCAACATTTGACTGACAGCTATTTTTAAACTTAACATAACATTGCCTCTTATTCCAAGGGAAATCAACTGCATTGGTATGAAAATTCCTTTGGGTTTAGTTCTCAGCTTATACTTTACGGTAGATGGCTTTGAAAAGTAAGTTTCCCAGAAATTAAAATTGGATGGAGCTTGGTAACACTCTAACCAATGAGAAACAGAAAGAGACAGAGACAGAGAGTGAATAGGAAGAGGAGGTAGAGGAGAGGAGAAGAAAGTAAGAATGAAATGGAAGGGGGGACCAGGAGAATAAAGGTGAGAAGGAACTTTTAGAATGTTTTTGACTTTGCCAAATTTATTTTTTCTTCCAGAGCTCTCAGTGATTTCTATTTGCTCAATGCAGATCAACCTTTTCCCAGTTTTAAAGGCACGATGAACAACTTTCTTGACACCCACAATTCAACTGTGACTTTTCGAGGATCCTTATTTGAGCCTAGTTCCATATGAATGGTAAACTTTGGGTCTTTGGCATTTCTTGGCTATTAGATTTATTATGTCAGAGGCTTCATTCAATTCTCATTTGCTTACATTTGAACCATATTTTATCTGAGTTTCCCTACAATGCAGTTATATTCCATACATAGAATCTGGTCATAAATTGTAATTATTGATGCTTTTCCTAAGAGATGAAAATGTATTTATTTCCTTATCATTTTCTTGAAGTATTAGACTTTGTTAGTCCTAGAGGGGACAGAGTTTATTAGAATGGTTCTAATTTTTTTTCTTGAAATTGTAAAAGTCATGCCTCTTCTGAAACTAATAGAGTGCTATTTGTATCACTCTATGCCAGTGCAGAAAACATATTTCTTTAAGAAAAAAAAGAGAGAGAGAGAAATGGGTCAAAAGGAAAAATGGGGCAAAAGGGAACAGACTCCAATTAAATACTGTTTAAGTGTAGTTTTAGAAAAAAAAGATGTCATATGAATGGCTAATAAAGAATATTTTTAAAAAACAAAAGACACCACTGAATTTGGAACAACAAAGGAAGCCCCGCCCATGAATCTCCAGTGTATCTGAGGCTGTATTCAAGACCATTTTAAGAGTATATGGTTCTATTGCCAGTTTCACCCTAAGGCCTCAAGTTAAAATGCCTGTGACTGAGCTTCAACTATTAGAAACACACTGCTGGAAAATTTACAAGGAAAGAGGAGATATCTCGATTATTTTGAAAGGCAGAAAAGACTGAAAAACATTAGTAAAACACCAGCTGGCAGATAAGATAGAGGGGCACAAAAAGGAAAAGACAGGTAGAGAAACCAGGATGGAAAAAATGGTATTAATACAAATATGTCAGGGGCACAAATCCTGTAATTGATGAGCAGGTCCTGCAAGTTACATATGGAAGGTATTAAAATTATTGCAGTGCGATAAAGATTATATAGCTGAGTAAGTGACAGTGAAAAGAGAAGCAGGCAGATGTTAGCAAATATATGAAATGTAGATAAAAACAGGATGGAGGAAAATTGGATAAAAAGAGAAATAGAATGATGCATAAACTTTATGTTTCCTTACCAGAGGAGCCATATCTCAGACAGGATAAATAAAACCTGATGCATGGAGATTGCCCTCTATGTAACAGCATTTAGATAGATAGTCCTATCCCATTTAGATAAGCCTGCATATTTTCCATTACTTAGAAAGGAACTGAGATCAGATCAGTTTTAAACCTATAAAGGAACAATTCTATTTTGCTTAAACCTTACCTGAATTTTTAGACAGTGTGCTCTTCTCATTATGAAAATTTATTTATGAGCCCCTACATTTCAGGGTGCTACTGAAGACATCATTGCACATGTCTATTGAAGAAATATTACTGGCCATTCCAGAAATATTACTGAGTAACTACTATGGGCCTGACATGGGCTGGGCACTAAGGACTGAATTAGAAGAAGGAGGGGAAAAGATGTGGTCTCTACTCTTATGCCGCTATTGTATACTGAGGAAGAAAGAAAATAAACAATTCCACAGAATAGTGTACTTTATACAAGTTGAGATAAAAATCTGTGAAGGAATAATACGAAGGGTTATGGGAGTATATAGGAAGGGAGGGGGCCATTGTTAGGTTTAGGGATCAGAAGGAATGCTGCCTGGAAAAATATAGTTTGTTTCAAGGTCTGACGAAGTTGCATTCTCCATAGGAGTGGGAAGGTAAGGATAGGATGATGGGAATCGGAGGAGTGAAAAGAAGAGGTCAATGTAAGGCTCAGAGGGAAAAGACCTGCCTTGGAGGATCAGCAAGAAATCAGTACGTTGGGATCTAATAAAGTGAACATATGTAGGGTGAAGAGGAAACGAGAGAAAGAGGCAGGCGGCACATCAGGAAGGTTTTCGCAGGCCATGTTCCAAAATCCAGGCAATGACACATGCACAAATTAAAAAAGAATGTTGTAAAGGCACTACAGAGTCCTAGGGAAGGACAGTGCAAGGAGAGATGATTCTTACTGGTAAGTCATTGAAGGATTCACAGAGGTGGTCACATGTGCAGAGGGCCTTAACAGAGAGAAGGCATTTTCACTGGAGACTTGAGATGAGATGGACAGGTGGAAAAGGACTGTTGTCAGAAAAGCACAGAGGATATAACTTATATTATGAATAGAGTCTATTTGAAAGGACATAGTTGGAGACAAGGCTGAAATTATAGACTGGAGCCAGATCATGGAGGATTGTGAGTACCAGACGACACTCATTATATAAAAACTTTCTTATTTTATTTTACCTTATTTTGAAAGCATAGAAAGAATAAATCATACTACTTAGAGCATGAGCTTTGGGTTTGATTCCCAGCTCTATCATTTACCAAATGTGTGAATTTGGGCAATTTACTTAATATTTCTTTGACTATTTTTCTGACTTGTAAATACAACATTATTGGGATGATATAAGGATTAAATAAAGTTCAATAAGATGAAGTTTTTTAAGGATGAATGTTATTAATATTAATTTTAATAAAATGATTCATATTTATATGTAGGATACTTAGGCAGTATTGAGATCTTGAAGTCAGGGACTGAGGCCACTGTAGAAATTAAGATATGAGGTTATAACAGAGAAGAACAAACCTGACTCCATATTGGATCTATTCCTTTAGCTCTAACCTTTGTGCTCTGCTGCCTGTGCTTAGTCATGCTGGCTCTGCATCTGTGTAAAAGAATGTTGCCTATAGCCTGAAATATACAGGATAGCTCATTCTCAAGGCTCTGACCTTTAAAGGTATAACACTTTTCCTTTCATACAGATAAAATGTTGCAGAACAGATAATAGTAATTGTTTTCTTGGAGGCTTATAGGAACATTGTGACCAGACTTACCAGGACAGCTGCAAGAACAAAGGATTCCAGCACCAAGAAGTTTGTAACAACCAGCCACACCCCCTCCCCTTTTAGAAAGAATCATGAGTTCTACCTCAGGTAAGATGGTTCTTTGGGACACTAGTCCACCATCTTCTCAGTCTGCTGGCTTCCACATAAAGTCATTATTCCTTGCCCCAACAATTTGTCTCTCGATTTATTGGCCTGCTGTGTGGCAAGCAGTATGAGGTTGGTAACAAGGTGGTGAGAATTTGAACTCAGAATGGCAATTGAAGTAGAAAACAGGTCAGAGATGTCACATAGACAATATACAGGCAAACAAACTGACTTTGGTACAGTGTAAGAGCAAGTTAAGAGTATAAGAGCAAGATACTGGAAGAAGTCAGAAATGATGGGTTAAATGGGTTGGGGTTATAAACATGGTGTTTGCCTTTCATTGAAATCAGAACATCAAGAGAAAAACATTTTCATGCTCAGGAGTGAACAGAATTCCCTGACTAGTGAAAAATGAGATATATCTGATAAAAGAGGATATTTTACCTATGATTCAAATTTAATTCAGTCATGTATCACTTTAAGAACTGTCCAAATCAAAACAATGACATTTACCTCATGATTTTCAGAATCTGCTACCTGTAATGGCTTGATACACACTACACAACACACACACACACACACACTCACTGATATGTATAAGTAGAATGTGTAATTGTGTGCCTATCTTTTTATTCTTTGTGAAGTACAATGCATGGAAAAGTGTAAAAAACATAAATGTACAGCTTAATAAATTGTTATAAAGAGAACACTCATATAATAATATCCAAGAAAAAGAACATTACTAACATCTCAGAAACCTCTTTTCATGTCCATCTCAACATACCCTCTCCTTCTTCCATATCCTTAGTTTTATACTACTTAATCTGTTTGTTTTCTACAATATTATGACTTAACTATTCATCCTTAAACCGATTCTTTTAGTCTTCCCTATTTTTAATTAATTATTCTTCTAATTTTATTGGGAGATAATTGACATACAGCACTGTATAAGTTTAAGGTGTACAGCATGTTATCTGACTTGCATATATCATGAAACTATTATCACAAGTTTAGTGAATATCCATCATATATATATATATATATATATATATATATATATATATATGTATGTATGTATATACAAACACACACACACACAAAATAAAAGAAAAAAATAGTTTTCCTTTTGATGAGAAGGATTTACTTTCTTAACAGCTTTCATGTACAACATACAGCAGTGTTGGTTATACTACTCATATTATACATTGTACATTGTACATCATATTATACTCATTGATCTTATAACTGAAAGTATATACATTTTGACCACCTTCATCCAATTAGTATTACCTATTTTTAAAGTTTACGTAAATTATATCAAACATTAGGAATTTTCTTTTGCTTGTATTCTTTTCTTCATCCTTTGTTTTCAAGATTTATCCACTAGGTTCCTTGTAGTAATAATTACTCATTTTTATGCTGTATTGTATGTATCTGGATTAATATACCACTATTTATTAATTAATTATATTATTCTTGAGTTTTTAGATAATTTCTATTAAGGAACTATTATAAATAATATGGTTTGGTTATTTTTGTTTATGTATGATGGTACAAAATTACATTCAGTTTTATAGGGTAAACATTGTAGTAGGATTGAAACAATATAGGATTAAGTGTATCTTCAATTTTACTAAACAATATCAAACTATCTTCCAAAATAGTTAGGATAATTACCCACCCATCAGCTATAGATCCATGGATGAGAGTACTTGTTGTTATATATCATAATCTATATTTGGCATTGTCATTTGTTTTTATCTATTTTAATAGGTGGCATATCACTGTAAATATGAATTTTATGAGAAGTTTTTGCCTATATTTATTGACCATTTATAGTTCTGCTTTTCATAAGTACATGTTTAAGTCTATTGCCCAGTTTTCTATTGGGTTTTCCATTGTCTCCCTAACTGATGTATAAGGAATTTATGCATATCAATTTATATATTAGTGTATGATTTCTTTATTAGCAAATATGTTGCAAATACCTTCTTGCATGTATTTGAGTGATTCTAATGGTGTTACCTGGAGAGATAATTCTTGATTTTTAATCAAACTTATCAAAATTTTCTTTATGGATTTTATTTCCTTGTCCTGATTAATGAAGATATTTTCTTATGTTATAAAAGATATTTCTATTTCTATCTTTTACATTCAGGTTTGCTTACACAACCATATCATCTATGGTTATTGATGGAATTATTATTTAGTTATTCTTTACCAGAATAAGAAAGTTCTATTCTATTCCTAGTTACTGTAAGATTGTTTCCCATGTATTATGTGTGTTCACATGATTTTATACTCTTTATTCTTTTTATGTGGTGAATTCTATGTATTGCTTCCCTATTTAAATAAACACTTGTGTATCTGTGATAACTCTAACTTGGTCTTGATGCATTTTATTTTATATATTTGTCATATTTACTCTGTATATTTGAGATAGGATTTTTTACTTAATTTCATGAGTGACATTAGAATGAATTTTTGTGTGTGTTTTATAGTCTTTTCTGGGTTTTAGGATCAAGGTTATGTTAGCTTATAAATGATGGGAGAATATATCTTGTTGCTCTCTTTTCTGGAAGAATATGTAAATCAGTATCATTGACATTATTTATTCCTTAAGTATTAGGCAGAACTTGACAATGAAGCTCTGAGTTTTTATTGTGACAAGATTTTAAATTACAGATAATTATAGAAATATTTATAGGACTATTTTTATTATGTATATTTTTATTGTGGTGAAATGTCATAACATAAAAATTGCTATATTAGACATTTTAAGTGTACAATTCAGTGGCATTAAGTACATTCACAATGGCATGAAACCGTCAACACTATTTCCAAACTTTTTCATCAATCTAAACAGGAACTCTGTAACCATTAAGCAATAATTCCTCATTCCTCCCTCTCCCCTTGTCCCTAGTAACTTCTAATCTATTTTCTGTCCTATAAATTTGCCTATTCTAGATATTTCATATAATTGAAATCACATAATAGTTTTCAATTTGTATGTCTTAGTTTCCTCCTCTTCTTTTTTTTTTGCCACTACCAATGATATTTTGTACACTTTTATGTTATTTATCAAAAATTGACAAACCTGACCTCATTCACCAACACAAAACATACAAACAGGACACACACAAGGCCTTAGAGAAGGCTAAGTACTTTGAAGGAGAGGAAGGAATGAACACAGCAGGTGGACTTTTGGTTTCATTTGCAGGGGTCTGGTGAAGGCTCTGGTCCCACAGCTGGGAAGGCAGAGGGGTGTGAAAGGCAATAAATAGCACCCTGGGCCCAGACTGCTTTGGTACACTTTGATTCATCCCTGCACAGAGACCCGGCAGCACTTGCCCTTGGCCCTTAGCCAACAGCAGGAGCAGGACAGGCAGAACCTGGGAATCTGGTGCAGGCAGGTCAGACATGCTGCCACAGTTCCCCTCCAAACAGCCCCCAGTGTCCTGCAAGGCAGGAGGTAAGACTGGTCTAGGCTCTGCAGACCCTAGCTGGCCACGTCTGAGGGCACTGTCTTTTCCTTGTCTGAACTTTCAGGGAACACGAGGTGCTGTCCCGCACCAGCGGCCTCTTGACCACTCACAGGCTCTGGCTGCAGTACAAAGCTTCTTTCCAGCTGGACTGGTTTCTGGGCGCTGCCTCTGTATCCTACCAACACCCATTCTCAGTGTCACACTCCTGTAGGACTCCTGCCCAGTATGGATGGGTGGCCTGATTTTGGTTTTCTCTAGTTTTATTTTGATAGCTTATGTATAGATTTCTTTGCATTCACCTTGCTTAACATCATAAAATTCTTGAAACAATGGGCTAATACTATTCATGCATTTTGAAAAATTCTCTAATGCTACCTCCTATTTTACTTCTGTCTCATTAACATGCTTCTCTACTTCTGAAACTCGAATTTTCTTCTGAAACATATGCTACTGCTTCTATATCCTTTTTGTTTCTTTTCTCCTATACAAAATGTTTCAAATTTCTGTCTCCAAATGCTGCATTCAGCTCTTGTTTGTTCTGGCAAAATTTCCATTTCATTATTTCTTTTTCATTTTGTATAATCTGCTGTTAAGTATGTTCATTGAGCCCTTGTTTTAGATTATTATATTATTCACTGCAATAAATTCTATAAAGATTTTTTCTTCAATATGTTTAAGTCCCTTTTTATTGTTTCTTATACTCTGCCCAGTTGTTGAAGGTTTTATCTCCTTTAATGTATAAATACATGTTTTTATCTTCAGTCTGAGTCTGACAATTCCAATATTTATAATTTCTATACATCTCTTTGTTCTCATTTCTAAAGTTCTTGCTCATGTTCAGTTGCCACCTCTTTGTGTGGTTACATTTGATCGTGTGTGCAACATACTGTCATTGAAAAAGTATTTGTAGAAGTAATTTAAGGATTAGGATGATGTCACCTGTGATATTATTTTACTCTAGGAAAGGATACTTGTTTAACTTCTGCCTGTCATCCGTAGGTTTTAGAAACTTTATATAACAATGCAATCATACGGTTTGAGATTTTTCTGGGCAATTTATATTATTTCAAAATAGATTTTACTATGTATGAAGGCTGATTTTATTCCATTCAACTCCACAGTTGAGCCTTTTGAGTCCAGGAGGAAAATGGTTTACCAAAATATATTCCCTTTATTAGCCTTTGCTTCTATTTGTTTTGTCTTAGTTTTTTGATGCTATATGTTATAGAATTAATGTTTGTGTCTCCCCTCAAATTTATATGATGAAATCCTAACCCCAATGTAATGGTATTCAGAAGTGAGAGATAACTAGGTCATGAGGGTAGAGCCTCCATGAATGGGATTAGTGTCCTTATAAAGAGTCATGAGAACTTGCTTTCTCTACCTCTGCTCTCTGCCAGGTGAGGATACAACAAGAGGACAGTCATCTATGAACAAGGAAGCAGGCCCACACCACACACTAGACCTGCAAGCACCTTAATCTTCAATTTCTCAGCCTTCAGAACTGTGAGAAATAAATGTTTATTGTTTAAGCCATCCAATCTATGGTAATTTGCATGGCAGGCCAAATGGACTAGGACACTGTCAACAATACAGTTTAATCTTTCAACCACCTCTTATGAATTGGCAGCATCATTTTTTATTTAATAATATCATGAATATATTTAAGATACTTTTTGATCCAAAATGTTCTTCTCAAATAGGGTGCATTTTCTGGAAACTAAGCTATTTAAAAATTTTGCTTTATAATTATTTGTCAGCATTAACATTCACTGAATTAGTACTGCACAGACACACCAAGTGATAGGACATATCATGTTCAATAGAGAGACAAAAAAGTAAAATGGATTTCTTATCTTCTTCAAGGTCAGAATTTGAGTACTAATTTTATTTGAATTACAAAACATTATCACTTTGTAGATCTAAAATAAACTAAAGCATAGGAAAAATACAAGAAAAAACAAACAATCCTTCATTTGCCAGCTCTGTATCAATTTTTAAATTGCTTACATGCATTATTATCTAATTAAATCTCACAGTGGATTTTTCATTTATTTTATAACCATTTTTTTCTCAATGCTGCCTAGAGTCGTTTTAAAAATTGCCTAGTGTCACAAGGTGACTACATGGACCAGTTTTCCCATTCCCCAACTCTATCACTGTGTCTCTCAAATATAGACCACAAAACTTGTACAGAAAGCAAAAAAAAAAAATCTTGTTTAATGTAGCAACAAGTTTTGCTTTTTGCACTCCCTTTACCATCATTGTTCAGCTATTTACACCACATAGGCCATGATTTATTTTCTTATCTCCTGATCAAAACCATTATATAAGATTTACATAAATTATAAAAAAGGTAGGTTTATTTTCTCCATTTTATATGGAAACTGTTTCTCAAAGAGATGAAGTTATTTAGTAGCTAGTAAAAGAAGAGAAAAAATTAGAGTCGAGATCTCCAAAACCTGTTATTTTCCTACCTTATATAGATTAGGGTGATTATTAAGATCAGGTTGATTCTTGATCTGACACAGAGACAAGCATGATGGACATGGATTAATATGATGCTTGCTCTTGGGCAGAAGTAGATATCTTTTATTAAAAGAATAATTCTTTATTACTAAAATCCCAAACATACTTCACTATGAAGCAGATGAAATCACCCAATTCAAGCAATACCTCTTTCACCTACGGATAAATTTTCCTTTCTGGGTTACATATAGCAAAGCATAGTTAACATTTATTCTGCTAATTCATGGAAGAAATATTTTACCTAAATAACTAAGCAAGCACAACTTCGTTTAGCGTGTCAAAACTAATTATACTTATTGGTGAAAGCAAATGAATACTTTGTGTGTTTGAATATTATAAGGAGTCAGTCAGTCTTAGACAAGAGTGCAGTGCTGCCTAACAAATATTTATATTTTACTTGTGCCATGTGTTGAGGCTAAAATTCAGAAGTGGACGTAGTCCTCATCCTTTAGGATGTCTTACTCTGTTGAGAGACTTTCATTATTTAAAAATTCTAATAAGGACGGTAATAATTTTTATCTTGAATGAGGCTTTGCTTTATTAAACAAATACGTAACTATACTAGAGAAAAGAATTTCATTAATTTATCAGTTTTTATTTCCTGTTATGAATATTAACAATAGCATTAACAAAAGCATCTGGGCTTCCCTGGTGACGCAGTGGTTGAGAGTCCGCCTGCCGATGCAGGGGACGCGGATTCGTGCCCCGGTCTGGGAAGATCCCACATGCCGCGGAGCAGCTGGGTCCGTGCGCCATGGCCGCTGAGCCTGTGCATCCGGAGCCTGTGCTCCGCAACGGGAGAGGCCACAACAGTGAGAAGCCCGCGTACCGCAAAAAAAAAAAAAAAAAAAAAAAGCATCTACACAGAATTTATTTTTGATGCTATTCATATCTCAGAGCAATATAACTGGAAGCATTCTGCCTAGGATTCAAGAGTCCTAAGTTTTTGCCTTAGTTTAGCCAGTAGATAACTGGCTGTGTGATTGTAGAGAGTTATTGGGTCTCTTTCCACATTCATAAACTGAGGAATATAAAATAGATACTACCTAAACATTTATTAGGAATTCAAAAATATTCAAAAATGATAAAAATTTTATAAACCACCAATTAAACTTTTATGAACATCTAAAGACTAATTATAATGCATTCTCTATGGTATTTCCCCAAATTAATTATATTTCTTAGAGGGTGGTGTTATGTCTTATATGTTTTTTGGTTGTTCATTGCTGTGCTGCCTAGTATACTGCTGATTGCAGAAAAATGAATAGGACAGATCTACATCTTCTTTCTGTATGATGGGAAAAACTTTGATATCCTCAAAGAAAGAGCAAAAAATGTTTGACATAATTTCCTCTAAATTGAATGACTTTATTTTTTAAATTTGAAAAAAGTTGACATCCAAGTAAGCATTTTCAGTGTATTTGGGCTCTTTTTCTGACTTAATAGAAACAACTTAATCAAATTTTGATTGGAAAATTGCAAAAAATTATGATTGGGTGCAAGTGTTACTAATAATGATGTTGTTAGTTTTCTCTTAATCATTCTTTTTTTTTTGCGGTACGTGGACCTCTCACTGTTGTGGCCTCTCCTGCTGCGGAGCACAGGCTCTGGATGCACAGGCTCAGCAGCCATGGCTCACGGGCCCAGCTGCTCCGCGGCATGTGGGATCTTCCCGGACTGGGGCACGAACCCGTGTCCCCTGCATCGGCAAGCAGACTCTCAACCACTGCGCCACCAGGGAAGACCTCTTAATCATTCTTGAAAGATACTTTGCCCTGGTTGAAAATTTTATAAGCTTCATATCTTATA
The DNA here is from genome assembly GCF_964341445.2 of Mesoplodon mirus. Lineage (NCBI taxonomy): Eukaryota > Metazoa > Chordata > Mammalia > Artiodactyla > Ziphiidae > Mesoplodon > Mesoplodon mirus. The sequence goes on from NC_138983.1 coordinate 20,958,181, forward strand.
TAAAAGATCTCCAGTATCTGGTGTTTATTAATACAGAGAAAATATGTTTTATATATGAACATGTATGTATGTACGTGGGAATGTGAGAACATATGTATATACATACACACACAGAGTTGGTGTTTATTTTTGGTTAATGGATAAATCCAAAATTGAACAACTCTCTCTCTATATATATATATCACAGAAAATACAGTATTTGGAAGAACTTTAAAAGATCTATGACAGCACAGAGCTGACAAATTCATAGAATTCACACACATTAAGTTCCTTCTAGCATTCTCTGTGGTATGTGCAAGATTAATATAAGTTTGAATGGAAAATAATATAGTTTGTTAGATAGAATACATTCCTAAAAGTTTTTGCAATGCTAACAAGATGATTTTAATTAAATTATTTTAAAATAATAAATTAAAATATCAGTTTATTATTGCTGAGTTGATGAAGAAAAGAGGCTACGTATGCATAAGATATATAGCAGGAGGGTAAAATAAGAAGTTTTTTGTGTCTGTGTAGAAAAAAAGTGACAGAGATATTAAAGAAGAAATAGAACTTGGATAGTTAATATTACTAATAAGTAATTTTATTTTCAAAAGAGAATCAAATTAATCTCATAAGGCCACATAACATTGAATGTGTATTTTATAATCATTTAAATAAGAATATTAACAATGATATTTAATAGTAATTACTAATTATTCAGGACATCACATTTACTGTGAAGAACTTGCCTTTAAAGAATAAAAAATGGATCTTATTATTTCTATCTTACATGGGGAAGTTTTAATTTGAAAAACTGTCCTATTTTCTTTAAAAACATTGTTACTATGAATTGGAAAAATTGATAGAAACTGAATATGTATTTGGTAGCAAGATAATTGCTAAGTGATGGGGCAGTAAAATTAGCATCATTAATATTTTATAATTAAGTTCACTATTGAAGTTTTTACATAAAAACCAAGCATGTCTCTCATCTTCCAATGTAAGAAATTTTAGGTGAGGTTGGATGGATAATACTCTCTATAATGCTTATGACTGTATTATCAGACAGTGTTATTTTTTCAATAAATGAGTTTCATTTCATTTGCTGCTTTTTCAAAACTCTTCTCAAGTTTTTATTTTCTTCTGAAAATATTTTTCAGTAGAAAGTCAACTTTATGATGTATTTTTCCCACAATATATGAATATCTATATCAAGTAATGAATACAAAATTATTCAGAAACCAGACTTTCTCTTTGATTTGAATGACACCATGAGAATTAAAAGAAAAAAAAACTGGTTGAATCTCCAAAATTTGATTTGGCTAGAGCTAATTCAACTTAAAAGTATTACATTTCTTTATAATTTGGGACTCATATTTTTAGTGATATTATAAAGCTGACATGTTACTTCTTTCAAGACACAGGTGGTTTGCTGAGTGTTCTTTCTAGATCTCTCTCTCTCTTAATCTCTCTCTCTCTCTCTCTCTCTCTCTCTCATGTGTGTGTGTATATGTGTTGGGGTGGTGTCTGTGTATTTCAGTAGGGGGTTAATTTACTCTCAAAAGAAACACGAAAATTAGAAAAAGACAGAGGGGAAGAGAAATACCTTAAACATGCATATGCATTTTCTTCTACCAAACTCAACAACTATTTGTTCAAAGAAAAGTTGACATTATATGTGTATATCCACAACTATTACATATATTACTGTGTAGGTATGAAGTTTGTGCATGTATGTGGAATACAGGAAGGAACTTGAGTCAAATTAAGGGATGTACTACAACATATGACAAAACAAGTCTAAACAAAGAATGCTGCATATTTAGGCACCCTCTGATTCATCTCTGATATGGTAGTTATACATGAAACATCTTGGTTTCCTCATTTATTGTCTTCTTTTGCAGTTCTAAGATTTATCAAGTCATGGTCTAGACTATATCCATAACTTTGTATTAAAAAATTAAACTTAAAAAGTTGAAAGAGGGGCTTCCCTGGTGGCGCAGTGGTTGGGAGTCTGTGTGCCAATGCAGGGCACATGGGTTCTAGCCCTGGTCTGGGAAGATCCCACATGCCACGGAGCAGCTGGCCCCGTGAGCCACAATTGCTGAGCCTGCGCGCCTGGAGCCTGTGCTCCGCAACAGGAGAGGCCGTGATAGTGAGAGGCCCGCACACCGCGATGAGGAGTGGTCCCCACTTGCACAGCTGGAGAAGGTCCTCGCACAGGGACAAGGACCCAACACAGCCATAAATAAATAAAAATAAAATAAATAATAAAAAAAGTTGAAAGAATAAACAAATGGGACCTAATCAAAATTACAAGCTTTTGCACAGCAAAGGAAACCATAATAAAACCAGAAAGGCATGCTATGGAATGGGAGGAAATATTTGCAAATGATGCAACAGACAAGGGCTTTATCTCCAAAATATACAAACAACTCATACAACTCAACAACAAAAAATACAAACCCAATCGAAAAATAGACAGAAGACGTTAGTGGACATTTCTCCAAAGGAGACACACAGATGGCCAGTAGGCACATGAAAATATGCTCAACATCACTAATTATTAGAGACATGCAAATCAAAACTACTATGAGGTACCACCTCACACTGGTCAGAATGGTCATTATTAAAAAGTCTACAAATAACAAATGCTGGAGAGGGTGTGGAGAAAAGGGAACCCTCTTACACTGTTGATGGGAATGTAAGCTGGTGGAGTCATTATGGAAAACAGTATGGAGGTTCCTCAGAAAACTAAAAATAGAATTACCATATGATCTAGCAATCCCACTCCTGGGAATATACCTGGAAAAAACTATAGTTCAAAAAGATATATGCACCCTTATGTTCACAGCAGCACTATTCACAATAGCCAAAACATGGAAACAACCTAAATGTCCATTAACAGATGAATGCATAAGGAAGATGTGGTACATATATAAAATGGAATACTACTCAGCCATAAAAAAGAACAAAATAATGCCATTTGTAGCAACATAGATGTGACTAGAGATTATCATACTAAGTGAAGTAATTCAGAAAGAGAAACCAAATACCATATGAGATCACTTATATGTGGAATCTAAAATATGGCACAAATGAACTTATCTACAAAACAGAAACAGACTCATAGACATAGAGAACGGACTTGTGGTTGCCAAAGGGGAGGGGGGCAGGGAGAGGGATGGACTGGGTGTTTGGGGTTGGTAGATGCAAATTATTACATTTAGAATGGATGAACAGCAAGGTCCTAATGTATAGCACAGGGAACTACATTCAATATCCTGTGATAAACCATAATGGAAAATAATATAAAAAAGAATGTTTCTATGTGCATAACTGAGTCACTTTGCTGTACAGTAGAGACTAGCACAGCATTGTAAATCAACTATATTTCAATAAAAAAGTTGCAAGAATACTACAGTGAGCATTTATGTATTTATCATTCATATATTTTTCTCTTTCTTGTCAAGGTTTTGTTATTTTTGCTCTCTCTTTTTTTCTCCTTCTTTCCCTCCCTCTCCTTCTGTGTCTCCATTAAGTGTGTGTGAGCTTAAGTGTGTGTATGGGTGTATAGACACATATTTTTCCTGGAGTGGTAGAGCATCGTGGTTAATAGTAAAGCATATATTATTAACAAACAAGTATACCCTCCAACATAAAACAATATAATGAACACAATCAGCAAGCTTAACATGTATGAAATACTTTTACTTAATATATAACCCGAATTCTCTCAATAATATCATATACCTGTTATTTTTTATGACCAGGACCTAAGCTAGAATCTTTTATTACTTTTACTTGTCATGGGTTTAATTCTTCTTTAATTTAGAATAATTTCCCCAAGAATTTTTTGTCTTTTATGACACTGACACTGAAGCCATACAAAAGTATGTAATTGAAGTTTCAAAATCTATTCCTCCCACAGAAGCAGGCTAGTTTGTTTCATATAAGAGGGAATATGTATGTAAATTTAGTATATAAATTAGAATGCTGGAATTCTAATTACATTTAAAATAATAGCACTTTTTTCCCTAAGAAATCTCATTTGTGATTACTTAAATATGAAAGGTAGTATGCACAGTGATATTGAAAGAGAAAACATAAACTCCTATCATACACTCTGTCTCCAACACTAATTTTTCCACAAAAATTAAGCTACTTGCTTTCACCAGAAAATAAAGGCTTTGCTTCGAAACAATTTTGTTAATATACATGAATACTGAAAACTGATTACTGTGATTTAGTGTATGCTTTCCTTAAATGCGATGAAATATAATTATTGGATTTTTTGTACTGTGCTTTAGTATGTAAAGATTGGCATGCATTTATCTACCCTGTAATTTCATGGTGTTACAATGTTATTACTCAATAATAACTTAGCAATTACTTTATAATTAACCTATCACTGAATAGTAATTATCCCATAATTAGAGGATCAATTTCCAAAGACTGGAAAAAATACAGCAATTTAGGCCATGTAAACAGTGATTGTAAACTTTAATGTATTTATAAGATTATTGCTCGCATATAAAATAAAACCAATAAACATAATTTAGAATCCAATAACTAGATTGCAAGGCAAGTTGAGGATTAAGTTCATGATAAATAAATAATAGTGTGATTATATTAATGGAGCAATTTTTTACTCATTGAAAACCTATTGGTAAAACGTTGTTATTTGTAATAAGTAATAATGTACATGCTTAAAACAATAGTTGGCATTAGAAATTAATAAATGATAGTTTTTATTAGTGGGAAAGCAATAAATAAAACACAGCTGAAGAGGATTCCTCCATATGTCATTATACAAAAATATTGTTTATAAGCATTAAATAAGGTGACAATTTGAATAAAAACTAAAGTTACTTTACATAAAATGAAATAATTTGGGTTTCATTGTTTTTGTTGTTATTTTGCTTGTGCTTCATCCTGCTGTTGCTAATATTAAAATTCCAAAGTAAATAAATTTTTATATTCATCCACTCAAAATGTTATAGATCCTTCAGATTAATTATTAATTCTAGAGTAGTACACTTTTATTTTTCTTTTTGCACTAAAAATCTCCTTGATCATCTATAAAGTGTTTCCTGGGAGGATTGGTGAAATGAATTTATTTGGGGTATATGAAAAACTCTTACAATTCAATAATAAAATGGTGGAAAAAATCTAGTAAAAACATAAGCAAATGATTTGAATAGTCAATTCAGTAAAAAGGATGTAAGCATGGACCATAAGCACCAGAAAAAGTGTTCAATATTATTATTCATGATAGAAATGTAAATAAAACCACAATGAGATACTACTACACACCTCCTAGGATGTCAGATGGACGAAGTTTAACAATGTAATAATAACACCAAATGTGGAGAAACTGAAACTCTTATACATTGTTTATACAAATATTGAAAAGGACAACTGCTTTGAAAAAAGTTCTGTCAGTTTCTTATAGAATTAAAAATATACCTAGCCTATGACCAGAAATGCAAAATTTAGTTTCTTATCCCAAAGAAATAGATATGTGTTAATAAAAGAAGAATTGCACAAAGTGATTATAGACGCCCCAAAATTGAACTGTCCCAAGTTTCCATTTAGATAGAGAGATATTCACAGAAGGAAACATTACTCATTGTTATGAAGGCACAGACTATTGATTATATGTACCAACATGGGTGAATCTGAAAGTCATGTATCAATCTAAGTGGTAAAAAAACCTTACACAAAAGAGTGCATACTCTCTTTTTTCCTCAAAAATTTTAAAGCTCTAGAACAGTCAAATCAAATTTATGGTTAAAAAAAAAGTGTGATTATGGTTACATCTGGGGGCAAGATTGTGGGAACTGACTGGGAAAGAACATCAGGGAATCTTGCTGTATCACAGTAACATTCTATATCATAATAGGTTGTATTTACACTGGTGCATGCCTTTGCCAAAACTAAGCAAACATAAATGTGTGCATTTCAGTGTGTGTAAATTTTACATAGAATTAATAAATCTATATTGATCACTAGGTAATAATATACGTACTGAAGTGTTTATGGAAAGTAAAAAGAAATCTGCAATCTAGCTGGGAAAAAAAACCAAACAAGCATTGACTCTGACCTCATACCATACACACAAAAATAGAGAACCCACAGGATGAAAAAAATTGCAAATCGCATAACTGATAAGGGATTAATATCTAGAATATATGAAGAACTCCTAAAAGTCAAGAACAACAACAACAAAGCAACCCATTATAAAAATGGGCCATGGAGTTGAGGAAGCATTTCTTCAAAGAAGGTATACAAATGGCAAATAAGCCAAAGAAAAGATGCTCAAGATCACTAATCATTAAGGAAAAGCAAATTAAAACCACAATGACATACCACTTCATACCCATTAGGATGGCTTTTGTTTGTTTGTTGATTTTTGAAAGTAACATGTGTTGGCAAGGACATGGAGAAACTGAAATGCCTGTGCATTGCTGGTGGGAATGTGAAATGGTATAGCTACTACGGAGAACAGTATGGCAATTCCTCAAAAAAATTAAACATAGAATTACTAAATGCTTCAGTAATAATTAAAAGCAGAGACTTAAACATATGTTTGTACACTATTCTTCATAGCAACATTATTACAAAACCCCAAAAGTGCAAGCAATGCAAATTTTCATCAATGAATGAATGAATAAACAAAATGTGTTATATACAAACATCAAATATTATTCAACTTTAAAAAAGAATGACATCTTAATACATGATATAATACAAATGAACTTTGAAAACAAAGGTAGAATACTGATGCCCTGGAACACTACTAAGCAATACAAAGTAATGAATTACATATACACAAAAATGTGGATACATTTCAAGAATGGTAGGCTTGATTGAAAGAAACTGGACCTAGAAGAATGCATACTGTATGATTCCATTATATGGGTTTCCTTAAAAGAAAAATACCATCCATAGGGTCAAGAGATCAGTGGTTGCATGAAACCAGGCATAGAGTAGGGATTAACTGGGAAGAGCTACAAGGGAGCTTTATGAGGTAATGGAAATCATCTATTTATTAATTATGGTGTTGGATATATGTATTTTTAAAACTAATTAAAAAGTTCACTTAGAAAGGGAGAGTTTTATGATATGTAGATTACACCTAAATAAATGATTTCCTTTTTTTTGATAAAGAGTGTATATCAAGCCAGATTGTATTTAGTCCACAGTGGCAAATAAATACATGCAGGTATGCATATATACATACACAAACACATAAACAAATGATGTATCTGCCCCCAATTCCTCCACTGTTATATAATTATTTATGAAAATATGATTATGTGATATATATTTTTGAACACCTACTTTGTTTCAGGTGATTGCCTAGGTACAGGGAATATATTGATATATATAAAGTTGAGATAGCCTTTATCCTCAAAACCTGCACTTTAATGATAACTAGAATTTAGTATTGGGATAGAAGAGTGGAGTGTCATTTATAATGGGCTATTTATAGAAGACCATTAAGAAAAGAAAATATTGGAGAAAAAAACATGAATTAAGTCAAGAAATTAGCCATGAAAATACCTTGAAAAGTGTGGGAGGCAGGGAGACAAGTACAACAGCTGTGAGATTATAATGCATTGGAATGTTTCAGGAAGAGCAAAGAAGCAGAGGAGCAAGAAGGAGTGGTAAAAATTTCAGTCAAGGAGGAGATTATATCAGCCATGAAAGGCTGCAGAAGGTACTTGAGATCATGCATGTAATAACTATATTTCCTTGAGCCCAATATTTCCACTGACCTTCTTCAGGAACCGTCTTAAGAACAAAAGTAAAGTCAACAATTGGGAATCTTTATAATTTACCTTCTCCTGTCTTCCTTAACTGACTACCCAGAAGATCTCTGCTTCTACTTTTCATTCAGAGATTTGATCTAGCATTTCATCAAATTAAAAAAAATTACAAACAGAACATGAAAGAAGTAAATTAACAGTTCATGTCTGTTAAATAAATATCAGGGGCAAACCAGTATCCCAGAACCTTGCTTGTTTATCATTTTAACAAGTATATGGGATAAATGATATTATTCATATTTTTTAAAAGAAGAAGTTTAACTCACATAATCTAAGTTATATATCCAAGATCACATAACTAGCAAGAACCAAGGAAGGGTTCAAATCCAGGTCAGACTGATTTTAAGACTATATTAACTCCATTATAACCACACTAATTCTGTCACTCTCCAGTTATGAATGAGACATTCTCAAAGCTGGTTGCAAAAGTGAAAATGTTCTACCCAGTGACAACAACTACTAAAATCCTATGAAATTTTTCTTTCTTTCTTTTTTAATCATCCTTCCCATCTGAGAATTCTTTCTTTTTTATTTATTATTTTTTAAATTTAATTTATTTTTTTATACAGCAGGTTCTTCTTAGTCATCCATTTTATACACATCAGTGTATACATGTCAATCCCAATCTGCCAATTCAGCACACCACCACCACCACCTGCCACCACTTTCCCCTCTTGGTGTCCATACATTTGTTCTCTACATCTGTGTCTCAATTTCTGCTCTGCAAACCGGTTCATCTGTACCATTTTCTGGGTTCCACATATATGTGTTAATATACAATATTTGTTTTTCTCTTTCTGACTTACTTCACTCTTTATGACAGTCTCTAGATCAATTCACGTCTCGACAAATGACCCAATTTCGTTCCTTTTTATGGTTGAGTAATATTCCATTGTATATATGCACCACATCTTCCTTACAATTCATCTGTGGATGGGCATTTAGGTTGCTTCCATGACCTGGCTATTGTAAATAGTTCTGCAGTGAACACTGGGGTGCATGTGTCTTTTTGAATTATGGTTTTCTCTAGGTATATGCTCAGTAGTGGGATTGCTGGGTCATTTGGTAATTCTATTTTTAGTTTTCTAAGGAAACTCCATACTGTTCTCCACAGTGGCTGTATCAATTTACATTCCCACCAACAATGAAAGAGTGTTCAGTTGTTTTCCACACCCTCTCCAGCATTTGTTATTTGTAGATTTTCTGATGATGCCTATTGTGACTGGTGTGAGGTGATACCTCATTGAAGTTTTGATTTGCATTTCTCTAATAATTAGTGATGTCGAGAAGCTTTCCATGTGCTTCTTGGCCATCTGTATGTCTTCTTTGGAGAAATGTCTATCTAGGTCTTCTGCCCATTTTTGGATTGGGTTGTTTGTTTTTTTCATATTGAGCTGCATGAGCCTTTTATATATTTTGGAGATTAATCCTTTGTCCGATGATTCCTTGGTAAATTGTTTTCTCCCATTCTGAGGGTTGTCTTTATGTCTTGCTTATGGTTTCCTTTGCTGTGCAAAGGCTTTTAAGTTTAATTAGGTCATTTGGCCTCAAGCGACCCAACACTGGAGGCTACCTGGGCTCTTTGGTGGGGCTAATGGTGGACTCTGGGAGGGCTCACGCCAAGGAGTACTTCCCAGAACTTCTGCTGCCAGTGTCCTTGTCCTCACAGTGAGGCACAGCCAACCCCACCTCTGAAGGAGACCCTCCAACACTAGCAGGTAGGGCTGGTTCAGTCTCCCCTGGGGTCACTGCTCCTTCCCCCTGGGACCTGATGTGCACACTGCTTTGTGTATGCCCTCCAAGAGTGGAGTCTCTGTTTCCCCAGTCCTGTTGAAGTCCTGAAATCAAATCCCACTAGCCTTCACAGTCTGATTCTCTAAGAATTCCTCCTCCCATTGCTGGACCCCCCGGTTTGGAAGCCTGACATGGGGCTTAGAACCTTCACTCCAGTGAGTGAACTTCTGTGGTATAAGTGATCTCCAATTTGTGAGTTACCCACCCAGCAGTTATAGGATTTGATTTTATTGTGATTGAGCCCCTCCTACCATCTCATTGTGGCTTCTCCTTTGTCTTTGCATGTGGGGTATCTTTTTTTGGTGAGTTCCAGTGTCTTCGTGTCAATGATTGTTCAGCAGTTAATTGTGATTCTGGTGTTCTTTGAAGAGGGAGTGAGAACATGTCCTTCTAGTCTGCCACCTTGAACCAATCTGAAATTTTTCTTAACAGATGTCTTGAATCAGGTCATTGTTTTTAGTTAGGCGGTGACTTACCCACTAACATAAACAATTAGTGAAGGAGTTAGAAATACAAGTCTCCTGGGGCTTCCCTTGTGGCGCAGTGGTTGAGAATCTGCCTGCCAATGCAGGGGACACGGGTTCGAGCCCTGGTCTGGGAGGATCCCGCATGCCGCGGAGAAACTGGGTCCGTGAGCCACAGCTGCTGAGCCCGCGCGTCTGGAGCCTATGCTCCGCAATGGGAGAGGCCGTGATAGTGAGAGGCCCACACACCGCGATGAAGAGTGGCCTCTGCTCGCTGCAACTGGAGAAAGCCCTCACACAGAGATAGGACCCAACACAGCCAAAAATAAATAAATAAATTTTTTTAAAAAAGGAAATACAAGTCTCCTGATGGCTAGTGAAAGATATTTTTTTAAAAAGAGGGAAGCTGTCTGTTATCATAACAAAATATACAGAAATAAAAAATTTCACACTCTTGTTGAAAAGATATAGGCCTCAGGACACCTTTGTTACAAGACATCGTTACAATCTTTTTTTCTTTTGGTGATCTAGAAATTAGGTATCAACAAATATCTCTAAATGTCTTTCCATATAAAATAAAATGCATACAAATCTCATTATAAAGTTCTACTAATTACTACATAAACTTCCTTGTTGTATTTGCCTCTCAGTTTCTTGAGAATCATTAGCTGCCAAATCCAGTGATCAAGCAAGAAACTTCCAAATAGCCATTATCTCTGACAGGTATTACAGCAGCCTTAAAAACCTGAGGTTTATTGACTTTGCTCAAATATGATAGATATTGGATGCTTCACTGATTCTTGAGAGGCAAGGAAAAATATATTATTATTTTTAGGTACACAGGAGCTGAAAGTGTTCAAACACTAGTGAGCTTCAGAATGTATATCAAGATTAAAATCAATGTTTTTCAGGTTAATATCCATTATACATTTATATTACTAAGTGGTTTTTTAAGTGTGCCCCCCAAACCTTCCAATTCAGACTAAAAAGCATCACATTCAGTCCAGTCAACTCTCTCACAAGAGTTGAATTATAGAAAGTATTGAATTTAGCTCTGAAATGAGAGCAACAAAATTGATTAGAGGGCTGTGTAATCAGGAAAGATGAAAGGGAAAATGTCTTTACAACTAAGCCAAAGGGGGAATAGGTACACATATTTGTACACATGTTTGAATAGAGCAAATGCCAGAGTAAAAGAACCACTTATTTTGGCACAAGGTATTGTACAGCTGTGAATATTGATGTGAAATATAGTAAAAAGCATATTTTTGGTGAAATCTGAAATGTAAGATAGACGTAATCTTTGTAGGAATGTAGTAAAACTAAAATGAACTGACATAGTTCTAAGAAATGTGTTAAACTTTACTCAAGGAGTGGCAAAACCTGGATGTTTTATGCTTTCATTGTTACAGTTTTTACAACAGTTTTTTTTTTGCAGGGAGAGGTGAAGTTCTTTGAGGAATGACTGAGAATATGTTCATTCTAGATTTAGTGTAAGATGCATTTGCCAACAAAAAAACATAATAATATTAAGTAAGATATGGGAGGCTTACTATGTGTTATTCAAACTGCAATGAGACTGCATTAATCATACTGTATTAAAACTTCAGTGTAAAGAGTCCCAATAACTAGATTTAAATTAAGTGAATTTCAAAATTTGTACTCTGCACTCTCTAAAAAGGAGAAGAATCAAAGAAAAAAAATAACAACACAACACCAACAACAGCAATAATTATAACAACAGTTAAAAATAATTTCAATTCCAGTATGTCCAGGAGTGAACCAAGAGTGTAAGCTGTGAATTGATTGCACCCTCAGATGATTCAGTTCATGGGCCTCCCACAGAATGAGAATTATGCTGTACTCTGTGTTATTCTAGTGTTAAAAATAAGTAACTTTTATATAATACAGTCTTTAAATACAAGCTAAGTGTTGTATCTGGTGCTTGATTGAGGAAACAGAGATTTCTTCTTGCAGTGGAGGAAAAGGGGTTGTCTTTGTTGTACAGACATGGCTAAGTAATTTGTTAAGTTAATTTTGGTCTTTAGACAATTATGCCCTAAACACTGACTTTAGAACTTAAATTCTACACATAACTCCAATCTAATCCAACTAAGTCCTTTGATTGTCACATCTTTAGGTAGAAACATTCATTGACCTTGTTTATGTAAAGGAAATTAATGTTTTACAGAAGTAATGTAACCTGACCAAGACTAAATTAGTAATCCAATAAGTAGCAGAGACCTCTCCAAACCCAAATCTGTTTGACATCCAAGCCTGTGCTCTTATCCATTTCCCCGTAATTCAACTTAGCCACTTCCCCATATTTCAACTTAGTGATTTTCAAAACTGTTGTGTGCATCAGAATCATCTACATGCAGTGCTGTAAATCACTTCCCAACTCTGCACTTAGGAATGTTACATTTGCATCTTCTAGCTGACCATGGTGGGAGTATTTATACCACAGAAAAAGGTAAATACCACACATCAGGGTCTTCTTTTTATAAAGACAGATTTCTGGAATTAACAGATCTTGAAAATAATTTGTGTTTCTCACAGTTTCCCAGATGATACCATTGCTGGTGGTGTGAGACCAATTATAGAATCACTAATCCAACTCACTTTTTCTCCACAGACACATAGGTTTATTACAAACATTGAATAATACACTAAGGTGTTAAGTATTCATAAAATCCTATTTATCTTGTAATTTAATTGGATAGTAAATGATATCAAATTAATATTTCAACAAATTTTAGGAGGTTACAGGCAACAAAAAACTAGTAAAGGGGAAAAATATAAAACTTTATTAATGGTTTGGGGAAAATCAAGTACATGTTTTGTGAAATATACAGTTCTCTTTTTCTTAATGTGGCAATTTTTATATATTTAAATTGGACTAAGAATTTACTTAATACTGCAAAAAATTAACCTATACCTTTCTGTAGACCCAACAAACAAAACAAAGCAAGTTAATACATGAACGTACACTCTAGTTCTTAAGTACTCGAAGAGAAATAAAGTTAATACTTAGTCTCAGCAGTTTTAACGTTCATAAGAATTAATTCTTGACTTTATCTATAAGCTTACTGACCTTATTTGTTGAAGTTTTAATTCTCCCAAGTTTCAGTGATTCATTCCCATACAATATTCTTAAGTCTATCCTTTAAATTATTTATCTCAAAATGCTAAGGCTAAAGGCAAAGAGAGGGGAAATTTACTGGTGTAAAGGATAATAAAACATAATAAAATTACATATAAAATATTTGGGTGAATGTATTAATATAAATACTTAGAGAAATGTAATTATTTATAACTGCCATTAAAATTCTGGTTCAATTCTTTTACATTTACTATTGTTAAATTCTTGATGAAAGTAACAATGTGTTGAATAAAATTCATAAGCAACTTAATTTAAATGAGCAACTTTTTATAAGGTCATTTAAATAGTAATAAATTGAAACTATAGTAGGTACTGTCTCCTAGGTTGAAGTGTAAACAGGATGCTTGGTTCTCAAGATAGATAGAGAGATAGATAGATAAATAGATATAGATAGATAGGGCTATTCAGGTATAGGTATAAATAAAGATAAAAGTATAGGTATAGATATAGGTAAGATACACGTATAGATATAGAGATATCTATGTCTATCTGTATATGCATATATCTATATCTATATTTATGGAGAGAGAAGAGAGATTGTATATTTAAAAGCCAAAATATTTTAGGATAAGCTTTTTGGATCCTGTCTTCTGGCCATTAAGTCTACCATATCACTGTACTACAGGGGGTGATGTACACACAAGCAATACACACTGTCCTGGCAAACATGGTGGCTCTGCTGTATATTTTTGAGTTAGATAGAATTATTGGAACTGGTCCTAGAAGACGGTTTGTAATTGTTAAAAGTATATATGCATCAAAACATTACTAATATTAAACTTAGCTTGCTTATTTTCAGAGTCACAATATGGTGTTCACTTGTCAGATTCATGCTTATTGTTACATAATGGATATCATCACATGGATTTGATCATTGGGATATTGGAACTATGGTCTAGTTTGGGATTTGCACACCCATAATGCCTACTTGTTTTCTTCTTGATTAGAAGGTTTTATAGAATCTGTCTTTTAAGGGTTGCTAAGTGGATCATCCTTTTCAGAAACAGTGCAACTTCAGAAAACTTGATGAAATGTTTCAAAACTTCATGGTCAATTCACGTTTAACGGTTCTTTGAACTTCACCAATCACCTGCATTGAAAGGCATTGTAAAACAGCTTCTTTTGGTGACAAAAGATGAACAAAATATCTTAGCTTTTGGGGTTTCCCTGGTGGCGCAGTGGTTGAGAGTCTGCCTGCCGATGCAGGGGACACGGGTTCATGCCCCAGTCTGGGAAGATCCCACATGCCACAGAGTGGCTAGGCCCGTGAGCCATGGCCGCTGAGCCTGTGCGTCCAGAGCCTGTGCCCCACAATGGTAGAAGCCACAACAGTGAGATGCCCACGTACCGGAAAAAAAAAAAAAAATCTTAGCTTTTGGTTCCAAATGCACAACATGAAACAATTGGAAAGGAAGGCAGACTCATTGCTTTTTGGCTCCAAACCTCTTCATTGCTGGCTGCTGTGGAAGAAGAATGTTTTCAGCAGGGAGAAATTGACAGGAATACATAAGCTGTTTTGGCAAGCACTTCTACATTTGGCCTTTTCCAATTGATGCACCAAGATGATGAAAGGCCCCAAATAAATTAACAACCTTCTTTTTTGTTTCCTTGTCACATTAAAGTCAATGGAAATATAGTACAAATTGAAAAAGAAAGATTTTAAAATGGAAACAAACAATAACTAAAAGGGAAAACTGAGAGAATGAGTGGAACATTGAAGCAAATTAATTTCCACCTGACAGAGTGGAAAACTAATTCAACACTTGTTTACAAAATGTTTACTATATGCTGGGCATTGGGCTGATAAAAAGTTGATTGCATAGCTTTTGTTCTAATGGAGAGACAGGGCACATTAACAAGTACTTATACTGTGACAAATGGTACATTAAGAGTATGAGCAAAAAGCAAGGAGCAGATAGGACCAGGTTAGTCCCCACTCTTACCCTACTTTGCTGTGTATCTTTGGGCAAAACATTTCATCTCTCTGGCACTCATTTTTCTGTCATACTAATAATGACTAGAAGTGTAAAACTCTCTCCATCTCCAAGTTTAGTTGTGTGAGAAATATCTTCACTAAGGAATGGGTACAGAATAGAGCCTTCAAATCAAGTACCCACAGTGGTCAGAAAGAAAATAAATGAAATGTGTATAAGCCAATGCAAAGTAGTAGGGATTCCGCTCAAATGGAGAGTGTTATGTCCTTTCTAAATTCATTTAAATTAAAATAAATGCACTCTCCTAGTACAGAAGTGGGAGATAAACATGTACAAAAACAAACAAGAAAAAAGGACAGTTATCAGTAAAGCCTCACATGAATTTTATAAAATAAATAATGTAAAGAAGAGGAAGAGATACAATTGACTGAATAGTCAAGAAAGGTGTCATATGGGAGGAACAACATAGTCCAACTTTGACAGATTAGTGTTTAGAAGGTTATAGAGGAACAGGGGATATTCTGCGGTGAAAGCCTTGCCTAAGTGCACTAAGTCAGAGATTGAAGTATTTGTTTTTTTCTGGAAAAGTTTGAGTAGATTGGACAAAAAGTCTAGATAACTTGAAATGAGTTAAAAATATAGATCAGGTTGAAATTTTATGGAAACTTTAAATTATTAGGAAAAATTGAGGATGTGGGAGATGCAGGTAATGTAGCTTTATAAAAGTGATGGCTTGGATTAAAAATGTATTTTTTTCCAGACATTCTCCTATCCTAAATTTACTATTTCATTAATATTTTTTAAAAATCAAAGCCAGTTAAGGAGACTTAGTATTCTATTATTCTGTACATGGCTATTATCATAAGCATTACAGAACTTGAGAAAAAGTAGAAAACTATTTAGAATTGCTTGAAGGAAGTTCTCCCTTAAAGAAGGGGACTAGAGTAGAGAAAGACTTAAAGTTGATTTTAGATCTCCAAATACAAGATTTTTGGTCTTTTGCATGAGAATATATATTGTATCTGCATAGCCCATTTTTCTTTCATATATAATGTGAATTTCTATCTTTTAATATTAAAAGTTAAGAATGAACCATTGACATGCATTATAGGAAAGTAGAATTATGTACAGTAAAATACTGACATATAAAATGTGTTCACTGAAACTGTTTCCTATTGGATAGAGTTTTTAAAGAAGCATTTGGAAATCTTTGTTCAAGGAAAAAACTAAAAATTCACAGATAACTTTCTTGGTTATATTTCAAATTTCAGCCAGTTTGTCAGAAGAATTATTCAGCATATTGGCCTCCAACATTTGAAGAGCTGCCAAACTCACCATAGTTAATTTATATGAAAGAAAATTATATTTTTTTAAAAATAGTATTCCTCCTCTTCTATTGCCATGCTTAGAAGTTAAAGTATCAATAGTCTCAGATTTATTGTTTTATTAAGATCCAGATGTATTTTTTCCAACATGTAAATACTGTCAGTGATTAAATGAAAAACAAATAAACTATATTAATTAGAAATCAAAACTAATTGAAGGGATACACTAGAATCTAAAAATGTAATATCAACAACAAATACTTGCAGAATTTCAATTTAATTAAAGAATTAAAAGTTAACAAATGAATCTGCTCTGCATACCAACTACCTTGCTCCATCTCTACTATTACCACCTTGTCCATGTGTCATCATTTCTCACCTGAACTATGCCAAGAGCTCTCTACATCTTCTGACTGCTGCCTTTCTCTTTTTTTTTTGAGTTGTGAATTTTTAAAAACTTTTATTTACCTTCTCCAGGTCATATGTAATATTCTTTTCACTCTATTCTTTTTTAACATCTTTATTGGAGTATAATTGCTTTACAATGGTGTGTTATCCCATGTACTTGGGTAGGGCAAAAGAAAAAATTGACTGCTGCCTTTCTTGTTCTTCTATAATCCATTTTCCATACAGCTGTCTCTCTGTGCTCTAGCCGTAGGGTCTTTCTTTCCATTACTTAAACATGTAAACCTCCTTTGGGTGCTCCTTAGTTGAGTTGCCCTGCCACCACACACTCACATGCTTGGTTTCTTCTTGCCAGTCTAGTCTCTGCTCACAGGTCACCTTTTCTGAAAGGTTTCCCTGAGCATTTCACTTAAATTAGACCCTGACCCAACTCACACTCTCTCACATTATGCTGGTTACAGTCTTCATAACACTTAATTATCTATGTCTATTTTTCCTTGAGTGAATGTAAGCTCTATGAGAGCAGGGCTTTCCCTGTATTATTTATTGTTAGAGTTCCAGGATCTAAAAATTACTGACATAATAATAGACTATCAAAAATATTTTCTAAAATAAGGAGAAAGTTTTTGAGGAAATTCTTAGAAAACTGGATATTTTTGTGAGATACTGATTCTGAGTATTAATCAAAATTGTGAGATTGGGATTGACATATGTTCACTACTATATATAAAATAGATAACTAATAAGAACCTACTGTATAGCATAGGGAACTCTTCTCAGTACTCTGTAGTGGCCTATATGGGAAAAGAATCTAAAAAAGAGTAGAGATAGGTATATGTATAACTGATTCACTTTGCTATACAGCAGAAACTAACATTGTAAATCAACTATACTCCAACAAAATTTTTCTTAATTTTTTGAATTTAGAAGAAACAAAACACAACAGGAAATTTTATCACCTCTTTTGACCTTAGGACATGCAAAAGCATAGAAAATATTAATGATGTTTTTATGATTAACACATGAAATGACTTAAAAACATAATTGGAGTGTTATGAATAGTTTTCAATAAGAATTTAATCATTTTTCATGTTTTAAATATCTGTGTATATTTGAAATTGTGATAACTATAAAAAGAGTAAAATGATCTCACTCTTTCATTTTTTTTTCTTAAATTTCTGCTTGTATAATTAAATTGTACTTTGCCTATTTATATGTTTAGTTTTATTTAGGTGTATAATATAGTAACCCTTATTCATTTAATTATATATTTCCAATTTAGCTGTTTTAGAAAATTTATTTTAAATGACTTATGAATATCTAATACAATGAATATAACTGATATAATTTAAGTCAAGAAAATCTTTACAAGCACTTTTCTGAGAGCATCACTGCTCTTTCTTTTATTAATGATGATTTGTTAAAAAATTGGAAGTGAGTATATACTTTTAGAAAAGTCAACAAACATAGAAGGCATGTATTTAGGCTTCAAGGAATATAAAATATGATTCTTTGAATGAGACCTGGAAATTTTAAGCCTCTGTATTCCCCCCAACTAAAACATTAGTCACATAGGTTATTTAAGTGATATTTGTAGCTCTCTGCATTCTTCAATTAGTCCACAATTTTAAACACTGTGATGAAATATTCCAAAAACTAATGTTTTCAGAGCATAAAATGTAGAAATGCCAATTATTTGTTTTGCCATGACTTTCTAAGTTTCAGAGCTGTAAATTCAAAGTTGGGGATGCTAAGAACCTAGGAGATACTGTCACTACTTAATCTCAGCATATATTCCATGTGTTTTCAATAGAACTCTGCTTGTTTTTAAAGAAATCTAGTGTCTCTCAAATGTCTGCTTCTCATTTTACATGCTGTATCAATATTAACTCATTAATATTCTAGCTTTTCTAACAAGTCATAGAAAAGTGAGTCTATTCCTAGTACAAAAATCCATAGTAACAATTAGTATTAAGTTGTTTATTTTTGAAAGTTGTAGAAATTAGGATGTGTTAAATAACATTATAGGTCGCAAAGTCAGGAGTATAGATCAATTCCATTTTCCCCTTCCCCATCCTAAATCAGTACGCAGTCAATGTGATCAAGATTTTACTTTCATAAGAACACTTCTTTCTAGACAGAGAAAAATAAATGAAAACTTTGAAACGATAAGTCAGAAAGTAATGAGGCTGCAAGAAATGGTCTGCATCCTTCCCCCTCACTTTCCTAATTTCTCTGCTGCCAAATCTTTTTGCTTTCTTTCATCACCTTATCAAAATGTATCTTTCTGAGAATCAGTATAGTAAAGAGATTGGGTTGATGTTGACTATTCACTAAATATAGGACCTGAAACAACTTAATTAATCCTTTGTGCTCCAGTTTCTCATCTATAAAGTGGAGACAATATTAGTTTTCACTCAATAAGATTGCAGTATAAATCAAATATATTAAAATATTCAAGGTTTTATAATCATGCTGAACTCATTGTGAGAATTCAATAATTATTAACTGATAATTTTGATGGTAGAAATAACAGCAGTAGTAGTACTAGTATTAACAGTAAGTACTAGTAATATGTACTAGTAGTAGAAGCAGTAGTACACCTACTGTGTTAAAAAATTATACTAGTTGCTATATTTATAGTGGTGAATCAAGCAAGACAATCCTTGTTTTAGTCTGGATATTATCTTTAAACTATTTTCCATGTCATTAATTCTCTCTTCAGCTGTGCCCACTGTAGTCTTGTGAGTTATGTCATGATTCGTTTTCAAAACCAAAAACCACAAGTAAAGGTGTATAAAAAAATAAGACTTATTAGTAAATCCCATATAACAAGAAGGTGGCTGAAGGTAGATGATGTGAGGATTTGTTAAATCACTCAGCAATATCAAGGACACAGGTTTTTTCTAATGTTCCACTCTGTCTGCCATACTTAAAGTATCAGCTATATCTCTCCACATGGTAGAGATGCCTGAGACAGCTCCAAGTGTCTCATCCTTACATGGCTTCATCCAAAATCAGAACAAGATGAGCGTTTCTTTCATTCCTCAAAATCAGTGGTCAGGCACTGTTGTAGATACTAAGCGTACCTCAGTCAACAAAAGAGACCAAAATCCCATGCTCAAGGCATATATATTTGAGGTAGGAAGAAAGAGAAAAAATAAAAAGAAAACTAAGTGAAATATAAATTCTGCTAGTTAGTGAAAATGTCAACAAGAAAAAATATAAAGGAGAACTGGAAGTGTGTGCACGTGTCATATCTCAATTTTGTAGAGGGGGTGAGTTGCAATTGTTGATAGTATAACCCAGGTAGGTTTTAATGATTAATGACATGGCAGTTAAATTTTAAATGATATTAGAGAAGTTACCATGCAGTCACCAAGGGGCAGAGGTGTCCAACAGTTAGAACAGCATTCCTGCCAAGTTGGAGGAAAAGTAAAGAGAATGCTGTTAATGTAAGCAGTGTTAGAAAGGAGGAGGGAAGTAGGGGGTGAGGTCACATAGGTAAAACAGGGCAAGGACAAGGGAGTGTGGGCTATGTAGAGATTTATAAGCTACTACGAGGATGTTTACTGCTATTCAGGAGATAGGAAGCCAGGTGAGGGCTGTGAGTAGAGGGGTGATTGACTTACTTTTCAAGGACTTCTTTTTTAAATGTCTGCCATATTCTGAAAAGACTGAGGAGAAGCAAGGACAGAGCCAGTAGAGGCAGTAGGAGCTAATACAATAATCTTTACTCATCTCTCTCATTCTGTCAAGGAGGAAAATATTTGCGAGAAGCTCTCTAACAGGTTCTATCTCAGGTTCAGTTGGCCAAAATGGAGTTATTTGATTACTCTTAAGCTACAAACATGTCTGGGAAAGGAACTTTCTGGCATTCACAGCGAGTATAGTGGAAGGTAGGCTCTGTTGGTAAGAAAAGTAAAAGAAATAGCTGTTGTTTACACACTCAATAATGCTTTTCATGGTGGACTAAGAGCATTAAAATGGCTTGCAGCTTTAAAGTAGAATATTAACTTGATAAACTTTTATTTTAGAATAGTAGCTCTAAATGCCTAGAAAAAGTGAACCAGGTTAGGGAAAGACTAGAAGCAGGGAATCCAATTAGATGCTGTTTCCATAATCCAGGTAAGACATGATAATATATGACAGTGGCCTGGGATTGATTGATTGATTGTGAGAATTGAGGGTGATGGAGAGGATGCATCAATTGTGTTGCTCAGACTAGATTTTTGGAATGGACACATGGGTAGAACATATTGCAATTATTTGAAATTTGTAGTTTTTTTTAAAAAAGGGAACAAGTTTAAGAAAGAAATGAATTTATCTCTGGATATGCTGAGTTTAAGACATGACTGGAAAAATTTAAGTAATGATGTGCAATAGGCAGGGCCTGAAGGATAGGAAAATATCAAAGCTCAAAATATGATTTTTGGGTTATCTACACATATTATTATGCTCAAAGTATATAAAATGTTTAATCCAGAAAGAATAGAATTGGTTCAATATGTTCTAAACAAATAATTTTACTGTCTCTCCTGCTCCACATGCAATGGGATGAGTTAGAGAGAGAGAGAGAGAAAGAGAAGGGCATGTGGAAGAAAAATATTAGTAATGAGCTACAAATGTTTAGAATCAGAATATAAAGAGTATATACAATGTAATCTTCAGAAATACACAGTGAGAAGAAATCACAATGCCAAAACCCATGGAGAAAATATTGTTGCACATTTACAAGTAATTCTAGGAGTCAAACTGATAATTTCTCCTTGAGAGGAGAAAGTGTAGAATTATTGTCTCTATACTGGAAAAGTGAATTGCCAAGGAAAATAAGTGTTATTGACAGACTCCTATGATCATGCATGCCAAATTTGTAGTCACAAATTTAAAGGGAGACAAGTCAGCATCTTTGCTTGTTTCTGCAAATTAGCTATAGTTTTGGATGTAATCATAGTTGGGGTTTTGCCAGTTGAGAAACACAGAGGAAGAGTGGGTTATTTGTTTTGAGTGTATTAAGCAAGAGTTTCTTAGGCATAAGAACCAAAGAACATAAGCTGTGTGCAAGAATAAATTGCAGACCTGGGGATGGTGGTAGACATTCAAAAAAAAAGTGATAAAGTCAATGGATTGTGATTCAGGGAAATCAAAGAATGTTTGAAATGTGTGCAAAGTGAGTTGAAATGTTAGAAGGTGTTAGTAAAAGTCTCCTTTAAATCAACATTCTGGATGCCATATATTTATTGGTAGTAAAAACAAAAGTCCAGGAAATGACTATGAAATGTGGTGGATACGTAGGATGGAGGAAACACTTATTTCAAATAAGGATACCAAGGATCTGAAGTTCCCAATGGCATGTACCTTTGACTTAGCAGATGTTGAGGACCATATAATAAACAACACTATAAGCAGTAAAGAGAAGGATGGCAGGTGTTAAAACGTAAGTTTTATACTGACTACTAAGTTTAGAAATAGCACATAGTGCAGTCGGATAACATGAGTTTCAAAGGAATTGGGATTTAAGATAGTGTTAAGTATTTAATGTTTGTGTCTCCTCCAAAATTCAGTTGTTGAAGCCTTAACTGCCATTGAAATGATATTTGGGGATGGGGTCTTTGGAAGTTAATTAAGGTTAGATGAGATCATGAGGGTGGTGCCTTCATGATGGGTGTAATGCCTTTAAAAGAAGAGGAAGAGACACTGGAGCCCTCTCTCTCCTTGAGTGCACAGAAAAGAGACCATATGAGCACACAGTGAGAAGGCAGCCATCTGAAAGCAAAGCAGAGGGTCCGCACTAAGAAGGAAATCTGCTGGCACCTTGATCTTGGGCTTCCCAGGCTCCAAAACTGTGAAAAATAAATGTTTGTGGTTTAAGCCACCTAGTCTATGATGCTATGTTATAGCAGCTCAAGCTAATTAAGGCAGGGAGTAATGAGAAGAAACCATGTAGAACCAGCAATGAGGAGCATGTTGAACACTCTTCCACCTCCAGCTCCAGCCCCATGGAAGGTATGTGGTGTCAGAGAAATAAGCAGCCACCCTGAAGGAAGCTATAGGGGCAACGTCCCTCAGATTTCACTGAGAGGTGTTATGAGAAAGAACATTTGGAGAAGAGGTGTAAGAAGTAGAAGATCTGGCTGGTAATAGACTATATATATTAGAGGGCATCACGGAACAGTTCTAGGAGTTGGGGAAAAGTCTGAGATTAGGAGATGTAGACAGTGGACAAAAGTCCAGGTGAGGAATTAGAGCACTGGGTCAGGACTGGGGTAAATAAGTATGTAAGACAAGAATATCTTAATTGTCTTGCAATTAAATAAGGATATTTAATTCTCATTATAGCAGACAGGTCACAGTGGTGAGGTCTGGTGTTGGAGGTGGCCCCAAAGCTGGTTCTGCCGTGGAGAACATGAAGCTCTGTCAGCCTCTCTTACATGTGCCACAAGTGTGATGACACAGCTGGGAAATGGGTGGTTACACCGCAGCATCTGGGGCTCAGTAGCTTCATATAACTTCAGAACATCTGGAACTTTGTAGTTTGCTTTTAAATACATGTTTGGGCTGACAGTTTCTGTTGCAAACTAGCATTTTTTGCATTTAGCTAATGATTATCTCAATATGTGCGTGGGTTTTGTTTGTTTTTCCTAGCATGCTTATTAGTAAAGTGGTATTTGTTTTTGATAAAATTTTACATAGACAATTTTTTTCTCACAGTTAGCTGTTTGAAACTTCTTACAAATTTACAAGAACGTATTTTTTGGTTATGTGTAAATACTTCATGAGGACATTTGTATAAAACAATTTGATGACAAGTACATCAATGCAAATAAAAGTACTAAACTTATTTCATAAAAATCATGTGAAATATATGCAATATATAAAATAATAATTTATGACATGCAATAATAATAATGGCTGACATTTATTGAGCATATTGTATGTGCTAGACACAATCCTTAGACTTTTACATATATAAACTCCTCTAATAGCCATAATGACCCTATAAAGTAAATATTATTATTAGTATTTACTTTATTATTAATTATTATTATTAATAATAATATATTTATTAATCATATTTTATTATAAATTATATTTTCTACATGAGGTCACTGAGGCACAAGGAGGTTAAAGAAGTGACACAAGAACAGTCACACATTATGGAGAGCTGCTAGAGTTTAAACCTTGAGTTCAGACCCAGCACCTTTAACCGTTATGCTATCCTCATTCAACATACAACATAAAATTTTATACTCGAATCACTAAATCAGGGAGCAATGATTCAGTGAAGGGAAACAGATCATTCACTCTGACAGATGATCATATGTTGAGATATGGAAAAGAGTATCAAAATATTCTTTGTTAAAATTTATTTATGTGCTATCCATTCATTACTTCACTCACTATTTATTGCATGCTTATATCCATGATAATGTTAGGCTCTATGAGAGCCAAGCATAAAGAAAATACGTCTTTGAACATGATTAACAGGTTGTGTATGTTATGAAGACAAATCTCTGTGTATATGTGTGTGTGTGTGTATATATATATATACACACATGTGTACATACACATATATACACATATATTCATATATCCATATATTACATATATATGTGCTGAGATGATTTATGAAATATAGAGTATGGAAACTTCAGGTAGAAGTACCAGAATGCACACACACAAAAAGTGTATATTTGAAGAGGGCAAGTATCTTGACTTAGCTGGAGAGCCGGTACATATGAAAAGGAGTAATGGTCAATATGGATAGAATAATAAATTGGGACAACATTATTGAAGACTTGGATTGTATGCTAATTTTTTAGAGTCTATTTAATGTATAGTGGGAATCTTAAGACATTTGATCAGAGAAATTCTCTTTTGAGAGTAGCTGTATTTGGGGAAGATCAATCTGGAAGAGGTTAATGATATGAATCAGTAGAAGAATTGCTAAGTTGTAAAATCACTAAAAGGCATTTCTATAATAAATATTGGAAAAGTAAGGAGGATCATTTCATACTTTGCTGTGACTTAAACAGTAAATTCTGTAGCTTTAATTTTACAATTACATGATCTTAGCTGGAAATTAGTTATCTAATAATTCAAATCCTTAAAACTTCTCGCAGAAATTAAAGACAAAAATTAAACCTGAACTAATATTAAATGTTAATGTACTAAATAAATAAAATATTCTTAGAATGTACTCCTCAGTTCAGTATTTGCCATACTTCCAGGAGGGTTATAGCATGTGATAAATCTCACTTTGCTTGTATTCTGAAAGGAAAAAGGCAGCAGATAGAATAATAATGAGGAACTCAATATACCTCTTTTCTTTCATCACTTCACCTTTACACTTGCTTAAATAACTGTTTAACAAAGCAGACATAAAATGACTACAGACATGTCCTGCAAGGGCAGCTAAAGATATTTCCAATCAAAATTGGTTATGCAAGGGCAGATGTAGCCACACCTATCCACCCACCATCTTAAAAAAATTTATTAAAACTTCCATTTTATCAAGTGAATGATTTACATATGAGAAATTAGGTATTTCTACATTATTGACAAATCACAAATAGACTAATACCTGTGAGATGCAATGATTTGTGACATCAATAATTTTACATAATTTGTTCTATTATATTTTAGGTAACTCGACATCTTCTAAGAATATAGTGACCTCAAAACATATATAATCATTTCCAAAATCTTTCATAGTTAATAATGAATAACAGCTTGAAAAGTAAATGCAAGTAAAGTCACTTTTCCTGAAGGAAGATAAAACCCACCGCAGGTCAGCAGAACTTAATATTTCTTTCTCTCATTAGTGAGGAAGATTTTATCTGTGGCCCATTTATTATCTGAAAATTTTTTCAGATCATTCCTGCAGTTCAAGCTATTTTTATAATGAAAATTAGTCACATTAATTTCACTGTACCTTTAAAATAATCCTGACAAACAAAAATTAATTTGCTTTGTAATATTCCATTAGTAGATAAGCATGGACCATAACAGAAGGACATGCAGAATTTGTAGAAAAACAAAGTAGCAGAACTTGGCCTGATAACTGAACTATTGTACATGCACTCATCTACGTTTTTATTCCCTTCTCTATTTGGGATGAAAGCAACGTAACCTTCACTGTGCCTTATCATTTCTGTGGTTAAGCGTGTAATTTGGAAGTAAGAACACGTTGTAAATACGGCTAAACAAAACCCTCCTTCTATAGTAGAGGGGGTAATTAAGCATATGCTGCAGACAATTTCGAAAGCCCAGAAGAGGGGTTTTCTTCCCAGTAATCTAAACTTGTCAAATATATTTTTAAATGAAATGTTTCCCTGCTTTCCTTGTTTTGGAACTCAGAAAGTTGTTTGCATATATTAAGTCCAAATATCTAAATGTGTTGAAAATGATGTTTTCAGTATCTCAAAATATTTGTTTTTAAGGCAGGCAGC
This sequence comes from Mesoplodon mirus, assembly GCF_964341445.2. Classification (NCBI taxonomy): domain Eukaryota; kingdom Metazoa; phylum Chordata; class Mammalia; order Artiodactyla; family Ziphiidae; genus Mesoplodon; species Mesoplodon mirus. The sequence goes on from NC_138983.1 coordinate 20,984,535, forward strand.
ATACATATTCAAACTAATCAGTTATTCACTCTTTTTTTTGTGTGTGTGTGGTACGCGGGCCTCCCACTTCCGTGGCCTCTCCCACCGCGGAGTGCAGGCTCCGGATGTGCAGGTCCAGTGGCCACGGCCCATGGGCCCAGCCGCTCCGTGGCACGCGGGATACTCCCGGACCGGGGCACGAACCCACGCCCCCTGCATCGGCAGGTGGACAACCAACACCTGTACCACCAGGGAAACCCTCACTCTTTCTTTTTTTAAGGTCTGTTTCTAGATACGAAGACTAAATTAGTCTCTTTTTTAAGCAACAACCTTCAGCTGGAGCAGGGTATTCTATGAATACCCTAAATGTCAGGACTCTTTTTGGCCTAAAGTAACTGAGTCATTTTAATAATGAAGTCTAGGGTTTTTGTCAATTTTCTGAACTATTTTACAATCTTTCATAAGAGTAATCCATAGACTTTTTTCACGGCACCAATGTATTTGATGATGTCAACATTTGGGGAGTGCATTACACACCCAGTTATCTGAAGATAAGATTTCCTGCAATAACATCCAGACAGCTAAGATCCAATCTCCATGGTGATTCACCAGCCAACCAACAATTTTTTTCTTTTTTGTCAAAACCCACATGCCTTATTCTAGAAGACACTCTTGACTCTCACTCCAAACTTAACGACCCTTGTAATCGTCTTAATGCACTTGTTTTGAAATATTCTCTTCCATTGCAGATTATAGAAAATAAGTCAGAAGAATTGACAGAAAGCTACATTGAGTACTAAAGATTCTAGGCCCAGGAGAGGAAAATAGTGACATCTTGATCAAAGATACAAAAAGGGAAGACTACACAAAGAGGGTATTTAGTATCATGCAGCTGCTTCCTCACTTTCATCACCTCTGACAGGATCACTACATGTATTAAGGTGAGTCATACCTGTTTCTCGTAACCATGAGTCATTAAGAAAAAGCTAAGTTAGGTTCCATATAGTATGTTTAAAGAGGCATGACAGTGTGTCCAGTATTAGAGGTTAATATCTCCCAGGGGGAAAATAGCCTATCCTTTCTTTTAAGTTTCTTGGCTTAAATGAATCTTTAGGGAAATGTTGCACAGATAAAAATTCAGCTCCCAAAGATGGAGGAGTAAAGTCTCATTTATGGGGTGCATATGTTATTTATTCAAAACTTATATTAGAATGATTTATCACTAATCATGGTAACAATCAGTCAGCATTTACATTTTGAAAACTGTTAGAATACGTTGATTGCATTTGATGACTCAAGTGTTTGTTCAGATTTTACCAACAAGGAAACTGAAGATCAAAGATATGAAAGGAATTACACCAAGTCACAGAGCTGGTAAACAGTAAAATATGACCATAAATTCAAATGTCATAAAACTAAATTTGTTAGTTTCCTTCAAAACCTGCCACTTCCCATTTTTCCAGATACTATACATATCAGTATGAATATCTGTCACATTACAGACTAGATAAAATCCAGCAGTTGAATGAAAGTCACAGCTTACTACAGTAAAGCATACTATTCCTTTGAATTCTAAGATGAAATGGAAAATACTGTCCCATGGGAAAAACAATCTGCATTATTCTGAGTTTCTATCTTCTGTTAGAGAAGCTTAGCCTGAATTTAAAAGTCATAGCCCTTTAGCTAATGTACTACATGTGGGGCTTTTGACAGTTTCTAGGAATAAAAAAAATGACACACCTCCTGCCTTTTTCAAAAGCCTTCAATGTCATTGCATATTCTTACAAGAAGAGCATGGAGAAGTGATTAAGAGTATTCTAGAACCAGATTCTCTAGCGCAAATCCAGTCCTTTCACTTCCTTAGGTTTGTGACCTTGAGCAAATTACTTCCTCACTCAGTGCCTTCTATTTTCCTCTGCAAATAGGGATAATAATATTACTTACCTCAGAGTCTGTTGTGAAGAATAATTGAGTGTAAGCTCATTTACATAAGGTTAGAGCTTTGAATAAAATGTACATTTTGGGCTTCACAACAACGCTAAGATATATGTGTTTTTAATCCGTATTTTAGAGATGAGATCATTGAGGCTTAGAAAGTTAATTAACTTGCCCAATGTCAAACAGGTGTGTGTGGCAGAGCAGGAAATGAAATGCAAGCCTGATTATAAAGGCTGTATTTTAACCAATATGTTACATTTTAACCTGGAACTAGCTGATGTGTAAAATATCATATTCCCTAAAGTAGTGCAATATTCAAACAGTTCAGAAAAATGTAGAGGTATATTAAATGAGTTTTGTTTTTTAAAAACTAGACATGGCACTAATGTTGTTAAATTTTTTAAAAAAGTTTGTTTTCAAAGGGCACCATAGAGTTTAAAGCTAGGTGGTTTACCAAAGACAACAGAGTATCGGCAATGGTTGCCCTCACCAAATAGTATTAGTTACAACAGAAAAATACTTGTTATATTTCAGCACCTTTCATACATTATATCAAGACCTTATGACAATAATATAACATAAATACCTATGTTTGCAGATGAGAACACTGAGGCTTTTATAGGTTGAGAAATGAACTTACAGTTATACAGATATAAATTTGAAGACCTGTAAAATGAAACCAATTGACTTAGCTCCCAAGCCCATACCTTTTCTTCTATGCCTAAGTGCCTGTTTTTTTTTTTCTGTAGACATTTTATTTTATTTAAATTTCTTATTATGCTTTAATAATTTAAAAGTTGATTATGTTACACATACCCTGTGATTTTCTTCAGCTTTACTGAAACATAATTGACAAATAAATTTGTAAGATAAAGTATAAAATGTGATGAGTTGACGTATGTATACAGTGTGAAAATATTCTCCCCATTGAGTTAATTAACACATTCATCACCTCACAGCTTTTTTTTAAATTTTATTTTATTTTATTTTTTTGCTTTATAACAAATTTAATCAGTTATACATATACATATGTTTCCATATCCCCTCCCTTTTGCGTCTCCCTCCCACCCTCCCTATCCCACCCCTCCAGGCGGTCACAAAGTACCGAGCTGATCTCCCTGTGCTATGCGGCTGCTTCCCACTAGCTATCTACCTCACGTTTGGTAGTGTATATATGTCCATGCCGCTCTTTCACTTTGTCACAGCTTACCCTTCCCCCTCCCCATATCCTCAAGTCCATTCTCTAGTAGGTCTGTGTCTTTATTCCTGTCTTACCCCTATGTTCTTCATGACATTTTTTTTTCTTAAGTTCCATATATATGTGTTAGCATACAGTATTTGTCTTTCTCTTTATGACTTACTTCACTCTGTATGACAGACTCTAGGTCTATCCACCTCATTACAAATAGCTCAATTTCATTTCTTTTTATGGCTGAGTAATATTCCATTGTATATATGTGCCACATCTTCTTTATCCATTCATCCGATGATGGACACTTAGGTTGTTTCCAGCTCCGGGCTATTGTAAATAGGGCTGCTATGAACATTTTGGTACATGTCTCTTTTTGAATTATGGTTTTCTCAGGGTATATGCCCAGTAGTGGGATTGCTGGGTCATATGGTAGTTCTATTTGTAGTTTTTTAAGGAACCTCCATACCGTTCTCCATAGCGGCTGTACCAATTCACATTCCCACCAGCAGTGCAAGAGTGTTCCCTTTTTTCCACACCCTCTCCAGCATTTATTGTTTCTAGATTTTTTGATGATGGCCATTCTGACTGGTGTGAGATGATATCTCATTGTAGTTTTCATTTGCATTTCTCTAATGAGTAAAGATGTTGAGCATCCTTTCATGTGTTTGTTGGCAGTCTGTATATCTTCAGTGGAGAAATGTCTATTTAGGTCTTCTGCCCATTTTTGGATTGGGTTGTTTGTTTTTTTGTTATTGAGCTGCATGAGCTGCTTATAAATTTTGGAGATTAATCATTTGTCAGTTGCTTCATTTGCAAATATTTTCTCCCATTATGAGGGTTGTCTTTTGGTCTTGTTTATGGTTTCCTTTGCTGTGCAAAAGCTTTTAAGTTTCATTAGGTCCCATGTGTTTATTTTTGTCTTTATTTCCATTTCTCTAGGAGGTGGGTCAAAAAGGATCTTGCTGTGATTTATGTCATAGAGTGTTCTGCCTATGTTTTCCTCTAAGAGTTTGATAGTGTCTGGCCTTACATTTAGGTCTTTAATCCATTTTGAGCTTATTTTTGTGTATGGTGTTAGGGAGTGATCTAATCTCATACTTTTACATGTCCCTATCCAGTTTTCCCAGCACCACTTATTGAAGAGACTGTCCTTTCTCCACTGTACATTCCTGCCTCCTTTATCAAAGATAAGACTGATTCAAGACTGAATCAGGAAGAAATAGAAAATATGAACAGACCAATCACAAGCACTGAAATTGAAACTGTGATAAAAAATCTTCCAACAAACAAAAGCCCAGGACCAGATGGCTTCACAGGCGAATTCTATCAAGCATTTAGAGAAGAGCTAACACCTATCCTTCTCAAACTCTTCCATAATATAGCAGAGGGAGGAACACTCCCAAACTCATTCTACGAGGCCACCATCACCTTGATACCAAAACCAGACAAGGATGTCACAAAGAAAGAAAACTACAGGCCAATATCACTGATGAACATAGATGCAAAAATCCTCAACAAAATACTAGCAAACAGAATCCAACAGCACATTAAAAGGATCATACACCATGATCAAGTGGGGTTTATTCCAGGAATGCAAGGATTCTTCAATATACGCAAATCAATCAACGTGATACACCATATTAACAAATTGAAGGAGAAAAACCATATGATCATCTCAATAGATGCAGAGAAAGCTTTCGACAAAATTCAACACCCATTTATGATAAGAACCCTGCAGAAAGTAGGCATAGAGGGAACTTTCCTCAACATAATAAAGGCCATATATGACAAACCCACAGCCAGCATCGTCCTCAATGGTGAAAAACTGAAACCATTTCCAGTAAGATCAGGAACAAGACAAGGTTGCCCACTCTCACCACTCTTATTCAACCTAGTTTTGGAAGTTTTAGCCACAGCAATCAGAGAAGAAAAGGAAATAAAAGGAATCCAAATTGGAAAAGAAGAAGTAAAGCTGTCACTGTTTGCAGATGACATGATACTATACATAGAGAATCCTAAAGATGCTACCAGAAAACTACTAGAGTTAATCAATGAATTTGGTAAAGTTGCAGGATACAAAATTAATGCACAGAAATCTCTGGCATTCCTATATACTGATGATGAAAAATCTGAAAGTGAAATCAAGGAAACACTCCCATTTACCATTGCAACAAAAATAATAAAATATCTAGGAATAAACCTACCTAAGGAGACAAAAGACCTGTATGCAGAAAATTATAAGACACTGATGAAAGAAATTAAAGATGATACAAATAGATGGAGAGATGTACCATGTTCTTGGATTGGAAGAATCAACATTGTGAAAATGACTCTACTACCCAAAGCAATCTACAGGTTCAATGCAATCCCTATCAAACTACCACTGGCATTTTTCACAGAACTAGAACAAAAAATTTCACAATTTGTATGGAAACACAAAAGACCCCGAATAGCCAAAGCAATCATGAGAACGAAAAATGGAGCTGGAGGAATCAGGCTCCCTGACTTCAGACTATACTACAAAGCTACAGTAATCAAGACAGTATGGTACTGGCACAAAAACAGAAAGATAGATCAATGGAACAGGATAGAAAGTCCAGAGTTAAACCCACGGACATATGATCACCTTACCCTCACAGCTTTTAATTATTCAGTACAGTGTTATCAACTATAGTCAACGTGTTATACACTAGATCCTCACACGTTACTCATCTTAGAACTGAAAGTTTCTATGCTTAACCAGTCTCTCTCTCTATTTCCCCCACCTTCAGCCCCTGATAATCACTTTTCTACTCTTCATTTCTATGAGTTTGAGTTATTAATATTGTTTTTAGATACCATGTATAAGTGATACCATGCACGATTTGTCTTTGTCTGGCTTACTTCACTTAGCATAATGCTCTCAGGTTTCATCCATGTTGTCACAAATGACAGGATTTTTTTTTTCTATTTTTAAGGATGAATAATATACCTTTGTATATGTACATACCACAACTTCTTTATCCATTCAGCCATTGACGGACACTTAGGTGTTTCCATTACCTTGGCTAATGTAAACAATGCTGTAATGAATATAGGAGTACAGATATCTCTTTGAGATAATGTTTTTGTTTCCTTTGGAAGCCCAGAAGTGGGATTGCTGGATCATATGGTAGTTCTATTTTTAATATCTTGAAGAAACTCCATACTGTTTTCCATTATGGGTGTACCAGTTTACATTCCCAATAACATTGTACAAGGGTTCCCTTTTCTCCACATCCTTGCCAGTGTTTTTTAATCTCTTGCCTTCTTTTTTTAGCATCTTTATTGTACTATAATTGCTTCAAAATGGTGTGTTAGTTTCAGCTTTATAACAAAGTGAATCAGTTATACATATACATATATCCCCATATCTCCTCCCTCTTGCGTCCCCCTACCGCCCGCCTTATCCCAACCCTTTAGGTTGTCACAAAGCACCAAGCTGATCTACATGTGCTATGTGGCTGCTTCCCACTAGCTATCTGTTTTACATTTGGTAGTATATATAAGTCCATGCCACTCTCTCACTTAGTCCCAGCATACTCTTCCCCCACCCCATGTCCTCAAGTCCATTATCTACACCTGCATCTTTATTCCTGTCCTGCCCCTTCAGAACCACTTTATTTTATTTTTTTTAGATTCCATATATATCTGTTAGCATATGGTATTTGTTTTTATCTTTCTGACTTACTTCATTTTGTATCATAGACTCTAGGTCCATCCACCTCACTAAAAATAACTCAATTTCATTTCCTTTTATGGCTGAGTAACATTCCATTGTATATATGTGCCACATCTTCTTTATCCATTCATCTGTCGATAGATACTTTGGTTGCTTCCATGTCCTGGCTATTGTAAATAGAGGTGCAATGAACATCGTGGTACATGAATCTTTTGGAATTATGGTTTTCTCAGGGTATATGTCCAGTAGTGGGATTGCTGGGTTGTAAAGTAGTTCTATTTTTAGTTTTTTAAGGAACCTCCATAATGTTCTCCATAGTGGCTGTATCAATTTACATTCCCACCAACAGTGCAAGAGTGTTCCCTTTTCCCACACCCTCTCCAGCGTTTATTGTTTGTAGATTTTTTGATGATGGCCATTCTGACTGGTGTGAGATGATATCTCATTGTAGTTTTGATTTGCATTTCTCTAATGATTAGTGATGTTGAGCACTCTTTCATGTGTTTGTTTGCAATCTGTATACCTTCTTTGGAGAAATGTCTATTTAGGTCTTCTGTACATTTTTGGATTGGGTTGTTTGTTTTTATTTGATATTGAGCTGCATGAGCTGCTTGTAAATTCTGGAGATTAATCCTTTGTCAGTTGCTTCATTTGCAAATATTTTCTCCCATTCTGAGGGTTGTCTTTTCGTCTGGTTTATGGTTTCCTTTGCTGTGCAAAAGCTTTTAAGTTTCATTAAGTCCCATTTGTTTATTTTTGTTTTTATTTCCATTTCTCTAGGAGGTGGGTCTAAAGGGATCTTGCTGTGATTTATGTCATAAAGTGTTCTGCCTATGTTTTCCTCTAAGAGTTTGATAGTGTCTGGCCTTACATTTAGGCCTTTAATCCATTTGGAGTTTATTTTGGTGTATGGTGTTAGGGAGTGTTCTAGTTTCATTCTTTTACATGTAGCTGTCCAGTTTTCCCAGCGTCACTTATTGAAGAGGCTGTCTTTTCTCCATTGTATATTCTTTCCTCCTTTATCAAAAATAAGGTGACCATATGTGCTTGGGTTTATCTCTGGGCTTTCTATCCTGTTCCATTGATCTATATTTCTGTTTTTGTGCCAACACCATACTGTCTTGATTACTGTAGCTTTCTAGTAGAGTCTGAAGTTCAGGAGCCTGATTCCTCCTGTTCAGTTTTTTTAACATTGCATTGACTCTTCGGGGTCTTTTTTGTTTCCATACAAATTGTGAATTTTTTTGTTCTAGTTCTGTGAAAAATGCCATTGGTAATTTGATAGGGATTGCATTGAATCTGTAGATTGCTTTGGATATTATAGTCATTTTCACAATATTGAGTCTTCCAATCCAAGAAAATGGTATATCTTTCCATCTGTTTGTATCATCTTTAATTTCTTTCATCAGTGTCTTATAGTTTTCTGCATACAGGTCTTTTGTCTCCTTAGGTAGGTTTATACCTAGGTATTTTATTCTTTTTGTTGCAATGGTAAATGAGAGTGTTTCCTTAATTTCTCTTTCAGATTTTCATCATTAGTGCATAGGAGTACAAGATATTTCTGTGTATTAATTTTGTATCCTGCTATTTTACCAAATTCATTGATTAGCTCTAGTAGTTTTCTGGTAGCATCTTTAGGATTCTCTATGTATAGTATCATGTCATCTGCAAAGAGTGACAGCTTTACTTCTTTTCCGATTTGGATTCCTTTTCTTTCTTTTTCATCTCTGATTGCTGTGGCTGAAACTTCCAAAACTATGTTGAATAATATTGGTGAGAGTGGGCAACCTTGTCTTGTTCCTGATCTTAGAGGAAACAGTTTCAGTTTTTTACCATTGAGAATGATGTTGGCTGTGGGTTTGTCATTTTATTTTTTATTTTGTTGAGGTAAGTTCCCTCTATGCCTACTTTCTAGAGGGTTCTTATCATAAATGGGTGTTGAATTTTGTCAAAAGCTTTTTCTGCATCTACTGAGATCATATGGCTTTTATCTTTCCATTTGTTAATATGGTATATCACATTGATTGATTTGTGTATATTGAAGAATCCTTGCATTCCTGGGGTAAACCCCACTTTATCATGGTGTATGTTCTTTTTAATGTGCTGTTGTATTCTGTTTGCTCATATTTTGTTGAGGATTTTTGCATCTATGTTCATCAGCGATATTGGCCTGCAGTTTCCTTTTTTGTGACATCTTTGTCTGGTTTTGGTATCAGGGTGATTGTGGCCTCATAGAATGAGTTTGGGAGTGTTCCTCCCTCTGCTGTATTTTGGAAGAGTTTGAGAAGGATAGGTGTTAGCTCTTCTCTAAATGTTTGATAGAATTCACCTATGAGGCCATCTGGTCCTGGGCTTTTGTTTGTTGGGAGATTTTAAATCATAGTCTTAATTTCATTGCTTGTGATTGGTTTGTTTGTACTTTCTATTTTTTCCTGGTTCAGTCTCAGAAGGTTGTGCTCTTCTAAGAATTTGTCCATTTCTTCCAGATTGTCCATTTTCTTGGCATATAGCTGCTTGCAGTAATCTCTCATGATCCTTTGCATTTCTGCAGTGTCAGTTGTTACTTCTCCTTTTTCATTTCTAATTCTATTGATTTGACTCTTCTTCCTTTTTTTACTTATGAGTCTGGCTAATGGTTTATCAATTTTGTTTATCTTCTCAAAGAAGCTGCTTTTAGTTTTATTGATCTTTGCTATTGTTTCTTCATTTCTTTTTCATTTATTTCTGATCTGATCTTTATGATTTCTTTTCTTCTGCTAACTTTGGGGATTTTTGTTTTTCTTTCTCTAATTGCTTTAGTTGTAAGGTTAAGTTGTTTATTTAAGATGTTTCTTGTTTCTTGAGGTAGGATTGTATTGCTATAAACTTCCCTCTTAGAACTGCTTTTGCTCCATCCCATAGATTTTGGGTCATTGTGTTTTCATTGTCATTTGTTTCTAGGTATTTTTTGATTTCCTCTTTGGTTGCTTCAGTGATCTCTTGGTTATTAAGTAGTGTATTGTTTAGCCTCCATGTGTTTGTATTTTTTACAGATTTTTTCCTGTAATTGATATCTAGTCTCATAGTGCTGTCATTGGAAAAGGTACTTGATACAATTTCAATTTTCTTAAATTTACCAAGGCTTGATTTGTGACCCAAGATATGATCTATCCTGGAGAATATTCCATAAGCACTTGAGAAGAACGTGTATTCTGTTGTTTTTGGATGGAATGTCTTATAAATATCGATTAAGTCCATCTTGTTTAATTCTTTTCCACAGATGCAGAATACACCTATTTGATTGTGGAGATTTAATCTGCCGCTCCTGACACTGCTTGGAGAGATTTCCGTTTCTCTTCTTTGTTCACACAGATCCTGGGGTTCAGGTTTGGATTTGGCCCTGCCTCTGTGTGTGGGTCCCCTGAGGGCATCTGTTCTTTGCTGAGACAGGACTGGGTTAAAGTAGCAGCTGATTAGGGGGCTCTGGCTCACTCAAGCCAGGGGCGTGGGAGGGAGGGTACAGAATGCCGGGCAAGCCTGTGGAGAGAGATCGGCATGACGTTGCAACAGCCTGAAGAGTGCCGTGTTCTCCCGGGAAGTTGTTCCTGAATCACAGGACCCTGGCAGTGGCAGGCTGTACAGGCTGTAGGGAGGGGAGTTGCGGATAGTGACCTGTGCTTACACACAGGCTTCTTGGTGCCTTCAGCAGCAGCCTTAGAGTTTCGTGCCTGTCTCTGGTGTCTGCACTGATAACTGTGGCTCACACCCATCTCTGGAACTCGTTTAGGTTGTTCTCTGAATGCCCTCTCCTCACGCACCCCGAAACAATGGTCTCTTGCCTCTTAGGCGGCTCCAACCTGTTTCCCAGACTCCCTCCTGGCTGGCTGAGGTGCACAAGCCCCCTTCAGGCTGTGTTCACGTAGCCAACCCCAGTCCTCTCCCTGCACTCCCACCTCCGAAGCCCGAGCCTCAGCTCCCAGCCCCCACCCTCCCCGTCGGGTAAGCAGACAAGGCTCTCAGGCTGGTGAGGGCTGGTCGGCACAGATCCTCTGTGCAGGTATATCTCTGCTTTGCCCTCTGCATCCCTGTTGCTGTGCTCTCCTCCGTGGCTCCAAAGCTAACCTCCCCCGCCACCCCCATCTCCGTCAGTGAAGTGCCTTCCTAGTGTGTGGAAACCTTTCCTCCTTCACAGCTCCCTCCCAGAGGTGCAGCTCCTGTCCCTATTCTTTTGTCTCGGTTTTTTCTTTTTTGTTTTTCCCTACTCAGGTATGTGGGGAGTTTGTTGCCTTTTGGGAAGTCTGAGATCTTCTACCAGTGTTTAGTAGGAGTTCTGTCGGAGTTGTTCCACATGTAGATGTATTTCTGATGTATTTGTGGGGAGGAAGGTAATCTCTACATCTTACTCCTCTGCCATCTTGAAGGACTCTCTAAGTGCCTGTTATTATAAACTTCCTCCAGTAAGAAAAATAGTATCTTTACTATGTCCATGACTACCTTAAGGTCATGTTCTTATCCATGTGAGATAATGTAGCTAGCATGCCTCCATATTCTTCTTCACTTATTTTAAACACAAGAATATTTTAGTTTAGTGTCTTTCTTCTGTTTGTCATCCATCCACCCATCCATCCATCCATCCACCCATCCGTCTCCATTCATCTTTTACTTCACCCATCCATTCAGCAAACTCTTATTGAGCATCTTCTCTGTGCTAGTAGCACTCCATTTAATGTTTAGGAAGGAGATACTATTTCAGTTTTGTGTGTGTTTATCTGATGCAGCAGTTCTTCTAAAATCTGAATTCCCTTGAATATGTTTTGCAAGGACAATCACTTTCTCTTCTGAGTTATTTTGCTTCAGATTATTTCTTTTATACCTGAAACATTATTACAAACATACATTCTACTGTATGATTTGTTCACTTATTTATTCTTTAAAGAGTTATTCATCATGCTCCTATCATCTATTGATGTTCATCAGATGCCTGGTTACAGAAGAAAGCAAAACAAAGAAAAGACCTTGCCTTCATGAAACTCATATTTAATGTAGAAAAGACAGAAAATAAACCAGTAAGGACATGTTTGCTGTGTCAGGTGGGACTATGGAGACAATTAAGGTCAGTTAAAGAAAATGTGATTACAGGACATGTGACTAATGTAAATTACATTATCATAAAAGATTTCTCTAAAGGGTAGCACTTAAAGTTGTACCAGAAAGAAGTGAGCTGTACAAATACCAGACAAATGTCTTTAAAGCAGATGAAGAGCAAGTGCAAAAGTCCTGAGGCAGGAACTTGCTTGGCATATTCAGGAATATGGCCATGTTGGCTGGAACAAGGAGCAGGGAGATAACATGGTAGATAATGGGACCAGAAAAAAGGTGGGGATACTGAGAGTGTAAGTCTAATCTTTTTAGAGCATTATAAGACATTTTAAGAACTTTGATTTTCAATCTAAATGAGATGAGAAGATGGTAGAATGATTTAAGAAAGGGAGTGCCTTGATCAGACTTACTTTTTAAAAACATCATTCTGATGGTTTTATTGAGAATAAACTGTAGAAAAGAAGACAGTTAAATAAGAGATGAGGGCTTCTTGGGCCAGGGTAATTGTAGTGGATAGAGAGAAATACAGAGAAAGTGAAACAAGTTTCCTGTGGGCATGGGATGCAATATGTGTGATACAGAGGAGTCAGTAGTAAGTCCAGGTTTGGACTGAGTACCTGGAAGCATGCAGTTGCCATTTATTAGAATGTGAAAGAGGAGGTTCTAATGGGGAAAATCAGGAAAATTGTAAGCAACATACTTATTATATGCCAACACTTTTTATACATTACCCCCCTTAGTCCTTAAATAAAAATTTATAATTCAGTTGTTATCATCTACCTTTTATAACAGAGGAAACCAAGAATAAGTGAGGTTAATGATCTAAGTTTACACAATTAAGATAGCAAATGAGAATTTCAATTCATGCCTGTTTCTTTACCATGCCATTTTTGTGTGCATTATATCTTTCTCCCCCTCTACTTGGTATTCTGTAAATATTTACCTGACTTTTTGATCCAACATTACAATAAGACTCTACAACATAAATATATATACTGGGCTTCTTTGTCATTTTTGGGAGTGCTGTGTTCAAAAGAGGTACACAATAAAAGAGTTTTAAATAGAGTGTACCATGCTTGACAAAGAAAAATAAACCCTATCCTACTGCTGCAAGCAAGGTGACCAGTGTTGTTGATGTGGCATGATGTGATATTTAATTGTGAGTTTATCATCTAGAACACTTTTAACAATGACTAATGTAATGTTCAACTTCTAAAAATAGGAACTGAAAGACACACAAACACAAACCCAATTACAATCACTGAACATTAATGCTAGCAAAGAACACAGAAATAACCATGTTATAAAAGAAATGACAAAATAGAGCCCAGAATAATGAAATTATTTTTCAGTATCACAAAACTGAGAATTTGGCTTCAGAGTTTCTTCACTTCTTTACAAAGGGACATTTTATTTGCATTGCTCTGTATCCCTAAATACTTCATACAGTCAGTAAAAGTGGGGCAAAAAAATTTGGCAGCATACATAGCCCATCATTAACACTGACTAATATCAGAAAAAAAAATATGGTGGATTAAATGTCTCAAAAATTTTTCTGCAACATTTTCATTTCCTAGGATTAGAAGTTTGGAAAATTTGCTGCAAGCTTTGTCTAAACAAATCATATTTTTATTTGAATAGATCTGCTTTGCTTAGAGAGTTGGTTGCTTATAAGTTATCAAGAGCTGTTCCATAAAGGTCTTAGGAATGTGTAGTCTGTAAGAATCTTTCAACTGGTAATAAATTGTTTCTGATTCTGTGTCATTTGGAACCTTACTAACTCTTTCAGTCCACTAGAGCCCTATTAGACAATAAATAGTTCAGTAAATGAAGTAATACTGCTAGATCTGGAAAAACAATCCAAAAGAAAGACTCAAAAAAGAGCTGCTAAGAGGTTCTTAATCTCTACCCCACACACTGCTGTATCTCATTGTACATGTTTACAGACATAAAATATATGCACAAACCTTCAAAGTCTAGTATCGTATTGCTTTTTTGCACAAAATATATTTAATAGTTGAGATTAGCCACTACTAGAATTCTATACACAACCCCGCTCATTTACTAGAGAATTTTAAAGGCAATTTTATCTATAAGTGTGTGTGTGTGTGTGTGTGTGTGTGTGTGTTAAGAGTCAAGGTTAAGTGGTAAAGAATTGCTTATTAAGAAAAGCTATTTCATGTGACATTAATGACATAAAACTGGAACTTTCTTTAAAATAATGGAAATTTCAGATTTTTTTATCACATTTTTTGGCAAGAATTCACATCTAGAATGGAGAAGGAGGATTGTCTGAGAATTTAGCGATGTAAGGTCCTTGGAAAACACATTAGGTAAATTAATAAAGGAACTGTAGACTTAATGATTCTTATGTGTCTAGACTCAAATTGTCTAGAATAGATGCTTGAATACATTCAAACCTTTCTGTTTTATTTTATTTTGTCCTTACCTTTTTCATGGCACCATCTTTAGGTTCTGAATGCCTTGATTATCACAAGCTCTATGGTAAAATTTTACAATTAAAATAGAAGTAATATAAATAAAGTCAGGTTTAATTAACAAATGCAAATCTTTTCTGCAGAGCAAATAAGTCATTCATTGTAAATTATTCACAAAGGGCAGTTAGAAAGTCATGATAATTAATCATTATGTTTATATTTGTGTTTGTATAAATCTTCATTTCTTTAACTGACTAAAGCTCTGGAGGTTAAAATACTGTTAGTGTTTTTTTCTTATTTGTAAGAAAAGTTATTAAGAATTCTAGAATACATAGAGCACAAACACTGCTGATTTTATTCTAGCAGCATTTAGCGTATTGGAGCCAGACTGCCTGGGTTTGAATGTTGACACCAACACTTGCTAGCTGAGAAATTTTTGTATTCATAAATTGCTTCATCTTCCCAAAATGTTAAATGAAGTCGAGAACAGTACTATGTTATAAGGTGGTTGCCATAATTTAGATAATTAATGCATATAAACCTCTTACAACATATATCTATAGTTTAATACATGTGCAAATGTAAACCACTGACATTATTTTATTTTTATTAGCATTTGGCATTATTTTCTCAAACTTTGCTAAAACATATCTTATTTGATCCTACCAGATTCTCTTATGTTAGATTGTAACTTCTATTTAGTATCTAAAATATTTTATGTATTATAAAATACATACTTATTGGGCAAATTTTGGAAATAAATTTATCAATAAGCAAGAGAAAAGCACAGTCTCATCAATCAAAAATCATCACTATTTGAATTTGGTGACTTTGTGAGTTTTTTTCAGTCATGTCTTTCATGAATGTTTTACATATTTTAAGTCATTATATACACAAACTTCTCTATTATCACTATCCATTTAGTATTTCTTTAAAAAGCATTTTGGTATATCATCATATTAAAAGTACATTTTAATGAGTGCATAATAGTGCATCTGGTAAATAAAGCATAACTTGATTAATCAGATTCCTACTGTTGGTCATTTAGTCTGTTTCCAATTTTATCATTATAAGTCACCTATGTTATGAATTTGTTAAATTAACATGTGTTAAGTAAAACCCTGGGGTGCAAGATGTTAAACCCTGGTTCAACAAAAGACCACGAGAAAAACTGAAATAGAAAGATGTATTACTCACTGGTCCTGGAAGAAGTACTAGGCATGTTTTGAGGGGCAACACAGGGGGTCAAGGCAGGGTATAGGCAGAGAGACAGACAGGACCTGGGGCACACGCCTTTATTAGCATTCATGGGTGGAGTGCTTTGGGTTCTTGAGCTAAGGCCTGATTGGGCTTAATATCAAAACTTGATCAGTCTGGTTCCCAAGGCCATGACAGGTGGAAAATGTAGTTACTTTTCAAACTCCCTAATTTTTTAAATAAAAATGTTACCAATCAACCTGAATTTGAATTTATTTAGTTACTACTATGCTTAATAACCATGTATATTTCCTCTTTCTTCTATTAAATTTTTAATAACAGCATATTTAAATACAATCCTCAAATAATAAATTTCCACTATCTAATTCCAGAAAATTTTCATAGCCACAAGAAGAAGAAACACGATACTCCCTAGCAGTCAGTCCCCATTCCCCCTTTCACTTAGCTTCTGGTAACTTCTCATCTGCTTTCTATCTCTGTGTATTATTTCTCTATTCTGGACATTTGATACAAATGGAATCATAAGATATATGGCCTTTTGAATCTGGCTTCTTTCACCTAACATAGTATTTCAAGTTCATCTATATTATACCAAGCATCAGTATTCTAATCGTGTTTATGATAAATCAATTAAAAAAAATCAGGCAACTGTGATGTAACACTAAGTTTTCTAGCATTTTCCTTAGAAAACTTTTTCTATTAGGATATTAATTGGTGAAAAGGGATTGGAATAAAATATGTTAGGAAATCCCTTGGTTAAACAAAGTTAAGTTTTTCACTGCGGAAATTCTCTGAAACTTAATAATACTCAAGTGTTGTGCATGTCTCCAAGAGGACGAGGCTGTATGCATCATTTCTTAAATATATTTGATTACAGAACTCTTTTTTGAGGGGGTGGAATATCCAGAAGTACCAATGACCTACAAACATACTTTTGAATAGAATGGAATAGAGAAAAGGACATTGCTTTGGTAAGACAATCTTTGAATCATTATCAATTCCTCAGTGTATTAGTTAAGAAACTTAGGGCAAGTTGCTAAAACTTTGAGACAGTCTTTCATAATCTGAAAAACAAATAATAAATACTATTTAATAAAAATAAAATATGGAATATATTTGATAATTTATGTTAGGTCATATAGCATAATGACTGTTATAGATTTTAAATTCAATCTATTTTGTGAAATCTCAACTTAGTGATATAACAAAAATAACACATTATTTTGATCCAAATAATAATTAGATAAATTCAGAGAAGTTATAGAAATTTAATTAATATTTAGCCTTGAATTTGCTAAGAATTCATCATTTTAGAAAGTATGTGTACATCTATCCAGAGATAGATTTCTGCAACATCAAACAACTGTAACACAGACACAAATGTGCATATAAAAAAAATGAAATAACACCATTTGCAACAACATGGATGGACCTAGAGATTATCATACTAAGTGAAATAAGTCAGACAAAGACAAATAGCATATGATATCACTTATATGTGGAATCTAAAAGATGATACAAATGAACTTATTTACAAAACAGACTCACAGACTTAGAGTAGAAATTTATGGTTACCAAAGGGGAAAGGTGGCAGGGGAGAGACAGATTAAGAGGTTGGGATTAACATATACACACTACTATATATAAAATAGATAATCAACAAGGACGTACTGTATAGCACAGGGAAATCCACTCAATACTCTTAATCTATATTTTAAAAGAGTAGATATATTTATATGTATAACTAAATCATTTTGCTGTACACCTGAAACTAACACAACATTGTAAATGAACTATACTCCAATATAAAATAAAAATTTTAAAAAGTAACTCTTAAAAATAATAATAATATGGCAGGTACAATGACTGCGTATTCTGTTCCAGTGACAGGGCTCTATCTAGAAACAGTGATTGGAAGTGGGTTAAAAGCATTTCCTATACATGTAATTAGCATTGCACATAACATGTTGTCATTGGTCCTTTGTTTCTGAGTCAGAATTTTATGTACGTTTTTAATTTATCCTATTTTAAATTGTTCAGAGAACACTTAAGATGAGATCTAACTTTTTAACCAGTGTGTAAGTGTAAAATACAGTTCAGTTAACTATAAAAGCACAGTGTTGTATAGCAGGTCTCTAAGGCAGAGTCAACTTACATAACTGAAACATTGTACATGTTTTACAGCAATTTCCCATCTCCCCCTCCCCAGCCTCTGGCAAGCACCATTCTACTATATTCTTCTATGAGTTTGACTATTTTAGATAACTCATGTAAGTGGAATCATGCAATATTTGCGCTTCTATGACTGGCTTATTTCACTTAGCATAGTGTCTCAAGGTTCCTCCATGCTGTTGCATACGGCAGAATTCCCCCTTTTTTTTAACTTAAATAACATTCCATTGTATGTACATGCTACGTTTTCTTTATCCAGTCATCTGTCAGTGGATATTTATGTTGTTTTCATATCTTGCTATTATGAATAATGCTGCAATGAACCTGAGTCCAAATATCTCTTCCAGATTTTCATTTAAGTTCTTTTGGATAAGTACCCCATCGTGGGAATACTACAACACATTGTAGCTCTATTTTTAACTTTTTGAGGAACTTTCATACTATTTATCATTCTTAATTAAATAGTTCCACTCCAGTTTATAGATGCTACTGCTGATAAGAGATTGGAAAAACTTGGATGTTTATTGGTGATATTCATGTTAAAGTGATAAAATATGGAGATATTGGAGAAAATGACAAAAGTACTATCTGCAGTGTGGAACAAGCAATCATATATACTTCAGCAGTTATCAGAAGAAATGTCTTTCACTGTATTGTTAAATAAAGTCAGGGATTACTATTATAGTATAGAATAATATCCAACTGAAATTATTCATGCTTAGGCCATAGGTGGTAAAAATTAGAAAAATGAACTTATATTAGTAGAAAAATAAAAGTGCTGTACTTCTTAACTTCATGATACAAAATAAACTCAAACTCACCTAAGGACTAAAAAGATGAAGATATTTACTAAGAGATATGTTTTTAACAAGCGAGTAAAAATATGTCACTTGGCAATAATGCATTTGTTAAATACATGATTAGTGATCAGCATACAACATTCTAGGTACTTCCATCTAAATATGCATAAATGTAAGAACCAGATGGATTGTGCTAATGTCAGGATTGCAAAACATTATCTCAAGCAGACACACTCTAAAATACCTAGATTAATCATTAATAGCCTTGGTGTTCATCAAAATAACCTTAATCCTTATAAATTACGTTGTATTAATGCACATGAAATATGGATTTACGAAGAAAAAAATCTTTGTAATTATTGCCTTTATTGCTGTTCTGTATCTAGGAGTCACTTTATTTATTTATTTATTTATTATTTTTTTTTGCAGTACGCGGGCGTCTCACTGTTGTGGCCTCTCCTGTTGCGGAGCACAGGCTCTGGACGCACAGGCTCAGCGGCCATGGCTCATAGGCCTAGCCACTCCGCGGCATGTGGGATCTTCCTGGACTGGGGCACGAACCCGTGTCCCCTGCATCGGCAGGCAGACTCTCAACCACTGCACCACCAGGGAAGCCCTAGGAGTCATTTTAAAGGGAGGAATTTAACACTTGCCAGGTCCTTAAAACAAGCACACTTCAAATCAGAATATACTTGTTGTTTATTTTAATTCCTGACACTTTTCTCTGTGGCACAACTTACCTCTAAGAGTATGCTTTTGGCATCTTTGCCTCACAAAGCCCAAAATTCTTCTTTATTCTAAGTGACAATTTTTTGTTTTGCAGATGAGGCAATTCCCGTAATATTCAGTGACAGTAAGGCATACCACCCTGCTTCTAGATCTTCTAATTCCAGTTTTTCCTATTTTTACACAATGCATTTTCATTTTTTTAATTGAACCATCACGTGCACAAAGTTCACAATTTTAAGCCCATAGATTTATGAATTATCACTGACTGAAATACACTCATGTAAACACCACCAAAGGTGAGAAATACACCAACACTCAAGAAGATAGACAAGCCTCCTCCTAAGCATATGTCTCTTTTCTGCCCCAAAGAAAACACTCTCCTGATTCTTAACACAATATATGTTTTACTTATCTTTGAACTTTATTAAGTGAAATTATAATGTACATATTGTTTAAAGTCTGCACATCTTACTCATTATTTTCATCATAGTTTAGTATTACATTGTATGACTATAACATGATTAAACTTGCTATGACCATTCTCGTACATGTCTGTTGGTCACAGGTGCACCATTTCTACTCAAATTTAATAGATAATGCTAAAGTTTTTCCCAGTAGTGAATAAAAATTCCTGTTGCTCCACATATTCACTGCTACATACTTTTAGTCTTTTAAACTTTAACGATTCTGATCATCATGTAATGGTATGTCTTTATGGTTTTAATTTTCATTTACTTGACAACTAATAAAATAGAGGAAGTTTTCACATCACATTTATTTTATGACTCGGTATCCTTGTTACATATTCATATATATGCAGTATCCTTATTTATACATAAAATATTACATACATAAACACCTATATCTATATAGGTATATCAGGAAAAAAAGCAAAAACAACAAAAATACATCAAACCAAGTTGACACTTAAATATTTCCCATTGAAGACTTTATTTATGGAATGGAATAAAGAAAAAAAAAGTTATTTTGAAAACATATTTATATCTACAGATAGAAGTAGGGAAACAAAATATTTTAATCAATGAATAATTTCCAAGGATTTTAAAAATATTGAATGTAATCCCCTCATCTACAAGCACTCTGGAAAGTGGTCAGTGATCTCAGGCTATGAAGATGAGCCATTCCAGATAGCACTAATGCAGTAGATCTTCAATCTGATTAGCTCCATCAATGAACCAGAACATCCACTGATGCTAGAAGAACTGAATTTTGAAAAGAAAATCCAGGTTCAAGTGAGTAACCCCGAGGGCACAGTGGCTGCGGCCTTCATACCCACTGCTCTGCACTGCAGCATAGACACCCTTATTGGCCAGTCCACCAAAGTCAAACTTCAGCCATCCATTCCTCAGCATTTCAGGATGGACGTGCACAGTACACCAGAGCATGCAAAGAACAAGCCACTTGGGGATAAGGAGCAGCTAGCAGCTGCCCTGGAGAACCCACCAGCTGGGGGCTGTGGCCTGTAGGACGTCTCCTGAGCCTGGCTTTTAACCCCCAGCTCCACCCAGGGCTCATGGCCTTGTTTTCTTGAATCACTGACAATGAGAAAATAATATTTTGTATTTTGTAATAAACCCTTAATTTATATTTAAAAAAATTTGAGGGCTTCCCTGGTGGTTCAGTGGTTAAGAATCTGCTTCCAGTTCAGGGGACATGGGTTTGAGCCCTGGTCCAGGAAGATCCCACATGTCACAGAGCAACTAAGCCTGTGTGCCACAACTACTGAGCCTGTGCTCTAGAGCCCGCAAGCCACAACTCCTGAAGCCCGTGTTCCTAGAGCCCATGCTCTGCACACAACAAGAGAAGCTATTGCAATGAGAAAACTGTGCACCGCAACAAAGAGTAGCAGCTGCTAGCCACAACTAGAGAAAGCCTGCACACAGCAACGAAGACTGACGCAGCCAAAAATAAATAGATAAAATAAATTTAAAAAAAATTGAAGTTTCGTAACAAGACTTCTTTTAGGTTATTGTCCCTAATGCTACTGCTTTGCAAGAGTTCTCTTTTATTCTGGATACAAACTCATCACCAGTTATTTATGGAAAATGGTTAGTCTTTTAAATAAATTATTCTAGGTCAATTAGATATCCATATGGAAAAAATAAAATTTGACTCATAAATCATGATATACAGAAATAACAAAGTCAGAAATATTGAAAATCAAAATGTAAATAAATGTGGAAAATAAAACAACATGCTTTTAAAAAAATAATCATAGTATAAACACCCTGGGTTTGTAAAAGTGAAAGATTTATTAAACAAAGCATTAACAAATTTAAAATTTGGACATTAAAAGTATAAATTTCTGTTAATTAAAATTCACAAAGACACTCATATTTTCTTCCTCTGACAAAAGCAACTGGTAGAAATGAGTATAACCAATGCACAGATCTTGGTTTCTAATATCATTCTTCAATAAAAGGAAACATAATTCTTTGGAGAAATAGCTAATTCTAGGCTGAGACAGGGAACATAAAAGATAAGTCTGGGGCATCTTTTAGTGCCAGAAAATAAAAAGGCACTCAGACAAACAAACAAAGACACACAACCAATAGACTATGTCAAAAGGGCACAGGAGCAAATTGAAAGATTTCTCAGTGACCAAAGCTGTAACAATGTAAGCAACAAAATAACTAATGCATTGGATGGTCACCCAAAGTTTAAAATTAATATCCATGAGTCCATGGATATTACATAAATAAATGATAAAAAAACATAAATAACTAAATGGGGGTATGTTAGTTTATTCAGGCTGCTATAAAAAAGTACCATAAACTGGGTGCCTTGTAAGTAACAAACATTTATTCTTATAGTTCTGGAGGCTGGGAAGTCCAGGATGATGAGGCCAGCAGATTCAGTGTTTGGTTAGGACTTCCTCGTTTACAGACAGCTGTCTTTTCATTGTGTCCTCACGTGGCAGAAGGGGCTAGGGAGCTCTGGGGCCTCTATCATAAGACACTAATCCCATTCATGAGAGCTCTACTCGACCTAAGAACTTCTTAAAGGTACCGCCTTCTATTACCACCACATTGAGCATTAAGATTTCAACACGAATTTTGAGGAGACACAAACATTCATATTATAGCATGGTGGCAGACAAGATAGATTTGTCGAGAAGAATTCCAAAACATTTTTATAGATAATCTGCTCCCAAGGATTTTGAACACAATTCCATGCTCTTTGAATGTGTGCTGCTCATAGTGACTTTCTTCCAAAGAGTACAGTATGGAAAGACAGGAAAAAGAATGATTCTACAATGGAGAAACACTGCCTCAGCCAGATGATAAGTGTCAACATCAACAGGATAAATCATGTTGATAGTATATACTCTTGATATAATGCCATAAAAATGGGACTTTACATCTATAGTCTTCCTCCAAAGAATACATACCCCAGACACAAGCTAAACTCAGAGAAATCTCGATTGAGGGACATGTTACAAAATACTGACCAGTACTCCTTAAAACTGACAAAGTCATCAAAAGCAAGGTCTGGGCTTCCCTGGTGGCGCAGTGGTTGAGAGTCCGCCTGCCGATGCAGGGGATGTGGGTTCGTGCCCCGGGCCGGGAAGATCCCACATGCCGCGGAGCAGCTAGGCCCGTGAGCCAAATCCGCTGAGCCTGTGCGTCTGGAGCCTGTGCTCCACAACGGGAGAGGCCACAACAGTGAGAGGCCTGCGTACTGCAAAAAAAAAAAAAAAAAAAGCAAGGTCTAAGAAACATCATGGTCAAGAGAAGCCTAAGCAAACATGACAGCTAACTGCACCATGGTATCCTGGATGAGATCCTGGAACAGGAAAAGGACATTAGGTAAAAACTAAGAAAATAGGAATAAAGCATCAAGTTTGATTAATGACACTATATCAACATCAATTCATTAGTTGTGACAAATGCACCATACTAATGTAAGATACTAACAATAGGGAAAACAACATGGGGTGTATAGAAACTCTCTTTGCAACTTTTCTATATTTCTATAACTATTCTAAAATAAAAAGCTTATTACAAATATACCAAGTAAAATGTCCAGTCATTGAATATAAGGTATCTTAATATACACATAAACAATAAAGGCCTTGTATTCATAATATATTGGATAATGTAAATAATTTTTAAAGTACGCTTTTTGATGTATAAAGTTTAAGATAAAGTTTAGATTTATTTTAGGATATAGTTTGATTAGTTTTGACCAAGGTATGTAATAATTTAACAAATACCACAAAAAAGATTAGAAATATTTTAATCACTCTCATGTCCCTTGTAAACAATTCCATTTGCCAGCCCAATTATTCCATTAATCTTCTTTGTTGTTTTTTTCTGTTTTATCTTTCATTAGTATCTACCCTTATCTTTATTAATTTCTTCCTTCTGCTTACTTTGAATTTAATTTACTCACCTTTTCTAGTTTCCTAAGGTAGAAGCTTATATAATTAATTTTAATTCTTTCTTTTTTAATATAAACACTACTAAAAATTTCCCTGTAAGGCATGCTTTAGCTGAATACCACAGATTTAATAAGGTGTGTTTTCATTTTCATGTAGTTCAAAATATTTTCTAATTTTCTTTGTGATTTTTTTCTCCAAAATATGTCTTATTTTAAAAGATGGTGTTTAATTTTAAAATGTATTTCAGTTTTGCCAGTCATCTTTCTGCTATTGATTTAGACTTTGATTTACTGTGGTCAGAGAATATAATTTAATAGTTTTAATTCTTTTAAATGTAATAAGACTTACTGTTATGGCCTAGAATATGATTTATTTTAGTGAATATTCCATGTGTATTAGAGGAAAGCATACATCCTCTGATGGGCAGCTACAGTGTTCTAAAACATTAATTATGTCAAGTTGCTTGCTGGTGTGTTCAAGTGTATTATGTGCTTATTGATTTTTAATCTACTTGTTCTTTCAATTACTGAGAGAGGAATGATGAGATTCTGTACTATAATTGTGGATTTTTCTATTTCTCCTTTCAAATGATATCAGTTTTTGTATATATTTTGATATTTTCATATAGTTTGAAGCACTGTTTCTAGGGTTATACACATTTAGGATTGCTATATTCTCTTGATGCATTGGTCTGTGTATTAACATGAAGTAGTCCTCTTTTTCCCCAGTAATAGTCATCATTCCAAAGTCTAACTTATTAGCATAGTCCCTCAAGATTTCTTTTGATTAGTGTTTTTATTGCATATTTTTTATTATTTATATTTAATGTGTTTTATCTTTGTGCTGAGTCAGTTTTTTGTGGACAGCATAAAAGGTGATGAATTGTTAATATAAAAGACATGCCTCCTAATTAAAATCCAGAAAGTTCAGATATATGAAGAATGGAATGAAATCTATTTAAAATATTGCCATTGTGGATGAAAAATTGTTTCTTCTATTTCCTTTCAGACTTTATGAATATCTTCCCCAGAATTTGTTCTTCCCCTAGGCTTTTCAAACTCCTAAAGCACTTGGCCTTTTACTCTGTTCCTCTAACAAGAATCCTAGGAATCATCTTTGGATCTTGCTGCTCCTCCTTCATCTTCTTCTTCCCAGGCAGGGGATATCTTCTCAAACTGCATGGGTTCTCTTTTTTTTTTTTTTTTTGAATATGAATTTATGCATTTATTTATTTTATTAAAACTTTTTTTAACATCTTTATTGGAGTATAATTGCTTTAAAATGGTGTGTTAGTTTCTGTTTTAAAACAAAGTGAATCAGCTATACATATACATATATCCTCATATCTCTTCTCTCTTGCCTCTCCCTCCCACCCTCCATATCCCACCCCTCCAGGTGGACACAAAGCACCAAGATGATCTTCCTGTGCTATGCGGCTGCTTCCCACTAGCTATCTATTTTACATTTGGTAGTGTATATATGGCCATGCCACTCTCTCACTTTGTCCCAGCTTACCCTTCTCCCTCCCCATGCCCTCAAGTCCATTCCCTACATCTGCATCTTTATTCCTGTCCTGCCCCTAGGTTCTTCAGAACCAATTTTTTTTTAATTCCATGTATATGTGTTAGTGTACAGTATTTGTTTTTCTCTTTTCCACTTACTTCACTCTGTACAACAGTCTCTAGGTCCATCCACCTCACTACAAATAACTCAATTTTGTTTCTTTTTATGGCTGAGTAATATTCCTTTGTATATATGTACCACATCTTTATCCATTCATCTGTTGATGGGCACGTAGCTTGCTTCCATGTCCTGGATATTGTAAACAGAGCTGCAATAAACATTGTGGTACATGAGTCTTTTTGAATTATGGTTTTCTCAGGTTATATGCCCAGTAGTGGGATTGCTGGGCCATATGGTAGTTCTATTTTTAGTTTATTAAGGAACCTCCATACTGTTCTCCACAGTGGCTCTATCTATTTACATTCCCACCAACAGTGCAATGGGGTTCCCTTTTCTCCACACCCTCTCCAGCATTTATTGTTTGCAGATTTTTTGATGGTGCCCATTCTAACTGTTGTGAGGTGATACCTCACTGTACTTTTGTTTTGCATTTCTCTAATGATTAGTGATGTTGAGCATCCTTTCATGTGTTTGTTGGCCATCTGTATATCTTCTTTGGAGAAATGTCTTTTAAGGGTCTTCTGCCCATTTTTGGATTGGGTTGTTTGGTTTTTTGATATTGAGCTGCATAAGTTGCTTGTTAACTTTTTTTTGTAAACTAAGATTAATCATTTGTCATTTACTTCTTTGCAAATATTTTCTCCCATTCTGAGGGTTGTCTTTTCATCTTGTTTATGGTTTCCTTTGCTGTGCAAAAGCTTTTAAGCTTCATTAGGTCCCATTTGTTTATTTTTCTTTTTATTTCCCTTACTGTAGGAGGTGAGTCAAAAAGGATCTTGCTGTGATTTATGTCATAGAGTGTTCTGCCTATGTTTCCCTCTAAGAGTTTGACAGTGTTTGGCCTTACCTTTAGGTCTTTAATCCATTTGGAGTTTATTTTTGTGTATGGTATTAGGGAGTGTTCTAATTTCATTCTTTTACATGTAGCTGTCCAGTTTTCACAGCACCACTTATTGAAGAGGCTGTCTTTCCTCCATTGTATATCCTTGCCTCCTTTGTTATATATTAGTTGACGATAGGTGTGTGGGTTTATCTTGGGGCATTCTATCCTGTTCTACTGATCTATATTTCTGTTTTTGTGCCAGTACCATACTGTCTTGATTACTGTAGCTTGGTAGTATAGTCTGAAGTCAGGGAGCCTGATTCCTCCAGTTCCATTTTTCATTCTCAAGATTACTTTGGCTATTAGGGGTCTTTTGTGTTTCCATACAAATTGTGCAATTTTTTGTTCTAGTTCTGTGAAAAATGCCTTTGGTAGTTTGACAGGGCTTGCACTGAATCTGTAGATTGCTTTGGGTAGTATAGTCCTTTACACAATGTTGATTCTTCCAGTCCAAGAACATGGTATATCTCTCCATCTATTTGTATCATCTTTAATTTCTTTCATCAGTGTCTTACAGTTTTCTGCATACAGGTCTTTTGTCTCCTTAGGCAGGTTTATTCCTAGGTATTTTATTATTTTTGTTGCAATGGTAAATGGGAGTATTTCCTTAATTTCTCTTTCAGATTTTTCATCATTAGTGTATAGGAAAGCAAGAGATTTCTGTGCATTAATTTTATATCCTCCTACTTTACCAAATTTATTGATTAGCTCTTGTAGTTTTCTGGTAGCATGTTTAGGATTCTCTCTATATAGTATCATGTCATCTGCAAACAGTGAAGTTTTACCTAGTCTTTTCTAAGGTAGATTCCTTTTATTTCTTTTTCTTCTCTGATTGCTGTGGCTGAAACTTCCAAAACTATGTTGAATAAGAGTGGTGAGAGTGGGCAACCTTGTGTTGTCCCTGGTCTTAGTGAAAATGGTTTCAGTTTTTCAACATTGAGAAAAATGATAGCTGTGTGTTTGTCAAATATGATCTTTATTATGTTGAGGTAAGTTCCCTCTATGCCTACTTTCCAGAGGATGTCATGTAAATGGGTGTTGAATTTTGTCAAAAGCTTTTTCTGCATCTATTGATATGATCATATGGTTTTTCTCCTTCAACTTGTTAATATGGGTTATCACATTGATTGATTTGCATATATTGAAGAATCCTTGCATTCAGGTGGGATAGACCCCACTTGATCATGGTGTATGATCCTTTAATGTGCTGTTGGATTCTGTTTGCTAGTATTTTTTTTGAGGATTTTTGCATCTATGTTCATCAGAGATATTGCCCTGTAGTTTTCTTTTTTTGTGACGTCTTTGTCTGATTTTGGTATCAGGGTGATGGTGGCCTCGTAGAATGAGTTTTGGAGTGTTTCTCCCCCTGCTGTATTTTGGAAGAGTTTGAGAAGGATAGGTGTCAGCTCTTCTCTAAATGTTTGATAGAATTCGCCTGTGAATCCGTCTGGTCCTGGGCTTTTGTTTGTTGGACGATTTCTAATCACAGTTTCAATTTCTGTGCTTGTGATTGGTCTGTATATATTTTCTATTTCTTCCTGGTTTAGTCTCTGAAGGTTGTGCTTTTCCAGGAACTAGTCCATTTCTTCCAGGTTGTCCATTTTATTGGCACATAGTTGCTTGTAGTAATCTCTCATAATCCTTCGTATTTCTGCAGTGTCAATTGTTACTTCTCCTTTTTCATTTCCAATTCTGTTGAGTCTTCTCCATTTTTTCTTGATGAGTCTGGCTAATGGTTTATCATTTTTGTTTATCTTCTCAAAGAACCAGCTTTTGGTTTTATTGATTTTTGGTACTGTGTCCTTCATTTCTTTTTCATTTGTTTCTGCTCTGGTCTTTATGATTTCTTTCCTTCTGATAACTTTGGGGTGTTTTTGTTCTTCTTTCCCTAATGCTGCATGAGTTCTTATTTCAATGTTCAAATATCTAGAATTTGGCCATAGTTCAACATAGCCATTTGTAGTTCAAGCTATCATTATCTGTTGTCTAAATCATGACAATATCCTTCTAATTGGTCTTGGCACTCTCACTTCTATTTCAGGGCAGATGGAAGTTTATCTAATGATGGGAAATGGATCTGGAGAGGCAGTGGAAGATGAGTAAAACATTCGTTGTTACATCCCTAATTAATATTTAATATATTTGGGTTTTTTCAACCCTCAAAGGAAAAGAGATGTAGAATGTATTTTTTGTTGTTGTTGTTGACATGCAATATTATGTTAGTTTCAGGTGTACTACACAGTGGTTTGACATTTACCTACATTATGAAATGATCACCACAATAAACTTAGTAACCCTCTGTGCCTGTGCAAAGTTTTGATAATGTTATTGACCATATTTCTTATGTTGTGTATTATATTCCTATGTCTTAATTATTTTATAATTGAAGGTTTGTACCTCTTAATCCCCTTCACCTATTTGCTCCCTCACCACCCTCCCCTCTGGCAAACACTCATTTGTTCTCTGTATCTATGAGTCTGATTTTGATTTGTTTTGTTTGTTCATTTATTTTGTTTTTTATATTCCACATATAAGTGAAGTCATATGGTGTTTGTCTTTATCTGACTTACTTCATCCAGCATAACACCCTCTAGATCCATTCACATTGTCACAAAAGACAAGATTTTATTTTTTTATGCCTGTGTAGATATACCACATCTTCTTTATTTTCTCATCTATTGATAGACACTGAGGTTTATTCTATATCTTGACTATTGTAAATAATGCTGCAGTGAACGTTGGATTACATATATCTTTTCAAATCACTGTGTTGTTTTCTTTGGGTAAATATCCAAAGTGGAATTATTGGACCACATAGAAGTTCTCTTTTTAATTTTCTGAGGAAACTTCATACTGTTTTCCATAGTGGATGCAACAATTTATCATCCTACCAACAGTGCATGAGGGTTCCCTTTTATCCACATCCTCACCAACACTTTATATTTGTTGTCTTTTTGATAATAGCCATTCTGACAAGTGTGAGATGGTTTTGATTTGCATTTCCCTGATGATTAGTGACTCTGAGCATCTTTTCATGTGTGTGAGATGCAGAATATTTTTGTGAAATCAACCTTTGGCTTGAGTCAGAAATAAGAGGGAACCTTCATAAGATACTAGGTTCTATACTGGATTTGTTAACATAAACTGTTTTTGTTTTCTTTTTTTAACCCATAGTTTAGTATAATACTAGCTGTGCAACTTAAACTTCATTTGTCTTATCTCTTTGATTATTACACAGTTCTAGAGAAAGGAATTGTTGGTCTTATTTTTATATCAGGTATCTAAGGTTTGGAGGGGTTAAACAAATAAGTGATAGAGTTACAATCAGAACTATATTTTAAAAATATGTATGATTTCCCTTACACCATCTTGCCTTGCTAGTGGCAGGACATCTGTGCAGTAACTCAGGTTTAAAATAATGAGGAGGCTAATTGCTGGCTATGGGAATGGGAACTTTCTGTAATTAGCAGATCAAGTTGAAGGGAGAATCTATAGAACTTGATGAAAGTATACAACAGATAATGAATTTAGAAGGCAAGACTGATGGTGGAGTTTGAGGGCTGACCCTGGGAGACTTGTGCCTAGTTTATTGTACAGGCACCTGGGATTATACATCATTATTCCAGGTTATTTAGTTACATTATTGATTTGAGGAGTCTGTGCAATTTCTCTCCTAGTTATAATTCAACTGCTGCTGATTCTATGTTTAAAAATACCTACTGCACTCCCTAATCCAGTGAAAGATGAGAAATACATTGATATATTTGCCAGATTTTTGTTGTTGTTACTTCTGTTGTTATTTTCATTTTTCTTCACAAACTCCAGCTGTCCCTCAGTCCCTCTGTTTCTACTGCATTCACCATATACTGTTCAGCATGAAGCTTACAGAAGCACAGTCATGCAACTCTGCATGTGCAAATTTGACACATTTGGCACCAGTAGACATTTGGAAAATTCACCAAGAGGTCTCTTCAGCTGTTAGGGGATGGGAAAAAAAAACAAGTAGTGGACAACATAAACCCTTAATATTGTTATTATTATTTTTTCAAAACCAAATGCCTTCCAGTATGTGTCCTAGAGGACCAAATTAAAGCCAAGTTTGAAATAAAAATAAAATAACTTGTTTTGGGTTCTCCAAATACACTAAAGCACTAGAAATTCTCTTAGCTGCCTGCAAAGGAAAGCCATTCTTCTTAATGGTCATATAATTAAAATTGGGAAAATACATTTTTACAGAGCTCTTTGTAAGTAAAAATTACCTGTGGGGAAACAATATGAGGTATTTCCATCAGAAATGTTTTTTCCCTCAAATAAAGTTCATTCTCTCTTTCAATGCCTTCATCAACCAGCATCAATAAGCATTTGTCCCAACCACGTATGAAAAGATGAGAACACTCTAGGCAGTTAAAAAGTAAAACTTTAAATTTCTCATCCCTTTTAATTTTAATTACATTTATATTAAATTTAATGAAATTTAATTTTAATTAATTAAATTTTAATTAATTTTAATTAACCACAGATCATTTTAGTGTGTGTATTCATCCTTTCATACGTTGTGGCTAACCTTTAAAAGTGTATGGAAATTAAGAAATGCAAAGCTACAACTCCTTCAGCAATCAAGAAACTTCATTCATTTATTCATTTATTTTGTTTCTAGTGTCCATATATATGAATCAAAAAGGTTGAGAGAACACTAGGCATTTTGATTGATCTGACATTCTAGGAAATACTTTGGAATTGGCACTTGGCCCCTTATGGCTGAACTGAAATTTTGTTAAGAGAATAACGAAAATCTACCAAGATTGCCTTATTATAATTTGAGTAACCTTTATAATAAAATATATATATATAGATCATTGTGTATCACCATTTCTTCATATTGATAAAATTTTCAATAACCAGCCACAAAAACATAATTTGAGATCCTCTTGGAATTTACTGCATTGGAAATGGTGTATTAAAGGAAAAGGGTGCTTCACTTATTGGAAACACCATGGACCAGGTACTTTTGCTTATATTATTTTATTAAATCCTACACTGGTGTGCAGAAGGTAAAATCATTAACTGTGTTTTCTATAACAGAGACTCATTATACCATGTACTTAGTATATATTAAATATCCTAAGTGACTTACATATATTATTTATTTATAGCATGCTTAATTATCATAGGAGGAAGATACCATTATAATCTCCATTTTATAAATGAGGACACCCAGGCACAGAGGGATTATGCAAATTACCCAAAGTCATACATCTAGTAAATGGTAGAGATGGAATTTGAAACCAGGGAATCTTGATCAGCATTCCAATATTTAGTCACAAAGTGATAACACTTAGGTCACTCCTGCTTTAGTCAATCAAAGTTACCAAAAATGCAATAGAGGCATTTTAAAAACGCCAAGATAATATCACCTAGTGGTTCTATTCAAATGTATACTAGGGAACCACAGTATTGTTAATACAGAACTGTAGGGAGCTGTAGCATCGTCTAATGCTGGAAGAGCTGTGACACCAAATACTTCAGGATAACTTCTCTACTTCTTAATGTAATCTAAACCTAGCATGTAATCAAGATACAATACAAAAAAAAAACCAAAAAAAAAACAAAAAAAAAACCTAGGGGGTGTGGAGATAATTGTGGACTCCAAGAGGACTCAAACCAAGGAGCACTTCCCAGAACTTCTGCTGCCAGTGTCCTTGTCCCTGTGGTGAGCCACAGCCACTCCCCCGCTTCTGCAGGAGACCTAAAACACTAGCAGGGCTGGAAACAGGAGAGTTACCATTTGTGTTGAATGGAAACAGTTCCCATCCAAGACGTGCAGTTGTGCAGAAAACCAGCAGAGGGCAGCATGAGGTCGTCCATGTCTATTGTCTTCTAGTACCAGTCTTCTCAGGCAAGTTGTGAATGGGTAACAGGCTTCCCTAAACACAAGATCATAATATGAACATTCCCAAATGAAAAGATGGGTTCAGGAAATTTACAGAAGCCTCTAAGATAGCCTCATCCATCAGAGGGCAGACAGCAGAAGCAAGAAGAACTACAATCCTGCAGCCTGTGGAAAAAAAACCACATTCTAAGAAAGATAGACAAGATGAAAAGGGAGAGGGCTATGGACCAGATGAAGAAAGAAGCTAAAACCCCAGAAAAACAACTAAATGAAGTGGAGATAGGCAACCTTCCAGAAAAAGAATTCAGAAAATTGATAGTGAAGATGATCCAGGACTTTGGAAAAAGAATGGAGGCAAAGATCAAGAAGATTCAAGAAATGTTTAACAAAGACCTAGAAGAATGAAAGAACAAACAAACAGAGATGAACAATACAACAACCGAAATGAAAAATACACTAGAAGGAATCAATAGCAGAATAACTGATGAGAAGAACGGATAAGTGACCTGGAAGACAGAATGGTGGAATTCACTCCTGCGGAACAGAATAAAGAAAAAAAGAATGAAAAGAAATGAAGACAGCCTAAGAGACCTCTGGGACAACATTAAACCCAACAACATTCACATTATAGGGGTCCCAGAAGGAGATGAGAGAGAGGAAGGACCTGAGAAAACATTTGAAGAGATTATAGTCTAAAACTTCCTTAACATGGGAAAGGAAATAGCCACCCAAGTCCAGGAAGTGCAGAGAGTCCCATATAGGATAAAACCAAGGAGAAACATGCTGAGACACATACTAATCAAACTGGCAAAACTTAAAGACAAAGAAAAATCATTGAAAGCAGCAAGGGAAAAACAACAAACAATATACAAGGGAACTCCCATACGATTAACAGCTGATTTCTCAGCAGAAACTCTACAAGCCAGAAAGGACAGGCATGACATATTTAAAGTGATGAAAGGGAAAAACCTACAACCAAGATTACTCTACCTGGCAAGGATCTCATGCAGATTTGATTGGGAAATCAAAAGCTTTAAAAACAAGCAAAAGCTCAGAGAACTCAGCACCACCAAACCAGCTCTACAACAAATGCTAAAGGAACTTCTCTAAGTGGGAAACACAAGAGAAGACAAGGACATCCAGAAAAAACCCAAAACAATTAAGAAAATGGTCATAGGAACATACATATAGATAATTACCTTGAACGTGAATGGATTTAATGCTCCAACCAAAAGACACAGGCTTGCTGAATGGATTCAAAAACAAGACCCAAATATATGCTGTCTACAAGAGACCCACTTCAGACCTAGGGACCCATACAGACTGAAAATGAGGGGATGGAAAAAGATATTCCATGAAAATGGAAACCAAAAGAAAGCTGGAGTAGCAGTACTTACTTCAGATAAAATAGACTTTAAAATAAAGAATGTTACAAGAGACAATGAAGGACACTACATAACGATCAAGAGATCAATCCAAGAAGAAGATATAACAATTATAAATACATATGCACCCAACATAGGAGAACCTCAATACATAAGGCAACTGCTAACAGCTCTAAAAGAGGAAATCGACAGTAACACAATAATAGTGGGGGACTTAAACACCTCAATTACACCAAAGACAGATCATCCAAGCAGAAAATTAATAAGGAAATACAAGCTTTAAATGACACAATAGACCAGATAGATTTAATTGATATTTATAGGAAATTCCATCCAAAAACAGCAGATGACACTTCTCAAGTGTGCATGGAACATTCTCCAGGATAGATCACATCTTGGGTCACAAATCAAACCTCAGTAAATTTAAGAAAATTGAAATCATATCAAGAATCTTTTCTGACCACAACACTATGAGATTAGACATCAATTATGGGGAAAAACACAAAAACATTGAGGCTAAACAATATGTTATTAAATAGCCAAGAGGTCACTGAAGAAATCAAAGAGGAAATCAAAAAATACATAGAGACAAATGACAATGAAAACAAAATGATCCAAAACCTATGGGATGCAGCAAAAGCAGTTCTAAGAGGGAAGTTTATAACTATACAAGCCTACCTCAAGAAACTAGAAAAATCTCAAATAAACAATCTAACGTTACACCTAAAGGAACTAGACAAAGAAGAACAAACAAAACCCAATGTTAGCAGAAGGAAAGAAATCATAAATATCAGAGCAGAAATAAATGAAATAGAAACAAAGAAAACAATAGCAAAGATCAATAAAACTAAAAGCTGGTTCTTTGAGAAGATAAAATTGATAAACCTTTAGCCAGACTCAACAAGAAGAAGAGGGAGAGGACTCAAATCAATAAAATTAGAAATGAAAAAGGAGAAAATACAACAGACACTGCAGAAATACACAGCATCCTGAGAGACTATTACAAGCAACTCTATGCCAATAAAATGGACAACCTGGCAGAAATGGAAAAATTCTTAGAAAGGTATAACCTTCCAAGACAGAACCAGGAAGAGACAGAAAATATGAACAGACAAATCACAAGTAATGAAATTGAAACTGTGATTAAAAATCTTCCAATAGAAGAAGTCCAGGACCAGATGGCTTCACAGGTGAATTCGCTCCCTAACACCATACACAAAAATAAACTCAAAATGGATTAGAGACCTAAATGTAAGACCAGACACTATAAAACTCTTAGGGGAAAACATAGGAAGAACACTCTTTGACATAAATCACAGCAAGCTCTTTTGTGATCCACCTCCTAGAGTAATGGAAATAAAAACAAAAATAAACAAATGGGACCTAATGAAACTTAAAAGCCTTTGCACAGCAAAGGACACTACAAACAAGATGAAAAGACAACCCTCAGAATGGGAGAAAATATTTGCAAATGAATCAACAAAGGATTAATCTCCAAAATATATAAACAGCTCATGCAGCTCAATATTAAAAAAAAAAAAAAAACAACCCAATCCCAAAATGGGCAGAAGACTTAGATAGACATTTCTCCAAATAAGACATACAGATGGCCAAGAAGCACATGAAAAGCTGTTCAACATCACTAATTATTAGAGCAATGCAAATCAAAACTTCAGTGATATATCACCTCATACTAGTCAGAATGGGCATCATCAGAAAATCCAGAAACAACAAGTACTGGAGAGGGTGTGGAGAAAAGGGAACCCTCTGGCACTGTTGGTGGGAATATAAATTGATATAACCACTATTGTGAACAGTATGGAGTTTCCTTAGAAAACAAAAAATAGAATTACCATATGACCCAGCAATCCCACTACTGGGCATATACCCAGAGAAAACCATAATTAAAAAAGACAAAAGCACCCCAATGTTCACTGCAGCAATATTTACAATAGTCAGGATATGGAAGCAACCTCAATGCTCATCAACAGATGAATGGATGAAGAAGATGCAGTATATATATACAATGGAATATTACTCAGCCATAAAAAGGAATGAAATTGAGTCATTTGTAGAGACATGGATGGATCTAGAGACTGTCATACAGAGTGAAGTAAGTCAGAAAGAGAAAAACAAATATTGTATATTAACGCATATATGTGGAACCTAGAAAAATGGTACAGATGAACCAGTTTGCAGGGCAGAAATTGAGACACAGATGTAGACAACAAATGTATGGACACCACAGGGGGAAAGTGGCCAGGGGTGGTGGTGGTGGTGTGATTAATTGGGAAATTGGGATTTACATATATACACTAATATGTATAAAATGGATAACTAATGAGAACCTGCTGTATAAAAAAATAAGTAAAATAAAATTCAAAGATTAAAAAAAAAATAAAAAACAAGGGGAATTCTCTGACAGTCCAGTGGTTAGGATTCCATGCTTTCATTGCTTAGGGTGCACATTCAGTCTTGGGTCTGGGAACTAAGATCCCACCAGAGGTGTGTCATGGACAAAAAAATAAAAATATAAAAATAAAATTGGGCCTTCCTTGGCAGCACAGTGGTTAAAAATCAGCCTTCCAACACAGGTGACACGGATTCTAGCACTGGTCCAGGAAGATCCTATGTGCCATGGAGCAACTAAGCCTGTGTGCCACAACTACTGAGCCTGTGCTCTAGAGCCTGAGAGCCACAACTACTGAAGCCCATGCGCCTAGAGCCTGTGCTCCGCAACAAGAGAATCCACTGAAATGAGAAGCCCGTGCAGAGCATGAAGACCCAACACAGCCATAAATAAATAAATAAATAAATAAATAAATAAATAAATAAATAAATAAATAAATTTATTAAAAATATATAAATGAATAAAAAATAAAAATTAAAGGAGAAAAAGAATGCTTTGAATAAGTTTGGAAGCAACTAAGAAAGAACAAAAAGAAGAAAACCTTGCAGAAAGGGCCCAAATTGAGAATTTAAGTATAAGATCCTTTAGTGAATATCAAGGAGAGCAAGTCTTTAAGATTAAAAATATTTGTAAAAATATTTGCATGTGTTTTCATTTTTTTTTTTTAACTAAACTCTAGGGACAGTTTAGATCAGGAGTAGAGGGATTCAAACAAAAAAAATGCAGTAATGCAGTAGTTTGTGAAAGATGAATTTGTCTCCCTTTATTTCTAATGAGGTCAGAGTCTTACCTTAAGACCTACTTTACCT
The DNA here is from genome assembly GCF_964341445.2 of Mesoplodon mirus. NCBI lineage: Eukaryota > Metazoa > Chordata > Mammalia > Artiodactyla > Ziphiidae > Mesoplodon > Mesoplodon mirus. Next base: position 21,021,245 of record NC_138983.1, read on the forward strand.
AAAGTGAGTCTTTGAATTTGACTTACTTTATTTAGTTTTTAAATAGCAAAAATAAAAAGATGTTTAACATCATTAGTCATTAGGAAAATGCAAATTAATATCACAATAAAATACCACTTTACCTTCATGGCTAAAATTGAAAAGAATATCCATATCATGAATTGTCAAGGATGTGGAAAAATTGGAACTATTATATACTGCAGGTGGGGATTTCAAATTATATCACCACTTTGGAAAACTGTTTGGCAGTTTCTTAAAATGTTACAACATACAGAGGTCATATTGCTGGGTGTTTCATGACAAATTTGCCCCAATGGTATTCAATCTTATAAATCTGATACTTGACATGTTATTACTTTTGTATTACTCTTGTGAAACTCCTGAAGCCACCATTTGCTTTAGAAATTAAACATCTCTATTATTTTTTTAAGACTTGGGCATCCATTTCTTAAACATCTTAGTTTTTTCTGCCTGTAAAAATACATAATTATTCTTCAAAAGCCAATTTGAATATTCCTTCTCTGTGAAGCCTTCCCTGATCTATTCTACATGGTATTAGTTTACTCAGACTGTTAAAACAAATGACCACAAACTTGTTGTCTTACAACAAGAGAAATGTATTATCTCACAGTTCTGGAAGCTATACCTCTGAAATCAAGGTGTTGGCAGGGACCTGTCCTTTGTGAAGGTTTTAAAGACTCCCTCTTTGCCTCTTCCAGTTTCTGGTAGTCTCAGGCATTCCTTACTTTGGGGCAGCAGAACTCCAATCTCAACCTCTGTCTTCACATGGCTGTCTTCTCCCTATGTGTGTCTCTTTCTCTGTAACCAAATTTTCTTCTTAAAAGAACGCCAGTCATACTGAAATTAGAGTCACTTTAACCAGTTTAACTTTATCTTAACTAATTAAATCTGCAAAGACCCTATTTCCAAATAAGGTCACATTCTGAGGATCTGGGTGGACATGAATTTTTAGGAGGTGCTATTCAACCCAGTAGAGTCTGCCCTCTGGCCACCAAAAATTCACATCCATCCTACGTGCAATATACATTCATTCAATCCCAATATCCCAAAAGTCTTAATCTCTTTGAGCATTAACTCTATACCAAAATCTCACATACATATCAAGTTAAAAATTTTTCAAATTTCATTATCTAAGTAATCTAAATTTAAAAAGTTAATAATAATCTAAATCATCTACAGGTGAGATTCTGGATATGATCAATCCTGGGGGAAAATTTCTCACCATCTTTGTACATGTGAAACTGGAAAAATTATCTAATTCCAAAGTACAAGTTATAGAACTGGCATGGGATAGACATTTGTATTTTGAACTGGAGAACATGAAAAGAATAATGGAGTTACTGACCCAAAGCATTTTTGGAATCCAGCAAAGTAAATTCCATTAGGTTTCACAATTTGAGAATAATTCTCTGGTTCGATCTCCCTTTGGATTTATGGAAGGTCTTTTTTTGGGTGCAAGGAGGCCTCAACAGCTCATCCTCTGTACCTACAGATCTAAGTCCATTATTTGTGCCTCTGGGTTGACCTATCTGGCTTCTGCTTCTTCCCTCAAAGTAATTTTGCTTTTGCTTGAAGGGTAGCTCATGATTGTACCTGAATAGTTTTTTCAACTTGCTTCCTGCCTATAGAATCCTAGAAGACCAACAGCCTTCCTTCATTTCATGCTGTTTCCATCCCCTTCATTTCAAGCTGACAGTGTTTCTGTTGATGAAACATTCTCAAATATCTTGTCAGGTGATGAAAAGGCTTAGTTGCTCCATTGCATGTGGGATCTTCCCAGACCAGGGCTCAAACCCGTGTCCCCTGCATTGGCAGGCAGATTCTTAACCACTGCACCACCAGGGAAGCCCTGGGCCGTTTTGTTTGAGCGTCTCTCAGAGAATTTCTGGAAAGCGAGGTAACCCTCACATGTTTTCAAGTGGGCATCTAACACCGTCGCCATTATGCAATCATTGCAGGGGTTGGCATATTGTAAATAGTAACGTGTTAAAACAAAACAAGTCACATCATATTTTAAATATAATGCAGGAAGTATTAACACAGCCATGATTTGATACTAGGATGCATTTAAAAATACAAGAACAGGGCCTCCCTGGTGGCGCAGTGGTTGAGAGTCCGCCTGCCGATGCAGGGGATACGGGTTCGTGCCCCGGTCTGGGAGGATCCCATATGCCGCGGAGCGGCTGGGCCCATGAGCCATGGCCGCTGGGCCTGCGCATCCGGAGCCTGTGCTCCGCAACGGGGGAGGCCACAACAGTGAGAGGCCCGCATACCGCAAAAAAAAAAAAAAAAAAAAAAAAAAAAAAACAAGAACAAGCTCTTCTTTAATAGACAGTTTGCACGTTTCCTTTTTCTCTTTGTATTTTCATTCCACTCCCTCCATGAATTGATGAGAACGTGAAAAAAAAAAAACTTGTCAGTTTTCCATGTATGTTGAAGGAATCCATACCATTAAGGAATCCATACCATTATACAAGAAGGTTCTTTAAAGATCATGCCTGAATAACCCATCTCTATTCCATAACCCACCACCCGTGATCTGGGTGACTGTATCCATGTGTCACGCACATAATCTCCTCAGCAAAAGTTATTAAGGCACAACCGTGGAGATGTTTCCCAAGCATTCTATCTCAATAGGGTGAAACATTTCCAAATCATGAAGTACTGGTTCATTTTTGCTTAACAGTTCTTTTCTCAATTTATCTTTTTGCTATAAACTAAATTAGCAAACAGTCCACCCATTCCAGAGCTTGGTGGGAATCTCCTTAGCTAAATAACCAAGTTCATAGCTTACAAGTTATACTTTCCACACAATACTAGAACTCGATTCAGTCAAGTTTTCTGCCACTATACCAAAGATCACTTGCCATCTAATGTCCAGTAATAAGTTTCTTCTTTCCTTCTGAGACTTCACTAGAAACATCTTTAATGTTCATATTTCTACCTGTTGATTCTGTGAATGATGATATATGTAATTCTTTAAAACCACAGAAGATTTCTCTAACTTACTGTTTATTCTTTACTCTTTCTGATCTCCCACCAGATTTGCCTCTAACATTCATATTTCTATAAACCGCCTTCTCAAGGCAATCTAAGATTTTTAAATCATGCTCCTCAAAATTTTTCCAGCCTTTCTAGCCATTACCCAATTCCTAGCTACTTCCACATTTTTAGGTGTTTGTTAAATAGCTATACAACTTCTGTTACCAAGATCTGTATTCGTTTCTGAGGGTCACTGTAGGAATTACCAAAAATTAGGAGACTTACCACAAGAGAAATTTATTCTCTCACAGTTCTGGAGGCTAGAAGATATAAGCAAGGCCAGGTTCTGTCTGAAAGCTCTAAGGAAGAAACCTTTCTTGCCTCTTCCAGTTTCCAAAGGCCTCAGGCATTCCTTGACTTGGGACAGCATAACTCCAATTTCTATATACTTCTTTAAAGGCTATCTTCTCGCTTTGTGTCTCTGTATTCAAATTTCCCCCTTCATAATCAGGGCATAAGTCACTGGATTTAGAGCCTATCCTAATCCAGTATGACCTCATCTTAACTAATTATATTTGCAGAGACTGTTTCCAAATAAGGTCACATTCTGAGTTTCCAGATGGACATGAGTTGGGGGGCAGGGAAGGGGCACTATGCAACCTAGTACAAACACTAAACAAAATCAGCTCCCCTCATCTGAATGTTCTCATAATACCCTATATCAAGTTCTACTATAGAATGAACATATTATATGATAATTGTTTGTTAAACTATCTGTCTACTCTATAGAACAATAATGATCATGAACGACAGATTTTATTTTTAATTTCTTACCTCATTGTATCCTCATTGTCTAGCATAATGACTAAGACATGATCAATAAATGATTATTTAATGACTTACAAATGAATAAGTAACCCATGGGGTGGGAAGAAATGGGCTACATTTTCTACAGAAAGAACACTCTCTTATCTGCACGAAAGTTTTTATGAATCCTTAAAAACCAAAGGAGAATTTAGTAGTAAATTAAGAATAGAGTGCTTAATTGAATAAGGCCATGAAGACGCACACACCGCCTGTCACCCTCCCTCAAGTATTATGAAAAAACCACAACTTATTAACAGATGCTAGTCGATTATATGAGAGGAGATAAGTCGTAACAAGGTAAGCATACTGGAAGATGTGCTTGGATAAACCAAAGCATAGCTTAAATAAAGCACCGAGTTTACACCTAGAAGATTTCATAGCCTATGAATACCTTGAACTAAATCTAGCCCACAACCCTCCATCATACTAGCACGAACCAATCAAATAAAATATTCACCTAACATCTAAAGTATAGGAGATAGAAATTTAAATACTAATGGAGCCATAGAGAAATTACCATAAGGGAATGATGAAAGAAACATTAAAAGTAACAAAAAGCAAAGCTTACCCCTTGTACATTTTGCATAATGATTTAACTAGCAAAATTTTTAAAAAGAGAACTTAAGTTAAACTACCCAAAACCAGATGAGCTACTTATGAACAGTTACTAGAAAAAACTCATCTATGTGGCAAAATAGTGAGAAGATTTATAAGTAGAGGTGACAAGCCTAACGGGTCTGGTGATAGCTGGTTGTCCAGGAAAAGAATTTTAGTTCAACGTTAAATAATACTAAGAACCCCTAGGCTCCGGACATGCAGGCTCAGCGTCCATGGCTCACGGGCCCAGCCGCTCCGCGGCATGTGGGATCTTTCCGGACCGGGGCACGAACCCATGTCCCCTGCATTGGCAGGTGGACTCTCAACCACTGCGCCACTAGGGAAGCCCACTTCTCTTACTTTTAATCAGTGAAATTGACCTCCCCGTGAAGAGGTGGAGATGACAAAATAAGATGAGAAGACCCTATGGAGCCTCAATTAATCAATCCAAAAAAACATAGTTAAACCACCAAGAGATAACAAAATTTCACATGGATTGACAATTTTGTTTGGGGTGACCTCAGACCACAAAAAAAACTTCTGAGTGATTAAAGCTTAGATCCACTAGTCAAAGCATAATATTACTTATTGATCCAAAATATTGATCAACGGAACAAGTTACCCTAGAGATAACAGCGCAATCCTATTCTAGAGTCCATATTGACAATAGGGTTTATAACCTCGATGCTGGATCAGGACACTCCAATGGTGTAACCGCTATTAAAGCTTCATTTGTTCAACAATTAAAGTCCTACATAATCTGAGTTCAGACCAGAGCAATCCACGTTGGTTTCTATCTATTATGTATTTCTCCCAGTATGAAAGGATAAGAGAAATAAGGCCCACTTTGAATAAATGCCTTCAAAACAATTAATGATGTAATCTCAATTTCATAAGCAAACACAAAATAACCACGTGAGACCAGGGTTTAGTTAGGGTGGCAGAGCCCGGTAATTGCATAAAACTTAAGTCTTTATACTCAGAGGTTCAAACCCTCTCCCTAACAAAATGTTTATTATCAATATCCTAATGCTCGTTATTCCTATTCTTTTAGCCGTAGCATTTTTAACATTAGTAGAGCAAAAACTCTGAAAAGGACCAAATATTGTAGGACCACATGGTCTACTTCAACCCATTTCCAATGAAATCAAACTATTCATTAAAGAACCACTACGACCAGCTACATCCTCCACCTCCATATTTGTTATTGCACCAATCCTAGCTTTGACTCTAGCCCTAACAATATGAATCCCTCTACCCATGCCATATCTGCTTATTAATATAAACCTAGGGGTATTATTCACACTAGCCATATCATGTTTAGCCATACACTCTATCTTATGATCTGGATGAGCCTCCAATTCAAAATATGCACTAATCGGAGCCCTATGAACAGGAGCACAAACAGTCTCATACGAAGTAACACTAGCAATTATTCTCTTATCTGTGCTCTTAATAAATGGGTCTTTCATCCTATTGACCCTCACCACAATACAACTATGGTTGATCTTCCCATCATGGCCACTAGCCAAGATATGCTTTATTTCTACCCTGGCAGAAACTAACCCAGCCCCATTTGACCTGACAGAAGGACAATCCGAACTCTTATCCATCTTTAATGTAGAATACGTAGCAGGCCCTTTTGGTATATTTTTCCTAGCAGAATATGCTAACATCATTATAATAAATTGTTCACAACAATCCTGTTCCTAGGAGCATTTCACAACCCACAGACACCAGAGCTGTATACAGTCAACTTTACCATCAAAACACTATTATTAACAATATCCTTCCTATGAATTCGAGCATCCTACCCTCGATTCCGGTATGACCAGTTAAAACACTTACTCTGAAAAAATGTCCTGCCGTTAACACTAGCCCTGTGCATATGACATGTATCACTACCCATCATAATAGCAAGCATCTCCCCACAAACATAAGAAACATGTCTGATTAAAGAGTTACTTTGATAGAATAAATAATAGAAGTTCAAGCCCTCTTATTTCTGGAATTATAGGAATCGAAGCTACCCTTGAGAATTCAAAATTCTCCATGCTACCATATTATGCCCCATTCTGTAGTAAGGTCAGCTAAATAAGCTATAGGGCCCATACCCTGAAAATGCTGGTTTATACACTTCCCGTACTAATAAACCCCATTATCTCTGTCATTATTTTAACAACTGTCATTTTAGGGACTATGAGTGTAATAACCAGCTCCCACTGATTGCTGGCCTGAATTGGATTTGAAATAAATATACTAGCCATTATCCCCATTATAATAAAAAACTTTAACCTATGAGCCATAGAAGCCTCCACTAAGTATTTCTTAATACAAGCCACTGCATCCATATTACTTATAATAGCAGTCATCATTAACTTACTATATTCCAGCCAATGAACCATTACAAAAGTATTAGCCCTAGACATAAAACTAGGACTATCCCCCTTTCACTTTTGAGTGCCCGAGGTAACACAAGGCATCCCATTAACGGCAGGCCTAATCCTGTTGACGTGACAAAAATCTGTGTCTCTATCAGTCCTTTATCAAATCTTGCCATCAATCAACCTAAGCCTAATACTATCCGTTATCCATACTGTCCATCTTACTCTGAGGGTCAGGTGGGTTAAATCAAACCAAACTCTGAAAAATCATGGCTTACTCATCAATCGCCCACATAGGATGAATAACAGCTGTCTTACTATACAACCCAACTATAACAACCCTAAACGTAGTAATCTACATTATAATAACCCTCACTATATTCATATTATACATTCACAGCTCGGTCACCGCTACATTGTCACTATCACGCACATGAAACAAAATACCTATTATCACAACCTTTACCATAGCCACTCTACTATCAATAGGGGGACTCCTACCACTATCAAGATTCATGCCTAAATGAATAGTTATTCAAGAAATAACAAAAAAACAATATTATTCTACCCACACTTATAGCCATCACAGCACTACTTAACCTGTACTTCTACATGCGACTCACATACTCCACAGCACTGACCATGTTCCCCTCCACAAACAACATGAAAATAAAATGGCAGTTTGACTCTACAAGACAAATAACCCTGCTACCAACCATGATCGTAATATCCACAATACTTCTGCCTCTCACACCAATACTATCAGTACTGGAATAGGAATTTAGGTTAAACCAGATCAAGAGCCTTTAAAGCCCTAAGCAAGTATAACTTACTTAATTCCTGCCTAATAAGGATTGCAAGACTATATCCTACATCAATTGAATGCAAACCAAACATTTTTACATGTTTTAAAATTGTATAACAGAAGGTTTCTTAAAATATACTCTCAAGGTATGCGTAGGTATGTATAAGTTCATCTCAAGATCTGTTACTTAATCTAGAGAGAAAAAAAATATTGGTATCAGATATTTCTACCTAGATGAGACTTAAAAGGTAATATTATAGGATTCCCTTATTTCACTATTAGAGATGGGGAGTACAGTGAAGTAAAAACCTGGTCCCCCAAACTGCTCGCACTATAGTCAAAGACAAAGCCTAGGTCTTTTACATATTTCAGACAAATCTTTGTATCTTAGGTCTTATGACGTAAAGAAAACTGGAAGATATGTGACGCTACATAAGCAAAGAAAGAGCCTCCTTTTAATATAATATGAGGTGAAGCTGATGCTGACCAAGTCTCCACAGAAGTGCAAGATTCAGTGTACAGACGCTGCCTAAATGGATAATCACTAACCAGACAGATAACTGGAACGAATGTAACTATTCACTTATTTTTATGGTTGTGTTTAATGTTAGATGTTATGAATTTCACGTTTGTAAAATCTTTGTACTCTAACAGCGATAACTCAAGCATTAGTCACAAATTATGTTACAGTAAATACTTCCATTTTGATATGTCCTTGCCTCTGATATGTAAGGGAAAATAAAAACAAAAGGCACAAGCTCTTTCATATTCTGTTTGAGACATGTTGAAGTCCTCTGGAACAATGCAGTAAGTACACATTTGGAAAAGATATGTAGAGTTAGATGTAATGAGGAGGAAGCCCCCAAAGTATAACTAACAACCTCTTATGATCTCAATCTCAGTAGCTTCAAGAATATTGCTTCAAGAAGCAAAGAAAGCTCATTTTTACTAGCTTCCCTGGAGACAATATCTCCAATCAAAATTGATTATTTTTCCATGCTACATATCATGCAGAAATGTTAACAGAAAATCTACTACTCACTCAATCCCTTGGCCTACTTCTTGGCAACTACATTACACTGCACTTAATTTTCAAGTAAATAACATATTAAAAGTTAATCAGAGGAAAGAGTAACTTAGAATGTAGAAGTGAAATAAATGTAAAATGGTACAACCTAAATTGCAAGAAATTCTGCCCCGGTATAGGTTTAAATTTTAGGCCCTAGAGGGAGGGAAGAATTAAGAAAGTCTCCCTTCAGGCATTTAACATTTCAATACAGTGGCTCTCCCGTTCAAATTCTAGGGCTCAGGGCAAGATTTCCTTAATGGACTCCACAGAATCCTTTCTAATAGTTCTGCTCCTGACGTTTGTAGGACAACATGGAACTAGTGTGTGTATATATACATATAACTATCTACATATATTTACATATACTTATACAAAATTGATGTATATAAAATATACATAAAATGTTCAGAAATGTTCTAATAAAATGTTCTTCTCTCTTAATGTAATCTTATCTCAATAATCTTAAAATATTTTAAAAACACTTTTTTTTTGCTTTATAACAAATTTAATCAGTTATACATATACATATGTTTCCATATCCCCTCCCTTTTGCATCTCCCTCCCACCCTCCCTATCCCACCCCTCCAGGCGGTCACAAAGTACCGAGCTGATCTCCCTGTGCTATGCGGCTGCTTCCCACTAGCTATCTACCTCACATTTGGTAGTGTATATATGTCCATGCCGCTCTTTCACTTTGTCACAGCTTACCCTTCCCCCTCCCCATATCCTCAAGTCCATTCTCTAGTAGGTCTGTGTCTTTATTCCTGTCTTACCCCTATGTTCTTCATGACATTTTTTTTTCTTAAATTCCATATATATGTGTTAGCATACAGTATTTGTCTTTCTCTTTCTGACTTACTTCACTCTGTATGACAGACTCTAGGTCTATCCACCTCATTACAAATAGCTCAATTTCATTTCTTTTTATGGCTGAGTAATATTCCATTGTATATATGTGCCACATCTTCTTTATCCATTCATCCGATGATGGACACTTAGGTTGTAAAAACACATCTTAAAAATAACTTGAAAGGCCAAGATTAGAATTCTCAAAGTCTTCTGTAGGTAACACAAGGACAGCTAATTTAGCCCCTGACTCAACTGCCCCCTTCTCTTTCTATTCATGAACTGTACTCAATACTGCAAGGGAATTCAGGTACATGCATGGATACCACAGCCCACTCATCCAAGCTCACATACTCCACAAATAACTAACAGCTCCTTGGCCATTTCTTATGCCTAGAGATGTGCTTGATGGCCTACTTTCTCAGAAGAGGCTCTGGGGCAGTGAGCTAAGTATTCTTCAGGCTGGGAATTCTGGGTGTCCCCTAAAAGTCTAGGAGCAGAAGTCATGTGACAAGATGGTCATGGTTCTTTGACCCTATGGGCAATTTATCCCATGCGGCAGCTATGGTCATAGGAAATCCAGGAAGGAATCCTCTATACAGGGCTCAGAAAGAGACTTTTCTTGCCTCTGGCACTGTTCTCTGATTACCAATATTTCCCAGGAGGGATTATGAGCCACCTCTATGGCACGGAACCATGTAGGAGGCAATGTGACTTCCCCTCATGCTCTTCACCACCACTGTTTCCCAGAGGGCTGGTCTATGATAGGGCCTGGTTACATATGAAATGGTTTGACAGCCTCATCAAGGAAGCTCTATCACAAATATATCTATAATTATCATATTTATTGACATTTCTCCATGATCCTGTTTTAAAATGCATATTCCTTGAGGATGATTACATATAATCATGTTATTTTTTCCTATCATTGACTTTATCAACCTATATTTTCCCATTTTCATCTCTGTGTTCCCAAGGCACTTCATGATTTCTTCATGGGAAATAGTATGTAGCAGTAGAAGGAGCACTCAAATTTAGAGTTCAACAAACCTACTTTCAAATGTTGGCAAAGCTATTTCCAAAACTTCATACCCTAGGTGAAAATTAAATAACTTCTTTAAGCCTCAGTTTCCTCATCTGTAAAATAGTGTATTAACTACCAATCACATGGGCTTATTGTGTGAATTTAAAGAGATAATCCTTTAAATGTCCATGTACAGGTGTGGCACACAAAAACTGCTTGGCAAATTGCTGTTCTCATGCATATTTTGGATATTTCATTTAGTACAATTTCTATATCACAAGAATCTAACCTTTTTAAGGTCAAAAGATGCCTTTTAATCTTCTCTGTATGTTCAGTGCCTGACACAGTATCTAAAATATAATAGATAATTAAAATAAATTAAAACCGGAGAATAGGCAGCATAAGATCACAGGATAAACAAGTCCTCTCCTACCTGTTTTTTTGAAGCTTGGCATTATTTCTAGTCTCTTTCATAATTGCTTCTCTACCTGGCTTAACCTACAGGTAAAGAGGATCTGGCATGCATTCATTAGTCAGATTATTTACCTTCAGTCAGTCAATTCAATGAAGCCAAATTTACTGAGTGTCTATTCTGTGCCATGCTCTGGGAAAATAATTATAAATAAGATATTCGTGCTCATAGTCTAGTAGAAAAGAGAAACATTAAAAAAAGGATTAAAGTTCAATGGGACAATTACTCC